>NC_141885.1:24904168-25529168 GCF_030686135.1 Camelina sativa
CCCATTTGAAAGTACTACTAAGTTGAAAGGGAAGAACAAAAAGAGTAAAGTTAACTTTTTTTTTTAATAAAAGGAAGAAGAAGACACGAGCTTTCTCAAAGAAACCGCCATTGTCGAGGAACGGAGCTCAAGACCCTAGCCCAACTACAGTTTACGGAGATAAAAACCCAGAAGCAGAAAGAAAGAAAAAACCTAACAGAGAGAGATTTTGGGAGATCGAGGGGGAGAGAGAGAAAGAGATTGAGGAGAAATTGGGAGAGAGAGAGAGAGAGAGAGAGAGAGAGAAGCGAGAGAAAGTGTGAAGAGGAGTGGCATTGAGTGTAATTACTAAGCTTTGAGATCGGTTAAATTGGAAACTTATTCATAAGTTTTAAAAAGATAAAATAAAATAAAAATAAAAAAGTTTAATTTTGGGGTTTGATGAGAATTTTTTTTTTCAATAGTTTTAATTTTCATATAGTGAGTGAGTGACGGGACATGACATCTGGACTGTGGTGGTACCTAATGTGCTATCAATTGTTTCTATCGCTTGAAGCCTAAGGATTCAGTATTCTCTGCTCTCTGCATCTGCTATCTTATTTTATCTCATTTTTTTAATTGTTTATGTGTTTGTTTTACTCAATGATTATTCCGATGTTTTTTGTTTCTTTTTGTTTTTTAAAGATTATATTGTCAGATATCTTTGAATGGAATTAGTATTTTATTATTCAACCATATGAACAATGATCTTGAGATTGTTGTATTATATATATAATCAGGTTTGTTGAACCATATAAAGAAATAGTTTCAGAGTGGTAAGGACCTTTGTTTGAAATCCTGATTATTAAATTTGAAAATATATAGCTATAGACAAGGCTAACTGATTCAATTGGAAATCAGGTTTTCCACACATTATTTTGTTTTAGTCTGTCATTAATTACCTACTGATTAGGTAACATACATATATACTAAATTTCTTGTTTTAGAAACGATTTTTAAATTTGTTCAAAAAAAAAACGATTTTTAAATATTCAAAATATATTTATTTAGCTAATCATTGGCAGTGGTATTTTGGGAGGGGTTGACATTTTGAAAAGTTGGTGGGTTTGGATAGTTAGTCACCCGATGTATTATTGAGTTGTGGTGTCTAGTCTAATTTATAAGATCTAAGATTCAGTCCAACGTTGATCGATTAGGCCTACAAAGATAGTGTATAGTACATTGTGATAGTTAAAATGTCTTTATTTGACAAAGAACTAGGTTTATCATGCACAAACACACGCAAGTCATTTTGATATCAGTTTTGGAAAATAGAGCGCTCGTGTGGCAGAAGAAGAATGCATAAAAATCAAAATTTCAAGATACATGTTAATAAATGGTGTGGCATATGTGTGGTTGTGTTGCAACATCATTCGGACTGTTTGAGCAAGTGTCGTATTCGTTTGAGTTGTAAAAGACCTATTTTATCGGATATTTAGTTCAAAGTTTTTTTTGTTAGACAATATATGAAAATTTCTACTTTGTTAACGAGAACTTGATTACAATTTGATGACTAAAACAAATGTTCACACAAGTTCGATGACATACACAACTTGCTTAATTAAATTTAAATTGTCCAATAAGATAGACTAGTCATTAGTGAAGCCGGAAGCCCATACGAGTTTGATTAAATAGACTAAAAAAACTCAATACTCCACTAAAATACCATTGGGTTTGGAATTGTAACCCGTTCGGACACATTGGTGAAAACTGTTATGCCACAATCGACAGTCGATGTTGCTAATTTGGAAAATACGACGAAGTCATTTGTTTTCCCTAGAATTCAAACGATTAGCCTCTATATGAACTTCTTGAAAAAAAAAGAAAAAAAAAGAAGCTCATATAAGAAAGGGAATTCTATGAAGAAAAAGGTTTTACATAACTTAGTTTGATGAAAGAAACAAAATCCAATGGTCCAATAAGACAACAAATATAAAGGACAAGATATTGCTCGGACGATTTATATGGTCAAGGGCATGCACTATGTCATAGTCACCACCGTCACATAACCGATGAACACCAACATGTTCCAAAAAAAAAACAAAATATCTGGAGAAGGCATAGCCAGTAGATGTCAAGGTGGTACAGAGTCTGTAATAAATGAAGTATTATGTCAACATCGAAAATCGATAGATTTGATTATCTAGTGTATTTCTTAAAGACTAAAACTAAATAAGTTAGTTCAAAATTCGGATAGTCACATAATCTTTAACTTGTCAATTACATCTAATGAAAAATGGAATACGAAAACTTATTCATCCTCTTCATATTCACCCTAAAATGTATCATCAACAATAATGCAATCAAATCATCAACAATAATGCAATCAATTGATGTTTGATGTTTATGATCAAACACATTTTGTGTCCACCACAACATAACATATGCTTGCTTGTTGTTTTGGTTTTTTCCCACTTTGGGAAATAAAACTGAACATAAAAACCTACACGAAACCGCTTGGTTTTGGCTAGATTTCCACCTATCAAACATAATTATCTATATATACACTCAGAGAGAAAGAGAGGGAGAACTTGATTACTTTATGATGATCTGAGTATTTATTTAATCTTATGGCATAAACTGAGATCCCAAGCCGAAAAAGGTGATGGGGGGAAGAATAGAGGTTACTTATTTGATGCACTAGCTACACTTATCATTCTAATAGAAAGCAACTTAGGTTTGGTCTTCTATGTTTGACATGCTTATGCCCTTTTACCCCTCCTTTACATGATTCCACTTATTGATTAACTTCGAATTCCAATAACAATGGTCTTTAGTCTTCTTAAGATCGTCCCATCCCTAATTGTTAGTGAATCTTGAATAGTTTGCCTAAATTTTGAATAATGATCTCTGCTATAGTTTATTGCAGTTTCTGTTTTCTCTATCAGGGACTAATATATAGAGTATTGTCACAGCGTGTAAACTTTTGATAGTAGAGTTCTCTAAGACACAACCTTGTGAAAAGTCAATAGAAAACAATATTTTTTAAAAATTATTACCAGTATATATGTCATACCAAAATGCATCACTAGGTGACGAAATTACTTACTCCAAGTTGCAACAATCTGACCACAACCACAAGCATTCGTTGCTATCGAGGTCACATGAGAAAAGTCTCAAAATGGAATCAAACCAGAAAAAAGATAAGTAATCTAATTTTTATTATTATCATTAGAGAAATTGCAGTAGAGACACATTGAAAAAGACTCGAAACCATAATTAAAATAACCCAATAGATGGGTTTGCTCCCACACGGATTATTCTAACGACAATCATTGCAATAAAAACTAAGATATATAGTAACTTTTTTTTTTTATAATTTATAATCATAGCTTGAACCGGACCGATTCAGAATTCTCAAACCGGCCGGTCCAACTAAGAAGAAACAATAGGATTCCGGTTTCATCAAGCTCTGGTTCCGGCAGTGCCACCACCGTCGTGGCCGTTCTTTCCAAACCCCGAAGCAAAACTAGTGTTGAGATCAGAATACATGTTGACAACCTTGGAGATGTTTCCGTTGAGTTCTTGAATCAAAGCCACGTTTTTCGACATGTTATCGGCCATCCTGGATTGGTGATTGTCGTTGACTTGTTGGATGAGTGATCTGTTTCTGTCCAAAACTGATTGCACTTGTCTGAAATTCCGGTCAAGATTCTCCCACATCGCCGGATCTTCTCCTCCATGCTCTGCTTCCTCCGCCACGTTCCTTCGCCGTTTCGTATCGCCGTTCCTCTTCATAATAATTTAATTTTGTTTTGTTTTATGTTTTGGATTTTCGCAGTGTGAGAGAAATCAGATATTTATAGTAAATATCTTCTGATAAAATTGGGACACCTAGGCTATATAGGTGAGTAAGGGTTCTGTCTCCACACCACACGAGTAACAAGAGCGTGTGTGTCACCGTAGACGAATCTATCTGATGTCAAAGAACACGCAACGTGAGGGAAGGTTGTACTAATGAAGAAGTTGTGAAGTGATTGGGTGAGAGAGGCATAAAGTACAGAGCTTTTTATGCACTTTTCTTGGATTTTTTTTAGATTAAAAACACAATGGAGAGAGAGAGAGATAAGGATCTTGTGATTCTCTAGTGCAGAAATATCTCGAGATATTTATTTAGTAATAACCTTTATGGATGATTGAATAAAATAGGGAAAAAGGTATATGGTGTACGACTTGCCACCGTGCAGAACCAAATTCCCATACGCATGATCATCTCATGTTTTCATATCTAAATTTGCCTTTTGATTTGGTCAGCGTTATTTTTAAAATCACTTTCTTAGAGTTTTTATTCGTTAGCTGACAAAATATCTAAAATCCCAAATTTAGGATGTTAAACAGTGTATTGTTAACTAGAGTGTTCAATAGAGAGAACACATCAACAAACAACAAGAATTTCTAAGAAACTTTATTTTTTTTAGTTAATTCGATTATTTAGTGGAAGATTATAATAATTCGCAAGATATTTTTTGAACTAAGATAAGAATTTGGTTCCCGGAACCTGGGCACTAAGCCACTAACCCAAAATAAAAATTCAAAAGCACCACAGTGAAATCACACGATTCTCCTCCCTACTTTGTTCTTCCATTACGAAGAACACCACTTTATTGCACTTTTTAGTCCTACTCTTCTCAGTTCTCATAGTTTCTCTCTAATAATTTATTCTCTTATAACAAAACGAACAAATTCCGATAGCCAAATATTGCCAAGAGCTATTCAAGAACACGAATGGCCACATGGTTAGGTTTTAGTTTCAATCCATATCGATAAATATCACAATTTGTTATATGCATCAATCCTGGTTCATGTTGTTACATCATACTGAGAGTTATTAGATAACAATCACCCTTTAATGACACATGTTTAAGATAATGGTTTGTCTAAAAAAATGATTCTAAACATCTGACAATGGCGATGCACAAACAACTCGAATCATCAAAGATGATAATATTAGGGACCTCTATTATTCAATTAGTTTCCTTACTTTTTTTTTTCTTTTTTTTTTTTTTTACATTAGTGATCTGAACTTTAAAATCCCACAGATCCAAATAAACACAAAGAAAGAAAAATCAAATTAACCTTTGGACACAAAAAAAAAAAAAAAAAAAAAAAAAAATCAAATTAACAAAGCTAACTTTTGTTCGAAACAAAACAAGGAGGAAGGCTAATGGATAAAGCTTGTCTCAAATGCAACTCATGAGCATGCCAAAAGGGTAATTCCACTTTAGCGCCTCGTTAACCTGCAGGAAAACATTAAGAAAAATGCAACACAAAAAAAACACTCAAACCACAAGACAAATTTTTTATCCGTTAAAATTAGGTCCAGCGGTGAGAAAGAACAGTGACACAGTTTGTCTCAGCACTTGGATCAGTAGTAACTCCATTTAATGCTTTATGAAACAAAACCGGAACAAACTGGAAAGTAAAGAAATAAAGCTTTGATGTGATCAGAGAAGAGAAGAGGAAGGCTCAAGGAAATTTTAGTTGAGAAGATGTTGCCAACCCCTTCTTCAATAAGTATATATCGCCAGTGTCAAAGTTACAAACTACTTGGCCATACTGTAACAATGTTCTACTTTCCATATCAAACCTTCTTATCTTCCCTAGTGTTTCTTTGATTGAGTTCATCAAGTCTCAATATATTTTCTGTTAGTCAATTGGCTCAATGGTTGATAACGAATATAGAATCTTGAAGTCCTAAAATTTCAGAAATTGTATGCGGAAGTCAAACAATATGACAAACTACAAAAGAAAAGAACAAAAATCCTCCATGTTTTCACGTTAAGGATCTAATAATCAGAACTAGATGAACACTTCTGGAATCAAAATTTCGTATATTTATAGTGGAAAAAATGTTAACAACTTGATATCCTGTATACAATAAAAGTAAACTTTTAAAAGAGTCCTTAACAGAAATACAATAAAGAAAGACTAAAAGAGTGTGACATGGATTCTATCGGTGCATTTCATGAGGTGGAAAAGGATGGTAAACTAGTTTTGGTATACCATCACCCCAAGTATTCTCCTATACCCCAAACACTGACGGTAACCTCCTCCGCTGACCCTTCTTTTCAACCTCTTTTCTTATGTCCTCATAGACGATGGAGTAAAAACGCGCCGTCTATTATCTATTCAACCTTTCATCTGCCCAATGCTTCCCCCGAGTACACAACGGATTCTGGTGATCATCATGTAATGCCTTTGTTTTGGTGCAACAATAAAAAATTTGATAGCAGTGGTGGGTGCTTCGTATGCGGTAATTCAAATTTTGGCACAGACTATTACTTTTGTGAGCACTGTAATCAAAGTTTCCACAAAGAATGCGTTGAGTCTCCACTTCAAATCAAACATCCTTACCATCCTAAGCATTCTCTCCAACTTTCCCATTATAGATCTCAACTTCGTGATAATGAGTGTACCTATTGTAGAAGAAGTGCATACTTTCTCCTTTATCGTTGCACCATATGTCAGGTTTTTATGCATCCAACATGTGCGATGAAACCAATACCCTTTGTTATAGACCCACCTAAAAAACATGCCCACCCTCTCACTTTTTTCCCCAGACAAACTTCCTTAAATTGTGACGTTTGTGGTTTGTTGAGAAAAATTTATCCCACCTACGTTTGTTTCAGATGTAACTTTGTTGCTCATAATGATTGTATGAATTTCCCAAACATCATCAAGATATCGCGTCACCTACATCGTATCTCTTTCACTTTTTCTCTTCCATCCAGAGAAAGGGTTTGTGGCGTTTGTCGTCAAATTGCTAACGGTGATTATGGTGCATATACTTGTGACACATGTAGCGATTATGTTGTTCATCCAATATGTGCTATAGAGAAGGATGTGTGGGATGGAAAAGAACTCGAAGGTGTACCAGAAGAAGACGATATAACACAAGATGATGGGCCGTTCGAGGTGATATCTGAAGGAAAGATACTTCATTTTCTTCATAAGCGTTATCTCCAACTTGAGGTCAGCAAAGTTTATGACGAAAACATGCTTTGTCAAGCGTGTGGCCTTCCTATCTATGAAGGTAACTTCTATGTTAGTCTGGCGCGTGAGTACATCCTCCATGAAACATGTGCTAAGGCTCCCCGTAGAATCCAACATCCGTTACATCCTCATCCACTAAATTTGGAGGTTGATGAGAGAAGCTTAAATGAGAGATATACTTACAGTTGCATCGCTTGTGGTTGTCTTTCTCTTGGATTTGCCTATGTGTGTAAATACGGGCTATGCACGGGGTCGTCGTTAAAGCTAGATGTAAAGTGTGCTCTAATTTCTGAGCCGTTTGAATACGAAGGTCATGAACATCCCTTGTTCCTAGCTTTAGGCCCGGAAATAAAACCCATATGTCACGTATGCAAAACAGAATGTCTAAATCCATTAAATTGCATCAAATGCAATTTTATTTTATGTTTCAAGTGTGCAACCTTACCATACAAAGCAAGGTATAAACATGACCCACACTTTCTCACAATTTCATGTGGTGAAGAAGTACGTGCGAAAGAATGGTGTGAAATATGCGAACTTAATCTAAAAGATACATACACAGAAGTATTCTACCGGTGCAATGAGTGTTTCACAACTTGTCATATCGAATGCTTACTTGGTGGAAACCCAAATATGAAGCCCGGTCAATATTTCTATATGAGGGGATCGTGGATACAAATTCTTCCCAAATGTAATACTTCTCGACCATCATGTCATTCTTGCAAGAAACGTTGTGTAGGGAGAATATATGCTTTACACCGCGATCGTATAGCATGTTCATATTACTGTATGGAAAATTTGTATGAACGTTTGTATGACTTTCGAATGGTGAGACCAAATGTTGACAAAAGAAGGTATAGTTTCTCAAAAAGATAAAATAAATAAAAGTGTAGTTTCTCTTTGACGGTCATGCTTAGTCTCTTTGTATTCTATTCTATAATCTTTTTTTGACTTATATGCTTTAATTATGTACCATTCAATTTATGAATTATGGTCAATATAATTTTAATCAAGTAGTTACTGTATTTTAGTGGGAGAATGAAGTTTTCAGAAGTATTGGATAGGAATTACACACGATTTAATGTGGAGTCATACATGATTTTAATTGAGTTAATTAAAAATAAATTTTATAATTTTGATTTATAAAGAAATGCTAAGTGTTTGTGTGTTTCGGTAAGAAAAGTGAAATCTTACATTTATATATATGATTTAGAGTGGAGAGAAATATTTGAAAAATGAGGAGTACATAACTTTTTAAAAATACTAGCTAGTGTCATATTATTTTATACTCCATCTTGGAATCTCTTGACATAACATAATATCTTAACTCTAATATACATACAATTATTCGGATTTGTAGATATAGGCCTTGTTCTTTTGCACGTCGCTAGCGATCCAATCCAGCGACATAAAAATTAACTTTATTTTAACCTAGATTTGAAACAAATATGAAATTAACGACTGTTTTCAGGTCAGAGAGAAGGAGTTTAGAGTGGCAAGAAAATCCAGCTATGTCAGCGACAAAAAACCTGGGAAAGAAGCTCTATAAAAAAAAAACCCAATGACTTTCAGTTGTTGTTGTGCTCGTCGACGACCTGCAAACGAACAGAGCCATACTTTCATGTTAAGTTTACGGTTTAGTTTTAAAATCATGAGATTTTCATGACACGCAATTTTTAAGTTATTGGATGGACTGTTTTGGTTTATATTTTCTAATATAGCGTTTAATTTTTAAATAACCACTTTATCGTGTACAGTAGTACTATATAGCTTACCAACTTTTCATCATGTTTTTGGATTTTGAAAGGCATGATAATATGGATGGTTTTTAATCATGTTCATGTTGTAAAAATATATACAGGGTTATGACGTGATGAGATAGTAAAAAGAATTTAATTACAATTTCAACAACGTATTAATCGTCATTATTTTGTCATGACTTGCTCTACATTATTTTGTTTATAATTTTTTCAATATTATTTCCTCTTTCATCATGCCATGTAATGTAATTAGTAATTCACGAAGAGAGAATGTTTACACATTCTAAAACCACGACAAGAGACACTTAACTCGATCTTCAAGCACATACTTTCTATGAGATTTGTTAGAGATTGTAATGGAACACACAAAGCAAACTGATCAAGACAAAGACAAAGATTGACCGGAGCCTATAGAATCTTGAAGTCAAGAAATTTCAGAAATGACAAAAACTATATGCAAAGAAAAGTTGATTCTTTATTTGCATGTAAAGAAGAACATTATTGCACTACAAAGATTAGAACAACCATCATATTTTCACGTTAAGGATCTAGTAGTCTAAATAAAGTAGAAGCATATTTTTAACATCAAATTTTCATATATTTATATGGCAAAAATTGTTAACAACTCAGCATCCTGTGTAATATTTTTTTTAAAAGCTTATGGTAAAGTAAAACTAAAGAAAGGCTAGCACAATCATGGATTCTAACGGTGGCTTTCATTAGGTGGAAAAAGATGGTAAACTATTTCTGGTATACCATCACCCAAAATATTGTCCCATACCCCAAACACAGACCCTAACCTCTTCCCATGACCTTCTTCTTCAACCTCTTTTCTTATGCCCCAAGATACAATGTAGAAAAAACGTTGTCCATTTTTCAGCAACTTTCCCGCTAAATTCTTCCCCCGAATACATCTTTCCTACAACAACGAATTCTAATGATCATCATGTAATGCCTTTGTTTTGGTGCAATAATAAAGAATTTGATGTTAGCGGTGGGTAGGGATGTTAATATGGGTCAGCGAACATATTTATTAAATGGGTATATTGAATTAAAATGCATTTATATCTATTTATGAGAAAAACTTAAATGTGGTTAAATGGGTTTCCCCATTTAGTCCTATTAAATATATGAGTTTTATCATAAATAAATGGGTACCCATCTAAACCCATTTGTATTGATATACTTATTAAATATTGATCATGTAAAATTATATTTTTCTGTTAAATTGTAAAATCTCATTTTCCTGCCAATAACATTAAATTATCTTTCATTAAAAACATGTTTTGTTATCAAAATATTTTGTGGCCAAAATTACAAAGCCACAAAATTGCACATTATCACTTAAGTTATACATTTAAATGGTTTAATAGGTTAATTGGGACAATATATCTTTAAATGGGTATGATTTAATGGGTTTCAAATATATATGAGCTGAAATGGATTTATACTTAAATGGGATAGGTTTAAATGGGATGAGTTTAAATGGGGTGGGTTTACCTATTTTAACATCCCTAGCGGTGGGTGTAACAGATGCCATGGTTCAAATTTCGGCACAGACTATTATTTTTGTGAATACTGTGATCAAAATTTCCACAAAGAATGTGTTCAGTCTCCACTTAAAATCAAACATCCTTACCATCTTAAACATTCTCTCCAACTTTCCTTTCACCATCCTCAAGCTCGCACTATTGAGTGTTTCTGTTGCGGAAAAAGAGCAAAATATATGGTTTATCATTGTAACATATGTCAGGCTTTTATGCATCCAACATGTGCGATGAAACCAATACCCTTTGTTATAGACCCACCAAAAAAACATGTCCATCCTCTCACATTTTTCCCCAGACAAACTTCTTTTACTTGTAACGTTTGTGGTTTGTTGAGAAAATTTTATCCCACCTACGTTTGTCTCAGATGCAACTTTGTAGCTCATATTGATTGTATGAGTTTCCCAAACGTCATCAAGATATCACGTCACCAACATCGTATCTCTTTCACTTTTTCTCTTCCATCGAGAGGATGGTTTTGTG
The DNA here is from genome assembly GCF_030686135.1 of Camelina sativa. Classification (NCBI taxonomy): domain Eukaryota; kingdom Viridiplantae; phylum Streptophyta; class Magnoliopsida; order Brassicales; family Brassicaceae; genus Camelina; species Camelina sativa. The sequence continues at coordinate 24,914,970 of NC_141885.1, forward strand.
GAGTTTGTCGTCAAAGTGTTAACGGTGATTATGGTGCATATACTTGTGACAAGTGTAGTGATTATGTTGCTCATCCAATATGTGCTACTGGGAAGAATGTGTGGGATGGAAAAGAGCTCGAAGGTGTACCAGAAGAAGGTGATATAACACAAGATCTTGAGCCGTTCAATGTGATATCGGAAGGAGTGATACTTTATTTTCTTCATGGCCATCATCTTCGGCTTGAAGTCAGCCTACTTTATGACGGAAATAAGGTCTGTCAAGCATGTGTCCTTCCTATCTATGAAGGTAACTTCTATGTTTGTATGGAGTGTGACTTCATCCTCCATGAAAAATGTGCTAAGGCTCCTCGTAGAATTCAACATGCATTACATCCTCATCCATTTACATTGAAAGAGTCCAGTGAACATAGTATATGTTATTTCACATGCAATGCTTGTGATTGTAAATGTGGTGGCTTTGTCTATGAGTGTCGGACAGAGGGATGCACCTTCAATCTAGATGTAAGATGTGCTTCCATTGTTGAGTGGTTTTATTACAAAGGTCATGAAGATCCCTTGTTCCTAGCTTTAGACCAATAAGTAAAACTCATATGTCACGTATGCAAAAGAACATGTAAAAAAAAACTAAATTGCATCAAATGCAATTTTGTTGTTTGTTTCAAGTGTGCTACTTTACCATACAAAGCAAGGTATAAACATGACACACACTTTCTCACAGTTTCATGTGGTGAAGAAGTAAGTGAGAAAGATTGGTGTGAGGTGTGCGAACGCAATCTAAAAGATACAAGAACAAAAGTGTTCTACTGGTGCAATGAGTGCTTCACCACTTTTCATATTGAATGCTTATTCGGAGAAGACCCATATATGAAGCTCGGTCAATATTTAGACTATTGGGGGAAGATTCAAATTCTTGGCAAATGTAAAATCTCTCGACCATTATGCGATTCTTGCAAGAAACGTTGTCAAGGAAAAATATTTAAGAGAGGCAACAGCATAGCATGTTCTCTGGAATGTATGGTTCCTAACCTTTATTAAATCTAGAGTGTAGATTCTCTTTGTACTTTAAATTTGGTTCATCTGGTACGCTGTTAGCTTTGATGATTTGGAAATTGGAAAGTGACACAAAGCTGATTTCACACAAGGGCAGAGAAGAGACAGAAACATGATGTAGAATAGATTACTAGTGAGAAAGAAACAAAACAAGTCTAATTAATACACACAATACTAAGAATCATCAGAGTCTTCTGGATCCTCCACTGATGACTCCGCTTGATCTTCGTCTTCTCCTACTGCATTACCATCAAAAATTGTTGAAATTGAAATAAAACAAACAAACAAACAGAGAAAATAAGAAGAAAGTCACAAACCTTGGAGTTCTAGTCCCCTAAGAATGGCATTAAACTGATTCCTCAACTCACGCAGTTCCGCAAGAGCTCTCTGAATCCGCTGAATGAGATGGTTCTCTTCACCGGCGGCGTTCACCACCAGCCGGCGCTGAGTAGCCGAAGGAGGAGGAGGAGCCGCTTCTTCTTCGTACAATGGAGGGTCAACAACAACTGGTTTTGGAACGGCATCAATCTCTTCCATCTAAAAAATCAAACTAAAAAAAAATATCAAAAAAAAAAATCACAGCTTTTTCAATTTTAAAGCCCCAATCGATTTTACAATATCGTAAAAAAACCAATCGACCCATCAATCGAAAAAGGCACTCAGTTTCTCTGCTAAGGTTCACAAATCGAACTGATTAGACGAAGAAAGATAGAGACTTTACCGGAGTAAATGTTATTACTGATCGGCGAGGATGCAATAGTGCGGTGGAGACAAAGAGATGAGAGAGAGACACAGACTCGAGAGTGTCCAAAAGACAAAGATGGTAGCTGACCACTGCATATATAATATATATATATATATATATAATTAAGGTTTTCTCGACTTAACCAAATCCCCAACCGAACCAAACCGCACGTAACCAATTCTCGGTTCAATTTGATTTTAAAACGTGCCAACAGAAATTTATAAGAATTATTTTATGAAACACAAAAAAGTGTAATAAGCTTGGGATAAAAATAAGAGTTATTTGGCAAAATACACAGTTTTTAAAACAAAATTGTAAAAGCAGTACAATCAATATTTACAATTAGCAGATTCCACATTTTTTATTATTTTCTACTATTCACAAGACATTTCAACCATCATCAACATTTCATATTTACAACACATGTCATTGAGTAATTTTTTTTTTAAATATACTCCCTACAATCTCAAAAACAAAAATGATGGGTAATTAAAATTGGTTTTCTAAAAAATTTTAAAGATGTAAAAATCTATGGTTTTTTTTTTAAAATTTGATATGCATTTTTGATGATTTTATTTGATAATGTTAAATATTTTTTACAAAATTTGTATCCGTACACATTATTAAGTGTACAAATGTCCGTACACATTATTAAGTGTAATATGTTTGTACCCATTATTAAGTGTACAAATATAATTTGTTTAATTTTTAGAGTTTTAGATATCTGTATCACAATGGTTTTATTCAAATTACATTTGTATACTTAATATTGTGTGTTTGTATACTTTATAAAATATATAGACATCTGTACACTAAATAAGATGTACGGATACAAAAGATGTATATAATATATTTAAAAGTTATTAAATAGAATTCATATCATATTGTAAAGAAAAAAACATATATTTTTTTTGTATCCAAGAAATTTTGTAAAAAAATATTATATTAACAATTATTTAAATAATTATGATTGAAGGAAAAAAAAAAACTTTATTTCTCACCCACACATATACCCTTTTGGTAATCTTCTCATCCAAACTTATGTCCCACAACTCTCTTATCTCACACATTCTCTATTACACAAAATCTATTTTTCCAGTTTTGAATAGTAAATGTATTAGTTTACCAATTAAGTTTCCAAAATGTATTAATATGCAAACAAACCCTAAAAATAATACAAATCCCAATTCTCGGTTCAATTTGATTTACTGTTGGTGTACATAACAACAGCCTGTGTAATGACAATGTATACAAAGAATGATAATCCTGAACCCCACTTGCCAAAGAATAGTGAGAGATGTACATGTGTAAATATGAATTTGGCTGCAGGCAGCGTTTTTAATCAGTTCATCACGACCAGACCCATCATTTTAGTTTTTTTCTACAAGTTTGTGCCTATGGAAATTTTCAAAACAAGCAGCCACGTTTAAAGGCTCAATATTGCAACTTTAACTGCCTCAACAATGGCTATTCTACAATTCAACAAATCGAAAGAGAAGGAAGGAAGGAAGAAACATAAATCTCAAATGGGTTTCTTCTCAAAATCTAAAAAAGAATCAGAGGGGTCTCTCAAAGACTCAAAGTTCTTAGTTTCGTACCTGAATTCGACAGAGATTGAAGGGAAGCAGATGGTATCGCTGGAGATTGAAGGAAATCAGATGGTATCGCTGGAGAAATCATCAAAAGAATATCGCCGAACAAGTTTTAAGAAAATGAGAAATGAGTTTAAAGATTTTCCTGAAATCGATTTTGACCTAGAATGGTCCGATCAATGGGCTGACCAATGTCCAGATTGTCCGACCCGTGTTTTGTCCGTGGGCGTTGTTGGACATAGACCGTTTAAGCCATTTTGACAGCTCTACATTATATTACTATAGGGTTAAGGATTTTCTGACTTGTAAGAGCCAAAGAGCAAATTGCATAACCCAAAGCCTAGCTTCAACTGAGAATCCTTCAAGCCATATCTTAAGCCATTTCATCAACGATTTCTTTTCAGACCTTTTGGCCTCTAAAACAGCTTGGGAAGATACTTTCCCTATGATCAAGAACGACTCCAGCGACGATCCTTGCATTAGTTCATTGTTTACCGACCTGAGACAGTCGTTTGTTTTCAGCATCAGGAGGATCACCCGTGGCAATCTCCTGAGAAGCTCTGAGATTTCGGAGAAGTACTGTGATGCATACATCTGCAGCTCTGATACATCTTCATTGCTGCCTTTGATGACTAAATGATCCACTGATGTGTCGATCACTTGCTTCCATGGTCTCATTGTAAGAATCCCAGCGAATAGAACATAGAGATCATCTCCAGCGCCTAGTTTCGTGCTGTGTTCTTTGATGGCTTTAGCATCCGAAAATACCAATGCTTTCCATAGCGAGGCATAGTTGAATCTTGTGTTGAAGTCAAACTCCTTGTAGAAGCCATGGTCAAGAAGCACTAACTGTGGTTTTCTCTTCCCATAGATGTTCCTTTTACCAGAAGGATCTGGACGAACAATCAAATTGGCAGCGTGTGGGTCACAATGCACAAACCCATGTTTAAACATCATTTCTGCAAAAGCTTGACTCACCTGCAAAAGAAGAGTTTAAGTTTGTTTCTTCATAATAGGTTACAAGGTATTATGAAGATAAGTATTTGAAATTACCAAACTCTTACTTGAACGGCAAGTACTATTTTCTTTTCAACTGGGTGCTATTTAACTGAATTCAAGAAATGCATGATATCTTAAAGATCAAAGATGAAACAGCTTACCAGCTTTGACACTTCATAGGGCTGGATTCCAAGTTTTCTGATCTTAGCCACATCGTTCACTTGAGCACCATCCATGAACTCCATTGTCAACACCTTAGAGGTACTTAAATTCCAATAGATTGTTGGCGCATAAACATACTCTGCAATATGGGGAGACAGCTTCCTAAAATTATCCAGACATTTCTCACTGTTTTTTGCCTCAACCATAAAATCTAGTTCCTGATGAAAATTACATTAATAAAAAAAAAAAAAAAAAAAAAGAGCAATTAAAACATCAAACTAGTGACAGCAAAAACTCAATGTAGACCATACAAAAATGCTTCAGAATAGAAACCATTAAAGTCCCTCAAATATTAATGGAAAAAGATGCAAGCCATTAGCCGACAGATGAATATAATATTCAGAGAAACATATAGAATACTCTACAGACCTATTGAAGAAAACAACATATATGCTATGACTTATGAATCAGCTAAAGACACCAACCTTTGGTAAGCTTTCAGTCATTTCGTCTAACAACCACCTGCATAGTGCATACATGAGCCAGTATAAGCTAATTGCAAGAGGCCCACACTATATGAATTGTATACAGAAAATGAGAAAGTGGCTGCACCTATAGTCAAATGATGGGAATATCCGGTGCAAGGTATTCACTAAAACTCCCACAGCCGCAGTGTCAGCAGCTGCAGTGTCTGTCATGTGCGCATGTTGAACCTACAGAAAAAGATTCAAAAGCATAATAGAATAAACACAAGCGAACTCTCAACAAGTCCACAACTTTGATTATGTATTTGCAAAAAAACTTGTCCTTCCGCATACGTCAAAGACTAAAAGTAAACAGAAGTACCTTGACAGCAACTTTTTTTCCATCATGGGTGCGAGCAACATGAACTTGAGCAAGGGAAGCACTTGCAATTGGAACAGGGTCAAACTCATCAAATACCTGCAGAGCAAATACAAAAGCCAAATTGACAAGCCAAGAGAGATGCAGTCATAGCTAAAGCATTAAAACTCTGGTTCAATACATAAAGAATAGGTAAATAAAAAAAAGCACATACTTTGTCTGGCATCTCTCCAACCTCTTTCTTGAAAACCTCACATACTTGCTCATACGAAGAGACAGGGCATTTGTTCAACATGGACTCCCTCATAGTACGAACATACTCTTCAGGCACAAGATATTCCTTGAAACAAGAAACCGTAACATCCCGTTGGTTTTCTTAACATAACATAATAATTTCTTAACTTCAGACATTTCAATGGCAATAGAAAAGAAGATTAGCTTAACATACTAGTTGTCCTATATGCTGGCCAAGCTTGATATAGATTCCTCCATTTTTAAAGCAAAGCTCTTGAAGCTTTTGAGCTGACCTCAGGTGGACTTCATGTTTGACCTTAGCCCTCTCACTGCTTCCCTCAGCCAAACCCAACAATGAGTATTCATAATCTAACAACACAAACCAAAAAACATTTCAGACATCGACTAAATCAAATGTAAATATCAGCCAAACGTAATTAACGTTTGCTTCTACAAGCCGAAAGCTTTCTAATACGATTAGTGCAAGCCAATCTCAACACCAAACTAATCAAAAATCACAGATCAAAATCAATTGAGAAAACAAAAAATGATATTTTTTAAGGCATTGCAGCGAAACAAATCATGTAAAAGTATTCTCCTTTTATTGCTTTTTTTTGTTTTTGGCCGTACCAAAAGCTATAGAGGCGGCGGTTACGGTATTGCGGTAGAGACGGACGGGGATGGAGGTGCAAAGCTTGAGCGTGGTTGATGGGTCTTCGGAGGAAGCAACGAAGGCTGCGCCGGAACCACCGCATAAAGCGGTACCGACAACGAGAAGCTTCGTACGGGTTCTCCATAAGGATCGTGCCGCCATTGAGGAAGCCACGTACGCCCCAGCGGATCGGAGGAGGGAGATTTAGAGAAGCGAGCGAACGAACAAAAAAAACAAACGATTGTTATTCCGACAAGGCTAAATTTGCGTCAAATTGGTTCGGAGGGAAGAGCGGATTCGGATCTTGTTTGATTTGGGCTTTAACTATTGGGCTTTTAATGGGTCTGTCCTTTAAATCTAATTCAGTTACACTAATAACCAGATAACCGGTTGCCAATCGGTTTTGTTTTTGTAACCGAAATCGAACTGAAATTTCGGCTGCATAGGTTTGGTAATAAATAGAGAAAGTTTTTTGTAAGCTTGAGTGCATGATTTTTGTGAGCTGATAGGTCTTGACTTGACAAATTTAATTTTTGGTCAGTTTCGTAGGCCAAAAATCTATTGACTTCTTTTTGTTTGGTACTCTTTTTACGTGAAAAATCATTATTTTAATGGCCCTACTGTAATTATTGAGATGCAAATCTGACCGTTGCTACACAAATAAATCTATTACTATATCTTTAAACATAGTTGTATGATCAATATTTTGCATCATTTTTCCTTAAACTTGTCTTAGCATTTGCTCAAAATTTACTTAGTAATTGCATAATTTTTAGTTTTTCAATAATATTAACTGTAAAAAACTTAGAATATGTCATATATAATTTAATTAATAAATATTGGACAGTTAATGATATTCATTGTATATTTTGAAGATGTCACAGAACTATCTAAGTGGAGAGATTTTTCAAGAATCAGCCAGCTTTACTAATTTAAGTATTCTGTATATGAATAACAATCTGTTTACAAGAAAGAATGGAGAAGATTTGCTGAACTTGATCAAATTATTTGTGCTTGACATTTCGAAGAACTGTTTATCATGTGCTATTCCGAAGTTGTCACATAATGTTGTTTGCGTTTGATATGAGAAAGTTCTCTGGGAATATTCTGCTATAGAAATAGTAGTTATGTCTGATCATATACGGGATAGTCTAAATGAAATATTCAATTTCTAACAACGCTAAATTTGCGTCTATATCTTATCATCAAATTTGGAAGCATTAAAAGAGAAAACGTTTAAGATCTCAATCACCATAAAATACTTCTTAAAATATCGGATTCATCAATAGTTCACTGTTCGTTTAAAAAAAAAAATCTACAGTGAAACAAAGTATAAAAATAATCGCTTTAGTACACATTAGGTTAATAAAATAAACGGGCATATGCATGTGGTCACATGGCTTAAATCGGTGGGTTCCTTCATTCCCGTATGTGTTTGTGTTTAACGAGTCTCGGTTCATTTTCTTCGGCGGGATAGGGATGGGTCTAAATACAATATTTTACATAGTAACGATTTATATACATTGTGATGACTTTAACGTTAACCATATCTATATACACTGTGATGACTTTCAAAAACTCAACTCTATTTCATTGTATGTAAACGAAAATCAAGAAATTTAAAATAGAATGTTCCAATTATTGAGATTTGTATATATATGCTTCACGCTATTTAGGTTTTACCGTTATCATACGGAAGCTGAAATCTGAAAACTCCGAACACTATTTTGGTTTTAATTTAATTGCAAGTCTTAGTCAGCTCTCTCGATGATACGCCAGTCAAAGGACTCCAAGACCAGGAAGTTTCTCTCTACAATATTTTTTAGATTGTTTCACTTTAGAAAGGGGCGAACAAAAAAAACAAACTAACGGCTACAACTAGGTCTTATTATTATTATTTTTTTGTTTTTTGGGCAAACGGCTACAACTCTTATATTCATCAAAATTTTAACGTTTGAGAAATGTAAATTTCCAATATACAGTACAGTATTTATATGTCAATGTAGATTCATTATAATGGATCAACATCAATCGTCATCATCATCTCATTTTGCCTCATGGACCTTCTAGTAAATTATGCTTTGTATTAGTGACATTAAAAATCAGCATCCTACATTCAAAAAAAAAAAAAAAAATCAGCATCCTAAATCAGTAATCCCATATTCATCCAAATTAACTGTCGTACTAAATATAATTATTATATAAGTTTTAACAAATATGTAAACTAAGTATTAACTATGATGAATCAACATTTTCAATTCATCTCACGATCTTATAAAAATTAATAAAATATACACTACATATAGAAGAAAAAAAATCAACGACAAGAAGTAACATATATAATTATGTTTATATATAGAAATCCAGGGGGGTAAAAAATAAAAATAATATAGAAAGATAATTTACCAAAAGAATCCAATAATTCTATATTTAATAAAATATTCCAAAGTCCAACGAGAAAAATCATTATTATCATTATTATTATTATAAATTAATAATCCCTTTAGTATTTACCGTCGCATCATCATCGTCCTCGTTCTCGTCGTCCACCTTTTAAAAACCCTCTCAAAGGCCTCCCTTCTCTTTTAAAATAAATCATCTCTCTGTGTAAATCTGATTCAATGGGTTTTAGCAAAGAAGAGATTAGTAAAAGCAGAAAGCTTTCGTCATCTCTATGGAGAGGAATCAAAACTGTATTCGTTTTATTCACAATGTTCCTCTCTTTTCTCCTCGTCTCTGCTCCGATCTTTCTCGCCGTCGCCGATGCTCTCCTCCCTTCCGCTCTCCTCCACCGTCTCTCTTCGCCGACTAATCTCTCTTCTCATCTCACCAACTACGATTTCCGTCACTCCGTCATCGATATACCCTTAATCTCAATCATTAGATCCGCCGTTATACTCTGTGAGTACAAAAAAGATTCATACTTTACTAAAACGAAAACAGAGCAAATTACTCTGTTTTAGAAGGAAATCAAAAACTCTAGTCTGATTTTTGTAACGTGTAAACAGGTCTTTATGGACTATGTGACGGACCAAAACTCTCTAGAGGACCGTATCTGACAATAACAATGATATGCTCAGTCTCGTCTCTAATCTACGTTTCGTTAAAAGCGGCGTTTATGTTCGGTGAGCCACAGATCGGAGACGGCGGAGGAAGCTACTTCAGAGCGGCGGAAGTAGCTCTGTTCCTCTGCTCCTCTGTTTTAGCAATAGGTCACATCGTTGTAGCGTATCGAACAAGTTGTAGAGAAAGAAAAAAGCTTCTCGTCTTCAAAATCGACATTGAAGCTGTAAGTTCACTCCTTCTTCTTCTTCCCTTGTTAATTCCGCCGTTACAGAAATTTTATTATTTACTAATTTTAATTCGATTTTGATTGATTCATTACATTAAAAGATAGGGCCAACGACAATAATACCAAGTTGCATTATTATTTTTTTTTTTCAAATCTAGGACGAATATTATTAGATTTTAGATTTTTTTTTTTTTTACCCTGCACACTAAGATATCGTAATCAGACTCGGTCAGAGATGGCATGTGAATGTAATTGTCAATGTTAAATATTTTACATATTGTCATATTTGGTCCTTTGGGATTCTAGAAACTCGATGAGATGTGTCTTTCCAACTTGTTTGGTTAGGAAAAGACTCTATTTTGGGTGAAAGTAGCAACGGAAAACAAATTGAAGTTGAGTTTAAAGACTTTTCTTATATAGTTTTATAGGTTAGAATCTCATGTGGAAACCGTGTGTAACCTAATTTTCTTCGTCTTTTTTTTTTATAATCATATATATAAAAGTAGAGTTTCAGTCTCTCCTTATTGGTCCACTTGGCAATGCAATTTTAACAAAAAAAAAATTATATTAAAACACAAATTTAAAACAATTAATTTTCATATTTAACTCACATAATATAAAACTGAAATCTTTATAGTTTCCCCCTATAAATTATGCATTAACTTTATTTCTCCACTAAGTTGTATTAATCAATTGTATTAAAACAAAACAATAAATTAGAATTGTAACTCTCATTTTTCTAAATGTAATTTTTTATTATTTCTCTTCCTATAAATACTCATGATCTTATTCTCTTAGTCTATCACTCTTTCATTCTCTCATCTTCTTCCACTACTCTCAAATCTCTTTTTTGTTTTGTTTTGTTTTGTATTTTTTTGTTATTATTGTTGTATGGGTTATAAAAATTCAAATCAAATATTATTGTAAAAGCTTAGTTTTAGAGTTTATATGATATGTATATCTTATATATTTATTTTAATCTTTTAAAATGTTTATCTCAATTTTCTATTTTATATTAACATCTTATAAGTCATTCATACTTCCTTACAATATTCACCACACCATAAGATCATAAAGTTGAAATGATCCATATGTAATTATCTATTATGTCTCTGGTTATCTCACATATTCATGTATCATTTTTAATAATTTATAAAGATCAATATAATATTTAAAGATCAATATAATTATCCATTTATCTATTTATAAAGACTATTTTTTTTTGTGATCCAATTGATAAATCTGCAGAGATCAATATTATATATATATATATACATATATATATTTATGATTTGAAGTTTTTGAAAACAAAAAGAACATAATTAAACAATTAGTTTTTTGTGTCTTTAATCAAAATAAAAAATGATCCAAAAAACAAAACATATTCAACTCGAACTTAAATATAAAAATAAAATATAATTTTAAAAATATTATTTCACTAAATTCTCTAAAGATGAAACCATTAGTATGAAATCTAGCACTATAAATTAAATTGATGAGTGATAACCAAAAAAATATAAGTTATCCTTGGGATTTTAAAAATTATTGAGTTTATATCAACAAACAACCAAATCATGTGAATTTTGATTCAGCCACTTGATATTCCTTTTATTTTAGGTTATAAAAAAATAAAATATTTATTTATAATTAAAGACATGTAACTCCATTTAACTCAAATGTAACTCCTATCCAATAATTGTACATTAATTCATTCCTCCTACTAACTTATTTATCTTTCAAGAGAAAATATTTTTGGTTAAATTTTAATATTTTTTATTTATTTTGGTTGGCTAAACTTATAGTCATATTTTGGTTGGCTAAATTAATATATTTCTCATGTAAAATTATTGTTTATAATATATTTCTCATTTCAAAGTTTAAAGCAATATATCATATATATAAAAGTAAGGTTTTGATCTCTCCTTATTGGTTGATTTTCATTTAATGTTTTCTAATTTTTATTTATTTTTATTTGCTTTCTAATTGCTTTAAACAATATTTAAGACCCAATAAACACAATACATTTAACTCACACATTAAAATAAAATTATAACTGAAAATAAAATAAATTATGCATTAATCATATTCTACCACTCAATTTTATTCAAACACAATAAATTACTATTGTAACTCCATAGTTCTAAATGTAACTTCCATCATTTCTTATCATATAAATAAGCATTCTCTCAATCTATCATTCTCTCATATTGACATTCTTTTACTATCTTATTTTCACATTCTCTCATTTTTGATTTCTTATTTTTGTTGTATGGGTTGTAAAAAACAAATGAAATATCATTGTAAATTGTTAATGCTAAATTTTAATTTTAGAGACTACATGATATATATTTTACATTGTTCTTATTTTAAAAGATTTATCTCCTTTATCTAATTTGGATTATTATCTTATAAGTAATCATTCTCTCCTCCTCTCCCAGCAATATCAAATGTTGTTATATTTCATATGTGTTGTAAGAGTTTGATTCTATATTTTAATTTAGAAAGTATTATATATATATATATATATATATTACATTGTTCTATTTTTTAAAGATTCATCTCCATTATCTAATTTGGATTACCATCTTATAGTAAACATTCTCTCCTCATCTCCTACCAATATCAAATGTTGTTATATCTCATATATGTTATAACTTGTAAGAGTTTGATTCTATATTTTAATGTAGAAAGTATTATATATATTTAACATTGTTTTCAATTTTTATTTTATTTTTATAATATTTTTTTATATTTCTTGCCTTTCTAATCTATTCATTTTATTTTTTAAATTTGCATAGTTAAATTTAAATTCACATATGTTAGTTTTTCCAAAACAATCAACTTTATTTGAGAATTAGATGTTCCTATTCATTTTTAAATGATCAATGTGTAACATATAAGCATTTTGTCTTGCAATCACAAGTTCCATTTCCATTGCTTAACTCCATGGTTAAACTATAATATATGTTGTCCTATTTGTAGGAATAACAACATACTTATTTAATTTATTTAAAAGAGCAGATGATTAATCGAAATAAACATTTCTCCAAATTTTATAATTCAATCAATGAGTGTACTTATTACTTTGAAAAACTTTTACATTGAAGTTCATAAAATCATATAAGAAAACTAAGATACTATGTCACTTCAAATTTGGAAAGAAACACTTGGTATTCATTTTTAAAAAAGTCAAGACACATATAAAAATTTATAATATTTAACTCACTTTATTTAAAGACATTAAATGTCATTTAACTCAAAAATAACTTCTATCCAATAATTTCATACATTCCTCCCACAAAAATATATATATATATATATATATATGTTCAAGATTGTATTTAAATATTACATAATTTTTTAGTTAGCTAAATTTATAGTCACATATATACAATATATATACATAAGAATTTATATTACACATAATTCGACCCATTATTTACTTAACTCAAAATTGGTTTCAAAGCCAACTAAAGAAAAACAGAAACGATCTTATTGATATTAGACCAAAACATGGGCATACAAACATAATCACTTACACGGAAGATATTTTTTAAAAATAACTTATTATTGCAACATCAACATATGAAGGGTTTACATAAGCAGTTAATTAGAAAATCTATAATACAATAAATGTATTGGAAACAATACCAGTCAATGATAAGATTGGATCCTCATAAACAAGAAACAACATCTTCATAATTCATAAAAAATAAACGCCACAGTTATACACATCTAAACGAAATGGTATAAACATATAGTGTATAAATAAAAGTGACGGCAAAACCCGTATATGCCTAATTAAAACGAAATAATACAAAAGAGAAAACGAAAAAGACAAAAAAAAAATAAGAAAGTGCCAACTATACCACAACCCACGCGTTGCGTGGGGAAGTACCTAGTAATAACAACATATTTAATTATAAAAATCCGACAGAACACGTCACGCCTCACGCATGCTTCATGATTTTGTTCTCATCGAGACAAATCTATCATCCTCTTTTTTAGTTTATAGTTATTGATAATTTAATATTATCCAATGGGGAAACTAATAGGGTTTATGTGTGTTTTGATTTGATCCATTTTTTTCAGGTTTCGGCTTGTAAAAACGTGTACCCGAGATATCAAAAGATCCTACAACAAGAGAGACTCAAATAGAGACGTATTTTTTTTTTCAGGAGAATCACAATACTTGTAAATATGTATACGCACACCTCAACATGTAAATATTATTAAGAATACGACGTATAAATGTAGCTTCTTCGTTTGCCTTTCGGCGTTGACCCATCAACGATCCTTCGCTTTTAAGTTTCGGGTAACCAAACCTAAATCTTATCCTCTTCTATTTTTCTTGCTTACGTAGTTGTTTGTACATATGTATTCTCTTTCTTTTATTGAATAAAATTGAGTTCTATAAGTGTGTGTTTGTTAGTAGTATTTAATTGGGAAGTGATATAATGGACGAACCAAAGTTGAGTGCCTTTTTGCTGATAATGTTTGTTTATTTGGTTAACAGAAGGATCCAAAGCGGAAAGAACAAATCAGGAATGAAGATTATATATAACCTATGCTTTGTTTTTATATGAGACAACTCATATGAATTGGCAGTTGTTAGCTTTAACATTAGATTAGTTAGGGCGGATTTGTAATTAATCCAAGAGTTCATCAATAACAAAGGAAGCCTAAGGCATCTTTTTTGTTTTTGTCTCTCCGTTTTATATACATGTTTATGTTTGTGCTTTTATTATTGGTTTTGATATATGTTTGTAATTGTAAGCATAATAAAGCACATAGTATGTGATATGTCCGCGTGAATTGCATTTATACGTCACCAAAAAAATTTATATACGAATCGTAAAGCAACCTTTTTACGATCATTATCTTTAACTTACATTCTAAATATTTGGATTATTTTAACAAAAATAGATATTTGGATTAATCAAAGATGTCTCAGTTTTATTTAATAATCAAATTAGAAAGTCTTTGTGAATTCGTATGAAACTTCAAGTCCTCCTCAAGTTCACTGAATTTTTCTTTATTTTATTTGTATTTCTAATTTTTAATTGCAAACTCTAACTTTCTACGTTACCGTGTTTTTAAGTTATAACTTTAGACTGTGGGGATGTCTATAACAAAACCTTACCAAGCATAAGGAGAAATAGGCCTAATTCAGTTTGATTACTAGAACGAAACACCGATTTAAAAGCTGAGCGGCATTTTAGTTTCAGTTAGCCAGTTCTACCTAGTACCTACATAGTTTGATTATAAAAAGCCTTTGGAATTGAAATGTATGAAAATGGAAGAACTCAAACCGAAACCAATCTGTATTTAGAAAATCATTCTCTTCAAATTAAGATATTCTATTCTATATGATAAAACACACCAAAACCAAAGTATTGGCCTAAATATACCAAAGCTAAAGTTATATTACCAAACTAATTGTCTGACTACTAGACAAAAATTGGAAACACACGATTTAAGAGGCATTTTGAAGTTTAGGTTTAATGGGCTTCTATAAACGGGCTTTATGGGGACATAACTTTTAACTGGGACCAAAGTCTTTTCTATATTGTGAAATAGACAAAAGAAATCCTAAAAAACAAAAGAAAACAAAAGAAAGAAAATACCTTAAATACAGACACCTACCATAACGAAAGAGAGAGTGCGACGTCATTAAAAAGTAGCGACACCACAAAAGAAAAAAGGGTAAAGAGAGAGACCAATCACAGAAGATAACGCTGAGATAAGGCTTCTTACATTTACCATCACATATAAACATACACGTCATTATTATTCCAAGAAAAAAAAGAAATAAACTATATGTTATAACATTGGAATCATCAGTGTCTCTACGCAGTAGTATCATATCACACCAAACTCAAATATGGCTACTACCACTGCAGCAGCAGCCTCAGGTATCTTTGGGATCCGGATTCAAGATCCTAGGCGTGGAACCGGTAGGTTCCAAGCCCGGTTTGGGGGGTTTAATTTCGGGAAAAAGGAACCTGCTCCACCTCCAAAGAAGTCAAAGCCGGTCAAAGACGGGTTTGGGGGGTTTAGTTTCGGGAAAAAGAAACCTGTTCCACCGCCAAAGAGGTCAAAGCAGGTCCAAGACGACGGAGACAGACTAGTCTGGTTCCCCGGCGCAAACCCGCCTGAATGGTTGGACGGATCGATGATCGGAGACCGTGGTTTCGACCCTTTCGGTTTAGGTAAACCGGCTGAGTATCTTCAGTTCGATTTCGACGAGCTTGACCAAAACCTTGCCAAGAACGTGGCGGGTGACGTCATCGGGGTCATCCAAGAGTCGTCGGAGATCAAAGCGACGCCGTTTCAACCGTACACTGAAGTCTTTGGGATCCAACGGTTCAGAGAATGTGAGCTGATCCATGGAAGGTGGGCCATGCTTGGTACTCTTGGCGCCCTCGCTGTCGAGGGTCTCACCGGAATCGCATGGCAAGACGCCGGAAAGGTACACTCATATAGCCGTCACTAATATAGCTTCCACGTGGACAATCGTGCGTCATTCGTTGTACTTAAATTAGAATTTGTTAGATAAAATAAAAAGTAAAATATGAGGCATATATAATATAGGTGAAAACATGCATGCAGATTTGTAACCAAAAGCTTAATTTTTTAAGGGGTTTAACTTTAAATTTATTGCGGTTTATCATATAAAAAATTTTGGTATGTTGTTCGTGTTATTATGAATCTCGGTTCGGTATTGGATTGATGCATTCCGGTTTGGTTTGTCTTAGGTTGAATTGGTGGAAGGGTCGTCGTATTTGGGACAGCCATTGCCGTTCTCGTTGACGACGTTGATATGGATAGAGGTGTTAGTGGTCGGGTACATCGAGTTCCAACGTAACGCTGAGCTGGAACCTGAGAAACGGATTTACCCGGGTGGGTATTTTGACCCGCTGGGACTCGCGTCTGATCCAGAGAAGTCGGATGCATTGAAGCTGGCGGAGATAAAGCACTCTCGTCTCGCTATGGTCGCATTTCTCATCTTTGCTCTTCAGGCGGCCTTTACAGGCAAAGGCCCCATCAGCTTCCTTGCCACCTTTAGCAGTTAAGGGATGAGCCTTTCTATCTTTATTTTATCCAAAAAAAAAACAATCTTATACTTTTAAAACTGTATTATGTATCAGAGGTCGTTTATTTGTTTGGTGTTGTTGGAACTGGTTTATATATCGTATGTTGATCTTGTGTGTAAAGCAGGCTTGGTTGAGTTAATTAATACTTCTCTGCCATTACAATCACATATTATCATTCTCTTTAATACTTGTTTGATGTGATGAGACTAATTAATTAGTAATCATTTGATACGTGACAAGTCTCTAAAAAAAAAAAAAGAATTTCGCTAGCTACCTATATGATAAAATTGCCATACTATATAGAAGATAATATTGCAAAGTGGATGGTAAGAACTTTGTCAAAACAAAACTTATGTAATTATATTGGACGATGTTCTTATAACAAAACCAAAATCTAATGAAGTCATCATACATAACATATTGCATATCTATCCATCATTCATTTTGATTGAACCCACAAAATACCCGATGGTGTAACTTGTGAGAGCAACCTTGTTGGGCTAGAGGGTAGCTAGTTGGCCTACACGGAATTAATATCTAGGCACTTTAAAAAGATTATCATACCAAAACTCGATTTACTTGACCATCCAAATAATGGCTTGACTTTGATTTTTTTTCTTTACAATAAACAAACTCCTTGTCGTATTCTTAAAGACAATATGATAGACTGTATAATCTGTGTTGTTGGTAAAGATAAGATATGACATCGGAGCCAAAAAGAAAAGTAAAGATATCATATTTTTCTTGATTATTAAATAATAGAAGGGAGAAAACTATTGTTAAGTAAGGAATCATACGCTTATTATATGACATCCCGTTTAAATTTTGCATGATTACTCATAATATACATGTACATTATATTTGTTACTTTACAACACATGTAGAAAACTACAATTTCAATAAAATCTTGAAATGAATAGACAAAAAAAAAAGGTATAAAGAAAGTGTAAGAAAGCAATAAAATATACATGAATATAGAAAATGCGATTGGTGAAGAGTACACGTTGTCCAACTTTTCTGGGATGAGGAAGAAAAATAAGAGTGAATAATTCAGAAAAGACGTTATACCTTCCCCATCCACATTATTTTTCATTTGCTTAACTGCAGAACAACACCAAATTCAACCCAATCAAGTTTTGATTTGTGTCCATACAGAGAAAGAGTCTGAATTGTTCTGTCCCGAATTTCTATTCTTTTTGTTTTGTTTTTCTTGTTAAGATCGAAAGCTCTGTTTAGCAGATTTTGAGTTCTTGATTTGTATCAAGATGGGGAGGTTGTTTGTTGTGAATCTTGAAGGGAAGATCTATAGCTGTAAACACTGTAAGACCCATCTTGCTACTTATGAAGACATTATCTCCAAGGTTTTTGTCTCTTTTCTTGTCCCTTTTCTCAATTCTTGACTTTTTTTCTTTTTCTGTATATTATTTATTATGTGTTTGTGATGAATCTGTTTTTGCTGTTGTTCTGCATGCTCATCAAATTTGAGTGAATTATATAATGATAGATAGTTCTCTAGAAGAGATGTGGTGGTGTGTTGATTCTTCTTTAATGGGATCATGAGAAATACTTGATTCTTGTTTATTGGGATCATGCTATTTAAGAACAATTGTAATTTTGAAAGCTTAAATTAGTTTCAGAGTTTTGAATTTTGAGTTACTACATTGTTGAAGTTATGGTTCAATTTGCCATTAAGCAGATAATGATTTCATTAGTTTTAAAATTCAAATTATAGTTGTTAACGTTGAGTTCCCCTATGCTGATGATCTATTCATCTGAAAACTGATTTGATCGTTTTTTACTCTCCTTGTGGTCTAAGATAGGTTATCTTTATGCTTCTTGAGAATAAAAGATAGTTAAAGCTACTGAGCTTTCCCTGACTCTGCATTTGTTGTTGCTTGAGCTAATAGTGTTTGTTGTGTGTTTTATGTTTCTTGTTTAGTCTTTTCACTGCAAGAATGGGAAAGCTTATCTCTTCAATAAGGTGTAAGTGTTTCTTATTTCTAAGCAATCTCATGATGATCATCGTCATCCAATACTTGCTAAATTGTGATGGCGTTTCTGATGATCTGGTTTAGTGCCAATGTTTCAATGGGAGAGACTGAAGAAAGACTGATGATGACTGGAAAACATACTGTTGCTGACATTTTCTGTGTATCTTGTGGATCAATCGTTGGCTGGAGATATGTAAGCTAGCCAGACATCAACTGTTCTAATAAGAACCTATCCGTGTTCGAATTCTTCGGGTGGTTTTAACCTTTTTAAGTTGTGTGTTCTGTTGTTTACCAGGAGACTGCTCATGAGAAGAATCAAAAGTACAAAGAAGGAAAATCTGTTCTTGAAAGGTTATATATCCAACATATCAGGACTTGAGTTTCCAAGAACACCGGGTTTTGATTTATGAAATTGTTGTCCTGACAGATTTAAGATATCGGGTCCTGATGGGAGCAACTATTGGGTGAGTAGCCATGGAAGGCATATTGGTGGAAGTGATGCAGATGATGCTTGAAACCATCTCTCTCTGATTTGACATTTGCTGTAAATGTAAATTCTTCAACCTCCAATCCAAATTGTTGTAATAAGACTAACAAAAACCTCCTTCTCTTGCATTATTTACCTCTCAGTAAATAAAATCTGATTCTATGTAATGGATGATTATCTCATGGTTTTCATGTGAAACCATCTTAAACCTAAATACTTCATTTTACAATAAATGTTCCTCTAAATTTTGTATCATGTGTTTTACTAAACAAAAAATGAGGTATTGCCTTTGGAAATAATTAGTATACAGAATTCCATAGCACTTGACATTTTTCTCTTTCACTTTTATCAGTCGACGCAAAGATTTGAAAGCCATCAGTCTTTCTCAATTTGGACCAAACGATGTTTTGGTTGGAACTGTACGGAATCTGGGTCGAGTTACCAATTTAGTACCATTAAAATGCATCGAATAGTCAGACAGAACTCGGAAAGCGAAACGGGTCGCAAAAATATGTCCAATGCTAAAATTTGGAGGCTTATATATAGATTAAAGGTGAAAAAATGTGGTTTTGGTCAACAAATCCTTTAACCAATGGTGGCTTAGTGCTTACTGACCAAACCCACAAATAGTCAATTGATCAGTCTTCTTTGTGATGTTAGGCTTGGCTTATTTCTTCCTTTCCTGCTAACTACTACACTTTTCTCCCCCAAAGTGTAGTTAGCTGAGATAACACATTGAGATTAAAACAAAGAATAGTCGAATGGAGTTGGACCGGTTGACCATTTGCTCTCCTTAAATCCATCATCTACACACACATCAATTCTTAAAGAAAAGTACTTATCATTTTGAGATACTTTTCTAACATGGAGAGCTTCTTCATCCTCCGTTGCTTCTTGTTATTCTTCTTCTTCTTCTTCTTCAATGGATCATTTGCTGCTGGAGGCAAGTTATGGAGTATAAGGGAGATGTCGGAGATGGCTGGTTATGGGGAACACAAACTCTCCTCTGTAGTTATAACCGGTTCTGTTCTTTGCAACACCCCTGTTTCAGGTATTCTCTGTTAGGATTCCACATCAAAAGTTGGATGTCTTTCAGTTGGAAGCTCATGAACCTTAATAGCCTCTACGCTACGTCGTCCAAGTCTAATGCTTTCTGTTTACATGATCTTATAGGTGCAACTGTTGCTATTAAGTGTCACACTGAATTCAAAAAGAGATCAAAATGGGTAAAAGGTGTTACTGATGACTTTGGAGAATTTGTCATCCATCTTCCTTCTCATCTACACGCAATTCCGCAACTCGAAAAGGCTTGTTTCGTCAAACCAATACATGTGCCGAAGCACTATCGCAGATGTTATCACACTTTCTACAAATCCAACACACACAAAGGCATCAAACTCCTTTCCTCAAGAAATGGCTTCCGTGTGTACTCCTCAGGGACGATCAGGCTACATGGACACAGTTCAAGAACATCATCCCAACCTCGTAAAACCTACATGTAAACACAAGTTTTAATAAAAAAAAAACTAAAAAAATCAAACAGATACTTCATCTTGTGTATTTTGTGGTCCTCACTTGTTTAGGTTGGCGCTTCAGTCACAGAACCAAGTTGAGTCTCTTTACATTGTTTATCAGTTTCACACAGTGTAATTGCATCTCATTCTTTTGCATATGGCCAAATGAAAATGTTAGGATTGAACAAAACTAAATTTACCATAACCACATAGCCAAACAGACTACATTAGGCGAGATAACACCCAAAGAATCGTCATTGACTCTCAGTCTAATATGTTGAAAGATTTATCTCCTACATGCATTGCATATTCTGAAACACATTAAAATAATCTAAACAAAATATTACTGCAACGCAACTCGACCAAGTTTTATAAGTCAGAGATCCAAGGTCGACGTGATGTAGACGAAGTATATATGCATGATGATTTCGTTAATTGACGAATTCATAAATAAAAATCAAACAAACATAACTACTAAAAGGCTGATGATTATAATTCATAAAGCATCTGTATTATCAATATCAACTAAGTGAAAAAAAAAAAGACAAAGAAAGACTACAAAATCCAAATGTACTTTGGACATATAACAGATATAAACTTAGTATTTCTTAGACTAATACAAGTTTCACCTAAAAAGTGTAAAAAGAAAGGATCTTTACTAAATTAAAGAACCAAGACTAAAATTAAGAATTTCTCTTTTTAGTTATTTAACATATATCTCTTTTTTCTTCCCTAAGAAAGAAATGAAGAAATGATACGTAATATAAAAAGGAAATTAATTTTTTATTTTGCAAAAAAAAAAAAAAAAAAAAGGAAAAACGAATAGGTAAGAATTAGGAAATTATTCAAAAGAGTCGGGAAAAAAAATCAAAACAGAGGAGACAAACGATCCCGCTTCAAAGCCTCCACTTTTATAGGAAACTCTCTCTTGTCTTCTTTCTCCTCTCAATCTCTTCTCAATCCCCAAATCTCAGTTCTTCGAATCCCACGAACAATCAAAATATTCCTGGATTCGAAGACCCAAACCCTAATTTTTTAAAAATCGAAACTTTCGATTTTTTTTTTCTAACAATGGGGAAGGAGAAGAAAACAGAGTCGTATAACAACGACAGCGGTAGTTACAATTACAAGATGTTCAAATGTTTCAACCGTAAGTTCAAGATCAACGAAGTCACACCCACCGACGACGTCCGCGACGCTTTCTGTCAATTCGCCGTCTCCAATGGCGGAGGAAGCGTCGACGGAGATTCGAGCGACGGAGACGGATCATCCGGCGTAATGGGCGCAGAGCAGCTCTGTTCTTTCCTCGATGACCATCAAGGCGAATCAGGAACAACCGTCGAGGAGGCTCAACGTTTGATCGACGAGGTTATACGACGTAGACACCACGTCACGCGTTTCACACGTCACGGCCTTGATCTCGACGATTTCTTCAATTTCCTCTTCTACGAGGATCTCAACCCTCCCATTACCCCTCACGTAACGATTTAAAAATAAAATCTTTCTCTATGCCCACCAAATAAAAATCGAAACTTTATGTGAATTTGTGTGTTTTGATGGAAACAGGTGCATCAGGACATGACAGCTCCATTGTCACATTACTTTATATACACAGGGCACAATTCGTATCTTACAGGGAATCAACTAAGCAGCGATTGTAGCGAAGTCCCTGTCATCAAAGCCTTGCAAAGAGGTGTTCGAGTCATCGAGCTTGATCTTTGGCCTAACTCTACTGGAACAGATATCAATGTCCTTCACGGAAGGTATATACAGCCTTGTTCTTCTTTGTTCTTGTTCTGTCTCTTTATTCAAAAAAACATTTTCAGAAACGGCGGCTTTCTTGATTCTTTAGGACGCTCACAACGCCTGTACCGCTGATCATATGCTTGAAATCGATAAGAGATCACGCGTTTTTTAGCTCACCTTATCCGGTTATAATCACTTTAGAGGATCATCTTACATCTGATCTTCAAGCCAAAGTTGCTGAGGTAAAATACATATATTCATCTATCTTGTGAATCAATCAGTTTGATCTTGATGTAGTTTGAATCTTTCTTTGTCTTTTTTTTTTTTTAGATGGCTACGCAGATTTTTGGGCAGATGTTGTATTACCCTGAATCAGATAGCTTATCGGAGTTTCCTGCTCCTGCTTCATTGCTTCATCGGATAATCATCTCAACCAAACCGCCTAAAGAGTATCTCGAATCGAGGAACCCGATCGTTAAACAGAAGGATAATGTATCTCCATCGTCCGAGGACGAAACACCTAGAACAGAGGAGGTTCAGACACTAGAGAGTATGTTGTTTGACCAAGATTGTGAAAGCAAGGTAACAAATTCAAATAAAAAGGATCATATTGTTTGTTGTTTTATAATTTACTTTTTGAGTTTTGAATTAGAGTGATAGTGATCAAGAGGATGAAGAAGCTAGTGAAGATCAGAAACCTGCATATAAACGGTTGATCACTATTCACGCCGGGAAACCAAAGGGAGCGGTGAAAGAAGAGATGAAAGCTGTGGTTGATAAAGTGAGACGTTTGAGTTTAAGCGAGCAGGAACTTGACAGGACTTGTTCGTCCAATAGTCAGGATGTTGTAAGGTGATACTAATTTATATACCATCCTAAACCCTTTTTACTATGCTTGGGATGCAACTTGATCTCTTTATGTTTTCTAGGTTTACACAGCGGAATTTGCTTCGGATATACCCAAAAGGGACAAGATTTAACTCCTCCAACTACAAACCGCTTATCGGTTGGACTCATGGAGCGCAAATGATTGCATTCAACATGCAGGTAACAAACTACGCTTTATGATTAAGGTCTACGGATAGATACCTTGACTCATTAAGCCACCTTTGGTGAAGGATAGAGCCTTTATACACAAAAAGAGAATAGAAAGATCTATGAATAACAAATGAAACATTTGGTGATTTATAGGGGTATGGGAAATCTCTGTGGTTGATGCACGGCATGTTTAGAGCCAATGGAGGTTGTGGTTATGTCAAGAAACCTAACTTCTTGATGAAGAAAGGGTTTCACGACGAAGTCTTTGACCCTAGGAAGAAACTCCCTGTGAAAGAAACGTTAAAGGCAAGAAAACAACAACCTCTACGTATACATATAAGATGATGTAACATTTTAAGTGTCATTAGCCTTATCTTTTTGCTGCGGTTCTTACATCAGGTGAAAGTGTATATGGGAGATGGATGGCGTATGGACTTTAGTCACACTCACTTTGACGCATATTCTCCTCCTGATTTCTACACTAAGGTAATATGAATGTCATACATAGGGACTATTTTTGTAACAATCTTTAAATTCATCAGAAAGCTTATTAGATTGCTGACTTATGAGCTTTGTAGATGTTTATAGTGGGTGTACCAGCGGATAACGCGAAAAGGAAGACAAAAATAATCGAAGACAACTGGTACCCAATTTGGGATGAGGAATTCAGTTTCCCATTGACCGTTCCAGAGCTTGCATTGCTTAGGATCGAAGTAAGAGAGTATGATATGTCGGAGAAGGATGATTTTGGGGGACAAACATGCTTGCCTGTTTCAGAATTAAGACCGGGGATTCGATCTGTGCCTTTGTATGATAAGAAGGGTGAGAAAATGAAATCAGTACGGCTTCTTATGCGTTTCATCTTCGAATGATTTGGCTTAATAGAAATGTGTGTCTCCGAGAAAGGATTTGCACCATTTCAAAAAGGATTTGAGATATTGTATAATGTAGCTTGAATGATCGAGTTGATCTTGCTCTGATATCTCCAAAAGTGTATTTACCTACCATATTGAAGAAAATATAATTTATATAGAGGCTATATATTTTTTTCAGTATGTAAAATCTAATGTAAGATGATTATCCATATATACTTGCAATTTTTTCATAATTGAGATATACATAACTTTTACTACAGGGGTGAGGATATATATCTTTGGAAAAATTAAACTCTATATTCAAATTTAACTCCATCTACTTTAAGGAAAAAAAAAATTGATTTTATAATTCCTAGTACTAAACGAAAAAGGAATTGTGCATGTGGAAGTATATATATATGATAAGGTTTTGTAAGAAAAACACCAATTACATCGTCAAATAGAGCTTGAGGATTGATGGCTGAAAGTGTAACGCCAGACGAATATGAGGTTGCGCAAGCATTACTATTACTATATTATCAAGACCCTGTTTTTATTTTTTTAGAAGACGAAGATGAGGAAGAAGAGGACGAAGAGGTAGAAGAGGTAGAAGATGAGGAAGAAGAGGACGAAGAGGTAGAATATGAGGAAGAAGAGGACGAAGAAGACGAAGATGAGGAAGAAGAGGACGAAGAGGACGAAGAAGAGGAAGAAGAATTCGTAAGTGAGGATGAATTGGAAGTGAAAATGTGTAGCCAAACGAATAGAAAAGAGGGTCGTAAGAAGAATAAAACCGTGAAGGAAGACGATTCCGAAGAAACCCTACAGCTCATGCTCCAATGGAAAGCCAATACGCCGGAAAAACCTCCGAGATCGATATTTTTCCCTGATCCAGATGTGGTGGGAGATTGCAGCAAACCGTTTCGGAAGCAGTTGATGGAGAGCGACGTGTTGGCTCATCACTGCAGGCTCCTGTTAGGGAAGAAGCCGGGGAAAACCATGATGTTTTGGGAAAAACAGATAAACTTGGGATTGATGGGCGTGATGTTGTAGTGTATGGACCTGACGTCAAGACTCATGGTACACATGATATGGTGTTCAAGATGTGGGGTAACCGTCAGGACACACCTGTTTTGAAGAGTGCGGGATGGAGGGAGTTCGTGGAGGCATATGATCTCAAGATGCATTGCGATTTTCTCACTATTTGGATGTTTAGACACAAAAAGACTCGTCGGATTTGCTTTGCTATTAATAGGCATAAGTATCCTGTAGATGGTAAGCTGAGTAAAAGAATATCCAAAGCTACCTCGAATTCATAGTATGGTTTTGTGTGCATGTGAGTGTTTTTAGGGTTTTTTTTTTTCTTTTTTTTTGTTTGGTGTTCTTAAAAAGAAAACAAGGTGTTATCATTAATAAAGAGAGTTTTCAGGTTTTATAAACACGAAATTAATCTATCAAGTTTTCTTTTTCCTTAAGGATAGCAAGAAGCCAAGGTGGATATCACTGCTTCATATATCACTTTGTTTAATTTCTTGTGACTTGTGTTCGCTACGAGTATTGTGTAGTTTATCCCTCCCTAAAATGATTTTCGCCAAGGTTAAGTGGAACTAAACCTTAAAGAAACGGATCATGTAAGTCCAGCAATCAAAATTTAGAATATATAATGGTCCGCTTATATATAAATCCATAGCCAAGGTTGAAAAGCTTTGCTGAAAAATAAAATAGAGAGATATTGGAATATTAGATTGTAAAAAGATATTGAGGGTGTAATTAAGTCCAGCAATCAAATTTTAGAATATATCATGATCCATGTATGCGGATTTTAAATTTGAAAAAAAATCAAACTAAAAATCACTGTGTTATTGAATCATTTTATTTTTAACTATTTTTACGAAAATTATGTTTCAATTGTTATTCCACATGTCAGGTTGAAGAGTTCCCTAGAGAATCATCAGATAAAGTCAACCGAACAATGGATATTATGAAGTTTAGTCATAGGCTATTGAAATATTAATTGCCGGAAGAAATGCATACCTTGCTCACAGGACTAGCTTCCTTTCATCCTTTTTATGTCTCATAGGCACCATCACTTGCCGCAAGCTCTGAAGATGCTTTGAGTGCATGGTAGTACAAAGTTATATATAGTTTCAACTTTCAAATATACCCTAATTCAGTTGTTGGCCCTGAGTAACAAAACCAAACTTATTAAAACAGAGGAAACAGAACTACTGATCCTAAGGTTGATTATTACGTAAAGAAGTGTACCTTTGGAGATTCAAATGGAAAAATGTATCTGCAAGACTTTTGTACATCAATATCAGTAGGTCTACCAGACTATCACGCATGTTTGAAGTTCTTGCTTTTGCGGTTACATGAATTCTACAGTAGAGTATCAAAAGCAGCAGTAAGAACCAGTGGGTTATATGTTAGTAACATATAACTGCAGAGTCATGAATATTTTCTTACCTTGAAAAGCATGTATGGCGTTCCTGTTTCAAGCTGGGATGTCAAGATTATACACCAATGTAGCCGCGCCTCAAGAACCTTCTTGGCTTTCCCCTAGAGACAAATAATGAACAAACATAACTTGTATGGAGATAACAAGAACTCAAGTTACATAAGAAACAGAGCATATCAATGGATAAAATAGGGATTCACCTCTCTTTCAACACTTCGTGTACAATCTCTCAAAATCAATCTTGAGTTCTGGCAAAGCTGGGGCTTCATTAGGAAAAAAACAGTGACCAATGCCCTTTACTCCAGACTCACTCCATGAATAGATGTGGAACCTAGTTTAGCATAACTGCATAAGACAAGTCTCTAGCCCTAAGTTCCTCCAGTATTGGAACATATAGTGTTTGGACGTCGTAGCAGGCTCCGTCTATTCTATATTTCTATACATAAATTTCAATGCCTTAGTGTTCCTGCGTTAAAGAGAGTAGGGGATGCATGAGTGATATATATCAATATCATATGATATATATATATATCATATATATATATATATGTGATATATCACTCAATTAAATTGATATATGATATATATCACACCAAGAAACTTCGATTTATATTAACTTCTTAATTAAATTTTAACCAATATCCTGAATAAATGTTTTATTTGCTTTTTAATAAAGGAGAATACAATTTAAAATGGAAAACCTAAGTATATAAGGAAAATAAATTTAGTTAAGCGTTCATACAAGAAAGAAAGAAAATACAAACCCTAAATATATTGACTGTTCCGCAAGGTAAGATAGGGAGAACCTGAGAAATCATGGCTTTCACACAAGAAGAAGATGAAGACCTTCACGTGGCTGCCTGGACATTGATGCACCTACACCAAGCTCAAGCTCAATATCTAAATCAGTCACCAGAAGAAGACGATATAGATGATGAGGTTGAGTCGACTCCATTATCACAAGTAAGCCAAGCTCATCAAAAACCGTCTAGGAAGAGGAAATATGCTGACAACAATCAGAATACGATGAAAATAAATAAGGAGGAGCTCTTTTCAGAAGAAACTCTGAGGCTCATTCAGGCATGGTACAGAGATGACCCTGATCCACTAGAGATATTCCAGGCTGGTGAGGTGACGAGGCGATTCAGCAAACCGCTAAAGAAGCAGTTGATGTTGAGCGACGTGGATAAGGATCAAAGCAGGCTCTTGTTACCGAGGCTGCTAGTGGAGGAGACGATGCTTCCTTTTCTAGAAGAATCAGAGAATCCGAGCTTAGGGCTTGATGTTTCGGTGCACGGACCAGACGGGGAAGTTCAACAGATGAAGTTCAAGATCTGGAATGGGGTTAGAACACCTGTTTTAACTTCGGGATGGAAGGAGTTTGTGGCAAAGCATGGTCTTGTGATGACTTCCGATTTCATCACTGTTTGGATGTTTAGGCATATAAAGACACAAAAGATTTGCTTCGCTATTGACTATGTTAGATTTTCTTTGATAGATCCAGTGGGATGATCTTGAAGACGGCCTTCTTGAATCCAAATTAGGGTTTTGTGTTTTGTGTGTTTGGGGTTTTTGTCTCTCTCTTTTTTTTTTTTGGGGTTATTTTTATTTTTAAAAGGTGTTAACTAGTAAAGGATTTATCAGGGTTATTAACTAGGGTTCTTTAGGGAATTATTTCGCTATTCAATCCACGAGGGTCTTATGATAAGTCATATAAGTAAGAGAATACGTTATCAGGTTAGGTGCTAATACTAAATTACCAATAGGAGTGAAGGTGACTGATGGATTCAGATACGTAATACAAATCCTATAATCATACAAAGCCAAATGCTATGGTAATCTATAAATCAAGTAACAAGAATTTTTTTAGTGCATCACAATAATTTTACATGGCTACACATGCCAAAACGTTCAATGTCAAACCATGATACTTTTGAGGTTAATATTTATAGGTTTTGTATTTTGGTATACGAAAAACATGAGCTGATTTGAAAAAAGATAGATTGTGGATTGTAATTTTTTTTGGATATGGCCATGTTTCATGTCGACCAACATGAAGTTGCCATAAAATAGGAAGCAAAAACAAACATGTTGGACATGTTTAGTAACAGACTCTGATCTTTATTTTTATTTTAATCAAAACATGAATACACAGTCACAATGGTATGTCCAATCTAGACAAACCTAAAATTTAGTTGGTTGGTCCCAACCAAACTTGTCTAACAGTTTCCACTTATATATGTGAGCTATGAGATTGAGAGAGATTCCAACTATCTAGATTCAGGTACCTGTGATGATGATGTCCAGCAAGAGCGTGGTATGCCTTGCTTCTCAAACCATTCAGGCATGTGAAATCTATCGTAAAGCGCTAGTCTTACATCTTCTTCTTCTGAAAGTTGCTTAAGAAGTGGGAGAACAACGTCTAGTAGCTTCAATATGTTTTTTTGGTTGCATAAATGAGATCTCATTAGATTCCAACGGATGAACAAACTTGTTTTCAGTCTTACATGAACAAAAAATGAGTTTGGATTTACATACCTGAGTATCATTTGGCTGTTCTGCGGAAAACGATTCACATGGAATCCCGTTTAAAGGTTGTAATAGAAAGCAGTAAGGATTGTTGTCGACAATAACAGTCCTACACATATTCTTTGAAACGCATAATAGATCCTTCACATGATCTCGATATTGCCTGATATTGGGAACACAGAGAATACACTCACTCACTCACAACCATATCATTAAAAAAGAAAGGTAAATCATATGATCATTTGTTCAAACTAGCAACTTACGTGCTGATCGTAGAAGGACGATAAAGCCGATGGTTTAATACACGTTTTGTATCTATTCTATCCACAATAGGTCTAGCATAATCTGCAGATTTTGAGCAACATGTTTAAAAACGCTTAAAATGAGAACAGAGAGGGTGATAAAACAGAGAAGTAGTGACTCTCAAGGAGGTACCTTCTAGGGCAGCGGTAAAAAGAATAAGATGTGCAAATTGGCTGAGTTGTTCTAAGAATTCGTGCAATCCTGGACGCTCAAACACTGTTACATGGCTGGTTTTAGGCTTCCCATTGCATTCCTTCACGCAGAAAAAAAAAATGAGATTAATTATTTGCATATCAACCAAATTAACCTTGGTTAAGTAACTTGATAGGTAGTACTTAGTAGTAAGATCACCTTGGTTGATGATACACATTCCAGCTCGAACCACTTCAACCCAGCTTCAATAGCTTGTGTACGTAATGCAGTAGGTATACTAGATGTCTCATAGGCACTCACTAGTGTTTCATCCAAGTCAAGAACTACCTACACATCTCAGACTAACTCAAAACACTACATATAGCTACTAGGCAAAACTATAAATTATGCATCAAAATTGACCATGCTAATCCCAAGTCACAACCAAACCAAACAAGCTAAAAGATTCTAGAAATGATCGCAGTTTCTTGAAGCATTTTCTGAAAAGACAAGAGCATACCGTTAGTTTCTGGATGGTACTGACTTGGCCGTCAGTAGAGGTTCTCTCGGAGGCGATTTCAATGGAAACAGGTGATTCCGTCTCACTCTTCGGTAAATCGAGGACCGACAAAGGTTTGAAACCATCCTTTGTCGAAGGAGAGGTAGAGAGAAGTGAATGATGATGAGCATCAACACGAAGGATCTTGAGAAAGAACCGATAGAAAAAATCGAGCCAGTTTACCAAAACATTCCATAGTTGAACCGAACGAGGAGAGTAAACCAAATCGGCTTGACTCAATTCCGCCATGAATCGAACTAATCGAGCTTTCAACAAACAGAGCAAAAGATGGCTCACGCAAGCTTTTTGATGAAAGGAGGCAAAACGCCAATTCTTTTTTTTTTTTTTTTAATTAGATACGATTCACGCGCTTATTTTGGAGAATGAGAAACACGTCGAATGTTTCAGTATATATAAGTGAGGTGGGAAGACACGCGTGGAGAAATGAAGGTTGGGGAAGTTTTTAAGGAAGAGACAGATTTGTAAGAGAAGAAAGTGCTGCGTTCATTCCTTTTTAACATTTTTTTATATATAATGGAAACATTATTGGAAAAAGGAAAGCTTGCAATTATTATTATGAACTAATTTATCTATTATGCGTGTTAATTGAATAAATTCATCAATAAAATTATATTACATATCACATAAATAAAGTAAAACACACTAATTGGCCGTTTTTGCAACATATTTAGACGACATTCAGATCGATAGCGAGAAGTTTTCTTCTTTCTCTTTGATTTATGTTTTTTTGTAATGTTAATGTACGAGCGGATTCTTTAGCGCGTCAAGCGCGTGTGTCTCTGCATCATCATGTTTTGTTTGTAGACAATTTTCTCCCTAATTGGCTCGTCCGAACTGATTTTTTTGTTAAAAAAAAAAAAAAAAAAAAAGTAAAACACACAAATATATAAAGAAATCAAAATTTCACCTAATCATTTTTTTCAGATTTCATATGCTTTTTTTTTTCTATTTAAGATGCACAAAATCTAACATTTAATTTTAAGTATTTTAAAGTAGAATCATAATTAAACATGATATCATATTATATTAAAAACTGGGATTTTATTTATATATAAATATCTATATTGGTCAACCTTTTGTTTTTAAGAAAAGTTTTTAAATGACATCTTCACTTATTTTTTTTCTTTTTTTTTTTTTTCACTTTGTGTATTTTGATTGATATTGTATGGAAAGGGTATCAATTATGTTACATTGGAATTTTGTTCCAACTACTAAAATCCATAATTGGCATTTGGTATTTGGTACAAGGAGTAGGTAACAAAAATAATGTACCATATTTGGTCATCATCAAATGTACATCATCAATATGGTGGTCCAATATTTTAGTTTTAAGTTTTTGATCTATAAACCCAACAACCGGTAACTGAAACTATGTATCAAAATTCTTTAATTGCACAACACAAGCATTTTACTTACAATGTGAAGAAATCAATGTAAAAACAGTTCTATACACATAATCTTATAACCAAGAAGAAAAAAAAAAGAGCAGAGAACCAGACAACACAATAAGAAGCCAAAAGAAAATAAAAAACAAATTCAATCAATCGTAAGAAGAAGAAGAAGAGAGCCAAGGGTGGTTAAGTGCCTCAAGAGCTGTTGGACGTCTCAATGGATTGATCTCAAGTAGAGTCCTTACAAAATCTACGAACAATTCATCACTAACTTGTAATTGTTCTTCCAAACATGATTCTTCTGTGATTATGTATTCAATCTCATTGCTCTCCTATCACACCAAAACAACAACAACAATGCGTCACACTCAAGCAAATAAGTCTCAAGTCTTTTCGGTTATTATATCAAATATAAATTACCTCGTTTAAGTGGTAGATATCATACTCTTTGGTAAAGTATTTATGTGTCTCTTGACCTTTCTCTAGCATCTCTGTTTCTATAGGACCTAATACCGCAACAATCCTAGCCAATATCATCGCTACTGCTTCGTTTGGAAACAGAACCTGATGCACACACACACACATACACACACACATTGTTACATTTTGTGTTACTAGTTTCTTTAGTATGTAGGATAAAACATATAGATGGAAACCAGACAGTACCTCACCAGAGCAGAGCTCTGCTAAAATACACCCAAGTGACCACATATCGATCTTTTCATCATATGGAAGCCCGAGAATCACTTCAGGAGCTCTATAGGAACGTGATTGTACATACAGACACAAGTTGTCAGACCGGAAACAACTGCTTCCAAGATCTATGATTTTCACCGCGCATCTTTTGTAACTCTTTATCAGTATATTCTCAGGTTTGAGATCACAATGTATGATTCCTAATCCGTGGAGGAACACAAGTGCATCTAAACACTGACGAGTTATAACCTGAGGAAACAAAAAAACATCAATAGAAATAAACAAAAACCTATTTTTAGGCATTTTTTCAGGTCTACGAAACAACAAACCTGAAGTCTGTTTAAGTTGAAGTATGGTTCTCCTCCTGACTCTTGGTTAAATTTCTGAAACTCATACAAGTTCGCTCGGAGAAGTTCACAGACGATAAACAGATGTTCCTGTTACATATTATATCTTCAAGAATTAGAAACTTCTTGGTTGAGAGAAACTGATAATTCAGTCTTTCAAGAACTCTTACCTGGTGGTAGAAGTAATCATAGAGGCGCAAGATGTGATGTTCATCAGCAGGATCATGCTTATTGACATGTTTCAATAGCTTGATCTCATCTAAACTCTGATCGAAGAAATCTTTATCATTCTTGATAATCTTGAGGCAAACATCAACCCCGTTATGTAGATCCTGTGCTTGAACTACCTTGCTAAATGCAGCAGAACCAATGTATTCAGTAATGTAGTATCTTCCACCAATCACTGTGTTTATCACAATTGGTAGATCTTTGTTCTCTTCGAATCCAGTCCTGTAAAGAAACGATTACAAATCCATCTTTCTATTTAGGACTTACCAATGCAAATGAACGCATACCTGTTTTTCCAGTGAATGATTCTAAGATCAAATACTTCATATTCATCTTCAAACTCATGATCGACATCAACCTCTTCATCTGTTACATTTCCCTGATCACCACCATTATCTTTTGTATCACTTTCTTCACCGCTAAACTCATCAACAAGCTCATCAGTTTTATCATCTAGACCAATGAAATCTTTTGAGTCCTCGTTATCATCCTCCACATTGCTAAGAAGAAACGGCTTATCTAAGTAATCAAGACTAGCTTCAGTTTGAGACCCTTGAGATGATGACTTATCATAAACACCAACAGTGTTCTCGAATTGGTTATCTGTTATGAACTTATCCTCAGCGGTTACAGGACAGATGAAGAAATCAGATTCTCTAAATGCAGGAGACATGAACTCATCTTCATCTTCAGTCTCATTGTTGTGCAAGTAAAACTCGCTCCACTCCGGATATGTTCTAGCCGTCCCAAATTGAGACTGTCCATCAGATGATGAACCATCTCCATAAGGATTCACAAACCCTGCATTTATACAATCAAAATCTTGAGCTTCGATTTCTTGAAATCAGATCAAGAATCAAACTATCAACATCTAGCAAATACCAAGTCCAGTTCTGTTTCATTAAGATCGGAAAAGTTAGTAAAAGCTCACCGGAAGAAGAACAGAAGCCAGAAGAGGAGGAGTCCAAGCTGACAAACTCGTCGTCGTCGTCAGAAGAAGAAGAAGACTTCAAGCCATCAGCACCACCACCGGAATCTTCGCCGGCGGAATCAGAAGGACGAGAACTCGCCGTGATTCTTATCGGAGGAGGAATAGGAAACAGAAACTTCTCGAAATCGAAGGAAGCGAGTTGGTTCTTCTCGTTGATATCGTCTCTCAAAGCAGATTCCGCCTCCGTTAAACCATTCCTCCGGAGAAACTCAAGCACAGATTTCACATCAACCGCCATTGACCCAATGACCAAAACCCCAACCACACACTCACGAGAGAGTTTCAGAAGCGAGAGACACGGACTGAGAAAGAGAGAGAGAGGTAAGAGAAGAGAAGAGAAGAGAAAGATTGAAACTTGAAATCACGTGATCGTGAATCGAGTAAAAAAACTAAAACCCATTGATGATAAGCTTCTTAAAAGTCTTCGTATGGTTTCTGATAACTTAAATCTAAATCTCTGATCTTTCTTCTTCATCATCTTCGTCTTCTGCTCTGTGTTGGCTCTATAGGACCAAAATTAACAATAACGGACATGGTGCGATGTCTTGTCTTACCGGTTTCTTCAGGTTACGGGATTGATAGGTTTCAACGTTCGTGGTTTCCTTTTTTTTTTTTTCTCTAATTCTTTTTCACCTTAATGACACGTGTACCAATCGTTGATTGACATGTGTAAATGATATCACTGTTTTTTTTTTTTTTTTTGGTGTATTTTGACTTTATTATATTTTTTAATGTTGAACCGACGGAAGTTTTATAAACATTATTTTTTTGGTCTTGAATTGGGACAAAATCGAATTCAAAAGTTTAATAAAATAATCTAAAAAAGGAAGAATCTTTCAGATGATTGTTATTAATTCTACTTAAACAAATCTCTAAATCTTCCACTGTGGTTTTATTTTAATTTAATTTATAACAAAGCGAATCTATCAATTCTTCAACATCATCATCATCAACATTCATCATCACTAACCTAATCTAAATAGACTAATTTTTTCTTAAGACTTTTCAATGTTACAAAAAATTGTTGTAGTTGATTTTAGTTTAGAGAAGTGTTGTCTGGTCCATATAATGCTAGATGAGGCAAGGTAGTTAAGACTTTAAGAGTATATCATGAATTTGGGGGGAGATGATCATACTATATAACTTAATGATAAATCTCTAGCAATTCAATAGGAGATTGTGTCTTTTTTTTTTTTCCTTTACTTTTTTGCTTTTACTCCTGCCTTTTATTTTCTTCTCTCTATTAAAGTGCTTCCCCTCATACCTTTTTAAACCTATTACAACAGGAATTGAACGTTGTAGTTGTAGAGGCGAATTCAAGTAAAGCAGGATAAAGACAAAAATCAAATAAAGTTGACAGCTGAAAGGCAAACTGAAAATCCGTGGAACGTTAGAATAATGTTTTATTACGCCATTATGGACAATTGTGTGTGTGTGTTTTTTGCTTTTTGTTAACATGGAATCGTATAATCGAATTAGGAAGTTGAACAAGTAAGTACCATTTTGATTCGGACTTAGACTACAATAATATACCGTAAATAGTGATAGCCAAATGGTTTGGGGTAGGTAGGGTTGCCGGATTGGAGTACTAGCAAGTTAACAAAAAGCAATTGACCAAACCAAAGGTATTATAGCCTAATGAATTAATATGCTTAAAGAGTATTCAGCCCAAACAAAATCGAATTTAACCTTAAGTTCAATAATTCATCCAAATTTTGAAGCGAAGTTGAAAGTGTTCGTTCTTGAAAAGAAAAAAAAAACAGCTCGTGCAAGTGCAACTCTCTCATATGCTGGCAATTTATTGTATTTGTAAAGATCAATCGTTTTTGGACTAATCTAACTCTTAGCTCTTAAGTTTTATGATTATTTTATAAGTAAGTAACACACTGAACCGAGTAGCCACAATCATTTCATAATTGTTTTGCTTTAAGTCGAAGTTAGTTCACAGTTCTCCTGTCCATAGCAACATAAACATGAAGATACCAATAATAATTTGATTTTAATTTTTGTGAGTCCAAGAGTATTAGTTTCTCTATTTATAAATGCTATTTTGTTTCTCTCTTCTTTTTTCTTTTTTTTTTGGTCAACATTGTTTCTTATTAGAATTTAATTTGATAAAAGCCTTATTAAAGTTAAAATATATTTTTTCTTATTTTAAAAATCTAGAGCCAACCTCTGAAAAATCAAACATTTTTAGAGAGTGGTAATAATATAAAGAAAGCTTTTAGAAACAGAGGATTTGGTACGACGTCCATGTGGTGGGTGACTAATCATGGTTTTACTAGTAGCTCTATAGTAAATAATCATCATTATTATATTTTTTTGCTATAATTGATCTGAACCCCCACCGACTACAATTATATTGTTTTCTCACCAAAGCCATTAGTGTGAGGCTGTGAGCTATATCAGCTTTTCCACGTGACCCCATTTTCAGAACTTTTTTTTTCGCCAAAGAATTTAGGGCTTTGCTAATTGAAAGTTTAATTTATTTCATTACATTCTCTATGTCCGGTGATGAGATTGTTTTTGGTTGGTGGTCTGACGTACACAGCATAAGTTCTAAACTCATTTAGGCTTGGCGAAAAATAGTGAAAAGAATAAATATAAAAGGTATTCAAAATATTGTAAAATGTTACAACATATATGCATACAAAGTAGAAAATCCAAATGTTTTCAACGATCGAACTATATAGTTTGGTGACTAACATGTTCCACTCATGAGACATGTCCATATAACACTAATGGGCTTAATTGTTGATAAAAGGTTTATGGGACAAGCCCATGATATTGCCCTTTATCTCTTTTGTAACGTATTCAATTATAAGATTGATAGAATTGAAGGAGAAGTACTACTGTATATGTAATAAGGTTGGGTAATCATATACTTTCATGTTTCCACAGTAATCATATATTCTACAAGAAAATTTCTACCTCGATTATAACCATAAAACCACTCTATTAACTTATACAACAAAAAATGTATATAGACATGCAAGTCTATCTGACCAAAATGAACTGTTTCGAGAATGAAAAAACGGAAATAAAACCACTAAATAGTCATTTATCTCATTTTTTTGTTTAACCTTATCATTTGTCATCATCATAAGCGAAGTTGTCTTTATCAAGTCACAACGGCCGGGACTCCCACTCATGGAACAAACTATTTTACGTGTCATGCAGAAAATAAACCCATCCACGATATGATATGTTATTTTGTCAAAGGTTTTGCTTTTCTAAAAGTGAAATAAAATCAAGAGATCTCCCAGACTTCTCTCGTAACTGATCCTAGTTTAGCTCTGACTTTCAAAATCAGCGCTGTGATGTTTTGTTTGGTTTACAGAATGCATATCAGCATAATCAACACAAGCCAAGTTGTCCAAAAAGATAAAGAAAAGAGGAGTTCTATAATGATCCCATGTGACAGGATGTATACGTAAGCATATTAGCGTATATATAAACATCCAGTTAATATATGTACGAATAGATATGAAATTATGTAATGATATTTAGCATTCCAACAAAACAAAAAAAGAATTATGACATGATATTGTCTAGCTATTCGTTCACATTTCGTTGTATCATGTCACAATTTCAATATAAAAGGTAAAAAATAGTAACGTACATCTATTAACTACACCTATATTGTACGTTAGTGAAAGTTAATTTCAGTGCACATATTCTTTTTTTGTTTCGTTATCTTTGTTTGATATTATGTCATTCCACTATTATGAATATGATCATGATAGGTTTTAAGATAGTATGGGGAAACCGATGTTGTACAGTACAGTTAAAATGCAAATAATATGGCTAAATATATAAACCGACGTTAAATTTTTTGCAAATGATCCCATTATGTATATAGTGTTACATATCTTAGGGTCACAGTTTACCAAATATGAAAAGGCAAACAAGAAAAAGGCGAGAGAACGAACATAAGTGTACCATATATGGGAAAAGTAAAGATGCTAAGTGGAGCTCGTGATTTGTTCTTTAGGGCTCGTGAGTATAGGGTCCCCGTGATTGTATATTAAACAGTCTTGATTCTTCTGCCCGTAGTGGGTTTGGCCTTTTTTATTGGTGTCTTGTCTCCGTCTCTCTCTCACTTTTCGAACTATAAACCAAATTAATAACAATATGCAATCGAGTAGTATACTCTAGTCTCTGACTCTCTGCTATACCAGTATAACTAGTTATATATGAAATATTAATTTCTATGATTCTTTCAGTAAAGACATCATCGGAGTTCTTGTACTGCGCTCTCAATTTTGTAACACTATTGTGTGGATTTTTTAAATTCTAAGAATATTTGACTACTCTTTCAAAAATGTTTCAAATATCATGAGTTGAGGTTTATGATTGAAGTTCTTCAATACATATATGCTGTATATGGTATATAGAGATGAAATGTTAATATTTATTGCATTATGTATTGCTGCCTTTAAAATGTTGTGATGAAAGCTATATTGGTGCATTAAAAACAAAATTTTCGTGTGTTCTGTGATTATCATGCATAAAGTTTAGTTTATTTAACTTCAGTAATTTTTAATTTTTCTTCAACTTCAGATTCATCGTCTTACCATTCATTTGATATATGAGTAAATAAGCTAGACATATAATTCCATCGATCATGTTTAGAATACTATTACACTTTTTCGAGCCCTATGAAATATTGAAATGTAGAGTACCCTTTTATTTGTTGTCTAGCTAGCTTCAACTTTTTATGTTCTTATTATTACAATAACGTCTAGCCGCCAGAAGAAAAAAAAAGAGTATATCTTATACTTATTTACTATTCCATCCGTTTCATAATATAGAATGTTTTAGAGGTTTTTGCTTGTTTCATAAGATGTTTTCAATTTTTGAGGCAATTTTTAGACTACTTTCAAAAATATTGGAAAGCAAAAAAAAAAAAAAGAGGGGTGAAGTCCCGTCGTTATACTTTAGACAAGAGACAAACATATCTTGCCCTTCGATATTTGATTCATAATGTTCCAAACTTTTTTTGAGTGATTAGTATCGTAAATAGGACATTAAAGACCCACACAAATACTAAAAGTTTCTTCAAATTCCATAATTTCATCAAAAATACAACTTACACATATAATGGCAACTTCATCATTTCTATAATCTAATATTATCTCACATTGCTCCCCACCTCCCCTAATGGATTGACCAACCCTTCAAATCCCAACTTCTCAAAATGTCGTTCTTTCCCCTCTCTATTTTTTTCGTCATGTTTTTCATCTTTTTGTTTCGTCTTTTTATAGGAGTTGCAATTATTTTGTCTATTGATTGTAATAGTAGTATTCTTGGTTCTCAATTGAAAATTTGATTAGCAAACAAATTCTAAACTGACCGTTCGTATGCGGGCTTTAACTCATCTTGGAGTCCCAAGAAAAGAGAGAGATGACACACCGGACAAACTCTTTGAATATCATGCAATATGGATATCGTCAGATGACAATCGACAGATTTGAAGATGGAATACAATAGGAATTGTTGAATCAAAGTCCATTGGCAAGATGGGTCATCCACTTACTCTTTTAGTTATTTTATTTTTGGTTTTCCACTAAATTTTCATATTGATCAAAATTTTCACCATTAATCTTTCTTTATTCGATTAGCCATGCTAGCCTTCCTTTTGTTGCACAGGGATCTCAACAAGATACGTTTGGACTTAAAAATCTGGACCATTCAGATTCCACAACATAAGTTGACTTATAGTCAACTCTAGTTCTTATTGTGTTACACTACTAGGATAGTTATATTTTTCGATATGGGCTCACCGCTCACATGCAACTTATTATTGTTCATGTAAATACATATGTTATATCAATTAACCAATAAGTGCTAATAGAAGAGAAATTTATGTTGCTGGAAAATTTATTTTGTTCTTATTCTCCTGATGTTTGGTGCATCGAATTGAATTCTGGGAAGAATTCATGGAGGCCCGACAACTTATCCACCCATTCATTCAATTAGTGACCATTTTGGTCAAATCCATCAATTTTTCTTTACTGAGTGTGCGAGACATTCGTGCGATTGTCTATGGTGTAACAACAACTAAAGTTTTTTTTTTTTTGAGCCAAATCACACTACAACAAAGTTCAAATTGAGTTTATTTTAGGATTTTTATTATAGGTTTTGAGTAAAGATAAAAAAAAAAAAAAAGAGAGTAGAATTATGAAATTCCTATTTGTACTGTTTTTTTTATAACTTTATTTTATTCGACTTGAGAACAAATCAGCTTTATTCTTCACCAATACTATTTTTATTTAATTTGGTTAAATAAGTTTTTAGTAATCAATGTCATATTCTTCTTGGTCTATGCTCGTAAGACGTCAACGAGGATATTGGTTCCCTAAAGAAGAAACCTCCACTTTTATGAATTTTTTTCCCATGTGACACATTCATTGATATGTAAAAAGCTGTTTGATGTGAATTTACATGATTGTGAAAAAAGAATTATTGTTTTACTTTAGATAACAATGGATACTCTATGGACTATGGTTCATTGCGTCAACTATGAATGGATTGGCCAAGTATAAAACTAATTTATGATTATATTTTAAATTCACACTACTTAAATTTTTCTTTTTACACTTCCATTGTTGAACTTTTTTTCTGTCTGTACTTTTTTTTTTACTTTTCTTAACTTAGTAATTTAGTAGAGATTTGAAAATACTTTGCTAAGAAACTATTTAACCTTAGCAAA
This sequence comes from Camelina sativa, assembly GCF_030686135.1. Classification (NCBI taxonomy): domain Eukaryota; kingdom Viridiplantae; phylum Streptophyta; class Magnoliopsida; order Brassicales; family Brassicaceae; genus Camelina; species Camelina sativa. Next base: position 24,955,638 of record NC_141885.1, read on the forward strand.
AAATGGACAATAATATATAATACTTAACCAAGTGTCTAGTGCTAATTAATGAAAAACATAGACTCTGATTGGTAACGTAGCCAAAGCTGTACAGAAAAGCTGTACTCTGAAGCTATAACTTGAAGCTGTAAACTGTTACGGAATAGTTCAAAGCTGTACATGAAAATTGTACAAAAAAAAACTGAGAGTAAAGCTTTTAATAAAGTTTTTCGTTAAATTTTTGTGATTGGTAAAAATTCAATGTACCACTTGTTGTTTTTGTTTACCAATCACTACCATAATATAGATAAAGTTTCTCAAGTTCAATGATCATCTTCTGAAATGTTGCTATCTACACAATGAGCGTGAAATAGTATGGTCCACACTAGGACATCTTTACACACCAAAAAAATATAATCGCTGCCCTAATTTATTTTAGCATAGTTTCCACTTACAAATGAGTTTTGTCACCTAAAACATATATAAGTTGATATGTCAAGAAACCTCGTCAATAATCCGTCTCTCAATTTATCTTCAACATCATCCGCTAATTTAAAAGTTTATCAACCGAACATAGATATAGTCTTAAGTCCTAATTTTAATCGTTCAGCTTCTATGTTACTATATATATGTTTATTGATTATATCAAGTGAAAGTGGTGTATCCGAAACAATACCTAGATGAATTAAGTTCTATCATTTTTAGTAATTTTAAAAAATATTGTATTCCGATACATAATTTTTCCTGAACTAGAATCGTAAGGATTTATGCTTTTACCTCCAGTAACTATTTTTCCCTAATACCGTAAGAACTTTTATATGAACTTACACCATAATAAATCTTCATACAGAAATTCAACGCCAATCAAACTATCGAGTGACAAAAGTATACTACCAGAGTGAGAAAATAATGCTATTGTTATAAATGAAGTTACTTTATAAATTTGAATTATGTGCATGACTTGACTATTCACAGAAAACAAAAAGGTATCGAAAAAACAGAAGGAAAAAAAAATATTCCAATCAGTGAGGGATCTACAAAGGAAAGATTCTCATTCGCACCAATTGCTGGAGAAGAAAAAAAGTAAAACTTTTTATAATATTCTATGAATTATTTTGGTTGATGTTCCCTTACGAAAAAACCAGTATTCAGTACTAAAATGTCTGGCATATATAATCGTATAGAAGATAAGTAGTTGTCGAAATTTCATAGGGCAATGGCTTAAACAAGTGAGACATTGACACCTAAGCACATCCACATCTATGTGGGTTCACAAATGTGACGTTTGTTTTCTTTCTTATGTGAATCATGTAAATGCTATAAAGTTAATTTTGTTATACATGAGCGATTACATGTTATAACGTACCAAAACTCTTGAAAATTATGATATTCGGATGGGTTCGGTGGTGACAATTGCTTCTAAGTCCACAAATACACGTTTTGAGCTATTTAGTCCGAAGCTTATGTCCACTAAGGCACTAATTTACTCGAAGGTATATATGCTTCACAAAATTTTGCAGAATCATTTTTTTTTTTGAGAAGCATGCTCACGCAAATATCCAATATGATAGCAACAACACAAAATCATGTGGAGAATGGTGATGATGCATATGGATTTGCAAATATTTGGTAATCTCCAAAAATATTGTGGAGAATGGAGGAGGAGTAACATAATATTTTAGAAATTAATAAAGAAAAAGAAAGGGATATAGAGAAAGTGATGAAAGGTCAAGTATGTGGTGAAAAAATAGGGTTCCTTCTTCTCATTTGTCTCTGTCAAACTTTATGATGCAAAGCGACCTTTCTTTTCTTTACATTTTTCTTTAATTGTCATCGTTAGTGTCACTTTCTTTTTATTAATTTCATAAAGTCGTATGATCGTATCCATTGTTTTTTATTTTGCTCCGACAAGACCGACACTGATCTTTCTATACCTTTCGGTAATAAATGTTATAGGATTCCTTTTTCAGATAACATCATTAGTATTTGCTATTTTATTTTTGTTAACATAATACAATGATCAATTGACTTCCTAAAAGATATGGTCGAGGTTGGGGAATAAAAGATATGGTCTAGCTACACCCTCCAATCTATACCGTCGCTAACTACGTACTGATGAAGTCAGGTTTAAACTTGATGATGACATATATATATTAGGTTATATCTGTTACTTATACGGATAGAAATACTTCATTTAATTTCTACAGAACCAGCTAGTATGAAGTCCATGCACTGCGGTGATAGAATAGTGTATTTGATTTTCACCATTTTGGTCGTTGCTTATATATCGAAAACAGATAATAAGTATAGGCAAGACTAAAATCAAACAATTGATGGCTTAAAAGGAGAGTCACGAATACCGCATAGCTAGCGTGGAGATAAATAACACCGAGAGGCATTAAGTCCAAAAGAAATTAAAACTGTTGTAGCACTAGTGTATTATGGTGCTAACTATATTACAAAATAGCCACATGCATCGTAGAGATACGAGTATTTTTGTACATCATCAGTATTCGTATCAACGAGAGATATTTTCTTCAGGAGTATTTTAAAGATATTTAACATGTGGTTGTGGTTTGTAATAATTAAAAAAAAAAAAAATCGAATACTTGAAAATAATTTGACTTATATATACACGGCAGCAAAAGAAAGAATGATCTCTAAAGACAAGCAACAAAAGAATCTGAAGTAGAAGTGATCCACCCACCTGTTTCTGTTCCTATTCTTCTTGTGTTCCTGTTCGATTCCAAACTCTCACTTTCTCTGCCCCCTCGTGTGTGGGTCCCACCATCTTTTTTGTACTTCCTCAATAGGTCCCACATTTGTGTCCACTCAACCAACAACAGTGTGTGTAATCCTCCGTTAAATAAATTTATATTTTTCCCCCGTTACACAATTTTCTTGTTACATACAAATAACAACTGAAAATAGTAAAATAATTTAAGATTTTTGTTTTCTCGTTTAATATTTTCCTTTTTGTGAAAAAAACTTGTGTGAATTTTTTTAATTTATGGTCGCCGGAGATGCCAACAGCCGTGAACGTAGCGAAACAATGCTTAACGGCGGAAGCATCTTACGCGTTAGAAGAAGCTGTCAACGTCGCAAGTCGAAGAGGACACTCGCAGACGACGTCGCTTCACGCTATCTCAGCTTTACTCTCTCTACCAACCTCAGCTTTACGCGACGCATGCGCTCTTGTTCGTAACTCTGCTTACTCACCTCGTCTCCAGTTCAAAGCTCTAGATCTTTGCTTAAGCGTTTCTTTAGACCGGATCCAATCCGGTCAAAAGCTCGGATCCGATGATCCGCCACCTGTTTCTAACTCCCTCATGGCTGCGATCAAACGATCTCAAGCTCACCAGCGTCGTCTTCCTGAGAATTTTAGGATCTATCAAGAAATGTCGCAGAGTGCTCAGAATCAGAACTCGGTTTCTTGTGTTAAAGTGGAGCTTCGTCAGCTGATTCTCTCGATTTTGGATGATCCGGTTGTGAGTCGGGTTTTTGGTGAAGCGGGTTTTAGGAGCTCCGAGTTGAAGCTTTCGATCATTCGACCTGTTCCTCATCTCTTACGCTATTCATCGCAGCAGCCTCTGTTTCTCTGTAACGTAACCGGGAATAATCCTGAACCGAATCCGGTTCGATGGGGTTTTAACGAACCAAACCGAAATTTTAACGGAGATTCTGATTACCGGAGGATAAGCGCGGTTTTCGTGAGGGAAAAAGGGAGGAATCCTCTGCTTGTTGGTGTATCGGCTTACGATGTACTAACCGGTTATTTAAATTCGCTTGAGAAAAACCGAACCGACGGGATGATTCTACCGACGCAGCTTCATGGTTTAGCCACGGTTAACATCGGTTCAGAAATCTCCGATCAAATCGTTTCTAAATTCGATAAAACCTACGTCGATACTAGGTTTCACGATCTGGGGAAGCTTGCGGAGCAAGGTTCAGGGCCAGGGTTAGTCTTGAACTACGGAGATCTTAGGGTTTTCACAGACGGCGAAGAAAACGTACCGGCGGCGAATTACATCGTGAGTTGCGTTTCGGAGCTGTTACGGAGACATGGGAGAAGAGTTTGGTTGATCGGAGCGACGACGAGCGACGAAGTTTACGAGAAGATGGTGAGGAAGTATCCGAACGTGGAGAAAGATTGGGATTTGCAGTTACTCACCATCACTTCTCTAAGACCTTGTTTGCCTCACAACAAGTCCAGGTTCTTATTTTTCTCTCTCTCTCGCTTCGATCAGATTCTAAAACGCTTTGATCGCTTTTTCTATATGCCATTAAAACAAGTCTTTAGAGAAAGTTTTGTATCACCATTTGAAATTTGCGCGTTACGTCTATATAGATGATTGATAAAACCTTATTGTCTTCTACTAAAACAGCATCAATAACATTCGAAAACATGTCTGACCTAATAATAGCTTATTGTTTAAATGACTATTGATAGAAGCTTAAAGCTTAAAGCATTTTGTTTTTTTTATATCACAAAGACACAAGCACAATACTTTAACATGTGAAATATAAATGCAATAGAAAAAATAAATTCAAAGCAATGTCATTAAAATGTAGAAACAGAGAATTGATGTACAATTTGTGACTTTTAGATTCCTGTATGGCACTAACTTTAATGCGTGTTTGTTTGTGTGTGCAGTTTGATGGGATCATTTATTCCATTTGGTGGATTCTTCTCAACTCCTTCTGACATGAAACTGCCCTTCTCCGGTTTCAACAAGGACATAACCGGACCAGTGTCTTCAATATCCGATCAGACTCAATCTACCTTGCCGCCTTGGTTACAAATGACCAAAAGAACTGATTTAAACCAAAAATCTGGTACCAAGGTCGGTTTATTTTATCTTGTCCTAATTTGTTTTTCTCCCATAATCGTTGAAAGTGTTTCTTGGACTACAAGTTCGCTCGGCTGAGTGTATAATTCCATTATGTTATGTTAATTGCAATGTGTCTTTACATCTCCTCAGTGCAGACTAAAGAAGGGTTGGAATCAGTTTGTGAAAATAAGTCCACGAGCAGTGCTTCTGCATCGACCGGTTCAGCTAAATCGGTCACTACTGATCTGAATCTGAGGATATGTTCAGTCACTGCAGGATCTGGCCTCAAGAAGCATTTGGAGAGAGACTTTTCTCAGGCGCCACAATCTGTGTTCTCCTCTTGCTTGGACAATCCAAGGGACCTTACCGTAGAGAGCTTCAAGATTATTTACAGAAGATTAACGGATAGGGTTTCATGGCAAGATGAGGCTGCTAGAGTAATCAGCTGTGCATTGTCACAACCGCCTAGGACTGTCACTCGAAGAGATGTTTGGCTCAATTTGGTCGGGCCTGATACTGTAGGCATGAGAAGAATGTCGCTTGTCCTTGCTGAGATTGTGTATCAAAGCGAACACAGATTTATGGCCGTTGATCTTGGTGCCGCGGAGCATGGAATAAGTGGTTGTGATGATGATGCGATACGTTTGAGAGGAAAGACGATGGTTGATCATATCCTTGAAGTGATGTGTAGGAATCCTTTCTGTGTGGTTTTCCTTGAGAACATTGAGAAAGCGGACGAGAAGCTGCAGATAAGCTTGTCAAAGGCAATCGAAACCGGGAAGTTTATGGATTCACACGGGAGAGAAGTCGGTATTGGAAACACCATGTTTGTTATGACATCAACTTCACAAGGTTCCGTAACAACATCATCTTATTCTGAAGAGAAACTATTGAGAGCCAGAGGAAGGCAAGTGGAGATATGGATTGAAACTGTATCTACCTTACCAATTGTGAGATCGGTTTCAGGCTCAACCTCAGCGAACAAGAGGAAGCTGATGGAGAAGAAAAAAACTACGGAGACAGTAAAACGGTTGAACAGAACATCTAATGGAGTTCTTGATCTGAACCTTCCTGCTCAAGAAACCGAGATCGAGGAAAATTATCATTGTGAAGAGAACTCAAACGTTTGGTTAATGAACTTGAAGAATCACGAACGTCTCATTGAGGTTCCTTTCAAGCCTTTTGATTTTGAAGGACTAGCTGAAAAAATCAAAAAGAGCGTAAAAGAAATTTTCGACAAGTGTGTGAGATCGGATTGCTTGCTGGAGGTTGACCCTAAAATTATAGAACGATTGCTAGCGGCTGTTTATTTCTCAGACAGTAGAAAAGATATCATCAAAGAGTTGATGGAGAAAGTAATGAGTCGAGTGTTCTTGAAGCTTAAAGAAAGGTATGAAATCACTACTAGTTGTGTAGTAAAATTAGTTGGTCGAGATCTTGACATTTTTCGTGAGGATCAAATGGACTTGTTCTTTGTAAAATCTCAGTAGGTTAACAATAGCTTTATATTGAAAGTGTATCATATATAAGGTAGAGTTATTGTTCTTTTGTGTTGCTATACTATTATAATGTGTGTGTTCATGTAGTTGTGAGTGGATCTTTCTCCTTGTTTTATATGTATAAGCTTCTGTAAATGAATTAGTTATTTACATTTTTTTTTTTTTGCAGTTTTCCCTGTTTTTAACAAAATCGACTGCGTCTAGTAAATAACGTCATTATTAATGAAATATGATAACTGTTATAAATTTCTATGATTGGGTTTAATAATACTAAACTCAGGAGCAGTCTTCAAAGTTCCAAATTTTTTATGTCATAGTAAATAGTTGTACACACTCGATGACTCCGTCCACAATCTGATGCAATATGCTGACGAGTTTTGGGAAATATTTTGAGAGGCAAACACACAAAACACTATCTCACTATAAAATTGTTACAGTACTATAATAATAAGTTGACCATAGAAGCAAAGAACCAAAATTGACCAGAAGGAGCGTAGCAGAGTCTTAATTCTTCAGCATATCTATGACATCTCAACTTGCTCAGAAACATGATCATAATTCTTCGTTGAAAGAAAATTATTTACATTATTAGTATATAGAAGCTGTCTAATTGGTGTGATGATGATTTATTTGCTGATTATGATTGAAAACTATCAGCCTGTTTCAAGGTAATTATGAGTTATGATGGGTACTTATGACTTATAGACCATAGACTTAGGTTATTCAAATGCGTAACTATATGTTATTTGTATTTATGTTTATGTTTATATAACTAATGACAAGTGCAATTTCTTATAAGTTAGTGATTTAGATTTCGTAATCCGTTGGTATGTGTGGAGTAGTAGTATAAATGAGTTCACAAAATAGCAAATTTGTGATGTGTGACTGGAGTAGGGAAAATAGCAAATGAATACACTCACGGAAGATAGAAGGACAGAAGAATCAAAAGAAAAGTAAAGAATCGAACGGACTAATCCATTATTAATGTTTTGTGTGACTGAAAATTATATTTTTTAAATAAAAAAGGAGAACTATAAGGGAATATTAATTATAATATTTCTGTAAAAGTTAAAGGTTTAGTTTAAGAGATTAAAAAACAATTAAGGAAAATGGAAAAAAGTGGAAGCGGGCGGCCAAGTGAAGAAGACATTCTCTGTCGCCCACCCAAACACCTTAAGAAGATAGAAGGCGTGTCTCACTTTCTCTCTTTCTTCACGCGCATCCTCTTGTGCGTGCGTGTTTTATCTCTCGCTTTATCCTAATCACTCCATTACAATTACCTTATTAACTCAATCGCAAACCTTTAAGATAAGCTTATCTATATGATCGTTGAGATAAAGTTTGATAGTTTTCTATCTAGGTTTTGATTTCGTATTCAATCAATCATATTAAGTATGGATGCATATATTGTCTCAACACTTATACCAAACAAAGAAAAGGATTGTTTTAATAGATCATGAAATTATGTGTTTAAAAATTAAGATTGTTTGTGTTTTATAGTGATGCTTAAGAAAAAGAGTAGACTTCTAAAGTAGCCAAACGTGCTAATGAAAGCGCGTACTGAAGACACTCACACACACGGTTGTAGAATGGTTACCTGGTAAGTGCTAAGTCGGTCGATTTGATCGATGGTAGGGTCCTTTACACATCCCCAACTCCATTTACCACTATATCAACCACACATATGTATATATATTATGATCTCTCTCTTTTTTTTTTTATAAATCTTTTACAGATACAAATAGTTCATAATATCTTAGGATATGTTGGAATTTGGAAATACAAGTATTTCTTAACATCTCAGAATCTTTGCCCATACTAGTTTTTTTTTTTGGGAACAAATAAGCGTATATATTACCCATGCCTTTATATAAAAACATCATGCGCAGATGAAAAATATAAACTAATGTAGATCTGGTCAGATGTTAATATCTGCTGTCTTATGAAAATTTGAGCTATCTTCTCCAGATATATATAACTATTTGTTATAGAGTAAGTCTTTTATTTCAAATGCATGCAGACAACTTGATACGTCATAAAGAAATACATGGAATGAATAGTAACAACAACTATCTTATATTGTGGGTTTATAAATACCAAAGGATCCCCTCTGAATTGAATTTACCAGATGAGTAAGTTAGTTCCTCTTTTGAGTTTTTTTTTCTTCTTAGTAAAATTTAAAACAAAAGTTCAGTTCTTTTGTTAATAATCAAAACAAAGTAATTGATTAGGAATTTTGAAGTAGGTCCTATAACTCCTAAAAAGAACAAACAATGGTTTCGGTTATAACAAAACCAAATGGATACATTATCCTTTATATCTAGAAACTTTAACCAAAAACAAACTGATATCTAGAAACAATAAATAAATTACATCCCCCGGAATGAGACTTTTTCTTATATAAGTGAAATATACAATGAAATACATTATTGTTTATATTTCCTTCCCTTCAAAGGACGTTGCTTTTTTTATCATTATAAAAAAGACACTTTGAAAAAATCAATGAGATAGGAAGATTGATATTATTATATTACTTTATATTATGAAAAGAAGATATTATAATAATTATTTTATTTTTAAAAAAAAAGACAAAACAAAATACTAAAAGGATTGTTGTAAATAAGAGTCAACAAAACAGCGACGTCCCTTTACCTTTTTAAAAGTTTCCAGTTTTGACTTTTGACCTAAACCATTTTTCCTAAGACGAAGAAAACAAAACAAAACAAAACAAATGCAATTGAAGAAAAAGCAATTAAGAATATTTATAAAAGAGAAGAAGAAGACCAAGAGAAAGGTAGACGAAACAAAGAGCGCACCTTCCTCTCTCCTTCTTCGTAAAAAATCCAAGTTCCCCTTTTAAAAGGGAGCCTCTCATTTCTCATTTCATTCTTCTTCTAAAAAACCCAGCCAACCACTTCTCTCTCTACTTCTCCTTCTCCTCAAAACCTCCAAACTAGTTTCAATCTTTTAAATCTTTCCTCCAAAGCTTTATCTTCTTTTCTAGGTATGTCTTGATTCTTTTCTCTGTTCTGTTTTGCTAATTCAAAAAAAAAAAAAAAAAAAAAATCTTTATGGTTTTAATGGCTTTGATCTTGACCTTTTTATTGTCTTTCCCTCAATTGAATATAGAAACGGTCGTTTAATTTATATTCATTATTACTTTACTTAATTTGGGGAATGATTCTTGTGTATAAACAAGAATCTTGGAATTGAGAAACAAAAAAGAAAAAAAAATTGAAACTTTGAATCAAAAACTCATCTTTTTTCTTCTTCTTAAGCAGGAAGAGATAGATGTGTGGCGCAAAGAGCAACCTTTGCTCTTCTAAAACCCTAACTGAAGTCGAATTCATGAGGCAGAAATCTGAAGAAGCAGCTACCACCGCCGCAACCGCCATGTCTCTCCTCGAATTCGCCGCCTGCGACGATCTTTCATCGTTCAAGAGAGAGATCGAAGAGAAACCATCGATGGAGATCGACGAGGCAGGGTTATGGTACTGTAGACGGGTCGGGTCGAAGAAGATGGGTTTCGAAGAGAGAACACCTCTTATGGTTGCTGCTATGTATGGAAGCATGGAAGTGTTGAGTTACATAATCGCCACGGGAAGATCTGATGTGAACAGAGTTTGCAGTGACGAGAAAGTCACTGCTCTTCACTGTGCAGTTTCTGGCTGTTCTGTCTCTATCGTTGAGATCATCAAGATCTTGCTTGATGCTTCTGCTTCGCCTAATTGCGTTGATGCTAATGGGAATAAACCGGTTGATTTGTTGGTTAAAGCTTCCCGGTTTGTTCCTAACCAGAGTAGAAAGGCGGTTGAGGTTTTGCTTACCGGGAATCATGATGGTTCGGTTGGTTTGATGGGAGATGATGAGGAGGAGGAAGTGAAGAGTGTTGTGACTAAGTATCCAGCTGATGCGTCGCTTCCTGATATTAACGAAGGTGTTTATGGAACTGATGAGTTTAGGATGTTTAGCTTTAAGGTTAAGCCGTGTTCGAGGGCTTATTCTCATGATTGGACTGAGTGTCCTTTTGTTCATCCTGGTGAGAACGCTAGGAGGAGAGATCCGAGGAAGTATCCTTACACTTGTGTGCCCTGTCCTGAGTTTCGTAAAGGGTCTTGTCCCAAAGGAGATTCCTGTGAGTATGCGCACGGTGTTTTCGAGTCTTGGCTTCACCCGGCTCAGTATAGGACTAGGCTTTGTAAAGATGAGACGGGTTGTGCAAGGAGGGTATGTTTCTTTGCTCATAGACGTGATGAGTTGAGACCTGTTAATGCTTCCACTGGCTCTGCGATGGTTTCACCGAGGTCGTCTAACCAGTCTCCTGAGATGCCGGTTATGTCTCCTTTGGCACTTGGATCATCGCCAATGAACTCACCTATGGCTAGTGGTGGTGTTCCTTTGTCTCCAAGAAATGGTGGATTATGGCAGAACAGAGTTAATAGCCTTACACCACCACCTTTGCAGCTTAATGGCAGCAGATTGAAGTCGACTTTGAGTGCTAGAGATATGGATATAGAGATGGAACTTAGGTTTCGCGGTTTGGATAACCGGAGACTTGGTGATCTCAAGCCATCCAACCTCGAAGAGACTTTTGGATCATACGATTCATCTGCTGTGATGCAACTTCAGTCACCAAGCAGACATTCTCAAATGAACCACTATCATCCGTCTTCCCCTGTGAGGCAGCAGCCGCCACCTCACGGATTCGAATCTTCAGCAGCCATGGCAGCTGCAGTGATGAACGCAAGAACCTCAGCGTTTGCAAAACGCAGCTTGAGTTTCAAGCCAGCTCTAGTAGCTGCTTCTAATGTCTCGGATTGGGGATCACCAAAGGGGAAGCTAGAGTGGGGAATGCAAAGAGAAGAGCTGAACAAGCTGAGGAGAAGCGCCTCCTTTGGCATTCACGGGAACAACAACAACAACAACAACTGTGTGTCACGCCCTGCGAGAGACTATAGCGACGAGCCAGATGTGTCGTGGGTGAACTCACTGGTGAAAGAGAATGCACCGGAGAGAACCTTCGGGTTGAATGAGAGGGTTGGGAACACGGTGAACGGTGCAGCAGGTAGAGACACATTTAAGCTGCCGTCGTGGGCAGAGCAAATGTACATAGACCATGAGCAGCAGCAGATTGTGGCATAAGTAAAGAAGCAGGGAAGAAAGATGGGATAAGATAAAAAAAAAAACTGCTTTTGTCTTATGGGCCTCTCTCTACACAGAATCTAACAAATCTCTGGCAATAATTCTTTGATTTGTGTTTGACCCATATAGTTTGGTACTAGTATATGTTATTTTTTTCTTTGTCATTCTCTTGTCCTGTGTGGCACTATGTAATGATTAAAAGCAAAATAATTGATGCATGAGTTCAAACTTCAAAATGTTCTTTGAAGGTTCTTATTAGCTTTGTAACTTTTGTGATATATCATAAACTTAAATGTAATCTTTTGAATGAAATTGAATAGTCCAAGTGCTGCTGAGGCAAATAAGGCGGCGACCTACAGTAAAATTGGGATGCCAAAGCAACCATGTGATAATGTTGCATAAAATCTTCCGTTTCTTGGTGTTATCGATGTGTATTAATGCTAATTCACCTATCATCGCGGTTACACATGAATTTTGAGAAATTACACTGTCACTTCCATTCTATTTGTCGGTTTCCAAAGTTCATATACTCGATTCAGGAGATTTATAAAGATTTTAAAAAAAAATTTAACTCCAAGCATGCAATTCATTAGCTGAATTTTTTAAAAAAAATATTTGAATCATATATTTAAAATTCAAGACTCATTTAGACTATCTTCAATGGTTTTCTCTATTTTACCTCTAAAATACTCTAATGGGTACTTCTATTTTTTCCTCTAAAAAAGAATATTCCGTAGAGATTCTTTTTTTATTTTACTATTAATACATTTTACTTATAAAAGTTGTAAACTAACCCATTTATTTTAATATTTGTGAAACTTTCATAAAATTATGATATTATTTAAATTTTTACCATTCATAAATATTATTTAAATATCACATTTATTAAAAAAAATACATTGCATCATATTACTAAACTATTTAAATATATATTTTATTTATTTTGATCATAAATATAAAAGTGTTAAAAGTTCAATGACCACTCTATAAATAAAAAAGTTCAACTCTATTATAGAGGAAAAAATAGAGTTCTATATATAGATGAAAAAATAGAGATCTCTATTATAGAGATAGAAATAGAGATGAGTTGGTGTAGATTTTACTCTAAAATATAATTAAAAAGCAAATATGGAGGTGGGTTGTAGATGCCCTTAAACTAAATTGATAAGAGACAAGTAACTAATATTAAGCTGCTTCTACATTTATTCTTATACAATTTTTTTTTTTACACAAAAGGATCGTTTTATTAAAAGTCAATAGCAAGGAACCCATTGTGAACCGAACTGATACATCATTTTTCATACACAACCGAAAGTTAAACGAAAAGAACAAAGATTACAAAGCTGAGAAGACGTTTCTGTATAATCAAAAAATGTTGGCGCGAGTCTGTTTGAAGTAGTCTAAGCATCTTTGTGTTTGAATAATTAGACGTGCTCAGTCACAGTCAAAGACCGATTGTTACGGTCAAGTTTGTTGCACTTCTTCCACTTTCCAATGTCCGTAGTTGTAGGAGCAGAGTCTCTACGTTTTTCATCTTTCTGTTATGTATAAGGCTATTTAAAGCCTAGTAGAACTAATGAATAAACACAGTTCTCTCATCCAAGTCTGAAAGAGCATTTGATCATTACAAATTGGTATCAGAGCTCTGTTGGACTTTTGAGAACCTAAAAGAAACCGCAGTTTCTAGAGAGAGAAAACACAGAGAGAAACACAGAGAGATGAGTGATGATAAGATGAAGCTGCCACAGTTCGACGGGCACTGGGACCATTGGAGTGAAGTCATGGAGAATTTCCTCAGAGCGAAAGGATTGTGGAGCTCGATCGAGATCGGGCTCGAGGAACCGGTAAGCACGACTGTGCTAACTCGAGAGCAAAGGGAGCAGCTGGACAATGCTAAAACAAATGATCACAAAGTCAAGCATTACCTTTTTCAAACCATTGATAGGGTAACGATTGAGCAGATACGGGACAGGAGGTCCTCCAAAATCATTTGGGAGTCCATGAAGAAGAAGTTCGGAGGAAACGAACGAGTGAAGAAGTCTCTACTGCAGAAACTGAGAAGAGACTTTGAGATATTGGAGATGATGGAGTCAGAAAAGGTGGAAGAGTACTTCAAGCGTGTTCTTGCAATCACCAACCAGATGAGAAGCAATGGAGAAGACTTACCTGAATCAAAGGTGGTGGAGAAGGTCCTTCGCACTCTCAGTGAAAAGTTCATGTACATGGTCGTATCCATAGAGGAGTCTAAGGACATTGAGACCATCACGTTAGATGAACTACAAAGCTCGTTGGTGGTGCATGAGCAGAAATTCAAAAGATCAGATCAAGATGACACCCAAGCATTGAAGGTGACATATGGAAGAGGAGCGGGGACCAGAGGAAGAGGCAGAGGACGTGGCAGGGGCAGAATGCCTCTAGATAAAAGCATTATCGAATGCTACAAGTGTCACAAGCTCGGACATTTCAAACATGAATGTCCCAGGTGGAATGAAGAAGCCAACTATGCCAACTTTGAGGAGAAAGAGGAGATGTTGCTGATGGCTTACATCGAAGAAGCACCTCAAGTTAAGTTGCAAGATGCAGAAAAGCTTCTCATGACACACACGGAGAAGGAAGGAGACTTGAGAAAGAGAGCATGGTTCCTTGACTCTGGTTGCTCAAATCACATGAGTGGTGATCAAAGTCTGTTTTCATCGATGAATGAAGACTTCAAGCATTCTGTCAAGCTGGGGAATGACAAACGCATGGAGGTAGTTGGGAAGGGAAGCGTCAAGCTGATCCTGAATGATGCTGCATACACTATAAGTGATGTGTACTATGTACCAGAACTTAGAAACAATCTACTAAGCCTCGGTCAACTTCAAGAGAAGGGTCTAACCATCATCATACGGAGGGGAGAATGCAAAATCTATCATGATGAAAGAGGCTTAATAGCAGAAAGCAAGATGAGCAGAAACAGAATGTTCATGATCCTGGATCAAGGCAATGGAGCAAACCAACAACACTGCCTACAAGCCACATCAGAGGAGATGGGGAAGCTGTGGCACGAACGTTATGGACACCTAAGCCATCACGGAATGAAGACACTGCAGAGCAATAACATGGTACGTGGTTTACCAAGTTTTGAAATGCAAACATTCACCTGTTCAGATTGCCTGGTGGGAAAACAGTCAAGAAACCCTATCCCAAAGACAAGCACGTGGAGAGCTAAAGGAGTGTTGGAGTTGATACACTCAGACATATGTGGTCCAATAAGTCCGATGTCATCTAGTGGAAAGAGATATATCTTGTGCTTCATAGATAACTATAGCAGGAAGGCATGGGTGTACTTCTTAAAGGAGAAATCTGAAGCATTCGGTCAGTTCAAAGTGTTTAAACAAAAAGTGGAGACAGAAACCGGTAGGAGCATCAAATGCTTAAGAACTGACCGTGGAGGGGAATACACATCACATGAGTTCACCGATTACTGCAAGAAGGAAGGAATCAAAAGGCAACTCACAACCGCTTATACCCCACAGCAAAACGGCGTTGCAGAGAGGAAGAACCGGACAGTAATGAACATGGTCAGGTCCATGATGACGTCTCGCAAGGTACCAAAAATCCTCTGGGCTGAAGCAGTGAATTGGACTTTCTATGTCCTAAACAGATGTCCCACTCATGCTGTAAAGGCTGTAACACCACAAGAAGCTTGGAGTGGTGTGAAACCGAGTGTAGGACATTTCCGTGTGTGGGGATGTGTATCTCACATGCATGTTTCTGATGAGAAACGAGGCAAACTAGATGATAAGAGCATCGCCTGCATCCTACTTGGTGTCTCAGAGGAATCAAAGGGATACCGACTGTATGTTCCAAACACAAAGAAGGTCGTTGTCAGCAGAGATGTAGTGTTTGAAGAGTCAAAGCACTGGAACTGGGAAGGAGACAACAACCACATCGATGCAGAGCTAATCTGGAATGATGACGACATGATATGGGAAGAAAGTGGTGATGAAAATGACGAAGAGGGGTCAGAGAATGCAACACAAGAGCCTGCTGCAGATCCGGAAGAAGTTCAAAACGATCAACCTGTCCAAGCTAGGGAGGGACGTGTATCCAGACCGCCACGTTATCTCGATGATTATGTTACGGGAGACGAAGTCGAAGATGAAGAGCTGATAAACATGGTTGTGGTGAATTCAACTGATCCGACAACCTTTGAAGAAGCAGAGAAAAGTCAGAAATGGAGAGAAGCTATGAATGCAGAGATAGACTCCATTGAGAAGAACAAGACGTGGGAGCTCTCACAACTACCAAAAGGTGTGAAGAGTATTGGAGTTAAATGGCTTTACAAAACCAAACTAAACGAGCAGGGAGAGGTGAGCAAGTACAAGGCTCGTTTAGTGGCAAAGGGCTATTCTCAGGAACACGGGATTGATTACACAGAGGTGTATGCTCCGGTTGCTAGAATGGACACTATCAGAACCATCATCTCCACAGCTGCTCAAAGAGGTTGGGAAATTTTTCAGTTAGATGTAAAATCAGCCTTCTTACATGGTGTTCTAGAAGAAGAGGTCTATGTGCAGCAGCCAAAAGGATATGAAGTAGAAGGTGAAGAGGACAAGGTTTACAAGCTTCACAAAGCCTTGTATGGGTTAAAACAGGCACCTAGAGCCTGGTTTAGCCGAGTTGAAGAATACTTCTCAAATGAGGGATTCGAGAAGTCTCCAAATGAAGAAACCCTGTTTCGCAAGATCAACAAACACGATAACATTCTGATTGTTAGTGTTTATGTCGATGACTTAATCTATACTGGTGATAATAAAGTCATGATGAAGGAGTTTAAGTTATCTATGGAGGAGGAGTTCGACATGTCTGATCTTGGGAAGATGAGATACTTCTTGGGAATTGAGGTGTTCCAAACTCCACAAGGGATTCACATCTCACAAGCTAAGTATGCTTTGGAAGTCCTAAGACGCTTTGAAATGGAGAATAGCAGAGCTGTACGCAGTCCAATAGTGCCAGGAAGCAAATTCGACATGGATAAAGCTGGTGAACGAGTTGATGAAACTCTCTACAAGCAGATCATCGGAAGTCTGATGTATCTCACCACAACGAGACCAGACCTGCAGTTTGTAGTGAGCTTGCTAAGCCGCTACATGTCTGAACCTACGACTCTGCATTTACAAGGAGCTAAGAGGGTCTTGAGGTACGTAAGAGGAACTGTGAATTTTGGGATTTGGTACAAAGGAGGAGGAGCAGGAGAGTTATCAGTTTACACTGATAGTGACTTTGCGGGAGATATCGACAGTAGAAAGAGCACCTCTGGGTATGCATTTTTGATGGACAACGCAGCAGTGGCATGGTTGTCCAAGAAGTAGCCGATCGTAACTCTCTCTACTACAGAAGCAGAGTATGTTGCAGCATCCGTGTGTGCCAGTCAAGTCATATGGTTCAAGAGAATCTTGGAAGAATTGGGTCATGAAGCTGAGGAGAGCACTGCAATTATGTGCGATAACACATCAACAATCAAGCTCTCGAAAAACCCTGTTTTTCATGGGAGGTGTAAACACATTGGAGTAAGGTTTCACTTCCTACGAGACTTAGTTAAGGATGGTGTGATACATTTGGTGCATTGCGGATCACAGGAGCAGGTTGCAGACATTTTTACCAAGCCGTTGAACCAGGAGACATTTGAAAGGTTGAGGAGCAAGCTTGGAGTCTGTTCAGTCACGGATAAGCTAAGCTAAGTTTCACTGAGCTTAGTTTAGGGAGGGTTTGTTGGCGCGAGTCTGTTTGAAGTAGTCTAAGCATCTTTGTGTTTGAATAATTAGACGTGCTCAGTCACAGTCAAAGACCGATTGTTACGGTCAAGTTTGTTGCACTTCTTCCACTTTCCAATGTCCGTAGTTGTAGGAGCAGAGTCTCCACGTTTTTCATCTTTCTGTTATGTATAAGGCTATTTAAAGCCTAGTAGAACTAATGAATAAACACAGTTCTCGCATCCAAGTCTGAAAGAGCATTTGATCATTACAAAAAAAGGGTTAAGAGAGTCAAGTCTAATAACTGTCTCTCAGCTTGTCAAAACATTCTTTACAATTACTCCACAACTAATTTATTTTTTTCTTTGCAAAACTCCATAAATAGTTTAGTCTATGATTGTGAAGAGAGTTTACATTGTAAAATAAAAAAAGGAAAAGTATAGGAAATTTGGTGTCCACTAACCAATAAAGCTTTTAAGACAAAAATAATTCAATCCACCAATACTGAAGTTGTTTAAATCTTTAACAATCCCAATCTTCTTTTTTTCCCATATGATTACTCTCTCTGTCTCTCTCCTTCGTGTTCTCTCTCCGAGCCACATACCGACACTTAACTGTTGACCCCAAGTCCCTTCTTCTTTCTTCTTTATCATATCATGCAACCTTCAAGAACAGAAGTTCAATTTTTCGAAACAGGGGCGACCATGAAGCAGACGAAGAAGAGTAGTAATCTCTCAATCTTCGTAATCGTCTTCTTCCTTCTCCTCTTCGGGATCTTCATGTACAATGACAACCTCAAATCCTCCTTTGCTGACTTCTCTTTCTCAACAACCTCCACGAGACTAAAGAATGTTCAAGAATCGATCAAGAACGTGCCACTGGAGGAGTGCGATCTCTTCACCGGTGAGTGGGTGTTCGACAACAAGACACATCCACTGTACAAAGAGGAAGAGTGTGAGTTCTTGACGGAACAAGTGACTTGCTTAAGAAACGGAAGAAAAGATTCTTTGTATCAGAACTGGAGATGGCAACCTAGAGACTGTTCTTTACCAAAGTAAAGTTACCTTTGTTTCACGATGCTCTGTTTGATTAAAATTTCTGGTTTGATTGAATAGGTTTTTTCAATAATTGTGTGTGCTTTTATGATTGGTTTGATTGAAAGATTCAAAGCAAAAGTGTTGCTAGAGAAGCTGAGGAACAAGAGATTGATGTTTGTCGGTGACTCGCTTAACCGGAACCAATGGGAATCAATGGTTTGTTTGGTTCAATCTGTGATTCCTCCCGGTAGAAAGAGCTTAAACCAGACCGGTTCTCTCACCGTTTTCCAAATCCAGGTAATCCTAATTAATATACACTTGTGTGACACTGACGCTAATGACATTATTTTACAATTTCTTACTTTTTTTGAGATACGCAAAATTGATTTTTTTTTTAAATATAAAAATAGGACTATAATGCAACGGTGGAGTTCTATTGGGCGCCATTTTTGGTGGAATCGAATTCAGACGATCCGAAGGTGCACAGTGTAATCGACCGTGTAATAATGCCTGAGTCTATCGAGAAGCATGGAGTCAACTGGAAAGGCGTTGACTTTCTTGTCTTCAATAGTTACATTTGGTGGATGAACACTGTCTCCATCAAAGTCCTGTAAGTAGTAGTATACACTAAATAATACACACACACTTGATGTAATGAATGGCTGAGGATTGACGATTGTGGTGATGAAAACAGACGTGGATCGTTCGATGATGGGGACACAGAGTATGATGAGATCAAACGGCCAATAGCGTACAAGAGGATGTTGAGGACATTTGGAGATTGGGTGGACCATAACATTGATCCTTTAAGTACAACTGTTTTCTTCATGAGCATGTCTCCTCTTCACATCAAGTAATCACTTTCTCCCATCCACAAAACTCCTTTTTATCTAATAATGGTTATATTTGATTGTTATTTGTGTTCTGTTTTTAGGAGCTTAGATTGGGATAATCCTGACGGTATAAAGTGTGCTTTAGAGACAACACCGATCTCAAACATGTCTTTCATCGTAAACACGGACCACCTTCAGTATTCTGAAGTGGGGACAGATTACAGACTGTTTTCGGCTGTGGAAAACGTCACACGGTCTCTCAAAGTTCCAATTCATTTCCTCAACATCACGGCATTGTCCGAGTATCGTAAAGATGCACATACTTCGGTTTACACGATCAAGCAAGGTAAATTGCTGACGAGGGAGCAGCAAGCCGATCCAGACAATTTTGCTGATTGCATCCATTGGTGCTTACCGGGCCTCCCTGATACTTGGAATGAGTTTCTCTATACACACATTGTTTTTCAAAGATGAAATTATTTGGATTCTTTGAGCCTCTTTTTTTTTGGTTATTTCGAAATTCTTGTGATGTATATAGTGAGAGCCAAGTGTGCTATAGATTGTTTTGTGAATTAGGCTAATTTTTTTGTTGAATAAAGTGTACATTTACACAGGGAACATGAATATTATAGTTACAATACATGACAAGATTAGTAGGTGTGTTTTATCAGCTCCATGATTGTAAAATATGTTGAATTAGTTGAAGTTAATAAACCAACTACGACCCAACAGTCATAGTTGTCATACAATTATTCTCATATCTCCAGAAACCAAACATAACGATATGAAACAAATCGATGGCAGAGCTAGGAAAAGTTACCTTCCTCTGCTCTACTTTGCAGTCATTCTTCTTCCTGTGTTCCTTCTCGGATGCTATCTGTACAACGAGAAGCAGCTGAGGATTGGCCAGTTTCAGGAATTCAAGACACATAACATGCAAGAACACATCAGTCCACCACAACAAAGCAAAGAAGATAAAGACAAGAAGACTGACCTGGTTCCATTGGAGATCTGTGATGTTTTCACTGGTAAATGGGTTCTTGATAACGTCACGCATCCTTTATACAAAGAAGATGAATGTGAGTTTCTCTCAGAATGGGTGGCATGTACGAGAAACGGGAGGCCAGACTCTAAGTACCAGAAATGGAGATGGCAGCCTCGAGATTGCTCTCTGCCAAGGTCATTTCCACCTTTCTGAGAACAAAGATAAGCAGAATGATTAAACACTCTACTTCTCTCAATAGAATTTCTTTCTTTGGTGTTCTAGGTTTGACGGAAAGGTGCTGCTAGAAAAACTCAGGGGGAAGAAACTGATGTTCGTTGGTGATTCAATACATTACAATCAGTGGCAATCCATGGTTTGTATGGTTCAATCCGTGATTCCCTCAGGAAACAAGACCTTAAAACACACAGCACAAATGTCCATCTTCAACATAAAGGTCTTTAAGACTATATCTTATATGCACAAAAAGATAATAATCCAAGACTTACCTTCACTAGTAATTTGAATGAATTTGTAGGAGGAGTACAATACAACCATAGCATTTTACTGGGCACCTTTCCTAGTCGAATCAAACGCTGATCCTCCAGACAAGCGAGACGGGAAGACAGAACCAGTAATCATGCCGCAATCAATCTCGAAACATGGTGAGAACTGGAAATACGCAGACTACCTTGTATTCAACACATACATATGGTGGACTAGACATTCCAAGATCAAAACTCTGTAAGTGATAGATAGTCTCTAGCTCACTCTCTCTACCATGTTCCAAACTTTCAAATTTGCCAATCTTGATAAAAAGCTTTCTACTTTGATGCTGCTTAAAAGAAAACAAGGATCTTTCCGCAAAAACGACTCAAAAGAAGACTATGAAGAAACCGGAATCTATATTGGATACAAACAAGTGTTATCAACATGGACAAACTGGCTAAAACAAAACATTAACCCAAATCAAACATCTATCTTCTTCAGCAGCATGTCACCAACTCATATCAGGTACTATATAAATCATCAACCCCCACCCTCATAACAAAAAAAAAATCAAAACTTTGCAAAAGACTGATCCTTTTTTTCAATTTGCAAACAGGAGTTCAGATTGGGGATCCAATGAAGGAAGCAAATGTGAAAGAGAGACAGAGCCAATACTAAACATGTCAAGAAGACCAATAGATGTTGGAACAAATCGAAGACTTTACGAAATCGCAGTGAATGCGACTAAATCAACAACAGTGCCGATACGTTTCCTCGACATAACGAAGATGTCAGAGTATAGAAAAGATGGGCATACCTCATTTTATGGTTCTAGAACTGGGAAGCTCATAACAACGGAGCAGAGATTGGATCCGAGAACTTTTGCTGATTGTTATCATTGGTGTCTTCCGGGATTGCCTGATACATGGAATGAGTTGCTCTCTCTGTATATTATCTACAAAAGTTAATATTTTTTTCAATTGAAATGTGAGAATTTGCTAAAACACCAGATCCCGACAAAAGTAACCGGAGAAGATGGGAGAACGACGGCGAAGAGATCAAGAGATAACTCTCCGAACCGGTTAGTTAATAACCAACTAACCGGTTTTAATAAAGGGGAAAATCGGTTTAGTCCTGAGTAAGACTTCTGCTGAACTGGTTGAGTATTTTTTTTTCATACTACTCTGGTCAGCAAACGTTATCGGGGATAGTCAACATTTGCGGTTACGCATTTAAATACCAAACCATAGAAACCGTTTATGTGTGATTTCTACGACGCATTAAACTGTTCAGGAAAACAAAATTGAACGTTTCTTATTTTTTCCTAAAAGAGAAGTTTTCTTATCCAAAAAAGTTTGTGACAATCTTCTTTATCCATTTAATAACATTGAAATATTGACACTTACATTTAAAATTATTTCAATGCATACTGTCACCACAATTTGACAAATTCTAGTCGCAAATAGACCTAAGAATTTGTGTCTTTCTTTTTCTTTCAAATAAAGAAAAAGAGCACAACTTGTAGTTTTCTTTCGAAGTTTCATATTTCTCACTTTCAACTGGCACTAGTACCTATGTTGAGTATCCCACAATCTTTAACTTACTATTAAAGACGAGACAAAACATTGGCTACCGGAAAACAAACGAAACAACTTTTACGTAGACGAAAAAGTACACATGGCCATCATCATCCCGCAAAATAAACAAAGAACTTACGTACGACAGGAAACTAAACATAACGTACGTATAACTAGATGGAAAGTTTATAAACCGGATTATAATATTACAACCGTGGGAAGCTTCGATTTAATTAGGTCTTGGTCCTGAATTTGGATTCGTCTATCTCGACTCCTTCATCCTCAGCGTTTTCCCCACCAGGCTTGTCTCCAGTGCTAAGTCCGCCTTTGCGTCCCATCTCCTGATATCCTTCAGTTCCTAACTGCTCCTTCCGAGTTTTCCCTCCTCGGCTCCTCCCTTCATGAATTAATAGGATTCCACGAACATTATAATATCATGACTATACTTCATATACATACAAAGAAAATATTAAATAGAGGAGATAGAAAGACCTTCAGCGAGATGTTGTTGAGCTTCGAAGCTTTTGCCTCCGGTGCCACCTGGTACAACAGTCTCTCCCTTCTTTGCCCTCTCGTCCAGCTGCTTCTTCTCTTGATGAGACGCCATTGCACTATACTTACTTAAAAACACAAGTTTATTTAAACGCTAGAAAAACCAAACAAACTCGCAAGGACTTTGATGATGATGATAGGAAGAAAGGCTCGAGGAGCTTGATCTATAAATAGGGTTTCGATTTTTTTTTGGAGGTCGTTTTGCTTGTGTTGCAACGTAGATATTCGACGTGGTGAATCAGGGACAATCGGTACGTCATACGTGTGCTCTTCTTTGCTGCTGACATGCCACGAGTCTGTATTTATTAGCTGACGTATACTTTGAACGTGATAGTGCCGTGCTTCTTCGCCGCGTGGCCTATAACTATACCCCCGATGTTATTTTTATTTATTCATATTCATAAATTCTTTCAATCATTTGACTATACTGTATGAAAGTAAATATGAGCACCTGCAGAAGAACTTGATAACCTTGACGTATATGGACAGGACAATGGATGGGTTTCATGATTGGAACGCTAGGAGTCGATCGTTGAATTTGTGCCTTGTGGTTAGGTGTACGTATAAATTGTTGGTCAAAACTCGTTGACGTTAGGTGGTCCATTCATCATGTTCAGTTCCCGATCAAATTGATTAGATACGTTCATAGAGTTCAATCAAATTCATATGCAAATTTTCCCTTTTAAAAATAATATTTAAATTTGAAGGCGCAGTCTTATTTTTGAAAAATGAAAAAATAAATGAAAGAGAGAATATTTTTGTCAACTTCAAAAGGGTTGAATCTTAATTCAAGAATCTAACAACTAAATCTTTTTTTTTCTTAAATCTTTGATTTTGCAACACCTTATTCCTTTCGGTCATTTTTATTCAATAAGATGAACTTGCACGTTAGAAGTTGATCCGAACCATGCAATCAAATTTTCTAAGGAAATTTAAACATTTTGCTTGCAATAGTAGGTAGTCAATAAAGGATTATTAGTGATTTTAAAAACAATCGACCAATACTTTTTTTGTGCTTGTGTGTCTTGTACACATTTAGAAATTAGAATGATAGAGATTCTAATATGACTGCATACATGAAAGAGTAAGGAACAACTTGTATTTAACTGATTTTCTGTGGCATTCCCTATTGCTTGTAGCATATTTTGATGTAAATAAGTAAATTTAGCTTGTCTCAAACGGTTAACAATGTCTATTAGCTAAACGTTTTAGTGTTGTATTGTGAAAAAAAAAACTATAATTTGCCAAGTCAAAAAAGGGAAGTTAATTACTTGTGTTCCTATGACGAGTTAGGGTCAATTGTTCCCCCACACCAAATCCATCTATACATCATTAATACGAGCACACTTGCGTAGCAGCGTCTGATATGATGCCTTAAGTTGATTAAAAGAAAAGAACAATTGTTCCTCTTTCCTTAAAATGAATACAATACATTTTGCCAGGTCTACAGAAAATAATTGACTTTTTCTTATGACGTTTGAAAACTTTTCAGGATGAATTAATATTACAACCTTTATAAATAAATTCACGAAGCAATTTTGCAATAGACTAAAACAAACAAACTATAATATCTATTTAAGTATCATTTATATAAATACCAACACTCCTAAAGTACCATCCTATCAAACGTTTTGGAACCATTAGTTTACTTTTTCATATTTTTAAAAACTGAATTATCATCTATATACAGACTAACATTGACCAGATTATTATAAGTTTTCTACTTTCGAATTAAATTCAGTAATGAATGCAAAAATACTATACTGTATTAAGTTACAAGATTCTAATAAATCTGATACATGCATAATTGATCAGAGGTTTGGTATCAAGACCAGAATTGACTAGTTCCCTCATTCTTAGTACTAGTGGATCCTCGAAATATTTCACTTGACCGTAATAATTTTAAAATCAAGAAATGACACCGACGTCGTATTCAATGGACGGCAGCACAAAATATAGTTCACCACCACCGTTTAAAGTATAAAATATCACGTGATCAATCACCGAGTCCAACCTTCTCCTATTCAAATGTACACAAATCTCGTTAAGGCAATTTAATAAAAGCCAAAGAAAATGATAGAGACGAATGGGTTAATTTGGGCACCGACGTGAATTTGACTAAATTACGAGAGAGAGAGAGAGAGAGAGACTTGGTCGCGAAGGTGTTAATTAGCATGCAAGAGAGAGAAATAATCTTCGTTGACCATTGACCGAAAAACTTAGTCATATATAAAAATCCAAACCAACCGCCCACTATTATTCCCCTATTCACAAGTTCTTTGCTTCCCTCAGACGTAAACAACAAGAAATTATAAAAAAGCAACACACCAAGAACAACATTTATAAGAACAAGAAAAAAAAGAACCCTATTTTATTTTATTTTCGTATATGCAACTCTCTAGGAATCCGATCAAACAAACGAGAAACGGAGAGAAGGAGAAACACACCGACGATTTCAAGATGAAGAGATCTGTAGTCATGGCTCCGGAATCTCCCGTGTTCTTCCCACCTCCGCTTGTTTTCTCTCCTACGTCTGTCAGAACGCCGTCGTCTTCTCCTCGTTCAACACCACCGAAGCTGACGATGGTTGCTTGTCCTCCAAGGAAGCCTAGGGAGACTACGACCAATACTAATTCGGGTTCGGATCTTGAAACAGTGTTGAAAAGGAAACGGCCACCGATGCTTGACTTAACAGCGGCTCCTGCGGTTGTGTCATGGTGCAGTACGACGAGAGAGACGTCGGAGAGAGGCGTGGAGGTTGTTGAAGCAGAGGAAGATGGATACTACTCTGTATATTGTAAGAGAGGAAGACGCGGACCAATGGAAGACCGGTATGTCGCGGAGGTTGATCAAGACGACGACGGAGCTTATAAAAACGCTTTCTTTGGGGTATTTGATGGTCACGGTGGACCCAAGGCGGCGGAGTTCGCGGCGATGAATCTCCGGAACAATATCGAGGCGGCCATGGCAGCAGCGAGATCAGGAGGAGAATTTTGGTCGATGGAAAGAGCAATAAGGGAAGGTTACATTAAAACGGATGAGGATTTCTTGAAAGAAGGTTCGAGAGGAGGGACATGTTGTGTAACTGCTCTGATATCAAAAGGCGAGCTCGCGGTTTCGAATGCAGGAGACTGTCGGGCTGTTATGAGTCGTGGTGGAACCGCTGAAGCTCTCACTTCCGATCACAATCCTTCTCAAGCAAATGAGCTCAAACGGATTGAAGCACTGGTGAGTTTTATCTTTATATATGCATTTGATTTTGGTTAGTAGCATTGCATAATTGTGGAACTACATTAAGAATATTATTTTTTCATTAAATTATTGGAATCACTAAATGTATATATGAATGGAAAACGCAATTCCATAAAAAATTCGGTTGATAAATATTTGCAAATTTGAGAATCATTCTACCATGCATTTTGCGTTCAAATTATGTTTTAGTGCGGTTTGGTTTATTCTGTGTTTGATTGGGTCTGGTTTACTTACTTACTTGTGTGTGTGTGTGTGTGTAGGGTGGTTATGTTGACTGCTGCAATGGCGTTTGGAGAATTCAAGGGACACTAGCAGTCTCACGAGGAATTGGAGACCGGTATCTCAAGGAGTGGGTAATAGCCGAACCGGAAACCAGAACATTACGGATTAAACCGGAGTTTGAGTTCTTGATCTTAGCATCTGACGGCCTGTGGGACAAGGTAAGCATAACAAGAAATGAATGTTTATAAAGTTGACTATCTCTTTTTGGTCTATGAACTGAGTGTCAAAACGTTTTTTTTTTGTTTCTGGAACGTTATAGGTAACGAACCAAGAGGCGGTCGATGTGGTTCGATCATACTTCGTAGGCGTAGAGAATCCAAATACACTTTTGGCGTGCAAGAAACTAGCCGAACTATCATTTAAGAGAGGCTCTTTGGATGATATAAGTGTAATCATAATTCAGCTACAACATTTTCTTCCATAATTCATTAACATATACTAGTAGCATTTAGCTAAACTTAATTAATTTCATAATCATGTTTTAAAATTTTGATAATTTTGTTCAGTATTTTTGTAAATAAAGGTTTCAAACATAATTAATTTAGTATTAATACTCTAGAACTACAACCTGTCATATACAATCAACCATATTTGACAAACAAACATATGCATAACCATTATACACAGCATCTATGTCGTTGCTCATCTTACACACAGCTACCCACCTACCTTCCATAAATCGAACATCAACCATACCTGATTTTTTTATTCGCCTGCATACACATGAAATTTTCACATCTCAGCATCATCAAACAAACCACGATAGCAAATCAGATTACATGCTATCAGGTGATATTTGAGCTCTTGTATTGCTTCTTCAAGCGTCTCAACAGTCCGAACCCCCTTAATCCTTTCGCTGATCTTTGCTGCTTCACCAAATGAAGGTAATGGATATAGTTTAGAGCAATCAAAGTCACTTCTTAGCTGCTCAAACCGTAACAACGTCATTTTCAGCTAAATTTAATTAATTTCATAATTAAGTCTTAAGATTTTGATCATTTTGATAATATTGTTCAATATTTAGCTAAATTTAATTAATTGCATATTTAGGTCTTAAGATTTTGATCTTTTTGATAATTTTGTTCAGTATTTTTGTAAATAAATGTTTCAAACATAATTAATTTAATATTAATGCTTTTAGACGTAATTAATTTAGTATTAATGCTCTTGGAACCTAATCTTTTGTAATGTTTTCAATGTTGTTTGTGTTTAGTGTTAAAAAAAACACAAATAGACAATCAACATAAGTAACAAAATAAATTGTGAATCATGAGTATGATAGATATATTTTCTAATGATCATATAAGATGAAATGCCTTACAACTCATAAAGCTTTTTGTAGAGATTCATTAACACATATTATTAGCTGAATCTGATTAATTTCATTAGGTCTACATTTATTAATAAATTTTGTTCGGTATTTTACATGTAAATAAAGGTTTTGGACATAATTATTGTTATTTAGGATATCAAGCTCCAAAAAATTTGGCATACGATTTGCTTCCGATAATATGAAGTTGGACCATTTAACCATTTTGACAATGTGAGACAAAATTAATATATCCATTCCATGATTATCATCACTTAGTGTACAATTTGTACTAAGTGACACAAATGAGATTTTTTTAATGGTATTTCACAAATGAAAAGATCATATTATAATTGTGGTTGAATTACTTTTCTTTTTTTTTTAATCGATATTCAAACTTAATTGTAATAGCAAATCTAATACTGTTTTACCTAATTGTAATACCATATTAGCAGTATAATGATTTTTTTTTTGTGTGTTTTTTTACATCATATCAGACTACATACAATTCTACAATG
Source organism: Camelina sativa (assembly GCF_030686135.1). Classification (NCBI taxonomy): domain Eukaryota; kingdom Viridiplantae; phylum Streptophyta; class Magnoliopsida; order Brassicales; family Brassicaceae; genus Camelina; species Camelina sativa. The sequence goes on from NC_141885.1 coordinate 24,983,659, forward strand.
AAATCTCCAATAAATAGCATTATCATCAACAAAAATTGCAATGTATGAAAAATACTTTAATTTTAGCATATAGCCATTAAAATTGATCAACCATTTAGACCAAGAAATTTTCACATTTACTATTTATTAAATTATAGTAATAGTCTCTTAGAAATATCGTTTGGATTATTTAAACATATATTTTTCCTAAGATTATTTAAATATATATATATTTTTTTTGTCGGCCAATTTTCCATTAGAATAAAAATATTTTACAATGTTTAGAGTTACATCTATTGAACCCAAGAGATAACATAAGAAAAACTCTTTGTTCTAGCTTCCCTAGCTAAAGTATCAGCTATTACATATATTTTTATTTTTTATTAATCAATTGGAATTTTTGAAAATATATATACACATTATCCTTTTGTTGAATGAAGGTTTTAAAAGCCCATTAATAATTTGGGCCATAAATAAAGGTTTAGTCAGTGAGAAGGCGTTCGTCCGACTCAAACTTCTATTCGTTTAGTCGTCTGTTTCAGACTAAACCCTAAGAAAAAAAATGGCGGACGGTGACGGCGGCGCGACCACCACCGTCGCTCTAAGAATCCCTCCTAGTCACAACCGTTGCGATTTAATCAAAGAGGGTGTATTAGACTCAATCAGCTATCTCCCTGATGAGATCCTCCAACATATCCTCTCTTTTATTCCGACCAGATTCGCCATCAGAACCACAGTCTTGTCCAGACGTTGGAGGCACGTATGGTCCAATACACCTTGTCTCTCCTTCGATATACATAAACTGAACGCTGATTCGATCAACAAAACCCTAGATTGCTACAGGGCTCAAAGGATGATGAGCTTAATGCTCTATACCAGCGTGTTCGACAATCTTGATTGCATTGACAGATGGATAGAGTTTGCCGTGTCCAGGAAGGTACAGGATCTGTCGCTAAAAATCATTCCTCGTATCTCTTACACTTCTTACGTGATTCCTGATTCGTTCTACACCAACTCTTCGCTAAAAGAACTCAGCCTTGAGTTAAGTTTGGATATTTTGATTCCGAGATGCCCCGTTTCTTGGACGTCACTTAAGAGCCTTTCATTGAATTCTCGTAACCTCTCTGATGAATCCGTTGCTAACATTTTATCCGGTTGTCCGGTTCTTGAATCCTTAACGTTTTCTTTCTGCCATGAACTGAGAGTTCTTGGATGTACATCGCAATAGTTCTGGTGCAGGGCCAACTCAGATTGTGGCACCACATATCCATGTTCTCGCTCTCAAGTTGACGAATGCGTTGCCGTGTTTTTTAGTTGATGTCTCGTCTTTAAAAGAAGCTAAGCTAGAGATAAGCTTTTGTAAAGGTGAAAACCTCAATGCTGGGGCTCTTCAATCCATGGCTCTAGAGATGTTAGAGAAGTTGCAGGATGTAGAGAAGCTTATTCTTAGGGAAAACTTTCTTAAGGTTTGTTTCTTAAGTATTAGTTAATACTTTTCATTAGGCTTTAGTTTTTAAATAAGTCTATTGTTGTCTGCACGCTAGATAGATGTGAGCGTTCTTGGTATTCACTATTTTTGTCTTTGCTTTTTGTTAGATTTTATCTCGTGCAGAGCTCCGAGATGTTCCTTTCCCCAAGTTCATGGTCAAAGATTTGATACTTGTGACAAGGATCTCTCACTATGTAATTCCTGGTATAGTGAGGTTGCTACAAAACTCTCCCCACTTAAAGAAGCTAACAGTACACACAATGAATATTCGCAATCGCAGCAGCATACTGGTATGTTCACAATTACCCTCTTTTATTTCCCCTTCACCATTCAAAACTATTGCCTAGTTTTGAATAATCAAATTAAGAACCATATCCTCTCACTTTGTGTTTGTATAATCCGAGATATTGACAATATGTACAGGAGAGCTTCCTTGACACATATTGGGATGGATTGAATGTGGATCAACGTTGGAGCTGGGAAGCAAGGGTCTTTAGAAACATTTTCGATAGGAATGTAGAGTCCAATGACGTGGATAAGTTTATGGAGCTTATGCTTAAAACCACGAAGACAGTAGAGAAGATGGTCGTAACTCGTAAGATTGGAACGTTACCTTGAAGGAAGAGATTTTGAAGAATTGCTTCCGATGGTTCCAATGCTTTTCCACCACAACAATGTCTCCATCGTGCTTAGCTCAACCAAACCGAAACAAAGGGTTGTCTTCAATCTTACTGGACCTTTTACTTCTAGATGAAAACTTTTCTCAAAATAGAGTTTGCAGGTGAACTGGAATTGTCTAAACAGTTGAGCGAGTAATCCAGAATAAGCTCATGGTTTTTTCACTAGAAGACTTTTGTAGTGGATCAAATAATATACACATGTTAAACTTAAAGTCACGCCTCTTTACATTGTCTAATGCATTTGCATATATCTAACCAAAATGGAAATAAAGCGTGGGCAACGAGGCCAAGACCCAAGAGAGAGTACAAGTATTTAGTATCGTAACCAGTTAACCAAAAATTTAGCATTATAGTCGGCGAAATTAAGGAGGAGAAATGTATTGGGTTTGTAATTGTTTAATTTGGGCTTTTAGAACCCAATAATATTTGTAAGGAGGATACTTGTAAGTTACTGTTTAACACCTAGGTTTACGGAATAATATTGAAAATCAAATTTATGAGTTCATAACTTACGATGGCTGACAACGTCGGAAACGGAGACAGCGCCACCACTTCCTCTGTAAGATGCCCTAGAAATTATTTCGCTCACCGCCGCCGCAAAATCAAACGAGGAAGAGTTCCAAGGGATGATATAGACTTAATCAGCTCTTTGCCTGATGAGATCCTCCAAGTGATCATCTCCTTCATCTCGACCAAGTTGGCAATCACAACTTCCGTCTTGTCCAAAAGATGGAGACATGTATGGTGCGACACACCTTCCCTTTCCTTCTCCGATGACTGTAATCTGGACCCTAGTTCCGTAGACAAAATCCTATCTCTTTTTTTTTTTTTTTTTTTTTTTTTTTTTTTTTTTTTTGACAAAATCCTATCTCGCTACACGCCTCGCAAGATGATGAGCTTTCAGCTCTGTGTCCGAAGCTTAAAGTATCATCCTTCTTACATGTACAGTTGGATCAAGTTTGCCATGTACCGAAACGTGGAGAATCTGTGGTTGGAGCACCGTCTTCATAATATTCCTGGTTTCTTTTATAACAATTCCTCTGTCAAGCAACTTTACGTTAAGTCAAAACATGCTTGTATCAATCCCAGATGCTCTGTGTCTTGGACATCTTTGAAGATCCTGACATTGGATGGTTGCAACCTTAAGGATAAATCCTTTGCTAAGATTATCTCTGGTTCTCCCCTTCTCGAAACCTTAAGGTTGTATCACTGCGATGAACTCCAACATCTTGATCTCAGCAAATCACCGCGTCTGAAAACATTAGAAATAGATAGCAAGGTTTGGCTTAAGGGGACAAGGATTGACGCACCACATCTCCATTATCTCAGATTAAGATTGACAGACTCTATGTTTCCATATACATTAGTTGATGTCTCGTCTTTAACCGAAGCTGAAATACATACTGATGCGTCGTCTGACCCAATTAAAATAGTTGATCATTGTCTTCAAACCCTAGAGAAGTTGCAGAATGTGGAGAAGCTTACTTTTGGGGAAAGATTTCTCAAGGTATGTTTTAGTGTTTTCAAGTGTCATATGGATGGATTTAATATTGCCTCCAACTTACGTAACAAGTTGGTTGCAAACTCTCCACTTTTATCATATGGATGACTTTAAGTTATTTAAGTCTATATGTTGTTTGTATTCTCTATAAATGTTGTCTCGGTAAAAAATTAAACTGTTGTCTTGATGTGATGTGCTTTATCCCCATTTTTTTTTTCCTTGAGATGTGCGTTTTGATATTCAATATCTGTCTTTTGCTTTCTGGTAGATTTTATCTCGAGCCGAGCTCCTTGGTTATCCATCCCCGAAGTTCAAGGCTAAAGTTTTGACGCTTAATAAGACAACAATCTCTCAATATGTTATTTCTGGTGTAGTAAGATTGCTACAACACTCACCTGAATTAAAGAAGCTAACCCTACGCACAATGGATTGTGACGCCATACGGGTATTCAATTCTTTTGCCAGAGTTTTAATAATCCAAAAACCATATTAATATATCCATCTCACTTTGAGATTGTAGAATCTGAGAATATGGATAATCTATTTGCATATAATGAAATCTTTTATGTTGTATATAGGGGTATGTTGACAACTACTTAGATTCGTATACTTGGATTCCGTATCAATGCTCGGAATCGTGGGTCTTTGGAGACGTTAAATCTAGAGATGTAGAGACAGAGCATGTGGCTCTGTTCATGGAACTTGTGCTTAAAACCACAAAGACACTAGAGAAGATGGTAATAAGGTTGGGACCTTATCGTAGCGAAAGAGGTGTTGAAGAGTTGCGTCAGATGGTTCCAATGCTTTCCCACGACAACGACGTCTCAATTGTGCTCATCGCAACCAAAAGATGGATTAGAGAGTCGTCTAAGTGGTGATTTTAGTATATATTACGTCCAAAATCCGAATCAGATAGACTAACATTTTACATAAAATTAACATTTTTAATATAACTGTAGATGAAAAAAAAATCCTTTATTTTCTAGGATTATATGTTGGAATTTGGAAATAATCATATGACGCGACATTGTTGAATTTGAACATTGAAGACTGTTTTCGGTAAACCTCAACGTATATAAGCTGAATCATCTCTCGAATGAATTTTAGTATATTTTGTTGTTCTTCTGTGTCGGATCGGATATCCGTAAAATATTACTCGAAACCTCAAGACAAGAGAGAAAGTAACTCCAATTGATCAATTACAAAGTTCTTACTTACATATTTGAAGAAAATATTCAAAGTCAACAATGTATTAAGAAGAAAGTTTTCAACTACTAGTAGTATTAAAAATGAGATTTGATGTAAAATATTTCACTTAGTCACTCTTTTGACTACTTAGACTCTCTAATCCATCTTTTGGTTGCGATGAGCACAATTGAGACGTCGTTTTCGTGGGAAAGCATTGGAACCATCTGACGCAACTCTTCAACACCTCTTGAGTAACGATAAGGTCCCAACCTTACAACCATCTTATCACCAACCTTACAACCATCTTATCAAGTGTCTTTGTGGTTTTAAGCACAAGTTCCATGAACAAAGAGCCACATGCTTTGTCTGTACATCTCTAGTAGCCGAGGCATACAGCTTCTTTTCTCCATTCGAGATCATATATTATCATAAAGGTCTGAGATCCTCCACTATACATACTAACGTTACTTACCACATTCTAGAAAGTGATACTTTCATGCATTTTACAGACATAAAGTTGGTTCCTATCCTATGGCTTAGGGAAACAAAAGGACGCCTCCAGGACCATATATAGTGCTTAAATGGATGCATGGTTAGATCTCACTGCCTCATTTCATCCATTAAATGCTAAAGCTCTTATAACAAAAGTGGTATTTTATTTTCAGCTACTTGTGAAGTCGGTGGACAATGCAGAGTCAGAGTGTATCAAGTTTCAACATAAACAAGGAGAACGAACACGAAAAACAAAATAAATACAAAACCACTTAGCAGTCCAAACGCATAAAACAACACTGAAGTCTGAAGACGATTAAATAGTTTATCATCATCTCATCCTAATTTTCAGATGGATCTTGCCATTCCGAACGCGAACGCTTAAAACGCTCAAAGGGTAATATATCAAACGGGGAAAGGGAACGGGACAAGCGCCCATTGGGACGTGAGTAGCCCAACGAGGGTTGCAATAGCGTTTCATCATGTCTTCTTTCCTTCTTAAAAGGGGCCAGAGCATCAAGGAGGATCAAGTTTCCTGTACGCTCACTGATGAGTCTTCTAACTATAGCTCTTCGTTCAACATGCTCTCTAATCCCCCAAATTGCCAAGCGAAAAGGTATGTAGAAAGTTGCGCTTTTGGCGGCGTTGAGTCTCTCACTCGGCGGCTCCACGTCTTCATTACTAGCTTCTACCGCCACTTTCACAATCTTCAACTTGGACAAGTCGCTGTCTCTGAGCAACCTATCCTTTGAACAAAGTAAAAGTTCCACATATAGGCGAATCCAGTCAGTGTCTAGCAACTCTGATTCCTCCATCTGCAAAAGCAATAGAAACATATCATCAATCACACTACAAAATTATTTGTGCATGCGAAAAAACTAATATAAATTCAAAGGTGATGAGATGTTGCTTTATCGTTAAGGTTCTTACTATGTGAAATCGGTTTGTATCATTGAAAGCATCCTCTGAAGGCCACGCAGACAATCCATCGTCATCGTGTAAATCATGAAGCACTCTGTCGGCTTTCAGGTCATCTTGAAGCGGGAGCGGCTCCATGGTCCCTAAGAAAAAAAAATTATTAAATAGCAAAAGCGAGATTTTATAATCGACAACACAAAAAAAAAAAAAAAAAAAAAAAAAATTGAACAAAAAGCAGAACAAGTCATACCTTTAGGTCTAGCAACAGAGACAATCAAATTTAAACGGTGAAGCCAATTTTGGTCAACTTTAACCTGGAAGGTTAGCACGGAGCCACTAGCTGGATCGGAAGCGACCAAAGTAATGTAGTAAGAGGACAAGGCGTTCATCAACTTGTTGTATTTGATTAGGTGATCGAGATGAAAGTTTGTCCCCTTCAAGATATTATAACGATGAAGCCCCAACTTAGCGTAGAGGTCGACACGATATTCATGCTGAAACATACTTCCTTCACACTTGACGACCTTCAGTACAAGGGTCCCTTGTGGTGCAGAGATACCCTCGACATCGAACCCCTAAATAAGACCCATCAGCGAATAATAAATCAGTTACATAGTAATTATAACAGACCCACCGAAGAGTGTGAGATTAGATCTAGGGTATAGTCATCATGCTCCGACATCAACCTAGCTCTATAAACAATAAGAAGATGAAATCAAAATTTACCTCGGATTCACCCACTTGACGCCAGTACTCCATCCCCCCACGGACAAACGCATCCGCTTCTTCAATCCAAGATGATGAAGACGTCATGTTTTTTTTTCCTCTTTCTTGCCGCGGTTGTTTTGGGGGAATGCTTTTTCCTTTATCGACATATATATATATATATATATCCCACCATCCCAAGGATTCATTTGTGGGCTTCAGTTGGGCCTTCTAAACCCAAAATATATAAATAATATTGTTGCAACTCTTTTTGAATAAATTGTAAAACTACCAAATATTGGATCTTAGCAACAATACTCAAAATTGTACAAAATTATCAAGAAATAGTACAAAATTGTTGAGGTTACTGCTCAAACCGGTCGAGTCTTTTCTACCAATTCCCATTTATTTTCTATGTTCATGCTACTTTGCCACTTTGGTCAGCATTAAACTGTTTAGGAAAAACGAATTTGAACAATTGTGAGAGAAGCTTTCTAGGAAACAATTGTGATAATCTTCTTTATTTTTTAATAACATTGAAATAGGACAGTAATATTTAAAATTATTTCAACGCCTATACACCACAATTTAACATAAAATTTAGTCGCAAATAGAGCTATATATATCGAAGAATTTGTGTCTTCTTCTAAATAAATTAAATTATTAACTCAACATGTTGTTATACTAAATAAAGCTGCTATATCAATTAAGAGACTTTTTTTTTTTTTTTCTATATAATTGAATGGCAATATGTTACTTAAAACATTTTCAACGTTCGTTACACTGAAGATAGCTAATGAAAAGATTAAAATAATATATCTTAAAACATAAAAAAACCAACAATAAAAATAAAATAATTAAATCGACAAATAATATTTATATCATTATCAACTACGCAATATGTCGTCGGGATCCGGAAAAAACTTCACAAGTTCATCTGGAATCTTAATTATTGAGTGTATCAACTCCGAATAGTTCCTTTAATGCATCAACACATACCAACTATTTTGATATTTTAAAAAATATATATTAACTATATATAAAATACACATGCAATTAATAATATATGTTTTGAAAAAATAATCTAAAAATATTTATGAATTGTACAAAACACCCTCGATATTTAAAAATATTCAATGCAAATTAAAAATTGTAGTATATTTGTGAAATAATTAAAATAAAATTTATACTTTGTTCTTGAAAATAATGTTTTGTAATAAAAACTACTTCAATATATACCACTATATATTTTTTCTTAATTAGCATACAACTTTTTTTTGTCTCGAAAACCGTTTGTCTTAAAAAAAATAGTTGAATCTGATATAAGTGTTGTGGATAAATTTCTATAATTCTATAAGTGTTGTGGATAAATTTCTATATTAGAATTATAGAATATTTTATTAATAATAAAAATGCAACTAAATTGATGATATTTTGTATATTAGTTGATGATATATGAATTATATATATATATATATTATGCAATTCATATAAAATTTTAATCACATATAATTTGTATGTAAATTGATGATAAATATATATATATATATATATATATATATATTTAATATGTGAAGGTTTATGATTTCATTTGACATAAAATTTGTTTTTTGTTTTTCCTCAAATAGAACTTATATTAATTCGAGATTGGTCAATACCAAAGCCAAGGTGGCTGAGTTACATAATCAGAATAAAAAATCGTATTAATCACAATCAAATTTTGCTAAACTATGAGCCATACCATTACATTGTCTAATGCATTTACTTATAACAAGTACTGTATTGTATTATCGCGACCAGTTAAATTAACTTAAATTTCAGAAAATAAATCAGCAATTAAAAATGTTTTTAACACTGTAATTAAAAAATAGCCCAAAGTTTAGCAATATGGTCTACGAAGTTACGGAGATGAAGTATTGGTATTTGTAATGTTTAATGTGGGCTTTTGGAACCCGTTAATAATTTGGGATACTTGTAAGTTAAAAAATTGCAAATTATCAGTTGATAACCTACGACAAGCAGTTCATCAACATGTTAAATTTGATTAGATGGTCGAGATGAAAATTTGTCCCCTTTAAGATATGATAACGATGAAGCCCCAATTTAGCGTAGAGGTCGACACGATAATCAAACTTAAACATACTTCCTTCACAGTTGACGACCTTCAGTCCAATGGTCCCTGTGGTGCTAAGATACCCTCGACATCGAACCCATAAATAAGACCCATCAGCAAATAATCAATCAGTTATATATAGTAATTATAACAGACCCTAGAAGCAACGTAAGTGTGAGATTAGATCTAGGGTATAGTCATCAGCTCCGACATCAACCTAGCTCTATTATCAATAAGAAAACGAAATCAAGAATTACCTCGGATTCACTCACTTGACGCCAGTACTCCCTCCCCCCACGGACAAACGCCTCCGCTTCTTCAATCCAAGATGATGAAGACGTACGTCGTATTAGGGGAATGCTTTTTTTTTGTTTCTTTCTTATCCGATTTAGGATATTTATGGAGGCGATGATATATTATAATAATTTTGACTTTTTGAACAAATTGTAAAACTACCAAATATTGGATTTTTGCAACAATACTCAAAGTTGTATAAAAAGACCGTAAAGTTGTATAATAATTTGGGGATACTTTAAAGTTACTCAAACGCCTAGGGTTAGGGGTTAAAAATTGCAAATTATCAGTTGATAACCTACGATGGCTGACAACGTGGGAAACGGAGACAGCGCCACCGCCTACTCTGTAAGAGTACTCCCTAGCTATTACGTCGCTCACCGCCGCCGCGAAATCAAACGAGCAAGAGTTTCAAGTGAAGATATCGACTCAATCAGCTCTTTGCCTGATGAGATCCTCCAAGTTATCCTCTCCTTCATCCCGACCAAATTCGCAATCAGAACTTCAGTCTTGTCCAGAAGATGGAGACATGTATGGTGCGATACACCTTCCCTCTCCTTCCCAGATAGTTGTTGTCCGGATCGTGATTCCATAGGCAAAACCCTAGCTCGCTACACGGCTCGCAAGATGATTAGGTTTCAGCTCTGTGTCATATATTCCGAATATTTTCCTGACGTTTACAGTTGGATCGAGTTTGCCATGTCGCGAAACGTGGAGAATCTGTGGGTGGAACACTATCTTCCTGGTATTCCTGATTTCTTCTACACCAATTCCTCTGTCAAGCAACTTTACCTTAAGTCAAGATATGGTAATTTGGATCCGGAATGCTCCGTGTCTTGGACATCTTTGAAGATCCTGACATTGCATACTTGCAACCTTTTCAATGAATCCTTTGCTAAGATTCTATCTGGTTCTCCAAATCTCGAAACCTTAAGGTTGTATGTCTGCGATGAACTGCATGTTCTTGATCTCAGCAAATCACCGCGTCTCAAAACATTAGAAATAGAAAGCGAGTTCTGGCTTCAGGGGGCAAAGATTGTGGCACCACATATCCATTCCTCAGACTCAGGTTCACAATCTCTAGTTTTGCATATACCCTAGTTGATGTCTCGTCTTTAACCAAAGCTGAACTAGACATCGACTCTGGCTCACTTGAACAAGCAAACGTTGCTTATCTTAAAACCATTGTGCTAAAGATGCTAGAGAAGTTGCAGAATGTGGAGAAGCTTACTTTTTGTGGAAACTTTCTTAAGGTATGTTTTCGTGTGTGTATTCAATTGTGTCATATGGATTATGGATTTTATATTGCCTCCAACTTACTTTACCAATGTAGAATGATTTGGTTGCACTGTCCACTTTCATCTATTGATGTCCTTCATCCCCAATTTTTTTCTTGCGATCTGTTGATATTTTGCTTTTTGTTAGGCTTTATCTCTTGCCGATCGCCATTGTTATTCTTTTCCGAAGTTGAAGGTTAAAGTTTTGACGCTTAAGACAACCATCTCTGACTATGTTACTTCTGGTATAGAAAGAGTGCTACAACACTCACCTGAACTAAAGAAGCTAACCCTACGCACAATGGATTGTGACCCCATCACAGAGGTATTTAATTTTTTGCATAAAATCTATTTAACCATGTCATTCTCACTTTGAGATTATAGAATCTGAGAATATGGATAATCTATTTGCATATAATGAAATCTTTTTTTTTTTTTTGGTTGCATATAGTTGTTTCGCTCGAATCCGGATCAATTAACCCTGGAAGCGAGGGTCCTTGTAGAAGAGATGTACCCTAGAGATGAAGAGACAAAGCATGTGGCTTCGTTCATGGAACTTGTGCTTAAAACCACAAAGACACTTGAGAAGATGGTTGTAAGGTTGGGACCTTATCGTTACACAAGACGTTTTAGAGACTTGCGTCAGATGGTTTCAATGCTTTCCCACGACAACGACGTCTCAATTGTGCTCATGGCAACCAAAAGATGGATTAAAGTGTCTAGGTGGTCAAAAACCAACATTGAATATTGAAAAATTTCTTCTTAATAATACATTGTTGAATTTGAATTTGTAAATAAGAACTTTGTCACAGCGAATACATGTTGCGTTCTATCTGAAAAAAGTGTATTTTGATTTGGATGGAAGGACAGTCGCATCAATTTTGGGAGTTATCCCCATAATGTTTAACTAATCAAAAGATAAAGGGAACAAATATAATTTACTCATAGTTTCGGGTGTTTTCTACAATATTCAGAAACACAATTAAACAAAACTTTTCTGAATTGCGACTTTTTTTTTTTTTTTTTGCTCAGCGATCTGCTTCCATGGCGATCTGCTTCATTCTCTATACACTCCTCACGATCCTCTTCGCCGTATCTCTAAGTTTATCTCTTTACGTCATCAATGCAAGAAAGAGCAGGAAACGTGCGGTGGGATTCTTCCATCCGTACACGAACGACGGCGGCGGCGGCGAGAGAGTGCTCTGGTGTGCAGTCAAAGCCATCCAAGAGGAGACTCCCGATCTTGACTGTGTCATCTTCACCGGAGATCATGACTCTTCTTCTGAGAGCTTAGCTCGCCGCGCCGTTGATCGATTCGGTGTTCACCTTCAAACTCCTCCTAAGGTCCCATCACTCCTAAAGTTTAAACCTTTAATAATTCAACACTCCTAAAGTTTAAATCTTTAATTCAATTTGAATTGGTTCTGATAACACAGAACCTCTTAAGATTTGAGGGCAAGTTTGAATTTTGCATAGGATTAGTTTTGATGCAATTTTTATTTTTGGTTTTGTTGTTTTGATGTTGTTGGGCACAGGTGATTCATCTAAGCAAAAGGAAATGGATTGAAGAGAGGACTTACCCACGTTTCACAATGATAGGTCAGAGTCTTGGTTCGGTTTACTTAGCGTGGGAAGCTTTACGCAAGTTCACTCCTTTGTATTTCCTTGACACTAGTGGATATGCTTTCACATATCCTCTTGCTCGGATCTTTGGTTGCAAAGTTGTTTGCTATACTCATTATCCAACTATTAGTTTGGATATGATTTCACGTGTTCGTCAGAGGAACTCTATGTATAACAATGATGCGTCCATTGCTAAGAGGTGATTTGGTTATCTCCTTTGCTTATTTGGTGTTTTTTCTTTGTTTAGTGTAATTCCTGTCGGCTAATGATATAATGTTGTCTTTTTGTTTTGTGTAGCAATTGGTTATCTACTGGCAAATTAGTTTATTACAAAGCCTTTAGCTGGTTGTATGGGATGGTTGGCTCGTGTACTCATCTAGCTATGGTCAACTCTTCGTGGACAAAGTCCCATATCGAAGTGCTTTGGAGAATCCCAAAACGGATTACACGGGTCTACCCGCCCTGTGATACTTCTGGACTTCAGGTAATATAACCTTTAGACAGCTCGAATCTTATGATTTCTATCTCTCTTCTGGTTATATCTTACTCAGTAGACATCATGGGCTTATTGCAGGTGTTTCCTCTTCAACGATCATCTGATCCTCCTAAAATCATATCCGTTGCTCAATTTCGTCCTGAGAAGGTGAGGGATTCAGTATTTGACTTATAAGAATATTGTACTATTTTATTGATGGTTCACATTCCAAAGCTCGAAAGAGTCGTCCAGCTTACTCAATTATAGTCTTGTACCAGGCTCATATGCTTCAGCTTGAGGCCTTTGCACTAGCCTTGGAGAAATTAGATGGAGACGTCTCTAGACCTAAGCTCCAATTTGTTGGAAGTTGTAGAAACAGTTCAGATGAAGAGCGTCTGCAGAAACTGAAAGACAGAGCAGTTGAACTAAAAGTGGATAAAGACGTGGAATTCTATAAAAATGCCATGTACAGGTATTTTGCTCAAAGCTCTTTACGGCATTCTCTATTTTTAAACTTAGTGTCTTGCAATACTCATAGCTTCCATGATTCTTAGTTGTTGGTTTCTGGTTGCAGTGAACTAGTGGAACTACTAGGAAGTGCAGTTGCAGGAATGCATGGGATGATAGATGAACACTTTGGGATTAGCGTTGTTGAGTACATGGCTGCTGGTGCGATCCCAATAGGTAAGACTTAAAAAGGCTTGTTTATGTGATTTTTATCTCAACAAATTCAGTTACTCTCGCAGTTTCATAGTATGGCTCCTCTGTTTTGTAATATTGGTGTAGCTCACAACTCAGCTGGACCTAAAATGGACATTGTGTTGGAAGAAGACCGACAAAGAACCGGGTTTCTTGCTGAGACCGTGGAGGAATACGCCGAAGCGATCCTTGAGGTTGTGAAGATGAAAGAAACAGAGAGGCTTAAGATGGCTGAATCTGCTAGAAAACGAGCGACAAGATTCTCTGAACAACGGTTTTGTGAGGACTTCAAAACTGCAATTCGACCCATTTTCCACGGTGCTATCAAATGACAATCTTAAAACCTTCAAAATCTGCTTATTGCACTTGCTTTTAAAACGCACAAGACAAGCTAGGTTATACCTTTTGTCCTCTCGTTATAGTTTTTGTTTCTGATTAAAAGTCTGACATAGAAGTTGTGAGTTGTGACATGTAAAAACTTTGCTTTTTCTTTAGTACACACACATTCAGAAAACACCTCTTTCAACTTTTGTCAATAATTAGTACTCCTTCCAAGTTTCAACTAAAATATGTTATATAGTATCAATATGAAAATCTTGCACTACAAAAAGTTCAATAGATTACTTAAATTATTCTCCGGATCTACTATGTGTAATAAACAGTGTCTACGCAAACACTTTCTTTATCATAAAATTTTGACAGAATTGTTCTTTTCTAACTATTTTTTAAAAAACATCCAAATCCCCAATATTTCCCTTTAAATTATCCAAATTATAAATGACGGAAGACAAGTCTTCATTGTCGGTCAAGATTAAAAAGATGTTATATACGACGAAAACGAAAAAGAAACTAAGAAGGTACTACTACTCGATTGCTTGATATGATTACCACTTAGCATTTTACCAAGATGGCACCGAACAGAATCTTATTATGTCCATCGTTGAATAATCTTTACTTAGGATTCTCACCGTACCACTGAATGTTCAACAGTGTTACACTTGTTACTTGAGATGCTTTGGTGAGTAAGAAGATAAATTGCACTTTTTGAGATATCAAACATTATTAATCATGACTAGCCATTATATATGTTTTAAATAGCAACAAGCTTCGACTTGTTTTATTTTGTAGATTAGTAAATAAGATTATAAACATTGTTTTGTTTTGTAAACAACTAGAATTTATTTATTTATTTTACCTTTCAGATTATATACTTTCTTAACGGTTCAAATACTATCAATTTGATTGATAAAATTCAACCCACATTATTACTGGAGTGTTATTAGTGGGCTGATAAGAACTAGAATGTCAATGGTTTGATATACTCGAATCTTTTGAAATCTTGAGAATTATTTTAGTCCAATGTGTGGTATGAAACTTTTGATTTGAAGTGTTACTTTTGGCCCTACATATCTTGATTTACGCAAATTTTATGGATATATTCAATTAAAAACTTGAAAAACAAAAATCATTTTAGTTGCTTTGCCTGTGGCAACCACATATATCTTGATCATTGAATAAAGGCTTCCCTCTTCCGCATGTGAGTATATGTGACAAGAAGCGCCACCAAATCTAAGTTAAAGTTTGTTTTTACATACAAGTTGTTGTGCTTTTCCGTTTTCAAATATAACTTAAAACTCTCCCGTACAATATACACAAACATAGAGAAAAATTACGGTATGTAGGGGTTTCTTTTACCGAATCGTGTGAAAGAATAAATACAACAATAAGGTATTGTATGTTATTTAATTTGCAATAAGACCCCAAAAAACTGATACAAATAGAAAAGATAAATCACTTTTCAAATCTATAATAGTATTTTTCTTTTTTTATTGATAAATTACAAATAGTAGATTCACGTTCTTAAAACGTATAAAATAATGAACAAATGATATCCATCAGAATAACTAGACTAAAATTGTTAACAAAATATCTTTGATTTGGTTTTCTGTCTCTCGTCGACCTCCATGTATTGTAGCCATTCCTCTCCACATATTCCCGTTACCATTTAATCTCATAAAAACACATTCTCCCATAAGGTAATGCTACAACATATATCCACAAATCTAATTTATCAAATTTCATTCATTTAATATATAACGATTGACAACGAACAAGCACAATGAAGTCTGTATATCTAGTAAATTCAAGATATTGACACAAAATATAAACCATATACAGATATACTCATATACCATGTCTCGAGTAGGCAAGTGAAGGCAAAAGTGGATATCGCGAAGGAAGGCATTGAGAACGTGTAGAAAAAAATTGTGGATGTGACGGACAAATTATTATATGCTCCTATCCAAAAAAAACCTGGTGAGAAACTATAATCATGAGGAAAAAACATGTTGAGAAAATGATTGGAACATGAGAGATGTGACTGTGAGTGATGATATCATTACCATCGACCGATCCGGTGAAATCTTTTTTTTTTTACTAATAGGAAAGTTAAAGGTAAAAGCATTTCCCTCCAATGATTGTTATTGACAATAATCGTTGTCAAATCCAAATTTACTACTATTTCATACTATATAGATTCAAATTATTATTTTTTCGACATTATAACCAGTTGGTCTTTTTCCATATGATTAAAGTGGGTTCGATATACCTATTTGATTTGAACGACTTAACTTTCAAACTACAATTCCCTATCTTAAATTCGATCTCGAAAACAACTTGTATGTTCACTTATCCACACACATACACACACACAAACTTGTATATACATTTATATGCAAACAAAATTCTTACATTGTTCGAACTGCTTTCCTCTTATTCCATAATATAGCTTTGTAAAGTTTGTGGACACAATTCAAAGACGATTGTGAGAATCAAATAGGAAATGGTAAACGGATACGGGAAATCAAAGAATGCAAAAATCCAAAAGTTTGAGTGAAGTCGTTGAGTTTTGACTATTGTACCTGCACAAAAATTTACACGTCAGAAACAAAAAAAATGTAAATAGAGATCATATATCATATATTTTTAAAAAAATACTCAAATACAAATGGTAAGTTATTCTATACGACCACACACTTCTAAATTATTTACAGTTTTACTACCTCCTATTTTTTAGAGAAATACCCTAAAATAGCACTAAAATAAGTTTTATGGACAATTATAACACACATCCCATAAATTTCCAAAAATAACACTATTTAATACATTAAAATAATTAAAATTAATTTTTAGAATTTTGTTTTTTAGGTTTAGGTTTTCAATTTCATATTTAGGGTATAGTTTTAAGGGGTAGGGTTTAGTATTTTGAATTTATGATTTAATTTTTAAAAAAATAATTAGTGCTATTTTTGGAATTTTAGAGATGTTGTGTTAAATTTGGGAAAAAACTTATTTTTGTGCTATTTTTGAGAATCTCCGTGTTTTTTACAACTGTTAAAGCTGTGAACGAAAATTCAACACAAAATTTGCGGCTCTGCACGTTTATGCAAACTTTAAAATTTTTATATAGACAAGAAGAAAAAAAGGAAACAAAAAAAGTCTACAAAGAGTATCACACCAATCACCATCAACCTTAAATTTCTCCTTCATTATTTAGATGCAATGCAACACCCAAAACTTGGACCTCTCTCTATCTCACACACTTCCACTTACATAGAAGAAACCTCTTTCAACTCCTTAGTTTCAGATTCTGCAACCAAAAAAGAAAAAAAGAAAAAAAGAAAAAAAAAAAGAGATATATTATTACATTCATTAAAGAAAATAACAAGAAGTAATAAAACAATTCTTTCTTTATTGGTTTTTTCTAGTAAACGATGGAGAATTCATACGACTCAGCCAAGTGGTCTGACTCAACAACTCCGTATATGGTCTCATGGTCATTACAATCTGATTCCTCTGATTCTGATTGGAGCCGCTTTAATCTTGGCTTCTCTTCTTCCTCCTCCGGCAATTTCCCTGCCGATGATTGTGTCGGTGGGATCGATAAAGCTGAGTCACTTTCAAGAAGCCACCGCCTTGCTGAGAAAAGACGCCGTGACCGCATTAATTCTCACCTCACTGCTCTTCGCAAACTTGTCCCCAATTCCGACAAGGTAAATGACTCTAGTTCAGACTACGAAAGTGTTTTCAGTTTAATCTGGTTCGGTTCTGTTACAGTGTAGTAGAAAATTGACCGGTTAATGATCTGGCTGGGTTATGAGTATGAATTTAAGTAAACCGGTTTTTGACGCTTGACTCTACTACAGTTAGACAAAGCGGCGCTATTAGCAACAGTGATAGAACAAGTGAAAGAACTCAAACAACAAGCAGCAGAATCACCAATCTTCCAAGATGTTCCTACAGAAGCGGATGAAGTGACCGTGCAGCCTGAAACTATATCTGACTTCGAATCAAACACCGAAACAATCATCTTCAAAGCTTCCTTTTGCTGCGAAGATCAACCCGAGGCAATCTCAGAGATCATTAGGGTTCTCACAAAGCTTCAACTCGAAACAATCCAAGCTGATATCATCAGTGTTGGAGGAAGAATGAGAATCAATTTCATCCTAAAAGATAAAAACACCAACGAGACTACGAACGTAGCTGCATCAGCTAAAGCTTTGAAGCAATCTCTATGCGGCGCGTTAAACAGAATCACATCTTCTTCTTCTTCATCATCTACTTCTTCAGTTTGCAGAATCAGAAGCAAAAGACAGAGATGGTTTCTCTCTTCTCACTACTCACAATAATGAATACATTTTCACAATACATACACGTAGTACAACCCATTCCTTATTACTAAAGATTTTGTCAGCAATTTGGTTGGATTTATTCCCTACTAAACCAATCACGATTTGTACAACCTTACCCTGAATTGTTCCACAAGTTATATAACCTAAATCTGAATCACTACGAAGCTTAGCATATCACAATAACACTAATATTTGTATATTACCAATCATGATTTGAATAACCTTAATCTGAATTGTTCCACAAGTTATAACCTAAATCTGAATCACTACGAAGCTTAATTAGCATAACATAATAACATCATCGATAAAGAAACTGATTAGATAGATCAAGGTTTAACATTACTTGAGGATCCATACAATCCAACAAAAAACGAAGCCAAGAACAACTTAAAAACTTGAAACGAGTTCAGACAACAGTACTTAAGATATAAGCGAAAAAGACAGGGGATGCAGAAATGGAAAAACCGAAGTCTTCAAGATGAGTCTCCTCTTTATCCCTACTTAGATCGCTGTCTCATCTTTCGTCTCTTCCTCTTAAGCCTCCTCATACGCTTCTTCTTCCACTGCGCAACCACGACAAAACATAATTGTAATCAGCCATAACAATATGAGACGTAACAGAACAACCAGAAAAAATGTATTGGTGAAGAAGAATGGAAAAGATTGATTGATACCTTGGCTCTCATGGCGGAGAAACTCTTTTTCTCAAAACCCTAAATCGGCGATTTCACGGCGACGGTAACAAGAGAAGAGGAAATGGTGCGTAACTGTGAATATATACCCTTGGAAACCCTAATGTAGAGGTGATGGGCCTTTTGCTGAACCCATATTAATTATTTGGGCCTTATATATTCTCTCGGCCTTAAAGATATTGTAAAGTTTAGATATTTGCTTTGTTTTGTAACAGTGATTTAAAAGAAAATGGTAATCAGTTTTGGCCAATCAAAGTTGTTTATTTTTATTTTCCCAAAAAAAAAACGTTTGCAATTTAACATAATCAGGTTACTAACTATATTTTTTTTTTTGACTAAACAGTTTTTTGGGACTTTACTTTGAAAAAGGTTAATAATTAGAACTTCACAAAATTTTGTTTTTTCGTTTTTTTTTTTTTTTGGTTTGAATGCTAAACTTCACAATAAATTTCATTGAAAGAAAGGTCTCCGTTGCAGAATTTTTGGCCATGGTATGGAGAACGCCAGATGAAATTTGTTGACAAATCTTTCTCCACGCAAAGCAAATGAATAATTTAATGACTCATACTCGATCGAGTAAATATATATATGAAAAGATAAGCTTGTAAATATTTTATTTATCCTTGTTTTCATGCATTACTTTGCGTTCAATTTTTTGCATAATTAATTATTAGTCGGAAAAAAACATTTATTTGTTGAATGTAAACAATATGTAAATTGTTGAACAAAAAGAAAAACAATATGAAAATTATTGGAAAACGGAAAACACTTTTACAAAGCAGTTGTTGAAAGTTAAGATTTGGACGAAATCGTGTCCAATACTTTTCAGAATGATCAGCTGATGATAGAGGTTCGTTCAAACCATTGGAATCAAATGACGACCGGTATGCATGTAGTGTCGGTATAAACTTGTTATCGCCAATACGGAGTGTTGGTCTCGTGAAAACTGAAAACATAAATAATCTTATCAACGACGACCGGTATGCATGTAGACATGTAGTGATGAAACACTTTTTGAAAACGTATTAGTTTCCGATTAACTCCTACATAATTTAAACTTGAATATAAGATGAGTATAAATAATCTCAGAGATTAAAAACAAAATTATACATATATAACCTCCGAAACTTAACAACCAAATCGAAATTATCATATCCTAAAATAAGGCACTCTGTGAAGGAAATGTTGAACCAATAAATTCCGCAAACAACTTTTTCCACCGTTCTCCCTCTCTTCCACATATATATACTTTATTGGAACCGTAAATCTCTTTTACGAATTCCCCGAAAATAAAAAATCTTCGAAAAAAGAATTAAAATACCCTCTTATTTATCTCTATAGGTAAAAAAAATCCTCCAAAATCTTGCATGCAAAGCTCCCTCCTCATAAGAGTGTAGTCTCTTTGATTCCTCACAACAATGAATCTCCAAAATTCTTGACCGATCTTTAAGGGGTGCTCATCGTATATAATATGATCTTCCACAAAAACAAATTAATAGAATTCTCCCAAGATAGGATCAATAAAATCCCAAATATTCCCCCAATGACTGTATTCGTCTTCTCCGCCAAAAGGCCAAATCGTTGAAGATCCATCTCCTACCATATAACCCGGATCCATACCCATAGAACACACCGGATCAACCACCGGCGGTGGGTGAGATATTGATAGATTCGAACCCGCGGAACCAGCCAGAGAGTTCAAATCCTCCATTGAATTATTAGTGTTATTATTATTACACCCACTTCCTCCTGGTTGTTGTTCCTGCCCTAGCGCCATCTCATGATGATGGGACGAAGTTGAATTAGCTACCGGAACATCTGTTAGCTCGATGTCATAGATCTTGTTACTACTGTTACCGGACTGAAGATTCTGATACTGTTGGTTTTGGAATTGTCCCACTTGCACCATCTGATTTTGTTGTTGTTGTTGTTGGTGAGGGAGAAGACCATAACTAGGGCATAACATGGAGGTCCCACTATTAAGGAAGATATTGTTGTTAAAAGGGATACCGTACGGACCAAAGGTGGCTGCTCCTCCGACGGTGGCGGGGGTAGGACGAGGGAGGAGAGGTCTTAGGGTTTGAGTAGAGGATGAGGAAGAGGAAGGAGAAGACGAAGCGGCGGAGACGGAGGATGAAGAGGAAGAGACGGAGGATGGTGAAGAAGGGGTTAAGTTGAGCTGAGCACGTGAACCGTAGAGATAAACGGCGGCTCGGTCGTAGGCACGTGCTGCGTCTTCGGCGGTGGCGAAAGTACCAAGCCACTTGCGAGTGCGCTTACGTGGCTCTCGGATCTCGGCGACCCATTTTCCCCAGCTTCTTTGTCGGACGCCACGGTAACGGAACTTGGAATTGTCAGGACCACCTTTGCCTTTGCGTTTGCGTTGAGCGGAGGAGGTTGAGTCGGTGGTGGTGGTAGCTGAATCGGATTGAGGATTATTGTGGGTTAGGGTTTTGTTATTGTCGTCAAGATGGTGGTGGTATTGTTGTTGTTTGGAAGCTAAAGGGTCCATAGATGAGGAAGAAGAAGAAGAAGAAGTAGAGAGAGAAAGAGAGAGATTAAAGAA
Source organism: Camelina sativa (assembly GCF_030686135.1). Taxonomy (NCBI): domain Eukaryota; kingdom Viridiplantae; phylum Streptophyta; class Magnoliopsida; order Brassicales; family Brassicaceae; genus Camelina; species Camelina sativa. The sequence continues at coordinate 25,005,041 of NC_141885.1, forward strand.
ATTGGAAAAATTTGGAGAGGACGAATCAAGAAGAAAGGGAGACTGAAGAGTGTTTGAATGTCATTGTTGTGAATGGTCGATTAGGGCGGTGCTTCTTTTATATATACTTGCACTCTCTTCACACTCACTTCTTTCTTTTTCTTTTTTTTTTTCACTTGCTCATTTGTTTTTTTACCAAATAGTTTTTTGTTGTTATTATTTATTTTTTTGTTGTTATTATTTATTTTTTTGTTGTTATTATATTATTAAGTCCGATTCGTACATAAGTTGTAACACATCGGAATGAAATCAAGATACTATTAACAATAATATGTTGAAGTTGGTCTTCTTTGATTCTGCTCGAGTTCTGGCTTTTGGTTAACTGTGAGAAATACTCGCATGTTGAAAACACTCCCAAGGATTTAGAGCTAGATAACGAAAAGGAACTGAATGAATACGTGAGAAGTTTATATAGTTCCAATTAATTTGATAGGTTTATGCAGAATCAAAATTCATAAAGGTTAGGAATTGCAACATTAGAAAAATAAGAAACGAATTATATATCTAAGATGAAAAATAGAAATCGTTTTTTCTACGTACTAAAAGCAATTTAAAAGTATAAACGAAAACACGCAAGAGATAGACAATTAAAACGATTAACAAGAACAAGTGAACAAACAGTAGACAAAATAACAAAGAAAATGGTTGAGTTCAAGAACTGAACGCATTTAACAAGGTTTAATTAATGTGGCAAAGAACAAGATCAATTTTTTGCGTAACGGTTACTAATTAGGCATAATTGTAGAGAATGTAACATTAATCATTAACTAATTTCTGTATGTGGCATTAATTACACAATTTTGTTAAACTCTCTTGCAATTTAAGCAATCAACAAACATTAACAAACGATTCTACTAAGCTCATTAATCACCGTCACATCAATTCTTATTGACTAGAGAAATAAATCCATCAGGGTATGTGTTGTTAAATTACAAACGTTTTCTGGACTCGACTTTTTTTTTTTAAGAAACCTTCACATCAGTGTTAACACAGCTACATAAGTGTTTCAGAAAATTATCAAGTCAAAATGCTATAAACTGATCACTTTTTCAAAAAAACAGTTTTCCTTATAGTTAGAGGAGAGGTAATCAAGTAAAGAAGAAATCTGCTACAACAACATTTAAAAAGTACGATATAGTATCATTTTTTTACATTAGTAATATAAATTAAAAAAAAACAATTTGGAGAAGAAAAAAAATTGATTTGCGCACTCGGAGAGTGTTGCAGATCCATGACTGCTGCAGTCACTGGAGGGACAGAAATACAGATACAGAGACAGTAATTATTTTTCTGCTTTCATTTAACACAGACATAGATATATGTGTTCATTTAGTCCACTTAACACCATTCTTGGAAGACGACTTGTCTTCAGTCAAATACTTCGTCCGATAGTTATTCTACATTTTGGACACTACACCTTTGATCTTAACAAGATCTATCTTAGAAATTTAAAATACTCACATGTCAATGGCTAAGTAAATAAAAATATTAAAAATTAAAGAGTAGTTTTTTTATTCAAAAAGAGTATTTAAATTTTAAATTGTAGATTTATGTATGCTTCGACTTTAAGAAATTAGAAAGAAAAAAATGAAACTCATCATCTACCTCAACTTATACACTTAAGAAGAGAAAAAGAAAAACTCAACTTATATACAACATGATCTTTTTAACATTAAGAAGAGGTAAGTCTCTTTAAATTTTTGTTTGAAATAAAATTAATATAATAGTATTTTGTTATCTTTGTTGACGACAGTTTAATTTACAATAAAAGTGTGTCAACGAATGGTAGCATACAATATAAACATAGCTTGTAGACATATCATCATACCAAATTACTTAGAAACCTTGCATTGATACTAATTAAGATTCGTCTTCTTAATATTTACTTTTGTTGTTTGTCATCAACAAAACTACCAATTACTAAAAAATAAAAATTTATAAGAAAAACAAGAATATTGCATGGGAGAGATGAGGTGGCGAAGAAGGAAGCAAAGACAGCAAAAGAACCAAAGCTTTTTGTGTTGTGGTTTCTGAGATCTCAACCCAATTGCCTTGGAACTCTCACCCTTTTATGTCTCAGCAGAACCCAACTAGTTGCGCCATACATTCATTTTCCTTGCATCTATCCACTTTATTATATACCAATCAATATAGCTTGATTATTCCAATCTCATCATTCACGTGAAATTTTGTATAACAATGAGTTGAACATTTGATAACATTAAAGATATATTGTTGAGCTTTTGTATTCCAACAATTTACAGAGATGCTTAATTTAGAATGATGACCATAACAAAGGGGAAATAATTTAAATGCTTTAATTAATACTTCTGTTCTGCAACAAATCAAACATATGATGTACAATACTATAATGTTTCGTATAAGCTACAAAGTGTTAGTAATTTGAATGTTTTCATTAAAAGAAAGCAAAATGGTTGGTGCGAGAGGGGAAAATTGTCGAGGAAGATGATAAAATGCTCACATGCCCACAATTACAAACCGTGGGCTGCGCTTTAAACAACAGCTAAGATTATGTGTGCGTCTATATGTATGTATGCACGTATGTGTTTGGATAAGGGACTTTTATTTTTATTTAGTAGAATTTTTATTCAAGTGTCTCCGAAAGTATAAGATAAGTAGTATAAAATTGGGTGCGACTTAATAAAACATGTATGCATGGAGGCTCTATCATTTGACACACAATATAATTAACAAACAGTACATTATTATTAGTCGTTGGTACAAGATTCTCTATATATGTCTGACAAAAGCACTTTCCTTTTTGGGAATCAATTTTCATGATCGCATCTTCGTATTCGTGTTCTAAACTTCTAAACAGTTTGGATTTTTTTATAAATACGAATTTAAATTATAATAACAAAAACACTATGAAAAGTCACTAGACTATATATGAGCCTAGTCTTAACAGTAAAATCTACCATCTAAGATATCGGTTATAATGGCTACATTCATATAAGAGTAATGTTTTTGTGGGGGTTTATAAATCCCTTACCCGTACAAATAAACTTCACACAATATTCGTTGTTAATAAGATTCGTAATATTCAATTATTCATAGTTTCTAACGAATAGTGAAGTGAATGTTCAGAAGTGATGCCCAAAGAAAAACACGAGTGGGGTCGAAACATATATGGCCGTTAAAGTCATTAAAGAACTTCAACAGGCTTCAACCCACATCACTCATGAAGCCTCTCTACTAGAGATAATGGAGAAGTATTCATTGGGCCTTCTGGGGGTCCATCCCTTTTTATCCATCCATGTTAGGTTTACGGTACTTCAACGGGAACATGGTTTATTCCAGCATGAAATACGTTTTTTTTTTCGGCATGAAATACGTATGTCATGTTATTGTACAAAATTCACAAACCAAATAAAATCTAACCAATACTAGAACAACATAGCTGAATTTTTGGCAATGGACATACCAATCGACTTATAGATGATACAATGGAATCCAATGCTTCTACAATCGACTTATAGATGATACAATCTATTATATTTTGAAAAAGTTTATACAAAACATTGCTACAATACGGTTACAGATTAAAACCGAATAAAAAGCTTAAAAAATACTTTGTCTCTTCGAACTATATATCTTGCCAGTACTTTTTGCGCATTCATAACTTTTTCTAGTATATATTAGTCTTCAAGTTGTGACATATAGATAACCGTCGTAAAAAAATATAAAATTATGGATATGCATGCATTTAGACTAAACGCTATTTAATTATTTTGTATGGTGGAGCATACTATATAAATACAATTTTCACATCTATTGGCAGATATACGTTGGATAGTAGGTAGTTCCATGCTGGCTATAAAACAAAATCGTAACATAAAAAGTCAATTATTAAGATATTTACAAGTTATGCAGAGTTCCATTCCCTTTGGCTGAGCTGACTTTTTTAGGGCCAAATCTCTAATTGAGAGATTCGCTCCAACCATAAACATAAGTGGGTCGATTCATGTCTCTCATATAATGCGTATATAATTATCGTTGACAAAAGAAATGAAAACGATAACGTATTTATTTTGTTTCATCAAATGATTCAATGATAAACGTATTTGTCATCGAATATTATACTACTATCAGATTATCTTATTCAGTGTCAAAATTCCTTTTTTTCTGGTAAAAGTGTCAAAGTTCTCCTTCAAGAAGGCTTATGTAGTTTATTAAATGTATAAATGATTCTGTGATTAGCGTCTCGATCCATTATCCATATATAAGCTGCGACATGTCAGTCTGACTTGTGGTGTCTCTAATTAAATAATTAACGCACGTCTACTTAACCACAATTAAACATCTCCTAACTAACTAATCACAATTTAGTCAAACCATTTTCAAATCTTTTTAATGGGGCGGTTCCAATGGTGGTGATTCTCATGGCCATTACGATTTAATTATTTTAGAGAATCTTGAAATAATGAGAAAATGTCCAAAGTAAACAGAAACTTCTACTAAAAGTATGAATGTAAACGAACGAATTTGGATATGGTTTTTATTTCGGGAAGGGATTCATTTTGTTGAAAATATCTGAGCAAATTTGAAGTATCAAATATGGTTAGTTTAATGAAATTGTCTAATATTAAATAAATATCTTCCTAGATTATACGATTATTCTCTGACAAGACTAATTATTCTCCATAATTTACAGGCAAAATAAAACTTACAAGACCATTAAAAATACAACTACTAGCTAGGTAGAACGAAGAAAAACAACAAATTCAGAATGATTAGTGATCAGTTAAAGAGACAAACTATCTTTTCGTTTGATGATCTAGAAAAATAGATACAAAAACCAACTAAACTATGCAAATTTGATGATACATTCGAAATAGGAGTAAAATTATGAGAACAAAAGGGTTTTAACATAATAATAGCCAATCATGCCTGTTGTTTTGCCGACACATACTATTTGGAACGAATGCAACACCAAATACTATACATATCACGGATCGCCAAAAAGAAAAAAAAAACTTTTTTTTTTATCCTTTTTGATATAAGATTGCAAGAATAATTGGTATGGACAATAAACAGTTGCCAAATTAAAATGTAAGCGGCCGAGTAGATCGAATTTAGAACAGTAGTTTGAGAAAAATATAAATCACATTATATACATATATGCATTTAGAAACAAAAACAATATTATTCTATAAACAGAAATACTCTTTTCTTTTCTTTTTTTTGATCAAGAATTACTCTGTTTGTAACGTGAATTTTTTACCTAGTATTTTTAAAAAAATAGAAAAAAAATAAAAATTGGATTTAAGTAATAAAGTCAAAACTCATATTATACAAGTCAACGGAGGGAGAGTTCATAGTTTATTTTTTGAAAAGTAATAAAGAAGGTAAAAATTAGAATTTATTATCTTTTCACTAATTTTAAGCGTTAGGACTCAACACAAGATTCTCGTAGGTGTCAACAGCACTTGACGGAACGGCGACCATTACTTTAACGGCGTCACTTCGTTCTGGAACCGGAAGCAACAAACAGTAACGGTCACAACAAACCGATCCAATGTGAATCGGTTTACCAAAACCGAAATCGAGCTTCTCTAAACCGAGTCGTGACCACTGCGACAGTATCAAGACTCCAACCGAGTCAGGACACGCTCTCTCCTTGCTCACAGCTTCCACCACCGATCTGACGTAATCGTCTCCGACTCTCTCCTTCGCTTGTTTCACGAGCATCGTCGCGTGGCTTAATCCTTTCTCCGTCAAGTCTTTCACGGTGGTTTGCGCACATCCGACGACGAATGCGTTCCCGTAGTATCCACTCGGTAGACTCGGTTTGACTCGGTCTCTAATGTTGATGCTGAACAAAAGCTTAAGGATCTGGTTCGACGGCAAGTTCAGTGATCTCGCCCAGCTCCGCCATACATGCGCAGAGAGTACCTCGAACGATGTGTGTTTCGAATTGAACTCACCGAGTCGACTCGCGAGTTTCTTTAGCTCGTTAAGCTTCTGTCTCTCGAAAACGACCGATGTAGGAACGAGTCGCTCGGCGTTGAAACGGTTTACGAATCCGCATAGATCGGGAACTCGGTTGAACTCCGGATGGCTCAACGAGCCACTAGCCGGAGACGGCATAAGCAATTGTCGATCCCATAAGTGTTTCCTCCACGACTCGGTTTGACTCAGCGAGTCTTTAGAAAACTCGGCGAACAAGGCGAGAAACTCAGCGCTGCCGATTCCATCGGAGACGCAGTGGTTAACACCGACGGCTAAAGCAGCGCCACCGTCACGGAGCCAAGTGAGCTGAACGACGAGAGGAGGGGCGCCAGCGAGGACATCGATGACGTGAAGAGAAAGAAGCTTTCGCCAGCTATTCACGTGCCGGGGAGGTTTCTGAAAGTCAAGGCACGTGAGGACGTCAGAGACGGCTTCAAGAAACAGAGCACCTTGGCCACGGCAATTCACCTCGAGACCTCCGCCACAACCGTCGGGTCTCTCACGGACGCGGCCGGAGAAAGGGAAGTAAGGAACGAGAGCGCGAGAGAGAGCGGATTTGAGACGAGCGGAGAGAGAGTAATCCGGGTCGGAAACGGGTGGTGGGTAAACGAGGAGGTACTCGATGGTGAAACGGAGAAAAAGCTGAGAATCTAAAGCGGAGAGAGACAGAACAGAAGAAGGTGTTTGGTCGGAAGGAGTAATTACTGTGGCTTCTTTCACATGAACTAAAGATCCCATTGCTGCTTCTTTTTTCTTATGATGCTCTGTTTTGCTTCTTCTTTCCCAAATAAACAAGGTGGGTCTCTTCTATGTGTATTATATACATATATATCTCTCTGCTATGTGTATTATTATTTTTATTATATGCTCTTTTTATTTCTGTTACATACACATATGTATGTGCTTGTAAAGTCACGTAGATAGAGGTATCGAGACAGGTAGGGTAATTTTGTAATATTGGTGTTCATTGTTTTTTTTTTCTTTTTCTTTTTATGTTTTTGACATGGTGTGTCTTGTGTTGTGTGTTGTATCATGCAGATGTACTCTTCACTCTCGTGTGTACGTGTTGCCTTATTCTCATTGATTTCGAATTTTTGAGGTCACTTCTTGATCCGTTGGTCCGAAAGTTTTACAAGTTCTTTATTTTGTAAATTACTCTAGTTTTATAAGTTCTTGGAATGTAGATTTTTTAATTTTTAGCGCATATGTTTCTCCATAAGCACAGTAATTTAATTATTTGTGTTATAATATTGTTTTTGAGAATTTTAGCAACGTAGTCAGACTTTTAAAATGTAATTAGGTGTAGTTTTGGTTGGCTAATATGAGTTAGTATCGAATATGGAGAATGATTAACTAATTTTTGTTGAGATGATCAAATATTTCGAGAATATCTGGTTGATCTGTGGGTATTGAGTGGATTTGGAGATACATAATTTGGTCAGTTAAAAACTGGTGGATGAAGTTTCGTGGACGTTCGCGCATATTTCTACCGTCCGTTCAAATAAGTACATCAACCATCACATATGGTAATACATTGACCATCTGATATATATATACGGACTTTCCTTGACAGCGCTTATTGATTATAAGTGATCCTCAGATCCTCTATGAATTTTCCATGTAAAAAGAACTGAAGGCAAGAAAGAATGTCCAAAACGTAGTAAAAACTAGTGTTTGGCAAAGGTTAAAAAGTACACATATTTCAAAAGTGGTCGTAAAATGTCATGTAGCTGATTTTCTCTATTTACTGAAGTATATATTAAAAACATGCTACTATTTTTAATTCTGAACAGTCGTTGAATTGATGTGTTACGGTGTGAAATGAAAAAGAATGATTGACAACTTAAGTAGGAAAACATTTTTTTTTTTTAATGCATGTTAACAATGTGTGCAAGTAACTCGTCAACTTAATAATGTGTTTTCGTAATTTAAAAGAAAATATCCCTTTTGCACATATGATATTCAATATTTATAATTACCATTACATTGTTAGCATATGCTTTAAGATCTTTTATGAAATATAAAAGTCTCAACTATTACTGACCGCTTCTAGATCAGTATTCTTACCGATATGTCTTGTTACCACAAATATTTATCGTTTTATTACATTAATCAAAGATTATGTCATGTGAGCAAAATACGCTAGCGGAGGAAAAGAAGGGACTCACTCGACAAAATCTAACAAATTTAAAGGTTTAGAGTTGCAGTTACAACCTTTCTTGTGTAAGAGTTATTTGGATGTATATAAAGGGCAATATTAATGAGAATAAAATGGTTGTGGTGGCGGTTTACACAATATGATGTGCCTTGTTGTTTGGGCGTTGGCGCATGTGTCTAAAACAGTGAAAGATTTGGTGCCAAGATTCTCATGGAATAGCTTTATTGCACAAAGACAAAAATATACTCATGGAATATTATATGATATACATACTCTTCCACAATTATGCAAAATTTATCTAGAAGAGAAACATCACAATTTATTTCCTTATTATTCTAATTATAGTCATCTTTTGGGGAGCTTTTTTCCCAAAATTGTGAATTATTTTCCCACATTGCTGCTACGTTACTATGGAAAGAGACACGAACATACCGAAAGATCATCTGAGGAATTTAATTTTCAAATGGTAACCAACGAATTAATATAAATTAACCATTTGTGCACTTTTAAGTGAAATCATATGTATAGATAATTCATAATTCTAAAGCAATGCCACTTTTTTCTTTAAGTTTTACTGTAGTGGTCTAGTCAATTCTAGCATGGACCCATAAATATTTAACGTGGTCACTCGTATAGTGTATATGATCTACTTTTCTTTTAAGTCATATATTTTTTTTCGGTATGATATAAAGCTTCTTTATTCAATGATGATAGAACAGTGTTACTTACTACTTCGGCCCTACAAATATTACCTGTTCTTATAAATCATCCAGAATGTGATAAGTAGAGTCTGAGAGCTTTAAGGATCGATCAAATTTTAATACGATGGAGTTTCTTATAAGAAAGAAGATGCATTGAAAGCATATATCGAATGGGTGTTGTATATGTACTATTAATCACATTACAACGTCTCAATATATATTGTTGCAATAAATGTCCGAGTAATTCCTTATCATTAGAAGAAATTAGATGGCGGGATAACGAAGGTGGTGTGTGGTGGTGTTGTTCAAGTGATAGAGAATTGTCTAGATATCAAGTCTCCCTATCTTCAACTATTATTGCGGTTATCTTCAACTATAATTGTCTACAAATACCAGATAATGAATTGGTTGTCCGGGAGCTTGTGGTCGAGTGGTAGGGAGCGGGACTGGGACGCTACAACGTTTCAGGTTCGATTCCCCTGCTGAGCGAAACTAAATCACATTTTCCTAGACACCTTTACACGGATATGGGCCTATCTAACGGCCCATTTGAATATCCGGAGAGAGGGTCTATCCGTGGGCTGCACCTCCCCCGGAGATTAGTTTCGGGTCCTCCATATGCATGCATGGGGATTTACTCTGAGTTAACAAAAAAAAAATTGGTTAGAGTTTTGGTTTAAAATTTATCTCTATTACAAAGAGAGAAGGGAAAAAAAAAAGATGGTGGAGTACATTTCACATTCCCATTAATGAAAAATTAAAGAAGATGATTCGGTAATCCATAAAATGGGTTTATATTGTTTTGATTCTGTTTATGAAAAGAAATAAGCAAGATTTGGGAAGATTTTGTACCAAGAAAAAAAGGTGAGAAGATTGCTTTATGGGGAACAAACTAAAAGGGTGACTTGATATGGTATGCACATGTTACGGTGGTCATGTTTTTTTTTTTTTTTTTTTTTTTTCCTTTTCTTTCTTTAACACTCAAGGAATCTAAAGTAAGTCATCTACGAACTCTGGTCGTATATATTAATAGAGTAGATGCATGCTGAAAAGTGAGAGGCACTTTCCATACAATATAGACCTTGTATTCATGTTGGTGACGCCAACGACATGTTAATTTGAACAAGGAGAAAAGCTCGCATAACGATGAAATTGAAAGAGAAATAAAGGTAAAAGTGATATTATGACGGTGACGCTGGTGTTGCTCGAATTTTCGAAGTTGTTATTCCTTTCAACCAAGTACCCGTCGTGTATTTTCCGAAGTTAAATATACCGTCGGCTCATTTTGTTGCAGAGACAAAGACACAAACAACATTATACTAGTGTACGTGAAGTTCGGGGAATGGTGGTTGGTGATTTGATAATGACAATAGCAGGATTGGCCAACATATGTTTTTTGGTTATAAATTCCGATTTAAATTCAAATTAGATTTTAAAAGTGGCTACGTGAACTTCAATTGCATATATATTTTTAAAATTTCAAACTAGAGACCATATCGTAATCTAGCATTGCATTTTCCATTGCATATCACTAAGTTTCTTATTTTCATATAGACCATATCGTAATCTAGCATTGCCTTTTCCATATGATTTCGCTTATATATCCCAAAGGACAACCACATTTAGTCTTTAAAATTTGGAAACATCTTTCAATTTGTTCCGTCATAGTATCTTTTGGAATTTATGTTGTTTTAGCTTAACTTTAGACTGACACCACACAACTTTCACCCTCGTTTAAGCTCAACTTATATATTGTACACATGTATAGATCGAGTTCTAATGTTACATACCTAGCTATTTTTTTGTGCTAATAGCACTTATAAATACCATCGCATTTTAACCATACATTTGCTAAATATCAATTTTAAAAAATTAAACATCAGAATATATATTTTCTCATTAAAATGTCAATATACATGCATATTTAGCCAAAAGAATGATCAATTTCACAAAGTTCACATAGGTAGACAAGCACATATATAGTACGTAGACAACAATTTAATGAGAGTAGACGTACGACTTATACTCTGCATTAGGGCGATCAAGGTGACACGCCTAGAGGTATTCTTGCGGATTAATAGTAACTGAAATTAAATTAAATATTTATAGGCTTATAATTACCAATCATGTATAACAAAACATTTAACATAACATAATCATAGCTCTCATAGAGAGTAGTATCGTTTCACTCCGATGAACAGAAGATAATACAAAAACCTTTTTGATCTTACTCGATGAAAGATCCAATAAATATGACGAAAGTCATATGAAAATAAAGACAAAATCCTTGTCATTAAGTTATTCTTTTTCATTTTCAACTGATCAGTACGTGATTTTCAAAAAGGCGTAGGCCAGACTAAGGGTAAACAAATCATCTCTTTTTCAATTTATATTTATATTTTGCTTAACGTTAGTTTCGTTATTCGTAACGCATAATATCTATATATTTGTAGTTTTCTTTTATAAAAATAAATAAAATAATTTGGGTGTACCCAAAGAAACACCACATGCACATATTATCCATCCAACAATAATTTGGTAGGCCAAGCTCTTGAGCACTGGGCAAGTAGCCAGTAGTATAGCCACCATCCCTTCTCAAATAAACAAGAGTACTACTTCCCACATTATATAAGATTGATCGATCATATTTTATATAATAAGTACGAGAAAGTTCAACTATGCATATTTTCTTAGTTAAATCTGAAAATAAATAAATGAAATTAATGTTTTATCTACAGCTTTGTAACTCACATAGATAATAATGTTTGAAAAGGTGTTCAAATTAATCGCCACAAGTTAGTGCTTATCTTTTACGCCACAACTTAGTTCTCATCTCATATTATCACGGCTTGTTTTTTAAATGTTTGGTTGTGGAAACCCGATTGGCGACGAGACGGTGAATATGTAAATGTGTCTAGAATCAAATCAACTAAGTGCAACTTCGAACCTTGTTTTAGCACCTGACTTCATAGACGTTACATATTTAAGCATATATAACCTTTTATAGAAATTTTTTTTGGTTTTAATGATAATTTTTATAAGAGATTTAAATTTGTATATACGTAATATTAATCTGTATCACTGTATTCGATCATTATAGGGAAACGACTAGGTTACAACTATCTGTTTCAAACAAACAATCACTACAAGAAAATAATTTTATTAAGACGGAATATTTAGTCACAATAAAAAGTATTTAGTCACAATATAAATATTGTTACGAATTTGTGACGATTTTTGAATGGTTGCAATACAATGGTCACAAATTTTTATTTGTAACAAAAACGTCACAAGAGTTGCAACGAATATATTAGTAACCATTTTGTCATCAATAATTACGACACAAAAAGTAACAAAACTGTCTCAATTACAACGTCTTTAAATCGTCACAATTCATGTTTAAAATAACGTTTTAATTATGTATCTTATTATTACAAAACTATAGTCTCAAATGGTCACAAATGATAATTAAAAATTTGTCGCAAAATTTTAACAAATACTCAAAAATCATGATATTTTGTGACTATCATAATGTCCAATCTTATCATTAGAAGTTAGTTTTAAATGGTCACAAGTTATTACTAAAAAATTCATTGCATATGATAAAAATTATAACTAATAAATTAATCTGAAAACAATATTATTTTCTTAAATTTATAATCATACAAATTTTTTATAATCATAAACATTAGATATACATTATAAGCTATCTTTATTTTTACAAAGAAAATAAATCACAAATTCGACCAGATGCACATATTCGACCATAACTTTCATATTATAACTCCTATGGAAACAATCTCAAGCTCTCTGGAAAGGTAAGACTCAGATAATTCCAACGGCGGGTAGATCAGCTTCTGGTACAATTTGTAGCAGTAAGAAACGATTTCACAAGATGACTGATGTTATTTCGCGGATCTGCACAAAATAGGTTTGAGAAACCATGTATAACTTTTAATCTACAAAAAAGGTTACAAAATCCTTCGGGGAAAACTTACATCTATGAGTTGGAAGATTGCTCACCAAAATTCGTCCACAAAAGAGTCCGTTTACCCCTTCTTTTCCACCATCTCCTAGGACATGTAAGATTTGTCATTAATCTCAACTGTGGCTCCTTGTTCTCTTTCTCTCAAATGGTTTACTCTTTCTCTCTCGGTTTAGGAGGCACGAAATTATAAAGAAGAAAACCCTAATCATATCTTAAATAAGTCTTGTTAAATTAGGGTTAGAGACTTGGCTTAATGGGCTTTGTATAACTGACATAACAATTTATACTATTTTATGACTAATGTTTATTCATTTTAATGTCACAAACTGTGACTGACATATCTGTTATAAGTTCATAACTAATTGGCAACAACATATTGGTCACAATGTAGTCATAAGAGTGACGATTAATATTATCGTAGCATATTCGTCACTAAGTGTGACAAACTTTTGTTACTGATTTTTTTCGTCATAATATAGTGACAAAAATACTATGAATTTGTGACAAATAAATGTAATCATAATATCATATTTAAAGTGTCACAAATTTGTGATGAAATTTTTTTGTCTCAAAAATACATCTCAATAAAATTATTTTCTTGTAGTGAATATATATTACGAAACATATTTACATAAAAATTTGCGGTATATATAGATGAAAAAATCTTGATGTATTCAACATGAAAATAACAACACTGTGAGTCTGTGACCTTTGTAATATCATCATCAATTCATCATGTGTGAAACCAAACTAATTAAGGCTCCTTTGAAAGTGACACGAAAGGATGATATACAAACATAGAGCCCTCACATATATACACACATATATAAATGTCTTTACATATATATAAATCGACATGCAAATATATATATATACAAATTTGCGTTGAGATACAAACAAGGAAGAAAAGAAGATTCGAGTGTTAAAATGTAAAAGCCGGTCACCGGCCTCTTAATGAGATCGCGATCATAATTAATGCAGAGAGTGGTTGTAAAGTTGAAACTATAAAAGAGAGAATTTGTCTTTTATGTTTGCCAAAGCTTTCAAATGGTCAAACACTGGTCGGCAGAGGCATTTTATCTTGCATGGAGACAAACTTATAATTCATAATTCTATCTCTACATTATTTCTTATATACCAGTTTATCAACTATGTCAAGCCTGTAATATGGATTTGGAATTTTTTGAGACAAACAAAAATCTTGGATACAAACAAGAAGTAGCGACTGTTAATTATTCTTCGACAATAGCTAGCCAACCAAGTGAAATTTGCAATCTAGTGTAAAATCGAAGACAAAAAGTTATCGACAATAATTTTCTAACTAATTTGAACGTGGGAAAAATCCGATATATGTCATATTAATGGGAAATGACTTTTAGGCTGTGTATTAGTGAAACGATACATAGGGAAAAAGATATTGTGATGATCTCCATTTATGGTCAGTTAACAAATATTTTGATGATCATAGATTCATAGATATGAACCTAATCTATCGGTCATGAGTTAACAAATATTTTGGACTTGACGAAAGTGAGACCCACGGATCGATAGCAAAATTGGAGCCTCAAATAGAAATGTCGGAATGTTACAGAATATATTTCTTGGATGGTTGAAACATCAACTAATTTGCAATGCTTAATATAAAAGGTGATCGAATAAACGTAGTACTAGTTAATCTATAGTATTATTAGGATAAACCTAGATTAGATTTGATTTGCATCTTTACCCCAACATTTTAATGTTTGTTTTCCATTTTTTTTCTCTCGATGTGATAAGTATTGTTTTCTTCTTCTTTTTATCACAACCCCTCTTTTTCGTTTATCTCCTTTCTCGACTTCTTTAATAATCTTTTCAACCATACCAAAAGGATTCCTCGCAAGCAATTGAATCCAAGTCTTTTCACAAAAAAACGAAAAAAAGAAAGAAGAAGAAGAGATATTCTTTAAAAGTATCTTATTCCCAAAATCATATCTTTGTTTTTGTTTGTTTGTTAGTGTTAATCAAATATACATATAAGAATAATCTTTAGCATAAAATATATTAGCAGTTGGTTAGTTTTCTTCACCTAGTGATATACTATAATATATTACTCTCGTTTAACTATAAACTAAGATCGAATATGCAAAAAGAGTTTTCGTCGTGAACAAGCGTTCTTCTTTCCTGCGAAATCATCTTTTATTACCTCTAAGCTATGAGCCTAAACGGCCTTCTACATAGAAACTAAAAACGGGTTCCAAATCAAATAAGAATTTAATAACTTGCTTTCTAAAAAACAACACTAAGCTCAAAAATAGTAGCCACGTTGAAGATTACACTTTTGAAACACATCTCAACTAAAGTTTTTATTTTCTTCCTCCCAAGTCCCAATCAACTTATATAGGTCCTTAAAAAGATAGCATCAATTAGATATCTCTTAATCCTATTTACCTAATTTTCCCTAATCATATTTTTAAGCAAACAATATATCATCAATTTAGGTATACCACTTTATAATTATTTTCAGTGCTACACTTACACATGTGCTAATAAACCTAACAAAACAACTTATAAAACAAAATAAATTCTCTTTCACAGACTTGGATCATATATATTCATGACATTGTAGTCTTTAGAAACGTAATGGGTTGCTGAAAAAAAAAGAAGAAACGTAATGGGTTTTTTTATAATGGGCCTCTAGTACCAGAATAAAAGCCCGTTATATCGTAGCCCCAATACTGAACAACCTTCTTCTTTCGGTAACCCTAACGACTGAGAAAACTCAAATACGACGATGTCTCTTCTCCGGCGACGACGACTTGTGAAACAATCAGTTAATTCCAGCTTTCAAATCATCGCCAATCGATCGTTCTCCACCGTGAAGATTCCTCCAAATCCTCGGAGAACCAACGAATTCGACAAACTCATCAACGAAGCTGGTGGCTCCGGCGATTTCGAGACCGTACGCCGTCTCCTAACCAACCGTATAGTGCTTGGCTCTTTCAACACGAGCGACACATTCAAGTTCCTCACCAACACAGCCTCGTACTCCTCCGCTTTAGAAGATCTCCGCCGCGTTTTGCCTCAGATCGACGGCGGTTTCTCTCGGAAAAACGCTTACGACATTCTAATCTCTCGTCTCTGCAAGCTCGGCCGCATCGAAGACGCGTTGATAGTGATCGGAGACATGTCTAACGGGAGATTAGGCCTAACGCCGTCGACGTTTCACCCGATCTTGTGCGCGCTCACTAGGAAGAACAAAATCGAAGAAGCTTGGAGAGTCGTGGAATCGATGAGATCCAGATCTGTTCCGATGGACGTGACGGCGTACAACTACTTCCTCACTTCGCACTGCTACGACGGCGAATTGGAACCGGCGAGCGAGGTGATGCGGAAGATTGAGGAAGACGGGATCTCAACGGATTCGCGTAGCTACGACGCGCTTGTGCTTGGCGCGTGTAGGGCGGGGAAAGTTGAAGCGGCGATGGCGATATTGAGGAGGATGGAGGAGGAAGGCGTTACTGTGTTGTACTCGACGCATGCGCACGTTATATCGGGGTTGGTGGAGGGAGGCTATTATGCGCTCGGTTTGGAGTTTGTGATAGCGCACGCCGGGAAAGACTTGAGGTTGGACACTGAGAGTTTTGGTTGTTTAGCTGGTAAGCTTGTTAAGAGGAAGAGGTTTGAAGAAGCAAAGGTTGTTTTGAGAGAGATGGTTATGAGAGGATTGAGAATGAGTGATGAATTGAGACAGTTCTATGAAAGCCATGTGAGAAACTATGATGATGAAGTTTATGATTGAGTTTGAAAGAAAGATTCTGAGGTGAAGCTTTAGAAACAGAGATGAATGAGAGAGTACAGATTGAAGTATTGGATCCATCAGCTCTAATTTGATAGGGTTATGTCATTGAAACGAAGATGATGTAGAATGTGGTAAGATATAACAAAACCGTATATGCTCTGTTTGTGACATTGATGGCTTCAATTCGAAGCAATTTCACTGCAAATATTGGAATGAACATGAGCTTACAAGATTGTTACTTAAGTTGTTGAATTCAAACCGAGTAAACCAACGGAACTAGGGAAAAAACTATCTAATGCATCGAAAGACTTGTCCAACGATAATGGAATTAAAGAAGACTTAAGTGATGCATTATTAGTATAGCTTTGCTTTGAAGTTACAAAATGGATTATTTTTTGTGATGTGAATTTTTGATTCGATCATATGATGCGTCAAGCGTCAAGTCATAGAAGCGTCAAGGCTACACTTTGCTAATTCAGTTCGTACTTGAAAGTGTTTTGAGTTACAAATTGATATAATTAAACTACATACTCCAAAGTAATTAGGAATCTAGTTTCCCACTGGCCATAGTTTACAATTACATAGTTAATGTGCGCGCATTAAAGGCTTCACCGTGAGCTACTACGTGCCAGCTCTTTGCACGCCTAGTCATTTTCAATAATTTTCTATACTTTATATAGTCTTAATGAGAAAATCACATTCTGATTTTGCTCCATTTATTATAGATTTATAGAAACTTCAAAGTGATGGTCTTATACAGAGACAGAGACGTGTAAACGCATTCAATTGTTTTTCTGCACATGTATTTATGATTTATGTATTTCAGATGCTCTCTCTAACTAACAAAAATGTACGTAGGGCTTAATATTTCCAACTAACATAGAGTTTCTTAATTTAGACAATCATTGCAAATAGAAATTATAAATATCTAATCTAATATATAAAAATTCTCAGATAACCCTAGCAGAAGCTTCTATGTTTTGCAGCCAAATAAGGAAATATAAAAATAATTTATAAATTATTTAACTCCTATTCCTATAATAAAAAATCTGCCACCTCAAGATATATACAAATATTTTTTGTAAATTATTCAACTCCTATTCCTATTGTGAAAAGTTTTTGGACCCCTCTCTCTATATAATACACTTTGGCCATTCCGATCTAACCAAACAAAAAAAAAAAAATCGAAAACTCTCTATTGTCATCATTCCACAAAAAACAAATCATGAACTCTCATCAATACAAACCAATCCTTCTTACATTCTTGATCACTCTTCTTCCCCTCCTCCAACTTCTAAGCCCTACCAATGCGTTACCATCCCCACCAATAACAGCTGTTTACGCCTTCGGCGACTCCACGGTGGATCCCGGCAACAACAATTACATCCCCACTCTTTTCCGGAGCAACCATCTTCCCTACGGCAAATCTTTCCCGGGACAACGCTCCACCGGAAGATTCTCCGACGGAAAACTCGCCACCGACTTCTTAGTCTCCTCCTTCGGGATCAAACCCACTTTACCAGCTTACCTAAACCCTTCGGTCAAACCCTTTGAGCTTTTGACCGGAGTTAGTTTTGCCTCGGCTGGAAGTGGTTTAGATGATCGTACGGCGATGTTATCGTTGACTTTGAACATGGACAGGCAGTGGAGGTACTTCGAAGAGGCCGTGCGGAAGATGAAGAGTTTGGTTGGGGAATTGGAGACTGATCGGGTGATTAGGAATGCTGTCTTCGTGATTAGTGCTGGCACTAATGATATGACTAACAATGTTTACACTCGCGCTCCCGGGAGTTTCATCTCTGTTTCGAATTATCAAGATTTTCTACTTAGCAAAGTCGAAACTTTTGTCCAGGTACTTAGTTACATACTTATCTTTTAAATTTCATATATAGTTTAATAATATTTAACTTATTAGTATATAAATCTTATAAAAATATATAGTTATATCTTTAGAAATATATATATATATATATATATATATATATATATATGATTAAAGTTTTAAAATAGTAACAACTTCTTACGTGTACACGGATCCCACTCATTAAATTTATTCACTAAAGTAAAAAACCTCTCCGCGTTTGCTAATATAATCATTAGATTAGATATAGTTCTTATCACTATTTTAGATAACTATTCTAAAACGTTTTCAATACTTATTGTATTTATTTTGATATAAGTTGTGTCTTTTTTTAATTCTAATATCTATTTACATTGTTGAATATTTTTTCAATTTTCAGTATATTCCTTTCTTCTTTTAAAATTTCTATTTTATAGTATCAATTTTTCTAGAGAACAACCATGATTAAGACGTTTTTATAGGCCCAGTTTTTGTGTCCTTGGGATTGTTCCTCACAGGCCCATATATAATAGTTAGAGTTAGAGACCTCTAATCTAATATGGTCATCTTGTTTTCTCATAGTTACATATATGAGAGAGATCCACTAACATATTTCTAACCTTACAAATGCTTTGCAGAGACTATACAACGCAGGAGCACGAAGGATTACAGTAGCTGGACTACCACCAATCGGATGCCTTCCAGTGCAAGTAACAGTTGCTGGCTTCACTTCTCACAACTTCCATCGTAGGACCTGTACGGAACACCAGAACGCTGATTCTAGGGTTTACAATCAAAAGCTACAGAGTCTAACCTTCCGTCTTAGTCAGAGGCTTAGAGGTTCCAAGGTTCTTTACCTTGATATCTACTCTCCGTTAATAGACATGATCAATTATCCTCGTAAATACGGTAAGTAACTGATTAAGTTTTTTTTTCCTTCACATATTTAGTGAATTTATGATGTAGTTTATAATTTGAGATATTTATATATGCAGGAATAGTGGAAACACTGAGAGGATGCTGCGGGACGGGGTTTCTTGAAGCAGGACCTCTATGCCAGCCAACGTCTCGGACTTGTGACGATGTGTCCAAGTATTTGTTCTTTGATTCTGTGCATCCTTCACAGAAGGCTTACTCTGTCGTTGCTAGTTTCGCCTTACGAAATTTGCTTCCTCGCCTCTAATTCATTAGTATTTTTTATTTCAATTTTTTTCTTAAAACATTATTGGTGTTCTAGCTATTGGTGTTTTGTACGTAACATTACATTTATTTCATCATTTTTGAGGAATACTGAATAGATTAGATTTCTACTTTTTTTTTATAACTGACTCCAAAAAGTTAAATCTATAGAAGCTTTAAATAGAAAATTTTTGCCACTCCAAAATAGTTTTGCAAGAATAATTATACGATGTCAAATATATTAAAAAGAAAAATTGGATCTCTCACGTTACAATATGTTTGACTTAATTAACAATATGGAATATGTATATACTTGTACAAATTATTAAGGACTGAGAAGAGAATGATACAACAAGGACGCATGTTAGTAGTCACAAAACAACAAAATCCTACCATAGTTTTGATTCTCTGGAAATATGTAAATATTCTTAAATATATAAAACGATATATAGCCAAATCTTATTCAAGGCCCGAGATGATAAGAAACGATTATATGCGAATAACAAATAACTTGTTGTCTATCGAGGAGATCAAGACACATCTCTATGTCAAGTACATCTGTCTTCTTGTCTTTCTCTCAATTTTTTCTCTTAACGAAAGTTTTTTTTCCCTTAACCTCACGACTAAAACTAAAATGAACTTTGGTAGGCATCAAAGTTGTGTTTTAATAAAATATAATTTTTTTTTCTATTGTCCTCAGACCCCAAAGCCAAGGTAAGCTCTATATCTTTCTACAAATCGTCAATTTGACTTTTAAAAAAAATAATAATAATAATAATAATAAATAAATAAATTTACCGCTTTGAAGCTAAAGTTTGTTTAGTTTTAATATTTTCCAATCTTTAGTTGTACTTGTATGGAGGTAGGACACGGGAGTCTTTATCACTTTCGCGTACTTCAATTTTATGTTCGAAGCATCAGACTTCTAATTTATCTGAATATCTGATCTGGTTGAAAATAGTATATAGTATTACAGATAAAGCAACTTGGGTTCACTGACTCAACGTTAGTGTATAACTTTTCAGACAAGCTCTCCATGATTGAAAACAAAATATTGGCTTAGGATACTTGTTGTGTGAGGGTGAGTGAAAACGGGAACTACACATACATTTGCAATGTCTCACAAGAAGACACAAGTAAGACAACGTGCAATGTCTTGTAACTCTCAAAATCATATAGACTCACTTATGTATTGCTTGGTTATTATTCAGTAGAAAACAAGTCTCTGCTAGCTCCCAACTCGATCACAATTCACATATATTTAAATATGCATTTAACATCTCGACACAATTATGTGGAAAAATGACAAAAAAAAAAAAAAAAAGTTTTTAAAAAATGTCTATTATTTCCTTAATTATGGGTCTTGTCACAAGTATGCAACGAATGATAAAAGTACAGAACCGTCTTCCATCAACAAGTACCTCAAGATCTCACTTAGAATATACGTATATATATATTGTTATATATATTCACAAAGTGAGATCAAGGGGACTTGCCAAGACCTCAATCTTTCTCTCAGTTTGATCTTCTTTCCTAATGGTTCGACCAAGTTTTGATAAACCTGACGAAGATAATGAAAGAGACAAACCCTGCAGGCTATCGTGATGATTATCATGTTCTTTTTCTTCATTTTCTAACAAGCATTCTCCAAGGTTGTCGTGTGTCCGAGGTACCTTAAGGGACAAGCTTAGATCCAAATCTTGGTTTGACGTGTTGCAGTCATCAGACAATAATACTCTCTTCCTCTTCAGAACGTTCTCAGATCCTTCTGCCACTCGAGCATTCTCCCATTGATAAGAATTTCGTGTTGTAGCACTATGATCTTGTGGTCGTGTTGCGGTGGAGGGATTAGGATTGGATGAAAGGCTCTGTCCCCATGATTTGTTAAACGTTTTCATGCCTTCGAGGAAGCTTCTATGAATTCTTGGAACAACTTCAGCTACTCCATTGTTCTCATTAGCCGCTTCATGAGAATTGATTAGAAACGAAATAGTTTTGTTCTTATCATTAAGAATACTATTGCTAACTCCGTGAACTCTCTCACCAGGTCGTGGGCTAAACAGTGTTTGTCTTGTTCTTGTAGTGTCTCGTGCCGTTAAGCCTCTCCACGGGCTACGGTAGATCTGTCGTCTATGGTCGGTCCAGGAACCGCTACCATATCTGCTGAATACATTTCAAGTTATAAACGAATAATTTTAAGTTTAAAGTCAATAGGCGCCCAATATTTTTTTAAAAATACCCTAAACTAGAAGAAGGCCTTTGATCGAAACTTTGTAGCATTGGAAGTTGGCTAAGGTTGTAAGTGTAACCAGCTCCGTGCTCAAACGAAAATCCTTGATCTCCTAAAGTTATAAGAAAAAGAAGACACAAGAATCAATATCTCGTCGAATTCAGTTATGAAATTTATGATCAGAAACCCTAATTTAACTCAGAAAGAAGTAAATTACCTTGATTCGGGTCATCGGTCTTCTTGCTCCGGTACATCTAGAGAAAAGAAACGTGAAGGTGGAAAATATGAGTCAGATGAAGATAACAATGAAAGATACTATATATGTGCGCATGTGTATATGTTTGCAAAACCTGAAGATGGCTCTTGACATGGGCAATACTTAGCCCCTTAACGTTCATCAGTTGAAGAACAAGCTTAGGTGTTGCTCCTGTTCCAAAAAAACCGTTTAGAGATAATCTAAAGAAATATTAACAAAAAAACCCTAGAAAATTATTGATCTTCATATATGCAATGATCTTGGATATTGATTTATATATGTTACTGAAACTCAACTATCTGGGCCACCCAATCTCTCTACAGCTTGAAGAAAGCAAATATGAAGCTCAGGTGTCCATCTCAGCCTCGGAGTCTTTGAGCGGTTGTACGGCCTCACAGATCCACCATTCTTCTTGATCTGATCATGATGATGATTCTGGTGGCTTCCACTCTCTTCCACATAGCTATTGCTAGATGGACTCTGATCTCCTGATCTCTCTTCTTCATCCTCTTCACCCTCTTCATCCTCCTCTTCATCTTTGTCTTCTTCTATATTGGTGGTGGCTTTGAAGTTGTTAGATAGACAAGTCTTGGAGTTTTCAGAACTTTTGCTGCTTGATCTCATCTTGGTCTCTAGCTATTTGGCTGTTTTTGTGTGTTTTTGTTTTTGTTTTTGGGGTGTAACCTTTTTGGTCTATCTTGGAGTTCTATGGACAAAGTTCAATCAAAGATCACACACTCATACATATGTGTTAGGAATTTAAGGTGAAGACTTTTGAAGGTCTAGGTGTATGACTTTTTGGATGCTTGTATCCATCATTCCTTTTTCTTCCCCTCCCTCTCTCTCCAACTCAACATATATGTTGAAATATATGTATATGATGGCAACGGATATTCTAAATTCTTTTTAATATATAGCTTTTCTTTAAACCAGTGTTTTGTTCTATAGTTATTATATACATCTTAGGGAAAGATAGATCTAGATTTACACCTCATGACAAATATGGTACTTTTACTTTCATTAAACTTTAGTAACTTCAGTCATAACATATATTTAAAAATTAATAATGCCTAATTATTAAGTCAATTCGTTCAGTTTTTGAATATCTTTGTGATAGGGAGTGAAAAGAAACTCTCAAGGATAGAAGAACTTGTCTAAATATTGATCATTTTCTTGGTAATTAAAGATCAAATGTTTTCCTAACAAAGATACATTGGTACATACACCGATTTTATGACATAAATCAAAGGCCAATATAACATGTATATGCTGTGAGAATTCACAATTTTTTTTATTTCTTTCAAAACCAACTGATAATGAATTGAATGATCTATATGTTTTCATTAGATTTTTTCTAACCTGTTTTTTTTGTTTCCATTGGAACTAACTTTTTTTGCAATATAGGAAGAAGGCAAAATTAATGAGGTATACATATTAATTAGATAAATGAAATTTCTTCCATCGTTACAACTCATAAATTAAATTGACTAGAAAAGCAATACATAAAAGGGGATGGTTAGGGGGATGGGCTCGTGACTTCAAAGCCAAAGCTGTGAAACCAGAAAAAAAAAAAAAGAAGAAACCCAAAAGCATAACTAGATACATAGATAGAGAGAGAGAACATAGAGAGAGGAATCAGACAGAAGTTAAAAGGTGCTTGGCTGGGCTGTCTTCACTGAGAGACACGAGAAGAAAATATTGCTACTTGTTTCTGTCACCAACGACAATCACGGGTTTGTCTCCATCTCCACTACTCTTACTATTTCTTATTATCTATAATTTATCTACACATGCGTCTATCTCTATATACATGCAAATAGTACATCTCGCTTTTCGATATATAACTCAAATATAATGTTATTTTTTATATATAATTAGGATAGAGAATATCATAATTTAAGCTAACAAGTCACATGAATTCTCCCGTATCACAGATTCGAACTTGAGATTAAAACGGGTATATTTGTACGCACGTAAACAATAAATATATATAATTAATTAGTACAAACCAAGTAGAGACTTCATATAAACGTTCAGAAAACCAAGTTAAAAAGAAATCGAAATTTCAATTAATTTGAACTTTAAGTTAATTTTACAACTATTTTAAAAGTAATACTATATACGAAACATACTTTTTTCACTTTTGACATACATATTAAATTATGTTTGGTGATTATTTAACATTTTTTATTAATACTAAGATTGGCACTATAAATTTTTTTCATTCGTTTAAATAAATAAATAAACGAGAAATCTGAAACGATGTATTAATATGTTATATACTCAACGTTGTATCTCTACTAATCTCTAACAGCGCAAAACTTTTGACATGCAAGTATACTGTATCAAATTTTTGTGAATGGTGTGACCAAATGTAATGTTGAAGTCATCAGTCAAAAAAATTAGGTATATGACATTTCTTTCTGTTTTTGAAAATCTTTTTGGAAGCCCAATGTCCAGCTAGCCGTAATCGTATCTTTTGTCGTCGTTATGAATTGGTAGGAAGAATTAAAACTGTCGTATATTTTGGTTTTAGTCTTAATAATATTTTACGTTAAGAGTGACGTTCCTCATCTACCCTACTATCCTACTTCCATCCTCAGACAACCCATGAGCAATTATATACGACCCAACAACAAATACCAAATGCTAAGTAATATCAATCACGGTGTTGACCAACAAAAAAAAGTAATATTAATTACGGTATTGCTTTTACTAAGTTAATTAGTTATAATTAATCCGTTGAAATTGACCACGATCGATGCTAATTCATTCAATCATTCTCCTTGACACATATGATGATAATATGAATCAATCAAATTCTAAACGTGGACCAAAGTCTTCGTGCATGTTTTATGTCTCAAAAACTTTTTCAATCTCGGAACCTATAATCTTATGAATAGTATAGGGTGTGTTCTGAAGATCTTAGATTGTAGAAACTATACGGTACTGTACAGTAGAGAGAAATTCAAGCAATATATGTCGTCATGTAATTTTGTTTCAAATTAAATAATGTGTATATATATTTTAAATTAAACGATATATGAAGGAAGCAAAATATTATAATGGGAAAGAATAAGTTAGGAGAGAGCGGAGAGGAATAGAATAATAATGAGATTTGTACGTATTATGCATGGGTTTGCATGCATAGTCACACTACAGCTAAGTAATAAATCAGTATGGCCCAACAGTTTAGGTATTGAAACCACAATTGCGCATATTATATTATTCGTAGTCATATTAATATATCGTTTTTTTGGTATTACATTATTATATAACCATGAGGACAAAAGTCGTGTTCCCAAATTTTTAATAATAGAAACAAATAAAATTTGGACCAGGGCAACTTCGTGGAATGTAGGTTGCTTGTCGAATTAAAAAATTGGGAATTTAAATTTCATATGTGATGCTCTTGAAAATAATTTAATTTTTTATTTTGGGGGAATTCAGTGATGACACATAGGAAAATGGATTCAATCAAACAATGACTGTGGAATATTTTTAGTTTTTTTTTGGTAAGTTTGCAATGATTTTGTGTGAAATTTTAATAAAATAATAATCTCCACAACATCATCTAAAAATCTTTTTTTTTTTTAAATATAGCAAAAGTAAAATGTATTCTTCTAAAATATTCAAAAAATCGTATACTGACCTTAACACGATCTTATATAATAGCGGTTATTAAGGATCTTCTTCTCTACACAACTTGGTCTGCTTATGTAATTTGGCTGCATGTTGAGTTATCTATGAGGTTTAATTGAGGTGTGGAGAGTGAACACCATTACAACACACTTCGTTCCTAAATGGAAATATGACTGTTCTACGTGTATCATTGTGTGTGGGAAGGGAAACTATAGTCAGAACCCGTACGTGTCTTTCCCCTCAAATCACAACATCGAAATATCGACAATAGTTGTATAGAATTTTGGTTTTTCATCGAATAATCACATCCGCGGATGCTAATTAATCCGGCGACGATAAAATCGATAACCCATGTGGGCCAGCCAATTGGGCTCTTCTCTTACCAAATTATGTTTGGTTCAAGTTGAATTCTCTTTTTGTTGTTAGTGGTTGAATCTTTATTGAATTGTATTTTTGGGGGTTAAAGAAGAAATTGGGGTCTATTTACAATAAAACTAAAAGTAAAGGGGTGAAAAGATAAATAAAATTCAATTGGGAATTGAGAGAGAGAAGGACAGACAAACCCTTATAGTCGGGGATTGTCGTGTCCGTTCAACAAAAGTCTCCAGAAACCGGCGAACTGTGAGAACAGCTCCGGTGAAGTCGATTTGGGAGTAGAAGACGAGTGTTCAGTTCAGCGAGATCGGAAAGATGTATGATGTGATGTTGGATGAGGCGAACTTGTGGCATCACGAACACGAACAGGATGAACCTCCTCTCCGTAAGCGGAAGATCGAAGAAGCTCCTCCACCTTCACCTGTCGAAGACGTTTATTTCTCCGACGAAGAAGATCCTGAGGAACAAGAAAAGTATCGTCTTCAAGTTGTTGAGTCTTGTGTAAATTTATCTTTCTCTTTAACTCCCTTTTCCTTTTTGGGTGTGGTTTCTTGAAATTGTGCTTTGCAAGTTTTGTGCTTTACGATTTCCAAATTTTAATATTTTGTTTGAATTTGTAATTTTAGGGATTTGATGTTGATTTCTGCAACCATACGTATAATGGGATAATGCCGGGTGGATGTAGTCCCTATGACAAACTCTTTGCAAAGGCTGGACTCCATTGTTACAATCTTGACAAGGTTACTCTTTTTATGGAGAGGTACTTTTGCTTTACCCTCTCCTTGTGATTGACTTACCTCATTGCTTCTAACCTTTGTAGGGAAAGAAGTTAGAATTCAAGAGTCTAGTCAAAGTTAACTTAGAAATCGGTTCACTTTACAATTCTTACTCAACTTCTGAGGTGATGGATCCTATCAACAACTCAATTCACACTTTCCAAACTTTAGTGCCAGGTACTCGTAACAAAAATATGCAGGATCAAGCCTCAAGTGCCAGGTAAAACTGTGTGTGTGTGTGAAAAAAGAGAGTCCATTTGTCATTGTTTTCATATCGAGATAGTATATAATCATGGCGGCAATACTGTTTCTTTTTAGCTAAATATTTTGAAAATGTTTTAGGCATGGGAGATGCCACTTGCTTTTGGGACTTGGATGCTATAGATGACTTCTATAAAGGTGATATGCCAGATTGGCCACCGAATGATGATAAGTTACAGTTCTATGAGGTGAATTGTTTAGTTTTTGACTCATCTTCTTCACTATATAAATGTGATCTGTTTTCAACTAATAAGTTTTAGATGATTAAAAAAAATGCAGGTGAATGAATTAGAGTTGCGAGACAATGAATGGCTTCATCTATACGCCGAAGTTGCATTGTTCTCCGAGTGGGCCGATGACCTGGTGAGGATATATAAAAAAGCTTAGATATGTGAGTGAGCATATGACACTTTCTTTTCTCAACAATATTTTTGTTTTATTTTTGTTTTGCAGAGTGCTTACATGCCGTTTGAGATGAAGAAAGTAGTGGTACAAACAACAGGAGATGTAGAGTCGAGTATGAAGCTCAAGTCGAGAAATGCAATCTTCTATATGAGTTTCAAGATTCGTGGAGGTCGCGGGTGCAGAGGCATAGTAAGAAGAACAAGTGATGGAAAAACAGGACATATGTGCCTTGAAGCTAGATGCTGGATCGACAAGTAATGACACTAGCTGGTAATCTGATATTCTGTGGTCTTTTTTTTTTTTTTTTTTTTTTTTTATATGTATCGATCTTCTTATGTTTAAATGGTATCTATATATACACACTAGAGAGTCCGTAGAAATTCAAGCTATATATGTCATATAATTTTGTATCAAATTATACCCGAATTTGATACGACTGTTCCGTTCAGTGAGATCGGAAAGATGTATGATGTGATGTTGGATGAGGCGAACTTGTGGTATCACGAACAGGATGAACCTCCTCTCCGTAAGCGGAAGATCGAAGAAGCTCCTCCACCTTCACCTGTCGAAGACATTTATCTCTCCGACGAAGAAGACATGGATCCAGTGGAACGGGAAAAGTATCGTCTTCAAGTTGTTGAGTCTTGTGTAAATTTATCTTTCTCTTTAACTCCCTTTTATTTTTGGGTGTGGTTTCTTGAAATTGTGCTTTTCGTATTCCAAATTTAACATTTTTTGAATTTGTAATTTAGGGGTTCGATGTTGATTTCTTCAATCATACGTTTAATGGGATAATGCCGAGTGGATGTAGTCCCTATGACACACTCTTTGCCAAGGCTGGACTCCATTGTTACAATCTTGAAAAGGTTACTCTTTTTAGATGCTTTACCTCATTGCTTGATAGATGCTTACCTCTCTCCTTGTGATTGATTTGATAGATAGATAGATGCTCACCACCTCATTGCTTCTAACCTTTGTAGGGAAAGAAGTTAGAATTCAATAGGGTAGTCAAAGTTAACGCAGAAATCGGTTCACTTTACAATTCTTATTCAACTTCTGAGGTGATGGATCCCATCAGCCACTCAATTCACACTTTCCAAACTTTAGTCACGGATGCAGGGTATGATAACAAAGCGCACTTGATACTCTTCACAAAAATATGCAGGATTAAGCCTCAAGTGCCAGGTAAAACTGAAACTCCACTTGTCATTGTTTTCATATCATCGATTGCGTATAGATAATCATGGCGACAATACTATTTCTTTTGAGTTATTGGCTACATCTTTTATAAAAAAATGTATGTTTTAGGCATGGGAGATGCCACTGTCTTTTGGGACTTGGATGCTATAGATAACTTCTACAAAGGTGATATGCCAGATTGGTCACCGAATGGTGACAAGTTACAGTTCTATGAGGTGAGTTGTTTAGTTTTTGACTCATCTTCTTCTGTTTCTACTAGTTACAGTTCTATAAGTTTTAGATGATTAAAAAAATGCAGGTGAATGAATTAGAGTTGCGAGACAATGAATGGCTTCATCTATACGCCGAAGTTGCATTGTTCTCCGAGTGGGCCGATGACCTGGTGAGGATATATATAAAAAAAAAAAGCTTAGATATGTGAGTGAGCATATGACACTTTTTTTTCTCAACAATTTTTGTTTTTGTTTTGGTTTTGCAGAGTTCTTACATGCCATTTGAGATGAAGAAAGTAGTGGTACAAACAACAGGAGATGTAGAGTCGAGTATGAAGCTCAAGTCGAGTAATGCGATCTTCAAGATTCGTGGAGGTCGCGAGTGCAGTGGCATAGTAAGAAGAACAAGTGATGGAAAAACAGGACATATGTGCCTTGAAGCTAGATGCTGGATCGACAAGTAATGACACTAGCTAGTAATCTGATATTTTGTGGTCTTTTTTTTTGTTGTTTATGTATTGATCTTATGGTAATAGTAATTGTGCACCCAAATTTTTACCTTACAAATTTTTCAGGTTGTAATTATGGAAAATTGATGTTAGATGCATTTTCTCCCTTGTAACTACTTAAAATTAAATGAGATTATTGGTTGACAAAGAAAAAAAAGATGCATTTATCAAAATTTGTGTGTTTCCCTCCACTCAAATTCAAACACCATATCGTGCACACTTATATTCTTGATGCTGCGGGACAATTCACGTATTCTCTACCATTTTCGTACAAAGACATCTAGAAGACATATATAATTTCTACAAGACTTTTTTTTTTTTTTTTTTTCCGATTTGCACACTAATTCATCATATACATGTCAATAGGTTTACTTTTAAACTCACATCTTCAAAATATTTACGGTTTTATTATTAGTGAAGGGCTCTCTCTTAGGCAGTGGAGGACAAAACCTCCAACTCTGCCCACCAAAGAGGTGACAGTTTCGGCGTAGCATCGTTAGGTGATATTCCCGTGATCTCCCGTAACCATCCTGTGACTTCACCCATTATAGGCCTCTCTTTCGGGTCGGTTCTGAGGCATGATTTGATAACTTCACCTATATTCTCAATCTTGTCATCATAAGATTCCAGTGTTGGATCTACCATCTTGGCTAGTAGAGTCTCTCCTCTCAAGAAATCAACCAGCCCGGTATCTACCGAGTCAAGTTTGTTAACCGATTCCGGGAGTTTCCCGGTTATCATTTCGAATAAAAGTAAACCGAAGCTGTAAACGTTGTCTTGGGGATTCAAGACTGAGATGCCTGTGTTTAGGATTGTGCTGTTGATGCTAGTCTCTGTCTCAGATGTACCGAAACTGAAATCGGATACTTTGACAGCATAATCTTCCGCGAGCTGAAGAGATGATGAGACGAGGTTGGTGTGAGCTATAGGTGGATTGAGTTGGTGCATATGGTCAATGCAATATGCTGTACCCATTACGATTCTTAACCTCATTCCCCAGTCTAAGTGTTCTGATTCTTTACCTGTAACCAAACAAAAAAAAAAGATTTGCTTCTCCATTTAGATAACAAAGCCAACATAAGAAGACATTGTAGTTTTTGACAAGTACTCACAGTGTAAATGCTCAAAGAGTGATCCGTTTGGAGCATATTCAAAGATCAAGATCCTGGTGAAAGGTTCCTTTTCCTCACAGTAACCAAGCAGGTTTACAAAGTTCTTGTGGTTGATCTTCGACAACATTTCAATCTGAAATCACGAAACAGAACACGCTAAGTCCCACTATATATATATTGTTGTCGTAACAAAATCTAACGAACGGGAAGAAACAAAACATAGTACCTTGTTCCTAAAGTGTATTTCTGTATTGTTCTTCCAGTCTTTAGTGGATGTAGTATCAAATGAAGCAACAGCTATCTCTACTCCACTTGATAGTGTTCCTTTGAACAATTTCCCAACTGAGCAAGATCCAATGACATTACTAAAATCTTCACATGCAGCTTCAATCTCAGATCTTTTGAGTACAGGGACACCTAAGGATCAAAAATCCACTGATTACTAAACAAAAAGGATACAAATTTGGCTAATAATCCAAGTAAGTGAAAGAAACTTACCAGTTACAAAAACTCTCTGAAGTTGTCCACTAAGACCTGTACGCCAAGGATTCACAGTTTCTCCAGCCTCACGTCTGTAAAAGTAGACACCAGTAGCCACAAGGAGAAGAAAAACAGCACCGCCTACTACGCAGCCAACCACTAGAGGAACAACCACTGAAGAAGAATCAGAGTTTCTTCTCTTAGAGGGAGCAACTGACACAGATGGAAAAAGTGAAACATCTTGTGTAGATGATGAACTCTTTTGTGGCTCTGGAACTATTGAAGAATGTTTTTGAGAAGGGTTTGGGGATGATGATGGTGTGATAGTTGCAGCTATAGTAGCAGCGCTGTTTTTGGGTTTTTTTCTAGAAGACAAATCGTTGTATGTGAATGGGTTACGGACAAGTGTTTTCCTGTGGAATCCAACAGCTTTCCTAAACAAAAGGTAGAAAAAATAAATTAACCCATTGCAAAGCATAGTAAGCTACATAGACATATAAGCATGAACTAAGAGACATCTTCTTAGTGTAGATCTACCAACCCCCTTGACTTTCAAGTTCCAGATTAAATTAGAGTAGAGAATCAAAATGCAAACCAAAGGAGACACTACAAATCTCAGAAATAAACTGAAGGTGATACTTACAAGTTATTGGAATCTCCATCTGACCATAGATCTTTCTTTAAACTGTCTTCACTTTTCTGAACATCTACACCTGAGAGAACACAAAGCGAAACAGAGGATTTCAGAAAAAAAGGTTCTAGCTTTTGTTCTGTCTGCAGCAAACCAAGCATAAAAAGGAGTAATTCAAACGAAAAATTTTAAAAAGTCAATACCTTGGTCAATGAGAGAACAACAGGAACCGAAGAAGCTGAGAAGGAACACAGAAGACACAAAAGAACGCATTTTGAACATTGATCTCGAATGAATCGAGAAGACAACAGTAGCTGCAAGAGTTGAGAGCAGAGGATGGTATGACGAGTTTGGATCTAATCAGAGAAAACAAAAAGAGAGATAGAGAGAGAGAGAGAGAGAGAGAGACTTGTGACTTGTGAGTTTCCTCCTTTGTCTGAGAGCAGAGACGAGTTTGAGTTTTGATACAAGAAAGCGCGTGCGCCGTGTTTTGCCCGATTAAGGAAAAACTTAAACTAAAGGAATCTAATCGGGCTTATTTTTTCTGGTCAACGAGAATTAAAAAGATGTGCTTATATTTATTTTATAAAAACCAGTCAATTTGTTTCCTTATTGTATTTTCGTGAAAATTAAACTATTCGAGAAATTGTTTTATTTTTCAACGAGTATTATTGTCACATACTGTAACCCAAGTCTACCACGTTCGAACCATGCTTGACTTGGACGTATTCCAAAGTCCTAACCATTGCGAGGAAACTAACATCAGCAGTTTCCTACTTTTTAATCCGTTTAGTAATTAACCTGACTAGGAGACGATTTTTACAAAATCTTCCAATTATTAAAATAATAATTTGGGTATTTAGATATAAAATCTTACTTTTTAAAATTCTGATTTATTTACAATTTTTAAAAAATTAATTAGTAATTTTTGTCCATAATTAATTAGAGAGAAAATATTCTTTTTTAGAAATTAATAATTATTAAAAAAAAATTATTAGTCTAATAT
Organism: Camelina sativa; assembly: GCF_030686135.1. Classification (NCBI taxonomy): domain Eukaryota; kingdom Viridiplantae; phylum Streptophyta; class Magnoliopsida; order Brassicales; family Brassicaceae; genus Camelina; species Camelina sativa. The sequence continues at coordinate 25,037,792 of NC_141885.1, forward strand.
TAAAATTATATTTTTATTCTTAATGAAAAATTAAACATTTAACTAAAAACCAATGGCATGACAATATAATTTTTTTACACTTTATAAGATTAGTTTTATAATTGTACTTCTCAATTAATATAGTAGGAATTGTTTTGTCTATTAATATAGTAGGAATTTTTTTGTCTATTGTATATTTAGCCGCCTTGATTAAAAGTTAGGTGAAAAAAAAAATGATGTGTTGTTTGGTTTAATATTAAGCATTGACTAATAACTAAGTATATAGTAAAATTTTAATGGCAGAACTAATAAGGTTCAAAAGAATAGGCTCAATTCTAGCCAGCCACCGTCTAAAAAGACTTGTGGCTTTGCGAATGGTTCCCACCTTCTTGATTTCTCTTTGGTTATTTCTTTCAATTTGTATTGGTTACGATTCAACCAAGGTATTAAAAACAAGAGAAGAAAATCAAGAGAAACAGGTCATGAGCCACGTAGATTTGGTTTGATGATCATATCTGAAACTGAATGATTGAAGTTGAAGGAATGATTGTCATCTCAAATATTTGTGACTATTTCAAATTGGAAGGTTGCTTAGCTGTTGCTTTCTTTCTTCGTCCCCAATTCTCTCTTCCCATGTGGGATCCTCGTGGTCTGCTAACTAGTCAGCGTGCAAAACCCCTATTCTTTATTAGTATAAATGTGCTACATACTTTCGTATCTTAGTGTTTTATATTTCGTAAAAACATTACATATTATATTGTTATAGGAACCAATTATGCGAAAAATAAAATTTCCGGCCGGAGAATCTAAGATAATAAACAAGTTTGCCTACAGCCCTACCTAGCTATGTTGTTGACAAATAAATTATTCTTCAATGGATAAGGATATGGTTTTGTAGATTAGCTTCGACAATGGATATGACCAACATATGTTCTAGCTAAGTAATTCATGGTGAACTAATAATTGTTGTTAATGGTGGGTCTTCCCACAACTATTTTATTCGTGATTTGGTTACTATAAACGTTTTAAATGATTAAAAAAAAAAAGTGTGAAAGAGAATAAGGAAGAAGAAAAGAAACAATTTCATATTCCCTTCATGGGAATTGGGAAGAGAGATGCATCATACATTACATAGAGATTAAATGGGGTGAAACTAGTCAAATATTACTAGTCAAACTTTCCTAAGTTTCACTTTCTATATGATTTATTCTAAAAATATTCTTCCAGGATAACCAAAAAGCCATTTTATCCCTAGTTATAATTCAATTTCATCTACCGGAACTCTTAGAACTCCGTCGCTTGTGCACCGGAAAACACGAAACACACCTAACCAAGCCTTGCACATTGCAAGCCTTACAGCTTGTGAATCCAGATCTCTCCGAGAAGATTTTGTGACTACCATTACACCGATCACACATAACAAATCTCCATCCCCTACACGAATCACATACCTCAGCGAATCTTTCACCTGACGGTGTTAACGCAGCGATCAGTTTCCTCAGCTTGTCGTTCTCATGCAACTGCTTAATCTCTTCCGACCCGCCGATATATCTCCCACCGATAAAAACCTTAGGCAACGTCACTTTCTTTGTTCCGAACATCGTTTGCAACTCATCGTGAAATGTGGAATCCATCAATAAATCTCGCTCGTCGATATTGATTCGGAATGCATGGAGGATGGACCGCACATATCTACACTCCTCGAACGTCTTCCTTATGATTCCAAGGCTAGTGTAGTAGATAACGACGCCTCGGTGGTGATCAGCGTTGGGGATATCTACGACGGAGAAACTTGGATTTGAGATACGTCCGTGAATCCTAGCAGGACTCCGAGGCTGGTGAATGACTTGACGCCGGGGAGGGTAGGATTCTGATGAGGGGTCATCAAGGAGGTTTTGGATGTCTTTGAGTGATGAACATGAGAAACGTCTCGGCCATTTTGGTGAGTCGGGTGAGATTTCGTGACGACGTCTGCGTGGTTGAAACCAATTCGGGAACATTAGAGAAGATCAACAACAAAATCTTGAGGAAAATGAAAATGTTAAACGAGTAAATATTAGTATCAGTGAAAAGAATAGATAAGGACCTAATCACTACAAAATTATTTCTTACCCAAAAAGAACCAAAACATTTAATTTATATTCTTACATTTTCATGGTAGTCAAAATTTATTAATTGTGTTAAAAAGTTCATGACTTTTTTTTTTTTTTTTTTTTTGACAAACAAATGATTCCATTCACTCAGATAGAAACATTACAAAAAGTTCATGACTTCAAAGTGTGTTTACAAATCATAAACTCAACAAAGATTCAAATCGCTTATATATACTTTGAAAAGGCCCCCATGCACATTAGAGCTCTCTCGTTAACTTTGACCTTTACTCTCGTGGTAAAACAACCAAGCTCTGTTTTTAGGGTGCAAACTGTGATATAACTTATAGTTGGTAAACTCAAAACAAAATCCCCTTAACAAAGTTGGTTCTCTCTAATGGAAGGGGTACTGTGATATATATAATCTAGTTGCGTCATTTGATAGTGTACAAATGAAATCACTTTGCTAGTATTGTTTATGCTTCTCTTTTTCTGTCTATCAGTATCAGAGCTCCGGTTTAGCAGGACGCCAAAATCCCTTCCGACCAACCAAAAACCTGTCCTGGTATATTTTGGTTGACCAATGAAGCGAGCCAAATATGGATTCAAGCTTCTTTATTGTTTCCTTGGTGTCTTGTACCACGAGATATCCGCCTGGTCTCACTATCCGATCTATCTCAGCTGCCACTTGTACAATGTCACATCTGAAACAGACCCAAAACACCAAACATCAAACAGAGTTTCTTGGGACAAACCCGTTTCTGAATAAGCCAAATCTAACTGAACGAGACAAACAAAATTAACCCGTTCTAGTTCAGTACACATATCTCAAAAGCGGGAAAACCGAACCAAAACAGTGAATTGAAAACTCAAGAGACTGATAAATTCTGATCAGTTGTTTACCTTTGTGAGACATCTCCCAGGAAGAAACTGGAATGTAGCAGATCATATGTTCTAGGGTAAGTGTTGAGGGACTCACACCAATCATGGTAAACTCCAATCAAGCCTCGATCATAAACAACGGAGAGAGTGTCAGGTTTATCCACAGGCACAACATTCATCACCCATAGAGGTCGGTTTATAAGTGCAGCAGCAAAGCTATCAGCATAACATAGACAATAACAAGCTGTGTCATATCTCAGTTTGGGAACAACCGGATTCTAGTTAAAAAAAAACAGAGAATGAAAATAACCTGCCATAACCAGCATTCATGTCCATCACATTCCGCACACTCGACCAGTTTACAGCTAAACGTTCAAGATAAACATCAGATACAATTGCTGACCATTTCTCTGTATCTTTCTTCAGTTTTCCCGCTTCAACCGAAATGCTTTGAGGTTTAACACTCACAAGCCGTTTAGGCCATATCTCAGGCCAACTCTTTCTGTTCGGTAACTTGGAAATGCATTTGGCTAGTGGAACATACCTAAGAAGAAAAGAAAAAGTTACAAAACAGTGGACATATTATATATACTATGTGAATGTGAAGCATCATTTTGTATAACAGTTTCATACCATGAAGCATTTACTTCCTTTTTATCGCACAGAGGTGGATCTTGTGTGCTGCGTTTATTGTAGCAAGATTCTGAAGTTGGCTTTTGATAGATCACAAGTCCGATTCCAGAGGAATCAACCGTCTTTGTCACAACCTTCCAGCAGATGGACTTAGTCAAAGAGACCATTGCTGCAAAACAGACATTGTAACAATTAAAACCATAAAGATCAAGAGGGGTCTTAAAAGAACCAAATCAAGAAAATGATTGTTGCGAACAATTCCAAATTCTGCTATCTCTGTCATTATCTCGATAGACCGGTGTTGCAGACCATATGAAGAAACCCCCTGGCCTAAGTACCCTATTGAGCTCCAACAACGGTTTCCCACCTAAGAAATTAAACCAAAAAGATCATGAAACCTTTCAACCTTACTTAAGGGCTAAGAGGGAAACAAACAAGGGTCAAAATAATACCATCAGCATCCCAATGGACTCTACACCGTGCACAATGGATAACATCAAACGCATTGCTCGGGAATGTAAGCTGTTGCGTTCCAATAACAGAAAGAGTTGCAGGTATTCCTCGTTCTAACGCAAACTGAATCTGAGCTTCATGTTCATCTTTAGGAGCAAATGACATTGTAATAACATCTTTATCTAACAAAAAACCGCCAAAGCTAGCAACACCACAACCAACATCTAATACAACCCTTATGTTTTTCCCCCATTTGATACTCGGTAAAGCCTGTGAGTTTAACACAAATCAGCCTTTCCACAACAAATAAACAGGGGAAACAGCAATAACCAAAAAAACAAAAATTGCTGACCTGTTCAATGAACTCAACGTAATGAGTAACCCCAAATTTGAATTGAGTACCTCCTCCAGGAAAAACAAGATATTCACCGGTTTTATTAACCCAATTTTGTTCCTTCTTGTATTCTACGAGCTTGGGGTGAGGAACATTGTCATACCAAACCTACACATTATATAGAGTAAACAACTAAAGACATGTTCCAATAGAAACTAACACTCTACAAACATTAACTTTGAATCTATCAGACTCTTTTACAGAAACTTCCAAATACTCAAAATGGGTTACTTAACCAAATCATATAACTTTCAGATCAAGCTCGGATCAAAAGTTAGAATTTTCGAAAAAAACAAGAAAAACCAAAGCTTACCAAAAACAAAAACAGGAACTGTCTCTCACCATATCCCGACTCTTAGGCCACGGAACCGGAGGCTTATAGTTATGCGGCAAGGGAACGAGACATGTAGGGCTTGGTTCAGGGCAATGACGTTCTCGATGCTCCATATGTCTCCTCGATTTGAGCTGCTTAATTGCAGCGTAGTTATCAAGACAAGGTATGTAATCAACAGATCCTGCGCCTTTACATAGATCCCATTTTTTCAGCTCTTCCACCACACCATCGAGTGATGATGAAGCGCTTATTAGCTTCATCTTCTGTGGAGTTTGATCGGAAGAAACGTCGACGTTTTGGTTAGGAACTGAGGATTTGGGGTTTGGTGTGTAGTAATCGGTAGGGGTGAGAGAAGGGAAAGAGAATGTGACGTAATTGGTCGTGGACAGGTAGACTGTGATGGTGATGAGGATAGTGCAGAGGAGTAAAACGACGACGGGTTGTACGGATATCCCCATTGTAGAAAGATCGTTTAGAGATCGATCAGTACGAGACGCGTTTCAGGTAATAATAATAAGAAGAAGAAGGTGTGAGCTCAAGCTCCATAAGTCACAGCTTTCACATTTCGATTTTGCAGAGCTTAAAGTAATATTTTTTAATGCGCCGACAAACAAAAACAAAACAGAAGTGTCACGAATGTAATATTTTGTTGTTTGTAAAAGAAAATGTTTAATTTTGTAATAAATCATTTTAATTATATTATCAGATCGTTTTTTTCTATTAGAATATTGTTTCTGTAAACTGCAAATTTTCTCAATATAATTTGATTAGCAGTAGTGTAACTGATATCTTCGGAGACATCAGATCTAATTGAAAATACACAACGACCATGGCCAAATCCAATCAACCTACCTTTCTAAGATAATAATGAGTCATGTGGTGTGGACTGACTCAACATATTATTGAGCAGTGTGACTGTGTGAGTGACAGAGAGTAAATAATATATGCAAAGAATCAATCTTTTATAAAACCATGAATGTATGATTGATATGTAACCCACAATGGGTAAAATAAACTGCCTCAAGATGTCAAAAAAACACATAATATCCCCACCGAGGTTTTTCTACTTGTCAAAAGCTTTAAAACAAAACACTCAACCGTTGAGATTGAGTAGATTTAAATGAGAAAGAAAATTAGTCGGACAAACAATAGATCCGGCAATCTTACTCAATGATTCCAGCACCACCGTCGAGATCCACTTCGCCCATTCCTGTGTCCTCTTCTTCGTCTCCGCTCTCTTCATCGCCACTAATTTCTTCATTGTCAAGACGTAGCTTAGCCATGTGCTCTGTCAGCATCTTATCATCACGTTCACTCACCTATCAAATACATATATTAACATTAGACTCTTGAATGTGCGTGGTTGAGAACAACAATACTGTAAACAAAACACCAAACAAAAAGCTGGTTCTTGTGACATGCAACTTGAGACGGTTCATCAGTAAAAGAAGGTTGTAAGATACTCACAGCTCGAGCTCCCTCCTTAACGACAAGCTTGCCTTTGTGTGTCTCAATTGTCTCAGTGCAAGCTATAATTGCTTTGTTTAGGATTTCAATCCCTTGGTCCTGTTAGAAAATGATACGATTAGGAACAGAGGGATAAAACAACAGCATTTACACATTTCTGGTTTAAGTGAAGACAAATCCGCACAGCTACATAATTTGGCTACCAAAAATGGAAAGACCAGTTTTTGGACAACAATAGTATCTGTGTGTGTTTTCTTACGCATCTGCTTTACTTGCAACTAAATGATTTCAACTTTTGCAATCTAAAATTGTGGCAGTAGCTTTACTGGATATACAATCCACATAGAGACATAAACCTAGGGGAACGTTACTTTCTGTAATATGCCAAACCAAATGAATCATACTACAAGATAGAAGATTGTCTAACCTTGTCAAGTGTCTGAGTAGTAAGGACATAAAGAGGTGGAGCAACCAATTTAATCTTAACAGGGCAGTCGTCGTTTCCAGCGGCTTCAGCGTTTTTCATGGCCTCCTGAAATTTGCAAGCATGGGTGAGAAAATCAAATTAAATCATAATGTAGTCTTTTCAAAAGTAAAAGATAATCCAATAAGAGATATGACCTTAATGTGAACAACTCCGTCAAACTGAAAACACTTCAATTCGATATCAGCACGGATTTTCATTGGTTGTGGTGTCATTCTCCTCCTAATGTTCTTCACAAGTGCATCTTTCACTTCCTCCGTAACAGCAGGTACAACTTTAGTCACCTACAACAAACAGACAACTTGTAAGATTAGCACTCAAAGGAAAAGTGTACTAAAAGATAAAACAAACCCAGAGAAGAACGTATACCTCTTCACCGTCGGGCCCAACTTCTTTGATCTCACGAGTGAGGCCACCCAACACCGAGTCAGGATCCGTCACTAGGATCTTGAAGGCCTGAACAAAAAAAAAAATATATTTGAGAACTAAATAATCATAGATATACAATATTAAATCTCAAATTCACAGATTCTTACCTCAAAAGCATGACCATGTTTCCGATACAGAGGCCAACCAATGTTCACATACAACTCCTGCAATATGAAATCTCTAATCAATGTATAACCATAGATTACATCAATATATTATGATAGCTACTGAATACAAATATTTGATCACTAAACATATAGGAGAAAACCAATAACCTAATAGATTCAAGTCTACCAGAACAAGAAACATCTCTAATCAGCAAATCCAAATCAAGCAGGTAAATCCCAAAATTCAACTACGGTTATGGCAAATAACATCTAAAGATCATACCTCCAAATCAAGAGATAGAGTCTCAGCAACATGGCGCATGATAGAATGGACAAGCTTGCTCTTGTTGTACCTCTCTTCACAAGTTGAGATATCCTCCTCGCTAACCCTACGTTTGCTCAGATCAATGTAACCTTTCTCTTTGTCCACACGCAGGACCATGACAGGCTCAATTCTCCCGACCTTAATCAAACTGCTCACACTTCGGATCCGACGACGGGAGAGCTCAGAGAAGAGGATCATTCCTTCGATGTTGTTGTACTCCAGCAGAGAAACGTAAGCTCCCATATCGGCGATGTTCTTCACCTGGATCATCACCGCCATATCCACCTCTGGATACTTCGACTCGTACATCCGACACTCCAGATTCGGTGTCTGATTCGCCATGATTGGATGATTTCAATACTCACGTGAATTGACTCTTTGTTGAATCGGAAGTAAGCAACGAGGCGGAGAGCAATTAGGGTTTTAGGCGACGGAGCAATTAGGCTGATTCTTTTGGCTAGGGATAACTGATAAGAGACGAGCGATGAAAGCAAACTGAAATCAGCTGACTTGCGTCAAAAATGCCAACTTAAAACGACGCCGTATCAGATACACAATTAGGTTTTCAATTGGGCCACAACAATATTAGGTTTTGGATGAGGGGGGGGGGGGGGGGGTTAAAAGCCCATTCGGATTTCAAGTCAGATAATGAAATTGTATCTTTTTATTTTGTTAATCGATCTCTATTCATGAATTGCGTTTAAACCAGCACTACACTAATCACAGGCTTGAATCGATCGTGGTATCAGCATGTTTCAGAGTCAGATTGAACCAGACTGTATATATCGGTTACCACTCACCACGAGATGGGTTCGATGAACCTTAAGACCAGAATTTAAACTCATGTTTAAAATCGTACAAGCTGAAGAAACTAAACATAAACTAGTTCCATACATATCACTAAGAGAGCTTCATATAAAAAAAAAAAAAACACCAGAGACAAGAGTCCTTCCAACGCTGCTTACCCTTCCAGAAGCATCTCGTTGAAATGCCATGTTCCTGAAAATCATCCCAAACATTAAAACATATTCAATGGCACGAAGTGAAGGAATAAGTGATTTTGTTGTTCTTTTAACTCTTTGTAGATTAAAACAAAATGTAAGAGATTAGTATATACCGTGTCCTTTGCCAACTCGTCGCAGTTGGGCAACATATTCTGAAATCATCTTAATTGCTTCCACCTAAGAAATGATTCATTTTATCAACAACGCCAATTAGAACTTTCTTTGACAGCTTAGAAACAACAGGAGTGCTTTGCCACTAACATAGAACACCCCAAATGATTTACCTGCTCTGTCAGAAACTCGCTCTCAATAAAATCTGCCAAGTGGACATCATTGTTCTTCGAAGCAACCTGTTGAACAAAGCATTACAAAAATTGAGAACATTTCTTTCAGAGTGAAGATTGTATTTACTTTTCAAATAGGGATTTGAGATTATATTGTATAAACTCAAGAAAGAGATGGTCTTTATACACTGTGGAGGTTTAAGAGCTTCTCATTAACTAGTTTCTCCAGTGACAGAGCCAGCTCCATGCCTGCAAACAACAAATCACAGAATTGTATGTTAAAACTCTTATATCCATTGGGGCTTCAATCTCCATATGAGAGAAACATTTTATCATGATACAAAGTGTTAGAACCTTCTGAGCTTACCATATAGAGCATCTCCTTTATCAACGTGTTCAAACTCTGAGAGAGGCATCACAATGGACTGTAACTTGACCTTCCCACCACGTTTGTTCTGCAACTCATGGAAAACCCAAAACATGTTAACACTTACTAAGCTCAATTATGGCTTATGAACTAGAGAAACAAATAACGAAATAGTTCTCTCTAGAACCTGATACTCCATAAACTTCTCAGCGTGTTCCCTTTCTTCCACACTTGATTCCTTAAAGAACCTGATACCCAAGAAACCAACAATTGACTATGAATAAACAACAACAACAACAACAACAAAAGTTCCAAAAACATCCAAAAACTCACTTAGCAAGACCCTTGAGGGCGACGTTGTCCCGATCGAAGTAGGCATACATAGCGTGATACACATACGAGACATTGTACTCCACACTGCAGTCAAAAATCCAAAATCCATTGAAGAAATTTAGATCTTATAGCTAACACAAACAGATTACAAATACTGAATCGAAGCGAGGGGAAGGAGGTATAAGAAAGAAAGAAAGAAAGAAAGAAAAAAACTTACTTGATCTGATCGTTAATGGCGGCTTCACACTCGTCTGAGTACTTCTGCCGAGCAAGCGAGAGATGAGAGCTTACTGGAACAAGATCGAGCTCCTTTTTAACCTCCTTAAACGGCTCGAAGACAACGCCGCTCAAGGAATCGGTGGTTGAGCTCTTAGATGCGCGAACAGAGAAAGCTACGTTCCCAGATTTTCCAGAAGAAACTCGAAGATTGGAAGATAACAAAGGAGAGATATCTTTCTTCACGCCATGGAAACTCACTAGAGAAAGAGCTGAAGATGAAGTTACAGTCTTAAGAAGCATTTTTTTTTTTTTTTACTTTGATTAGATTTAGAAACAGTTCTTCGCCGAGAAAATTGGAGAAGACGAATGGTTTTTTTCTTTCTTCTTTTGTTAGCTTTGTGGGAAATTGAGATTGTGATGGGTTGATGATGAGGCTGTGGATGAGAGACACGTGTACGAACATGATTGAGGAATGGGTTAACGCGCGTGGCAAGCTTGTGGCAAAGTATCGATCGTTATCCGTGAAATTTTTCTTGGACTTAATTTTATTTTTGTTTTATTTGATGAAAAATCATTAGTTACATAATTCGATTTTATAATAATTTCTTGTAATTTGTGAAAACAAAAACCTCTACAATAGAGAGAATGTGCAACTTTAGTTAATCCTAAAATTCATAATTGTTTTATTTTTTTAGGCAAAATTAGTTTTTTTTATATATATCTGTTAAAACAAGTGTAATTAGAAGCAAAAATATTGTTTACGGAAATGTTATTGGCACATTACCAAATTGAAGATTTTGTTTTAACAGAGGAAACAATAAAACAAATCATAAATAAATTTGAAAAACTTTAACCAATCATAATCATTACACAATAACCTACCTAGTTTTAATCATTAATCAATAACAAAATTCAACTTATTTATAATTGATCATAGAGCAATGCTAACTCTATATAAGCCAGATAAAACAGGCCAACACTTCTCATTGTCTCTTAAAAGGTATTGATAAACAACACATATTTGTAATCTCCATATACCTTAAGCATAAGAATAAAATGGCATGCATTTCTTATACCTTTAAGACTTCGTGTTTGTTCCTCTTGTTCATTGTCGCTGCAAGTCGTCCAGCCAATAAGCCAAAGGTTTTCAACGTCCGACGCTATGGCTCAAAACCAGACGGGAAAACTGATAACGCCAATGTATGTACACAACAATTTTTCTAGTTTAATTTTGATCACTAATTAGTTTTGAGATGAAAATCTATTAATATTAATACAATCATAAACACATATGATCAATATACAAATACAAAAGAGAAATATTTATATTTTATTTGATTATTAACCTATGCTATTTTTAACACTTACAAAACTAGGCATTCACAAGTGTATGGAAAAGTGCATGTGGAAGGAAAAGTGGAAGTAGTAAAATTTACGTACCAAAAGGAACATTCTACTTCGGTGGTATAGAGTTTGTGGGTCCATGCAAAAATCCTATTGAATTCATTATCGATGGAACTTTATTGGCTCCTGCAAACCCTATGGATATTAAGCAAGACACATGGATCAACTTTAGGTATATCAACGATCTCTCTATCTCTGGATCAGGAATACTTGACGGCCAAGGAGAACAGTCTTGGCCACTCAATGACTGCCACAAAAACCCTAATTGTCCTAAACTAGCTATGGTAACATTTCTTAAACTTTTTCACTTATTGCTTCATTTTAACAAATATGATTATTATTTACATTTAAACCATAATACAAAAGTGTGATATGATACTTATACAATGATATAACTCTAATTCAAACATTATTCATTATACACAACTTTATTAAAGTTTATAATTTATAAATTATATGAGAAAGTAACAATTCTTATAATAAACTTGATTTTTTCATAGAATATGGGATTTGCTTTCGTTAACAACTCAAATATCAAGGACATAACATCACTCAACAGCAAAATGGGACACTTGAACTTTTATTCCGTCCATCACTTTAACATTACTGGAGTCACTATAACAGCTCCTGGCGACAGTCCCAACACCGATGGCATCAAGATGGGTTTTTGTAGCAACATTCAAATCTCCAAGACAAACATCGGGACCGGAGACGATTGTATTGCTATTCTTTCTGGAACCACTAACCTCAATATCTCTAACGTCAAGTGTGGTCCCGGACATGGAATTAGTGTCGGAAGCTTAGGGAAAAATAAAGATGAGAAAGACGTAAAGGATTTAACGGTAAGAGATGTCGTTTTCAATGGCACAAGCGATGGTATTAGGATCAAGACCTGGGAATCTTCAGCTTCGAAGATCCTTGTTTCGAACTTCGTGTATGAGAATATTCAGATGATTGACGTTGGAAACCCTATCAACATCGACCAGAAATATTGTCCTTACCCACCTTGTGAACATGAACAAAAGGTTAAATTTCTATGCGAAAACAAGCTTTATATTATTTTCTTCCATCATAAGAAAAAGCAAAAACAAAACATAACTGGTATTTCTCTTTTCAGGGAGAGTCTCATGTTCAAATCCAAGATCTTAAGTTAAAAAACATATATGGAACATCGAAGAACAAAATGGCAGTGAAATTGCAATGTAGCAAGAGTTTCCCATGCAAAAATGTTGAGTTAATTGACGTTAACCTAAAACACAACGGAGTTGAGGGTGGATCTTCCACTGCGGTGTGCGAAAATATTAATGGTTCCGCCAGTGGTAATATGGTTCCTCAGCATTGTCTGAATTGATTCCACGGCCATCTAAACAATAATCATGTGTTGTATTTAATTGGTGTATATGGTTATGTTTTTATCTAATTGGTGTGTGACATGTGCCAAGTATATCGATATATTTTGACATGTATAAAAAAAAATTTATTTAATAATTATAAGAAAATTAAAAAATCTTAAAAATAAAAGGATTATAATTAATATTGTTGAAAGTATATAAAATCAAAAGTAATCTATTATATCACTAATTCTAATCGGAAAGTTATCTATTAAATTACTTATTTCAATAGAAAAATAGATACAATTAATAAGGAAAAAAATTGCAATTTAAATGCAATTATTATTATTATAATCATAGAGTAAAAATAAATTTATACAGAAGAGTGATTAAAGTATAAAAAGGTTTAATGTGTTAAAATTACTGACTAACATAATATAAGAAAAATAATATAATCAAAATAAAAAATTAATGTAATTTTCTTAATTTTTTTCAATCGATGAATAATTTGATAGTGTATTCAATATTATTATGTATTATAAACTTTGGTTTTCAAAGTTAGTAACTCATATGATCGCAACACGTGTCAATTTTAACAATTAAAGTTTTTGTCATGTGTTATACAAAAACTTTGTTTTAACATATTTGTTAATTAGAAGAAATTAAAAATTTAAAAATTTAATAAATATAAAAGATAGTTCATATATGTATACTATAAATAATCTTAATTCTAATTTTAAATTACTAATTTTATAAGAAAAAGAATTAAGAAAATTATATAATTAATTACTATAATATTATAATTTAATAAATTATACTGTCAATTATTAATCATAGAAAAAGGATTGTAAATACTCACCTTTAGAAAAACAAATATTTTTTCTCATAATAATGTCTTTGATTTTTTTGATTAATTTATGATAATGTTAGTGTAGTTTTATTTAAAATTGGTTGGACAAGTAGTAAAACTATTACGTATGAGATTACAAAAGATGAAACAAATATATTTAAGATATTGTTACTTTTTCAAATATAAGATAAAATTAGTTCTCAATAACAAATATATTTAAGATATTGTTACATTTTCAAATATGAAATAAAATTAGTTCTCAGTTTTTTCTTTGTTTTAGTTTTTTTTTAAATTTGATATAGTGCACATTTTTTATATAAAAATTATAAATATCACTTATTGGGATAGAATGTAAAAAATTAAAATCTAATTTTATTATCAAATAATATATAAAGAAATTGTATTGCAAGATAATTGTAAACCCTAAACAGATATTAAACGGAGAAACGGCGTGCAAAATCTCATACGGCAACGGTGTCAATAATTTCCAATCTAACGTTGACGAACTCGATTAAGTTTGGATTTGGGGTTTTTGTTAAAATCACATGAACCAAAGAAATTAACCCTGATTCTGTTTAATTCATTAAACCCGGTTCAGCTGAAGAAACTAGATTGAAGTTGAACCATACCGAGGTTCGGTTTTGACTTTCCCATATAAAATCGAATAGTAGTACAATATACCAAAAGTTAAGTGGCTTATTCGTAAGAATAACAAAGTTTTGGGTATAACTGAAAGATTCGGTCGATTCAACGACGGATGTAAAATACTAAAATTCAAGAACAGCGACGACTGCAGCCGTGCCGAGCACTCATCTCTTCTTCTCCGTTGAGATCCTCGGGGACATGAGTATGAGATCGTAGGAGATAATTTTGAAGTAAAAGAAGACAAATCGAATACAAGAATCGAAAGAGCGAGGAGAAAAAAAGGAGAAATGTCGGGGAGACTATGGATTCCGAGGTTTCTTCTCATCACTCTCGTCCTTATTAGCTTCCGAGTTAACTCTCAATGTGAGTTCAAATTCACTGGACGCAAAAAGGTCTTTAATTTCAATCTAGCTTCTTCGATTCGAAATTTTCCTCACGGTGTCCTCAGCGAAGATGGGTACTTTCTCAGATTCCCCTTTTTTTTTTCTTTTTTTTATGCTTCAATCTCGATGCATTAGGGTGCTGTAGTTTCATATTGGATGGTATCGATTTCGTCGTTTTGCTCAATCTATGTTACTTCATTTGTGTTCTGCTTTTTTACTAAGTTGAAAGTATTTGGATGATGAATCAGGTTTTATAAAGTGGAAGCGAACAGTACTGTGCTATGGTTTCAGGTTGTCTTCTATATCAGGTTACACAGTACTGTAACTTACACTTCGTTTCTGTTTTTTTTTTCTTTGTTACACTGATCATGATCTGTGTAATATCCTTCATCTTGCTGTTAATGGAACTGTAGAAGAAGAATCATTGACAGGTTTGCTTAGGATAAGTCTTTATAGTTTAGGTGGTTCCGATTTGAAGATTACAAATTGCTTGGTAGTAGTTATAATGCCCTTTTATGTTTTTACATATAGAGCAGTGTGATTTATGATTGTTATTTTTAAACTGTCTTGTGGACCAGCTTTGTGACGTGTTGATTTTCAATCACGATCCCCCTCGATGCGTTGGTTGTGAGGTAAGATTTTTGGCCACTTTTGGTGTCTCGATCTATCCTTTAAGAGAAGAAACTGAAAAAGTTTTTATCTTTTAACTTCGAAAATCTCAATCAGTCTCTTTGACTTTCCTTTTCTCACTTAGAATTGCGGAGGTCCAACACACTGTGGAACATCTTGTAGTGCACTTGTGTCAGAAAATCTAAGAGGTACAATAATCTCACTCTGACAGTAATCACAGCATGTAAATTTGTAAGGTGTAGAGATCACACGATGCTTTTGAGCTAATAAGGAGATAAACCATCTTAAAAATATAATCATTTGCAGGGTATGATGTATGCAGTTCTCTAGGGCACGGCTCAAGCACCAAATTTGATATTATTGGTAAGGCTTAAGATACCTTTATGTAAAAATTGTTATTTCTCTCTAGTCGCTTGTAACGATGGACTTGGCACTATGTGAGTTCTAAGTTGAAAAAAAGCTAAATTGTGTATGTTGTTTTCTCCCCCAACTTCTTATGCAATTTATAAAATAGTAATGCTGTCTGAGAGATTTTTGTTTTCAATATGGTAGATAAAGAGGATCCTGGCAAAGGCGTCATTGTTAAGATGTCAAGTGGAAACAGGAACGAAAATTGCTCGCTTTCAGTTTCTGTTATTTGCCAGAAAAATAAAGTTGATGTAAGGAGGATTTGTATATCAGACATGCTACTTATTTTTATTAATTGGAGTTGATTTAGTAGTTTCTAGGACGTAATTCACTCATATCTCATTCATCATTTCCTTTTCTCAGGGACCACTCACTCTGGTGAAATCTGGTACCTGCCACTATGTGAGTGTCCAGCACAACTCATTTTATTTATTCTTTTTCCTAGAGCTTTGAAATTACCATGTCTCATTGTTATAGTATATAAGTTTTAAACTGTATCAAAAGCTTTATCGCTTACGCACTGCATTTAGAGTAGGAAACAAATGGAATTACTTTTGCTCGTAGAACATGTTCTTGAAAAACCCATTACTGCATTCTTCTATGCCCTACAAATCTTGAGTTCTTATTAGCATCTCAATATCTTTATTCTATGAAGTATGGAATCTGGCTAATTATGGATATGCTGATTTCTTCTGTGGTTTCACTTAAGCCCTTGGACGAACATATGTAAGAGAACATTTGAATTTTAGTTTGCATTGTAAGATACAGTGAATTGTCGAGTTTGTATGAGTGTTCTCATGTTTTCTTGGAAGTCAAAACAAAATTGTCGAAGTAAGTATTGGCAGCATAGGTAAACCTTGATCTCTGTTTGGCGAGTGATTGACTTAACTTGGAATACTTTTGTTTGACTATGAAATTGAAGATATTTTTTCCTGTCTTTCTCATTCATTCGACTTGAATTGGAGATCTTGTTTCACTGACAGGCAACTCAGCTGCGACATCCCTCCGGTTGTGCAGCAGCTATATCCGGCCATAGAAGTGGATGGGGCTGGTCTAGTACCTTACTAATCATGTGAGCATCTCATTCTCTTTATGCTAGGCTATTGGAATTTTATTTGAAATGTTTTGATCTATTTCAGTATCTTGTGCCTATTGGGAGCTTATCTGCTGGGTGGTTCAGCGTATCGTTATTTCTCCCTTGGAATTCGTGGCACAGATGTATGTTTCACTAACTTCCTTTATACATGAAAAGATTTCTAATATACTGATTCTATCACAACTGAATATTCACTTCCTGTTTTTAGGTAATCCCGAATGTGGATTTCTGGGCCACTATACCTCACAGAACACAAGTATTGTTCTGTGTTTCCATTTTCTCTTCTGGTGGATTTGTGTCTAAGAATAAATTCATTTGGTTTACGCGTTCACTTCATCTTGCAGGGCTGTTGTGGTTCAATATTTTCGAGATTTGGGGGTTCTAGTCGTGGTCAACGAACCTCATATTCTCAGGTCAACTTCTGAGCCAGTCACAGCATCCTCTCTGATCCATGGTCTGGAGACAATTCACCAACCTTGCCTTGACTCGTTCAACCAATTGCAAACGTCGCTAGAGTTTGATACTCTTCTGGCCATTATATGACTGCAAGTTATAAGGTCCCTCTCCTTTTCATCTTGTTATGTCATATATCCCTTTAGAAACAAAAGAATCTTGTTTATTGGATAGAGAAAACAATGTGACGCCATTGCGATCTAGGGCCTTTCCCATTTCCAGTATTTGCTCTTTAGAAATTATTGTCGTGGTTTCTTGACGCTGATTTTGAAGTAATGTTAACCGCTGTGTTGATGTTTTAGACAATTATTCTTTCGAGAAAATCCTTGCACTATATAGGGTTTCTGATCTCTCTCTTCTTTCTCTCCGACTTATGCTGATAGACGAGTAATCAATGTTGTGTATAGAGATGTTGCAATAGTCCAACACTCCGCGAACCGGATTGAGCCGATTGTGAGTATTGTAGCGTTTAGAATAGTATTGGCTTAGTGTTTTGCTGGATGGAGAAGTGTGTAAGAAGAACAGTGAGAGCCAACTGTACTCGAGGTTGAAAGCCCAACAAATTCTCAACTAATCCCAATCTTCATCTCATATTGAACTCTCTGCTAATAATAATTAGAAGAAGAAAAACAAATCGCTTGAGTATGATTCTGTTTCATCTCACATTTTTCAGTCTCTATAATTAATATTAATAAATGTTAACCGTCGATTTTGCTCTATATTGTTTTCTAAGTAACAACAAAAGTCCACTGGACAAAAGTGAAGACAATGATGTTTCATCTTTACAAGTCGATCAACATGTACGAAAACACCTCAAGGACACTTGGCTTCGAAGCTAAGTGAAGTTATATTACTCAACTCCATCAATCATCATCCTCATCTCAAATTTTCCAATAGCTACAAATTAAAAGCCTAAGAAATTAACATTTTTGTTCTTTTTAACAAAGGAAGCTAGTGATTGAATCATAACCATCTAGGTTGGATTTAGTCAAACACAGAACTAACTAGATATAGTCTAATGGTGAATTCAGCGGTTGTTTTTGTCTTAAAATCAGTGTCAATTACCCGATTACTTGAAAACAAACAGAGATACATATTTGCTGAAAACACGAATGAATAAATTACTACTAATAAATACAAAATAAATGGATTAAATCTTACGAAAAATCATAAGTTAGTATAGACAACCACTCTGTTGCGTCAACAGTTACCTGCTCACCACCCTAAGTAAGGACTAAGGAGTATTTATTTTGCTAATTCACAAAATTTCATCACCTAATATAATCATAACCATATTGTCAATCACCTAATCATTGTACAATACACATCTTTAGTATTTCTTGAAGCAATTCCAAGATAAGTTCTTTTTTTTGGCTTCCTCCTCCCACATCTTATTTGCAGGTTGATGAGAAATGAGATCATCAAGAACCCCAAAGTTTTCATTTCTTAATCTTATCTTCTCTTTTCCAAATACTATTTGAATACTGAAATTAAATCACATTTTGTGACACTCATCATTCTTCTCTTTCTCTAAACATGAAGCCTTCATCACCAATTTCACTCGCTACTTCTTCTCTTGCAAGAAAAACTCGTCTTTCACCTTACCTCTTCACACTCTTAGCCTTCATCCTCTTCGTCTCTGTCCTCTATGGTGAAGATTTCATGTGCATGTTTGGCCAGCTTGAGCCCAACTTCGTCCTCACGCCTTCTCGAACACCCGGTAACGTTTTGTTCATTCACTCTTAACATTTGTTTGAATTCTTTGTTGACAATGAGGAATTGAGATTGTGTTTTATTTGAAATTTCTTGGATTCTTAAGAGAAGAACAAGAAGACGGAGAAGCTTGCGTTTGCTATTGGTAAAACAGAGGAAAGATGTGATGTATTTAGCGGGAAATGGGTGCGAGATGAAATCTCCCGACCACAGTACGAGGAATGGGAGTGTCCGTACATACAACCTCAGCTTACGTGTCAAGAACACGGCCGTCCCGACAAAGATTACCAATTCTGGCGGTGGCAACCCAATCAGTGCGATCTTGCCACGTAAGTGCTTTCTCTATTCACTCTGTTTCCTCTGTTTCATGGGTTGGTTTAACTCTGTTTTCTCCGTTTCATGTGTTACTCTGTTTTCTCTGTTTCGTAGATTCAATGCAACGTTGATGCTGGAGACATTGAGAGGGAAGAGGATGATGTATGTAGGAGACTCGTTAAACCGTGGAATGTTCGTGTCCATGGTCTGTCTTCTTCATCGTCTTATCCCTGAAGATCAGAAATCAATTAAAACCAATGGTTCCCTCACTGTCTTCACTGCCAAGGTAACTCTATCTACTTAAAACTTCAAATCATCACTCTTTTAGGGGTTCCTCTGTATTGCAACATTTCACCTGTTTTATTATCTCTGTGCTCAGGAGTATAACGCGACGATAGAGTTCTATTGGGCACCGTTTCTTCTAGAATCGAATTCAGACGATGCAATCGTGCATCGGATATCGGATAGGGTTGTGAGAAAAGGGTCAATTAACAAACACGGTCGTCACTGGAAAGGTGTCGATATAATCATCTTCAACACTTACTTATGGTGGATGACTGGATTGAAGATGAACATCTTGTAAGTTGTATCCATTTTTGAAAACACTTTACAATTCAAATTAGACTGGTTTCTGATATTGGTTCTTGGGGGTATATAATGTATAGGCAAGGATCGTTTGACGATAAAGAGAAGAATATCGTGGAGGTTTCGACTGAAGATGCGTACCGGTTGGGTATGAAGAGTATGTTGAGATGGGTGAACAACAATATGGATCGTAAGAAAACTAGGGTTTTCTTCACAAGCATGTCTCCAACTCATGCCAAGTTAGTGACTTTTACCGTTTTGATCGAGAAGTTTATCCCATCGATATAGATACATTAGGTTGAAAGTTTCAGTCCTGTTTCAGTCATGAGACATACTGGGCACTTTAAACTGCTCAAGTTTTACTAATCGCATAGACAAATTGATTGTTTCTTTCTTAGCAAGAAACCTTCCTAGTTAGGGCTTTTTGTTTTAACTTGTTTTGATCTGGTTCTGTGACTGTATCAGGGGAATAGATTGGGGTGGTGAACCGGGTGAGAACTGCTATAATCAGACAACACTTATAGAAGATCCGAGCTACTGGGGATCAGATTCTCGTAAAAGCATAATGAAAGTGATTGGAGAAGTGTTTGGGAGATCGAAAACACCGATAACGTTTCTGAACATAACGCAGATGTCGAATTATCGGAAAGATGCGCACACGTCGATATACAAGAAGCAGTGGAGTCCACTAACGGCGGAGCAGCGGGAGAATCCGACGAGCTATGCGGATTGTGTACATTGGTGCTTGCCTGGCCTTCAAGATACTTGGAATGAGCTTCTCTTTGCTAAACTTTTCTACCCTTGACAAAAACAAAAGTAGTTTCTCCGTTAAAATACGACACCGTTTTGGTTTTGAGTTTGGATATTGAGGTATTGTCGATAAATTTTTTTTAAATGTAGTCATGGACTTGATATTGTCTCGTTTTTTTTGTTGTAAGACAAAAGGGTTTTTTCACAAATCAAGATTGATAAATGTAATTTCTAATTAATGTATGTAGCAAAAAAAAAAAAAAAAAGTGTGATCTTTTAGTGTAAGTTTTAGTAATTTATCATTTTTTATTATTACAAGAGAAAATTAAAACTTATTACACTATCTTCTTAACATTTTTTTTACATTATATGGATGCAGATATTCTGTTAATTCTTATTAAAACTTAACGATATTTTATGAAAGAAAATATATTTTTTTATACAAAATAACTTTTTTTTGTTATACAAAATTTGAAAGTTCGGTTAACCCAAGCTTCGATTAAGGGAGGAGTTAGTAGTCAAGTATTTTGAATTTGGTTTGCCTTTTTCAGACACACTCATATGGATATTGGATAAATCAGAAAATGACTAATTGTTTATAAACATTTTATTGCAAAAATTGTTTTCTTTTATTTAGTTAAAGTGGTAGATAGCCCAGCTAAGAATATGAACTATTTGCCTTGCTTTTTAAAAAGTATGTAATATATACATCACAGGCTCACAGCTATGTACGTTATCACAATCTTTTATGCATGTTTATATATGCTATTTGAATTATAAAGAAACTAGTTAAATTAAAATACTAATACTTTATAAGCAACATGCCACATTGGAATATACAAACCCCCAAAAAGCGTATCTCTCTCTCTTTCTCTCTGGTTTGCTCAGAATTTCATATTCACACGGGAAAATACATACTATGTTAATTGCTTATATAAGTAAAAAAATAATAATATGAAAATTCTTATAGGTTTATTATAATAGATGAATAAAGGTAAAATCAAATAGGTGTGTTTGAATGTAAAAAAAAAAAAGGTTAGGTGGGTTTGAATGTCATTTTAGAAAAGACCAAAAGAAGAGAAAACATTAATAAGCCTCCTTGCCAACTTGCATCTCAACTTGCAACTCCCTTCCTTCCTTCCACGACAATGTTTACATATCATAATATTTCGTCGTACTCATTATCATAATAATCATTTATATAAATCAATTTGTTTTTATTTTTAACTTTTAAAATTTATGGAATATATATATATATTTTTTAAAGGTGTTAAAGAATAGCAGCAACTTTTTTTTTAATTTCCTTGCAACTTGCATGTTTTGTTTTCTTTTCGTTTTTTCTATTAACAAGTTGGGTTTTATTACACCACCCAACT
Organism: Camelina sativa; assembly: GCF_030686135.1. Classification (NCBI taxonomy): domain Eukaryota; kingdom Viridiplantae; phylum Streptophyta; class Magnoliopsida; order Brassicales; family Brassicaceae; genus Camelina; species Camelina sativa. The sequence continues at coordinate 25,059,515 of NC_141885.1, forward strand.
TGCATTTTACGTACGATCATACTCATGAATTCTATATATGTATATATGTATTCAATTTTGAATTTGGTTTTCACAAGTCTCGAAATCTCACTAGTTAATTAATTGTAAAGTAACTGCTAACTCGTTTTGCTTTTTGTAAAACTTTGAATGTCTTTTCATCTTGTTCATTGGATTCTTCATATTAAACAAACAAGCTAGATAATCAGATTATAAAGTTAAGTTTTTATTCATGAGATAATAATATAGGGCAAGGAAATGCAAGAAAGTAATATTTTTGACATTTGAATTTCTGTACCACTTCACGCATCCCAAAAAAAAAATTGAGGAATATTATCATTTTTTGGTGAGTGAAAAAAAAAAACGTTGATGGTAAAGTTGGTTGAAGAAATGACAAATTATATTAAAGTTTTCAAGTTTGCGAAATATGAAAATAAATAATGCTGCTCTTCCTGCCAAATTTCAGCAATACCTGTCACCATTCATTTTTGGCCTTGCATTACGTATATTTACTATATATAGAGTTAGAACGTCAAAAATATTACACTATGGATCGAGTTATCGTGAACTGATTTTATTTCATATTGGTCCTTTTTTCAAATGCTTGATAGGTCTGATTATATAAATGATCAGTTAACTGAAGAGAGCAAGTAATTATATATATAGAGCTTGTACATCTTAAGGGAAATAATTATGTATAAGTTATAACTACATAGTTTCCTTAATCATTTTCTTTGGATAAAGAAAAAACGGATCATATGGATCAGCACATGCATGGGTTTTCTGACTGCCCACAATTGTTCAGATCTCTTAATTATTAGTACTTATGCCGATGATTATATTAATCAAATTGTTTGTAAATTTTAGTACATTATCGTGTATGATAAAGACATCAAATTCTAATTAGATATCATAACCTCGGAAGACATAAGGAACGAATACTCATTACCTAAAATCACTATATTATTTCATGGTTAAGCAAAGATAAATATTATTTCATGGTTAAGTAACCCGGGCGAGAAGAATATTATGAGAAAACCTAATTAAACAACCAATGTTTTGTTTATTAAATTTTTAGAGTTACAAGAGACTGTACAAAAGAGTTCAAGAAGTAATGGTGTTCAGGGTAAACTTTAAGTATCGTAACACTTTTAAGAAACCCTAAAACCCTAACTTCGAAAAATCAAAACCATCTTCTTCGTTGTTTTTTGTTCTTTTTTTTTGGTAGTTTCGAAAAATCCCCGATGATAGTTAAATACTTAAATCTCGAACCCAAACCCACCTCGAGAATCCCAAAAAATAGAAAAAGATAAATTTTGAAAGAGGGAATAAAGAAAAAAAAAGTTTTGAATAATGAAAAAAATAAAACAGTGATTACGAGCGTTTAGACGTGTTCTCGGCGAGTTTAGCCAAAGACAGCAAGTTGCACCGTACTATTGTATCTGCAAAGCTACACGTCTCTTCCTTATCGTTACCCGCTGGTACATCAACGACGTATGACTCAATGACACGTGTTCTCTTCTCACCGTCGTCGGAGTCCTCCGACTCGTGCACCGTCGTCACCGACCTGTAGTTCATAAGCCTGTGGTCCCCACCCACAACACTGAAACTGATGACGTGGCGATCATCGTCCATGATCTCAAGCCGCTCTAAGCTAAACGCAGCGGGGAGACCAGAGACGACTCGTACCTCTCTCACCGATCCAACCTCACGACCGTCTCCGAAAGCAACGTGACAGCTCCTCACGAAGTGTTTGTACGCTTGAGGGTGTTCGAAGCGTCTCAAGATCGACCAGACGGCTGAACCAGGAGCCTCGACGTCTTGTACCATGACGGAGAAGCATTGAGAAGGACCAACCACGTGCGTGTGGGAACGCTCCACGTGCTCCGGAACATCAGGCATCCCGCGCGTGAGGCTCACTTTTTGAACGTGTTTGTGGTGGTGGAGATAGTTGTTTACGGTGCCGTTGGCTGCTTCTGCGGTGGTGGAAGATCTCTGAAACTGTATCGACGTTGGCATGTTAAGAGCAAATGATCCTCTTCTCTCTATATTTCTCTTTTAAAAATATTCTCTCTCTCTCTCTCTCTCTCTCTCTATAAGAAAACAAATGGGGGGGGGGTTTCTTCGTGAGGTTGTATTAATGAGATATTTACATAAGTATATAAGGACAGAGTGTTTACATATAAAAATGCAAGTATGTGGATTAGGAAAGAGAGAGAGAGAGAGAGAAGAAGAAGGATGTGTTTTAGTTTGTGTGGGTTCGTCGGTTGTGTCCACTTGGGATTTGTTTGGAGTTTGTAGTTTCACTTAATAAGAAACATCTCTCTCTCTCTTTATATCAAGGACCGGCCCGGTTTCCCACGAAAATCCATCGACTGGTTCTCGATTGTATAACCGGTTATTTAAATTTGAGTTTTTTGTTTGTTTTTACTTGCCTGTTAATGACTTGTCATCACAAGGAATGTGCATGTAGACGTAACCATAATTTCATTAAATACCATTTATTATAACGGTGTTTACCAATAGAGAGTTACATCTAAAATGTTAATAAACATTTTTGAGGATGTCAATTTAAAACTAGAACATGATCACTATGGGTCGAGTTGGTTAAGCTATATTGGTTAATTAGAGCTATACATTATGCATAGTTTTGGCTAAAATTCTTGAAACAAATTATTGAATGGATAGACCTTTGTTTTTGTGATGGCTGAGCAAAAAGATTAGATGTGTTTGTGAATTTCATTGGAAACTTCCGACTGCGGTAAAATTTTCAAAAATAACTAGGATAGAACTTTGAATATTCCAAGTTGGTGAAGATAAATCATGTCGTGGGTCCATCATAATTATCTTTCCTCATTTTGTAATCAACTTGAGCGTTTTGACAGTACTAAAAAGTATTTAATTAAATTCCTTTTTCAAACAAAGAAAAAAAAGAGAATATTATAGACGAATTAGATGAAAATCAACTAAGCAGTTTGCTAAAAAATAACTAACATAATAAAGTCATGAAAATTTTCGAATATTTATTGGGTGTGTTTTGTTTTCTTCCACAAACATATATTCAAATCAAACGAATGAATAGATTGGACTCTTGAATTTGAGTGGTGGGCATAATAACAAAATTAAACACACAATTTGGAAATACAATAAAGGGTGATTTAATGCATTAGATTTCCAACAACTATATACAACTATACATATTCCCAAGTAGTCCTAGTTGTTAAGAATAATACGAATAAGGTCGACCAATTTGCATTGCTAATTATACATTTGTTTATGTAGAATAAGAAGAAAAGAAAATAAAGTTACAATTTGCAATTTTTTGCACAGTCCTCGATGTAAAGATTGCTCATCTTGTAAGCTTTCCGGTTAGGTGACATAATCACTCACCAATTATCTTACACACACATTACTGAATACACCATAGATTACACAAGTTGATGTGGAAAATGTAATCTTTTTTTTTTTCTGAAATATTTTTGTGAATTAACGACTATTGTGAACTAACATATATGAAAATCATTTTTTCACCCTAAGAGTAATAAGAAGAAGAAAAAAAGTTGAAGAAAAAAAGTTAAGTGCAGATTCCGAAAATAAATTCAAGTTTTCCATCTTGCTTGTTTGTTCTGCATCATCTACATAATTATACAAAATCCTTGTTATTCTTCTGTTAATGATGAGTGTTATCTTTGACAGAAAACATAAAATCAGTATGATATTACGATGATAAATTTTGGGTTTTATTATATAATCAAATCTCAAATTAATGCCTTATACGAATTTTGGAAACATCATCAAACGAGAGAGAAACAACAAAGTTTAATTTGTGGTAAACTTTGTTTGCCAGAACATGTAATATCCAAACTTTGAATTCGAAGTGGTGAAATAACATTTATACAAACAACTCGACTACATGTCATTAACTCTTTCTGCCATCAACTTACAGTTCATAATGAGTATGAGAGACAATTGTAGATTTTTTTTTTTAGTAAAGCCGGTTGTTTGTTTGTTTGTGAAAATTTGTTGAGCGAGAGAACAAAAATCTCCAACTGCATTATAAAGAAAATGCACTTAAATATAAAAAATCATAGTTAGTATTGAAATTTTTATTAAAAATAAATAAATAATGTTATATTATCATTAAATTCGGTGAAGACATTTGAGTGAATCAGATTACAACGTGAAATGCAAGATATTCTAGACAAAGATAAAATGTATTAAATGGAGAAATTGTCCAAAAGAGTTGCATCTCATTCTTATGGAAAAGAGTAAGGTGTCTCACATTGTCAAAGGGAAATTGTGGAGGAGCAATGGCCAAATCCACCAAATTGTTTGGATATATTAATTAACAGTTTGGCAACTTGTTTTCTTCATTTTTTTTCTTCTGAAAAGTTCTGAAGATCTTTAAGATTCGAGCAAGAAACACGATTTGGAGACCAAATATGGAATAAATTAAATTAACCCCCCCCCCCCCCCCTCCCCAATTTACTAATATAAAACTATGTCCCATTGGCACTTTCAAATAGAACCCAATTTGCTCTTCGTAGAAGATACAGATAGATAAATTATTCTCTAATACCACATTTGTATTCTATCAATTTGCTCTTTGTATATTATACACTTTTTTTTTCTTACCTCATTGCTTATGTAATCTCATACAACCTGAGGAAAGTCTTGAGACCATAAAGTTCCACTACTAAAGTTTCCAAATTTAATAAGATGACAACTAAACTAAGCCAAGTAATTTGATAGGAGAGAGAGAGAGAGAGAAGATCTACTAGTTTCTTGGATAATAAAAACTTGCAAAGTCAACAAAATCACTAACGCAACCGTCACATTATTATTCCATCTCCACTCCCTAAGATGAAAATTAGATGTGAGATTTTGGGTGCATAAAGGAACCAACCAACAAATTATATCCAAACTTCATAGATCAAAAACTTTATAGGCTTTATATGTACCCCAACTTTTAATTTATTAAAACTTCCTATAAATCCACACTTTGAAAGAAGGAATCATATTGAACTTCTCCTACGTCACCTAACCACATTTACTATGCATCAAAACCATTAACATCAGAAAGTATCATCAGCAGCTTCAAAGAGAGTCAGCAGTAACGGCTAGACAGTCTCGGAGCAGAATCACAATCTTAGGCCAGTCATATGAATTTATGATCTTATGTAGCACCATGAACATCTTTCCCCCCTCCAAAATCCAAGTCCTCCTGTACGTCAAGATCCTGGAACCTGCGATGGTATAAACCAATACCATTGTTCTCCATTTCACTCTGATGCGTGTAATGATATCCATAATCAACTTCAGGATTAGCAATCTCCATGGGGTTGAGGCTCTCGGGCAAGTTAGCATCTTGAAAGTGCATTTGGTCACTGAAGTTTGGCTTTCGATTAACTTGACACTGCATAGTGTCTTGACCAGACGCATTGTTGTCATCTCGTATACCCAACAGCTCACTGATATCAAATGTTTCGTCCACATCAAATCGGAATGGTGCTTGATCATTGCCATTTCCCATGAACCAATCATCTAAGGTCTCTTTTTTCGATTCCTGTCCAGTTCCAAAAGCATCAACCGAGTTAGGTTCCCTCTCTTCCTCTTTTACGTTCAGCTTCTCTTCAATACACTGAGAACTATCAAAGGTAACATATTCATCGCTACTACCCTCTAGTTTCACCTGACCAAAACCAGATATCACATTTGTATCATAGCGTGCACAAACTTCAGATTCATCAGAAAATGCAGTGACCGAGCCAGAGACAGTGGCGGCAGTAGAAGAAGAGCCATTAGTAGTGAAATCAGGAAGATTGAGCCGGGCAGAGTGACCATACATAGCTTTGGCAGCCTCGTCATAAGCCAATGCAGCTTCATGTGAAGTAGAGAAAGTACCGAGCCATAACCTACCACCTTTGCCAGGCTCACGGATCTCAGCAACCCATTTACCCCAAGTCCTCTGTCTAACTCCTCTATAGTCACAATTCCCATTTTCAGGTCCTCCTTTACCTCTCATACAACCCTTTCTGGAACCTTTAACAGGAGCCTTTCGGATTGGTTTAGGAACACCACAATCGATGCAAGAATCTGTCTCGGTCTGCTGGTTGTACTCTCTCCATTTCCTAAGAATCTCAGCTACATCTCGTTCTCGTTCTCCGCGTGACTTCCTTTTCCTGGGAGAATAAAAATGCATAGAAGCAAGATTAGCTACCAGCTCGAGAACTCCCATTACCTCAATACAAAGCACGTTCCAAGAAACAATTTATAAAACCTCCAGAACGTAAATCACACCCCCAAGTAGCTAAAAGGAGAAGTTTTTTTTCTCACAGTCTGCGGCATCATAACGAGCAAAACAAAAAAAGTGCAATCACGAACAAAATAAGAAACAGAGCAAACTCAGAAACAGAGAAACACCCTAAAACTCAGAGAAATGAAGAATCTACCCATGAAAACTAACTAATACTCTGGGTAGAGCCGTAAAGGCACCACATTTAACGATTGTTTTATTAACCAACCACACACGAAGGCACCAAGCGCACAGAACTCTCAATCAATAGAGACAAAGCATGCTCAAAATCAATAAAGTAGAGTAGTTCCATTGTTAACGATGAACCTTAAAATAAACCCTTCAGCTTCCACCATTTTACACACACACACACACACAAAGCGACTTGGGAATACGCACCCAAAAAAAAAAAAAAAAAAACAATCTTGTAGAAACAAAATCTTAAAAACCTAACATACAGAAGAATCAGATATAGATTGAGACGAAAACAAAAACACGAACCGATTGAGAAACCAAAAAAAGGGTAAAATGTTTGATAAAACAAACCTGTCAACAATCATCGACGGCATGTAAGAAAAAGTAGCAGAAGATTCAGATTAAGATTCCTGAAACGCAAGAACGACGAAGAACACAAAGGATTGAATGTAACAGTAAGTAGTAGTAGTAGTAGCAAAGGTGATAGCTTTTTCGTAAGCAGAGAGAGAAGGAAGCAAGGGTCTCTACTTAACCAAACAAAAAAACAAAAAATTTGTGATTGTTAAAGGAGAAGCGTTTATATAAAATTACAAAAAAAAAAAACTCTTTTAGAAGATATTTCAGATATTTTGGTAATGACGTGGCGCTCGAACGTTCCGGATTCCTGATTTTAGTTCGGCTGGATCCATTTTCTTTTGCTTTGGGCCTAAGTTAACCATTTGACGCGTTTTAGACTATTTTATCCTCAGAGCTTCTATATAAACTTCCCTCTTTTGCCCCCCCCCCGTTTTGATAAAAACGCCACATCATTACCGTTTGATTAGTCATAGAGTTCCAAGTCTTGATAATCCAGTTTTTAGCCTTTCAAGTGACAATCCTTTTTTCCTTTCTCTACAACAACTTCGAGGATAACTGTTTGCAACTTCAACAACAACTCCGTATAAACTTTTGGAAACCCTACAAATTAGACATCTTAATAAATAATTCGATCATAACAAAACTTGTACCTTTGTCATTAAAACTACTACATAATCGATTTAAAGTGCAATTTCCAAGCAATGTAAGATAAGTGAATACAACAAGAAAGAAAAAGATATGAAAAATTGTCAAAAATACGTTTGGTTTGAGAACCATTTTAATGGCAATAGAGTTTGATTATTGAGTCAGCGCCTGCGGTGAATAGCCATGGTTGTCTTGGATGGAACTTGCAGTCCAAGACTCCTGTACTCAAAAAAAGAAAAGAAAAAAGAATATATTAACAGTCCAGTAAAACTATAATTACAATGTTGTATGTATTCTTAAGGAGTAAAAACTGACCTCCTTTAATAGAATGACCTCTTAGAATCTCCAACGGCACAATCAGAGGATTCTGGTTCAAATCATTATACACCTTCCCATGGAATACGTAAGCTGTTGAATCCTCTGAGCAAGAAGCAAACAACGGATATGATCTATGAACTGCCACATTCGTTATGTCTTTTGGATGATTCTTTAGCGTCTTGTACGGTTTCGAAGACAGATCCATGTCAAACCAACACATCTTCCCTTCTTTGCTTCCTACTATCAAATTATCACCACCTGGATGAATAGCCATGGATGAGATCTCTCTCATTCCCGTCTCAAGCTTTTTGGTGGCCAAGCCTGTCTTCAAAAGATTGTAAACACGCACGTCCTTTCTTGTCGCGACGAATATGTAAGATAGGCTTGGATGGAATAGTGTACAGACTGGCAGCCCACGGATCTTAAACGGGAGCCTCTGTGTTTTCTTTTTCGAGAGTTGGTGCAGTACCACTCCTCGCGTTTCGCCTGATGCCATCACTGTTGAGAGATAGTCTCCTTTTCGATGCCAGTCTATGGATGATATGTTCTGAAAAAAATATTATAAACCAACATAAAAGTGAACAAACCCGTTAAAATTTCTCCATGTAATATCACTGTTAAAAGAGGATCTTTAGCAATTTGTCCCAAATAAAAAGAGAGGATATTTAGCAGAAATGTACCTTAAAATGTCTGATTTTGATCCCTCCATACAACTCATCTGATAGCCAGGTTACAATTGCAGCAACTATAGATATCGTACAAAATATATCAACCCAAAAAGAATTTATCATTAGGAATTTCATCACAATCATCTGCGAGATGATGATGGTTTTTTTAAGATACTTACCAGACGCTTCTGGTTCTGGAATGTTGCCTGAGTGAAACATCTCTTTAATAACTTCCTGTTCCTCATCATTCCCAAGTTCGGTGTTCAGGAAAAACAAATCTCGTCCCCTAAAAATGTGAGATTAGAAGGTTTCATAATAGACAGTTATAGTAAATTCAAAAGCAGAATCATTAAATCCTAACTCACATGGCAATAGCTAAAACTGGAAGACTGGAAAGAGGATTCCAAGCCACAAACTTAATAGCTTCATCAAACTGCCAGACCTTAAGACATCTACCAGTCTCCACTTCCCAAATACGAACAGATCCATCAGTTGAACCTTCGAAGAAAAAAAGAATACATCATTGGCATCTTGAAAACAAAAAAAGAGATTGTTGAAATTGAAGAAAACACAATTGAAATACCTGAGGCTATCCACTGGCCAGAACTATCAGTGGATATGGAGGTAACAGCCCCTGTATGGCCTTTATATTCAAGATAACATGAGTTAGGATAGGGTCTAAGATCCTTCCTACTAGGTAGTTTCGGCTTCAAAGATTCAGGATCGATGTTTATCTGGAGAAAAGAAACACGTGAGAATCCATACAGGAAAATAAGAAGAAACCAAGAGAATGATCAAATAAGTCCTCACTCTCTTCTTTCGAATTCTCGGACATAGGTATAGATCCAAACAACGTTCAAAAGACTCCTTCAGTGCATTCTCATACGCTGGGATGCTTCTCAGACATGTAAACCTATGCGCAAACATATTTTATCATAAGGATTCAGCTAAAACCAAAGAAAATACAACAGAGTATAATAAGCGAAACTATTACATACCTGGTAGGAATGAGTTTTGGACGATCTTCCTCAAACATCAATTCATACGAGGCTTTCTCCTCCTCTGTTGGAATATATTCCAAAGAAGGATTGTATGACTCCTCGTGTCCTGGAAGGCCAAGTAGTACAAATTAAAACTTGGAAAAGTGGAATTCCTAAGAAAAGCAGAGAAGCAACAGAAAGTCAGCAAACAATGTTCACCTGGCAATTTTAGCTTGGGTGGAGGAATATAAGTTAAATGCTTGTTCTTTTGATCAGAAGTCAAAGCGTCCCATAAAAGATATGGAACGGGCCCTTCTTCAGGCTCTTCTTCAGGCTTTTTAACCTTGATCAACCCCATCCGGATTCTTCTAACAAGCTTAACAACCTTTTTAGCCTCCCATATTGAAGGGATGAACCTTCGCTTGGGCTCTGGTGCACTTGAGAGTGGATGTATTGCATCAGTCCATTTGAACCAGTCAACATAATCCTGGTCCCAAGAGAATCAATCAAAAGGTCACATTTTGAAGTAACTGGTACACCATTAGTATAAAACGGCTACACAAAAAACAACATACATACCGCATATGGATCAAAGTCAGCATGTGGAGCTTGCCCTTTGAGCAATCTACGAACCATCTTGCTCTCCTCTTTAGTCAGCTCCACTTCCTCGTCATTATAGTCATCAATAATTTTGCGCCTAAATCCCAAATATATATATATATATATATAATCAGCATAATGCTGATAACTAACTACATAACAAATAAAGAGACAAGTTTTCCAACTAACCAATTCTTAGAGTCATCCATACTTGCGAGAAAAGAGTCAAGTTTGTCTTGTCTTTCCTTTTTAGTAATCTTCTTCCCAGTGATGTCATAACCAATATGTTTCTCATCTTTATACCAATTCAACGGAACATCCCCAACTGTATTTCTAGGAGCAACCTAGAGATCAAAGACATATAAATAAATACACTTTCGCCTGAAAAATGGAGAAAAGATAGTTCCAAAGCCTAATACGAAACAGAGGAAAAGCATCAATCAAACCTCATCTTCAGAGGAATCGCTCTCTTCAACCGCTTCATCTCGATCAGAAGCTTCATCACTCCCATCTTCTTCCTCAATATTGTCACTATCTATTTGCTCACTTCCATCATCACCATCCTCACTATCAATTGAGCCCTCGTGATCTGCAGTATCACAGCCAGACATAGTTAATCTCTCATACTTGAATTTACATTACCATATATAAAAAGCTCGAGTATTTTCAAACAAAACTATTAATAAATCTAAAGTAATAAGCTTTCAATCCTGAAGAAGAGTCACAAGCAATTACCAAGCAGCTCGTCTTGAGATGATTCACCATCTCCTCCGTCTTCTTCTGTTCCTCCCTGTGTTACATCATCCTCTGATTCGAAGATATCGGAGTCGAAATCATCCGAATTCAAAGATCCGGACAAACTCTAAAAATCACAACAACAACAACAACAACAACAACAAACAGAATAAACACAAATGCAGAAATAAACGCAAAAGGAGTAAGGAAAAGAAGAATACATACATCACCGTCGTAATCAGAATCAGTTCCAGATTCTTGTATCAGTTCTTCCTTCTTTTCAACTGGTTTCTTCTGTTTCTGAGATTTCCCAGAAACGCTTTTGCTTTTGGTTTCTATCGCCGTCTTATCTTCTTTACCTCCTTTGCTCTTCTTCGTCATCGGAGCTTTCCGGAGGCGTGGTTTCGTCTGAGACGAAATTAGTAGATTTAAAGGTGGCAGATGAGGAACAAAGATTTAGGGTTTGTTTGACAAACAAAAAAAGATTTAGGGTTTTAGGTTCCAAGTCGCAATAGTATATGGGCCTATTCAATAATGGGCTTATATATTAATGGGCCTTTCGTGAAGACGATTGACACCTTTGTGTTGTTGTTTCAATGAAATAGTGAAAAGTGATAGAGGTAAAGCCGTAGAAAGTAATAGCAGTCTTTGATTCGGGTTGAATCAAAGAAAAACATGCATGTGTAAGAATGATTATTATTTGTTAGATTGTTAGAATACTCACAAAGTCATGACAACTTTTGTTTCTTCTGTGCTAATGTCGAAGTTATGATTCAATCAATATCACTTTGTCCTCCAACTTTTCTGCTCAACTAATTTTATTCCCAGCCACTTTTTTATTTATGTCATTTCATTACACTGACACATATCTTTTTCAATTCTGAGAAAAAGAAAAAAAAAAAACACTTATCTTTTTCAATTAATTTCGTTATCATCTCAATTCTCAAGTAATACAATGTTACGTAAAAGAATAATATTCATCAATAAAGCAAATCCTCGAATTAGGATAAGTTTCTTCCCTTTACAACTTCAAATATTCTACATGTGGTTGAGCCCTCGATTTTGACTCAGCCAAATATTACGCCAAAAGAATCTGTTGTTTATGGTCGCTTAATTTCCTGGCTGATTATGGAAACAATTAGATTTTTTTCTAGCTCAACAAACATTCTAACACATCTATTTCATTCCCTTAGTCATCAAATACAACATTTCGAAATATCAAAGGAATATGATTCAAATACGCATAAAGAAAAAAAAATGAGAAAATCAAATTTCATGATACTCTTAGCAAGCATTTGATTTGGTACTACTATAATGTCAAAAGAATACAACAGTAATCGAAAAAAAATTGAAATTTAAGGGTGCTGGTCCAACTCGGTTTAATTCTATAACCAACAAAAAACAATTGAATATAAGATAAAAAACTATAATGTGGTTTTATGTTACAGAGATGATCGATCTTGAACAACTCCCTAACAGACGGGCAAATCAGGAGGAGGTTGTTCCATTGTCTGCAAAACTCCCTTCCCGTTCTCAACCAAGAAAGCCATTGCTAGTCCCCAAGAAATGTGTACATCTAGATGACAATGCATTATCCAAACCCCTGTTTTCATTCATTTGTACACAAAATTAAATTTAATTAGTCCCGGTCAACTAGAAAAGTGACACTCTCTAATGTAAGTTTTTGAAGTTTTTTCTTTGTAATATAAATTTAGGCTTACCAGGATTGTCTGCTACGAATCTGATGACAGCCCAACCCTTAACAGGTACGCCGACAGTATTTCTAAGAGGCGGATCTTCGAGATTGAATTTCGCGGTATCTTTCTTGGGGTTGAAGTTACCGAAACCCTCGGCGACAATGTAGAAATCGTAGCCGTGTAGATGAATGGGATGATTTTCAGGAGTTACTATACCGGTGTCTTGAAGAACAATCTGAACTCTTGAACCATACTTGAGCTTGTATAGCTTAGTGCCTCTATCAGGTTGGTAGAGAGACCGGCTTATGTTGTTACCAGTGTAATCAAATTTCACCGGAGGCTTGGCCGGGAAATCAGTTGTGAAGACTCCGGGGATACCATGGTGGTGAGCTTGAAGGAGTGAGTAGTTACTTGGAAGAGTAAACGAAACGTTGTTCATCGATGCAGTGAAACGTGTGCCGTTAGGACCTTGACATCTTCTTGATCTGAAGTTCTTGGGACAGTTGTCGAGACCGAGTCCGATGGTTACGAATAGATTCTCGTCGATTTCTGTCGGAACCTCGGCTCGTCTTAGTGACCGGAAACTTTGGCTGAAACGTGTGACTGTGTTTGTGTCGTTGTAGGCAGGGAGGAGAGGCATGATTGGTTTGATACCGTTCTTGGCGCTTCCACCACCGCAGCAAGGTGCGGTTTTGTATTGTAGGATTGCGGTTGTGGTTGTGTTACCAAACGGTGCGTTTTGGGCGCTTTGGTAAGCTCTTGCAGCCATGTAGTAGCGGTTTGGTGGTTGGTCACCTTTTATGAGGACATCAGTGGTTTGACCCGGGCCGAGGACAATCACGTTGGTGGTGAAAGGTTTCAAGTAAGATGCGTCAGCTCCGACCACCGTGAGCTTGTGGTTAGCCACCGTGAAGAATAACGGCTGGTTCAACGCGGAGTTTATTACCCGTAATAGTATAGTCTCACCAACATTTATTGGTACTATTGTCGTATCTGTCACAAAAAAAAAAAAAATTATAAAAATTCTAATTAATATACTTATTTTTTAGTCTTTTGAGCTAATGTGTGTGTGTGTGTGTTTTCTTTTCTTCAAAAGTATTTATTTGACTAAAATATACCAAATTCAGTTATGACAGTTGGGAAAAACAGGGAAAACAAAAATATGAATATGGGAAAAGCTTATTTGAAGAAAAAGAGAGTAAAACCTCGAGAAGAGCATTTATAGAGATCGCCAGGTTGACCATTGATGGTGTAAGCGTCGGAGTTACTTGGAGCTCCTCCGGTTCGTATAGATTTTCTCAATACATCAACCGGATTTGCGTCCCACCATTCACCTTAAAGAATCATATTTTACCAAAGGTCAAAATCAAATTATATGATTGTTTTTTTTATTAATCATGATTTTGGATTTGATTTAAATTGTACCGAGAAGGAGAGGGACGTTGCGGTGAGGATTTGGGAATGGGTATGAGGAACCAGCCGGAGGAAGGACGAGGAGTGAACCGTAGACAGTTGCCCTAAGCCATGAACTATGAGCATGCCACCAAAGTGTACCTTCTTGTCCTTGAATTGTAAACCGGTACGTGTAGCTTGATCCCGGTCTGATTGGACACTGGGTCACGAATTCCGGTCCATCAGCCCAACCGGTTCTCATTTGCCTTACACCGTGCCTGCAAAGACATCATACCGTTTAATATCGTGGACGACGAATTCATCATATATAACAGCGAGTGTGGTTTGATCGCATCTTACCAGTGGATTGTGACGTTGTACCGGGCCCGGTTAATGACCTTGACGACGAGAGTATCACCGTTGTTGACTACAAGTGTTGGACCGGGAAACATTCCGTTGACCGTTATGCTGTTGTGTGTTTCACATAGTCTCTTCACCTTCGTCGCTTGTATCTGCATGAACAACATATAGACATGTAAGCATACATCTTCATTTACATTTTAATTAACAACTTAAAAATATTTGAAATGAGATCGTACGATGAACTCGTGGTGGTGTGCTTTAACAACATTGGCTTCTGCCATGGAAGTGAAGAGAAGAACAACAGCCAAAGAGATAAAACAGACGAGGCTCTTGGCGATCTCCATCGGTGCGATTTCGATAAACTTCGGTTTTGGATGAAGTGTGGAAGATAAGTGTTGGGTTGGGAATAAGAATGAAATGCTATAGAGTTTATATAGGGAGACAAAAGAATACATTTTCAAAAACTTGGTGAATATATATATTTATCTAGTCAATTTGTATTTTTCTTTGTTATATTTGTATATGATTCTTTTACGAGAAATATGTTGTTTACGGTTGGAGGATTAGGTTTTGATTTAATTGAAGGCCAAAACTTGGTTCAACACTAGAAAGAGTAGTTGCACCCACTGGGTCCTAGACGAAACAAATAATCACCGAGTGAAACAATTTTTTTCTTCCTTTTTTTTGGAATGGTGATTAATTACGTCTCTTCAATTCTTGGTTAACACGCTTTTTCTATTGACTTTGGATGTAATATTCCATAATTGCCATAAACATAGTACAAATAAATTACTCTATTAAAAATATTTTTTGGACCCCATTAAAATGGATCAAAATATTATATTTGAGATGTGTACACTGGTTGCCAACAAAACATAAGTACGCAATGTTGTGTGATTTGTGAACTCTCTATCTATATTAAGATCAAGCTCACCAGGCGCAGCAATTAACCTGCATGCCCCCTACATCATAAAATCCAAGATTGGACAGTTTTAATTGGCATTTTCCTAATACATAGGCTTAGGATAAGATCTTTGCCATTATAGTAATGCTAGTCGTTTTCATTATTAGTTGGATCTTGATCCCGTTAGTTGGGAATGTTCGGTCTTGGAAAATAAGAACTGTGTATGGCTACTTGTTATGGATTTTATCCGTCATAAACTTTACCGAAGAATTTGTAACACTTTAATGCAACCTTTGGCTACTTCGTTGTTAACTTTTTAGTATATGTTTTACAATATTTTATTCATCATTAGTTTATGATGTATTTACCACGCTAATTAACTTGTGGATCGCCGCAAGCCCGTCGTCACTAATACATCGCTATATTTTTTGTGACGGATGTCTCCGTTGCAAAAGTTCGTTGCAAATAGACATGTATTTTTTAGAATTCCAAATTTTGATTTTAGCATTTGTATTCTTGAAAAAGTTTAATGTTTTGATTTTGATCATAGTTTATAAACGTAATTAAGCTTGAAAAATATGTTCCCAAACATTGATATTCAATTATTCATATAAATTAAATCAAAGATGGAAAACGTGTATAAATAGAATTTAGTAGTACGTAGTATTTCTTTAATCTTTTATGTGGCCACCTACATTCAACAGTATTATACCTAATCAAAGACGAATTAAGCGCATGTCTCAGTCATTACTGTATTTTACTCTTTTTTCTCATTTCACGAGTTTTATAAGTTTAGAAACTTTAGTTATATATGTATACATATATAAATAAATAAATAATATATCCGATCTAAATACAGTTACTATAGCGCTGCCAGCTGATTAAATCGATTAAATAGTTTACTAAGATCGAGTTTAAGGTTATGTTTGTTGAGAAATTTATACTTTTGGTTCAAAATTTTAAACAAAATATGAAACTTCAAGGAACTAACGAGATGAAATAATAAAACTGGATGTTTTCTTTTGTCTGGCTGGCCTTTATACATTTGGTTCACATTAATAAAAAACATCCATTTTCCTGTTTTATTAATGTGAACCAATTTTGTTTAAACTTACAAAAAAATCTAAGTGTGGTGGATCTTCCAATAACCATATATATCAACTTATTGTTTAAGGTTGAATATAATTACACAAAAAAGTAAGAAATATTGTCAGAACTTATATCAACACTTGTGCAATATGAGTTTGGCGTACATAATCAAGTGAAGCTATTGAAGTATATAAATTAGATTAAAAACATATATTATTAGCGAAAACTTGTTTTTATGATCTTGTCATAAATGTTAAACGATTATATAATTATGATAGGATCTAGCTAGTTTGTGTTAGTGTCACCGTTGTATCATCACCCAAATACAAGTTCTCATAATATTGTTGAAAAAAGCTTAAACGAACATACTTTTTATGTTTCATTATTACTCTTAGAAAAGAAAACTAATTTATGAGGACGAGTGGTCAATTTTAGGGATTAGGTGGCTTGTCCGTAACAGTTTTAACCCCCACCCAATTTGAATTTGGAAAACCTCAATGTTGTATTCATATTTACACAAACAGAAAATTATACATAACAAAAGGTCAACCTTTCGATACCATGTTTTGCCTCTCTTTTTTTAGGTTTACCTGTTTGTCTGGGGATGAAAAATATATACAATATTGAGTATATGGGGCGGGGTGAAACAAGAAAGAGTAAACCAAGCATGCATTGCAAATTAAATAATACACGGTACATGTAAAAGTTGATAAACATTCACATGTATGATACATTCAATTATGAAGATGAAGAATATAAAGCCTTGTTATGAAAAAGCTTATTAAATATATTATATCAACCGTAGCATCCTCACGTCCAAGATAAATATTATTATTAACGCAAAAAGAAAAAGAAAAAAATATATATTTGGTTCAAAATGGTTCTATAAGATTGGCTTGAAACTTAAGTAAAAATGATTATTGTTTCGTAAATGTTGAAAAAGTAAATATGTTTTGAGTTAAACAAGATGATTCGTCTAACCGCCTAATTCACTTCTTGTTAACCCCTATATTATTGTCTGAACAATAACACGTTTTCTTTCACCGAATTCTAGCTAGCATTACACCAACATGTATACACATATCCGAAGAAACTATAATTTATATGATTAAACAGAATTTATTACCAATAATTTATAAGCTAGAGCATACTCGAAACCATATTAATTTAAAGAATTGATATCATGGTTTTCAAATGCAAATGAAAAAAAAAAAAAAAAAAATTGAAACATAATAGTTCTGTATTAGGAAAACATCACAATTTCAGCGAAATTTATCACAAAGTTTAATTTTATTGTGATAACTGATTATCCTAGAAGAATTAGTTAATACTTTTGAAAAGTCGAGACCCTGTAACCTTATGTAAACTAAATAATCTTTAACAATATCGATCCGAAAGGTAATAAAATTGGAAAAGAGTTAACATCACGCACGTTGTTAAGAAAGGATAATTACATGAGAGGAATATTGGGGACATTGATTGGTGAACAAGAAATTCGTAATTGTGTTTGGTGGAATTAGTTAGTGTCCTCTTCTTTGGTATCTTTAACCTCTCTATGTGCTAAATCTCTGAAAATGACATCACATGTTTTGAAATTAGCCATACCTTTATGCAATTAAGTTCAAAGTCGACATGCATTACTTGTCATAGATATTATTTTTCTCTGATTACACCACTTCTTTTTAAATAACATATACTACGTTTGAACCTGCTGTGTACCGCGGGACGAAGCTTAATTATGTTTTATAAATTAGGCTATAAATTAAATATAACTTATATGTACAAAAACAAATATATATGTATTGTTTGTGCATGTCAGATATAATATATAAGGTTATTAATGTAATATAGATTTTAACCCGTGATGTATCCAAAATGATTTTTAGTTTATATCAAACTAAATGTGTTAATTTATACTAAGATGATTTGTAGGTGTAGTAGTTTACATCACATACTCTTTATTCGTATTTGACCCGTTTTAAAAATAAGGGTAGCAATGACAGTGCGTTGTAGAGAGCTTCTTCGTCTCTCATCCTAGTCGGTATACCACATGAATCCTAGCAAGTAATAGCAAATCCTAGCAAGTAATAGCAAACAAAAAAAAAAAGCAAAAATACAATGTTTTAATTTATTTTTATTGTATAGTATTGTTTCTTCTATGTAGGTCGGTATATTTCGTAGTTCGTATAGTAAATATGGATATAATCTATATATTAATTAATTCCAAACTATTATTAGAAATATACAATATCTAAAATAATTTCATAATTTTAGTGTTGGTTTACTTTTTTTTTATTGTGTTTTAATATATTTTTTTTGAACACCGTATTGTGTTTTAATACATTTTCTTTTTTTTATTGTGTTTCAATTTTTTTTTTTGTGTAGTACTGTTTCTTCTTTGTAGGTCGGTATATTTTGTAATTCGTATAGTAAATATGGATATAATCTATATGTCAATTAATTCCAAATTATTATTAGAAATATATAATATATAAAATAAGTTCATAATTTTAGTATTAGTTTAATAATTTCAACCAGGCATGCTTGATTCGTCCTACAATAAATTAGAAAAAATGTAACCCGCAGAAAACTATCCTATTGTAGTATATACTATATAGTATGTCCGTATCTGCTCTACTTGTGTTTATAGGATTAAAGACATCTTACTAAATCACTATCTCTGGTTTTTTTGAAAGGTATCACCTTTATAATTTATATAATATATATAGTTAAAGCAAAAAACTAATATTAATAAGAAATAATTTTAAACATAAAAATGTTTTCCTTTTTGACTATTATTTCAACACTTATAAATATTTTTAGTCTAAGATTGAATAATATTACGTTTTTTTAACAAACATGAATAATAATAAGTATTATTTAACAATATACTTGTAATCTAATTTGGTGTCATAATACGTATTTTTAACAACAATATTTGTAAATCTAAAAGATAAAACAATTAAATATGATCGAGGTACAGCAGAAAACAATTTTTCTACATGGGTTACATACTATAGTCATATAATATGTATGATTATAATAAGATTTGTTATTATTTTTGAGTTGGGGCAAAACAAAAAATCAGCGGAACAGAGACATAACCTAAAGTCATTGTAAAGTCATTTTCCTCGGTTCCTCCTCCTCCTCCTCTCTTCCTCGGTTCCTCCCCCGTGACCATCAAAATTGGTCCCTTACCAATCTTCTTCGTTTCTACCAACAGGCCGTTTCTAACCACCTTCCTCCACTGGATCAACCAATCATGTTCTCTTCATCCAATCATGTATGTTATACATAATGATTCTATGCCTCCGATTTTGTCTCATCTCATCACGAATGGTTACCAGAATGGAAAGATCTACTCTTTATATCTTCAAGGTTAGTCCTCAGTTTCTAGTTCCGATTGTGTAAGAACTCTTTTTCTCATTGAGTTTGCTACTTCTTAATTTGATTTGATTCTATACATATATTTGTAAGCTTTTTGGATATTATTGATTATGCTATATAATCCATATAACTATGTCAATACATTTTTTTTTTTCACAATTGCATTCATCTCTGTCTCCGTCAGCAACTAAAGAGCAAACGCTGCCATGAGATCTCTCTCCACTTCCGTCCCCAAAGATGCATTTGAGGCATCTTCTTCTCGAGGAGAAGAGCCCTCCAAATTCGTGAGCTCTCTCACTGCTTGATGCTTTAGAATCCCAATTCTTTGATATGTCCTAGTTCTTCATCGAATTGGAATTTTGCATAGATCGATTGCTCATAGTATATTTGTTGGGCAATAACTGGTAGTAGTGACAGAACATCAGTTAGGCTTTAGGTATAAATAAAATAAAAAGCTTACAAATAAATGTCTGATGGTTTCTCTATATTAAAGTTTAGACATTTTTAGATGGCTATATTGTAAGACTTACCGGATTATGAAGTTAAAAGAGATTATGTCATTTGATTGTCAAGTAATACTATTATTTTGGCTGGTTCTCTCAGCCTACATGTCTTTCAAGTTCATGTCGATCTGTCAACTCACACATAGAAGGATAAGGAGGTCAGAGTTGCTTCTAACCTCTAATCTCAACATTTCATGTAAAATCAGATGGTACATTCGAATATTGAATTCAAATTTAAATTGCAAGACTTCTCCTCTTGAATTTGAGGACCCGGTTCATCATATCCTTTTTCACATAAGGGTGAACTTTGTACCCTGCAAATGACATAACCATAGGTTAGATTTATGATCATGAATACTGCTGAATGTGTATGTATACAACAATATAAGATCTTTATACTTACCTTGGCATCATCGAGTATCATGTCAAAGGTTTCACCAAACGTTGTTGTATGAATAGTCCTTATTTGCTACTTGCTAACTTTGTATTTGAGAAATGGTGAATGATTGATGATTGGATTTATGTGTTTCCTGAGGATATTTATAGGTGATTCATATATTAGTGTTTAGGTTAGAACCGATAAATGATAGACGATCTGACTTACCCCGAGCTGTGGTCCCTTGAAAAGCAGTTGGCGTAGGGCATGGTCACCGTGGAACGCCAAGCTGATAAAGTAATTATTTCGTCTTTTTTTTTTTAGAACATTTCCTGTGACACTTGACACCCATGCATTATGGTTGTAATGTTTTTTTTTTGCTATTACAGGCGGAAATGAAGTTGATAGCCAAGGAGGTAAGAGATTTAATTACATCATTAATCCTGAACTCGGTTCTCTTTTTTGCTTTTTTTTTTTGGATTACTTCTACATTATCTTGAGTGTGTTTCATCTCCTCCTTTTCCCTAATTAAAGGAAGCAGATCCAGACTATACGGGGTTAAAATGGGGCGACGAAAACAGAATTGAGAGTGAATTTGTTTTATTGAGAAGAAGAAAAAACTTGAGGAACCAGGCCAGAGAGCTCCGGATCAGGTAAAAACGCTTTTGCATATAGAGAGACTATTTTTGTTGGCTAATTCGTTACCGAAGATGAATCATCCAATTAATGGATCTTAGTTTCTAATTTTTTAAAGTTGTCTTGACACAGCTCTGTCTCTGGAGAAGGACAAGAGGAGCATGATCGTGAAGCACTGGTTAGTGCATGCATGATCTATTTAATTCACTTCCTGTCATTTTCTTTTCTTGTTCTTGTTCTTTTACAGTGCTTTTGTTCTTGCAGCTGCAAAACATGAAGAGCGAAATCGAGAGACTCCGGCTTCTGAACGAGTAAGTAATGCATGTGACACATTAACACTTTCCTTTTTCCATTGCTGCCTTTTCATTAATTTCTTTACTCATCATATATGTAATATAATATGTTTTCTTTCATCCTCCTAGGAGATTGAATGGTAAAGAGCTCGACGGTCTAAATTACTACGAATTGGAGATACTCAGATGTGAGATTTCCATAGGTTGGGGCAATGTGATGAGAGAGAGGCTGAGGCGCAGAGAGGTAAAAGATTCTTCCACGCGTTCCAAATTGTATTAACTGCGTACACATCTTCTTCTATCACATTTTTCATGTTCACCCCACTTCAAGGAATCAATCTCTCGCGGAGAGATGCTGAAGGGAGTCTCGGGACAGACTGAGCACGGGCAATCTTCAATGGACAATGCCACCACACAAGACCATAACGTTTAAAGATGTATTCTATATATAAACGCAAACACAAACATAAGTTTCACAAATGAAAATGCTTTATCCTTAAAGATTTAATTAATACTTTTAAAGAAGAGTAAAAAAACCGTGTATCCTTACGCAAACAAAATTAATATATCTTAAACAAAGTAAAGCTAACATCATCATGTTGTTAAAGAAAAGAGAATTACATGAGACGAAAATTGGGGACATTGATTGGTGAACAAGTAATTCGTAATTGTGTTTGGTGGAATTAGCTAGTGTCCTCTGACATCACATGTTTTGAGCTACGCTGACGATATCTTGAACTGTTATAAAATTTCTTGATTGATTATATTAAATACCATGAGAAGAACATGCGAAATGGTTTCCTCTAAATCTTAATTTCATTAGTCAAAAGTGAGTACGAACCCTAACTAGCTTCACAATTTGTTGTCAATTTGTCAAACCCTCTCTCGTTACAAGTAGGATAATCTTCTTTACATAAGAAGATATCAAAAACTATTATTCTTTCGATTTAATGGTTAGTACCTAAATGTTTTTTTTTTTATCTCTCACCAATAATTAGAACCCCTTGAGAAAATATTTCACAAGACAACTCATTCCAAGAATATATTTCTTATGTAATGAAGATTGGAAACAGGTCACCTATATTATATCTAAAGAAGAAGCAACTCAATGACTTTGACCCCCCCCCCCCCCCCCCCCCCCCAAAAGAAAAACAATTCAGGAGACCGAATCTTCAATTTGTTTTTGGTAACCGAGAATTTTAGACCGAATCCTCGAACAAAACGTGTATGTATATCAGCGATCTTGTACACCAATGTTGCTAACCATGCAGCTAAACATAATTTATCAGTCTAACCATGCAGCTCAACTAATATGTTGGATGTAGTTTTTACACGAATGCTTACCCTTCAGAAACCATCATCATCAGTTAATAGATAATGTGTTATGAGTCACACTATATTCTTCACTAAATTAGCAATAACAGCAACAAAAGAGTACCAAATTGATTTAAAGTAGATGGGATCTTACAGTGTGAGTGAGGCAATAATAATTGAGAAGTATCCATCTCCAAACTTTCCGAATTGTGACGAAACAAAACAAAACAGAACAAATGCATTCTTTAGATCTAACTCTTACACAGATCTTTCATATTGAAACTATACTAAAATTACATAAAACCAAAAACCATCAAACTCGTCCTGCAACAACAGAAGCAGCAGCAGAGTTACCAATGAACGAGAGCAATCCAGCATTAGCAGAACCCTCTTGTTCATCCAAGAACAAATCATCCGGAACCCTAAACGCACCGTGTAAGCAAACAATCGCGACCCCAATCGTTAACGCCGAGGTTAACAAAGATCCAACGCTCGTCATGAACACAACCACGATCGTAGTCAAAACAAGAGCGAGCAAGGTCTCGCGATCTGAGAAAGTACGTCCGAAGAGAACCAAAGGCTGATCGGAAGATCGGAAGAGGTATAGAAATATCCATGAGCCTAAGAGAGAGAGGAGTACGAGGAGCGAGAACGGATGCGAGAGGAGGGAGAAGGCGAGGACTAAGGATACGATTAAGGAGTAATTGACTTTGAAGTAGGCGAGATTCTTACGGATCCGGGTGAATGAATCGGTGAGAGAGTCAGGTCTAGCGAATGAGCTCCGATCTACGAGTTCTAGCCATGGACGGCGCTGCGAGAGGCTTTCGCGGAGAGAGGAGGAGAGACGCGAGAGGAAAGTCCGGAAGGCGTGGGAATTGATCGGTGGTTGAGATTGAGTAGCTTGCTGATTGGTGACGGGGAGAGTCGCCGGAGAAGATGACATTATTGGTGGTGTCGGTGAGTGTGTGTGTGCGGCGGAGTGAGTATAAATTTTTTCTTGTGTGTTTCCGATTTTAGTGGAAAGTGGAAACTGAAGTCTGCGGCAAAACCGCGTTAGATCATTCTAAAAGGCCTAACTTTAATGGGCCTTTAATGTTGGAAGAAGCCCAATCAAATAAAGTTGGGAGTTAATGGCGCAATTGAGTGGTGATATAACACGAAACCCCTAATAAAAACAGTTTATTCTACTTTATTTTATTTGAAATATTTTTAATTTAGTGTAAGTTCAATCTTCTAGATTTTAGGTTGCTACAAGAAAATAATATACAATGTAATTACTGTAAAAGTATATACAAGTTCGTCTTATGTATTAACTTGCATATCGAAACATATATATAAGTAGATAAGGGAAAAGAAAACATTATCGAGTAGCAGGAACATCGAATAATAATATTCTTCGGCCTAATCAAGAATATTTATTGGAAATTCGGGTTGAGATCCACATATAGAAGAATCTTTAATCAGCACGTACTTTATACATTCAACAAATAATTATCTCCCTTTAAACGGGCTAGCTAATCTATAATCATTCTTCCTTGTACGTTATCCAATCATTTCCAGGATTACTTACTTAATCATTGTTATCTTTTCTGTTATACGTAAAACAACTCATGCTTTTGTATTGAACGATTTGTACACTTAAGTTTATATCTTCCAGACGAAGAAAAGCAATCATTCTCGTTGTTTTATATCTTTCTAATCCAATTAGTTTACTTCTTTACATTCAAACAAAAATTAGTTTACTTCTTTAGCTTCACTTTTTGAAAAAACAGAAGAAGCGAATCTTTCTCTTCCTTTTCTTTTCTTCCACTCATCAAAATGTTCTCTCTCTATATATACATTAAATATCTAGTCTGCTAAGTCCATATACCACACATCTAGAACGACAACTAGATACTCAAAATTGCTCTTTAATGGCTTCTTGTGACTCACCTGATGCGTTTGCTTGGCTTCAAAATCTTCCTCCTCTCTCTCAGTGGAAAAGGAATTCAATATCCATGTGTATTTGCACTCCAAATTCATCACACCCATCTTTGAACTTTTCTCTTACTTGTATTCCTAAATCTCCAAACTTTTTCACCTTCTCCATAGTAGCCAACTTCAAGAATCCTATATCTCTCTTTGTTTCAAAACCTTTCAGAACCATTAACACTAATTCAAATACGTTCCTCAATGAAAATATCATCTCTACCCTATTGATGGGTTTTGTCGACG
Organism: Camelina sativa; assembly: GCF_030686135.1. Taxonomy (NCBI): domain Eukaryota; kingdom Viridiplantae; phylum Streptophyta; class Magnoliopsida; order Brassicales; family Brassicaceae; genus Camelina; species Camelina sativa. Next base: position 25,084,473 of record NC_141885.1, read on the forward strand.
TAGTTCTCAACTACAACGTCAAGAGAACTTGTTCAATCCAAATACAAAACCTAGGCTCCACTTCTAACCTCAAAGACGTGTTCAACCTCGCGTTCTTCACTTTCGTGTTCCTCATCTGCATCTATGAAGCGCCCACGAGCCTTCGAACAACTTGTCTCAAAACGGTGAAAGATCAGCTAGTAACTTGTAGGTCAAGGAAGGGCTCTAAGTTGCTCATGGTGCAACTAGGCTCTAACCTTGAAGAACAATGGATGAGATCGTTAAATCTTGCGATAACCAACTGGATCATCGAGGTCAAAGCGTTTCAGCATCTCAAGTCTCCTTCTCCATTGTTTTCATATGCTTTCTCGACTCAAGGTTTGTGGAAAGTTCATATGTATTGTCCTCTGGTAGCAATGGAAATGGAGAGCGTAAACAGTGCTTTAAACGACGAGAGATTGTTCTTCTCGCTCAACTATCATCAACTCGAAGGTGTGATCCAATTCAACCACAAGATTTACGTTCGTGAAAAGTGGTTTAACATCGCAGTTAATATTGATAACGTCAGGTACGTAAAATTAATTGTGTGTATAGTAATACTAATGATAAGTACACAAAGTTAATTTGTTCATATTTTATAATAAGGTGCGACATAATTAGACTTGTGAACGAGAAGCTTCTATCGGACCGCGGCATGGGAACAGAGGAAAAACATTTTCCGTCACGAATATCATTGCAACTAACGCCAACGATTCAATCCAACATCTTAATGGTCTCAGTACAAAAATCATCAGAAAACCCATTGACAGAATTCGAAGTAGAGAAAGGCATAGAAGCAGCAATAGACCCACCAAACACGTTCTTTGGACTCAAAGTCTCAGCCAACGAGACGACAACAAAAAGCATGAAGCCATGGAAGTTCGAGGAATGGGTGCATGGTTACAGCGCCAATCTCACTTGGTTTCTCCATGACCTAGACGATGGAAGAGAAGTTTCATCTTCTAAACCGTCGAAGGTATCGAGGATGAACCCTCGAGCTTGGTTCAAGAACCGGTACTCGAGCGCGTTTAGACCGTTCACGAAGCAAGGAGGAGTTGTGTTCGCAGGAGATAGCTACGGGCAAAGCGTATTGTGGAAGGTTGATAAAACGGCAATTGGGAAAGTAATGGAGTTTGAGGTTAAAGGTTGCGTTTGGTTGACTTATTGGCCTAACAAGCATCATACGTTTTATAGTGATACTAGAAAGTTGGAATTTAAGGAGATGCTTTACCTCAATCTTCCTTAGATTGTTTCTTTTCTTACTCTATCCCTTTGCACTATATATTCCTCTAGTTTGTTTCTTTTATTTTGTGTGTGTTTAAAAGATGTAAATTTTGTAACATAATAAACGTTAATTGAACTGGTGAAATTAGAAACCGACATTTTTCTTTTTTTTTTGATAGAACAACAGAAAAATATCATTGTGATCTTGAGAAGAAGTTTGTATCATACACATAAGATACGTGGCTATCTTTATCTTCACGTCGTCTCATATGGAAACATGAATCCCATCACTATGATATTTTTTCTTTTCTTGAAAAGCGTATTATTATCTCTAACCAGATAAGAATTACATGTCAAAACGTTTGTAATGACTTAACCGGCATGGAAAAAAACGTTTTGGTAAAAGAATAACAAAGTCGCATATAGTCCATAGTTTTTATTTCGATCATCGTTATCCATATATTTATATTTTAACAATATTCGTATAATTTGGTGGATACAAGCATAAAATAAAATTTGTGTATATTAAAAATAAAAACAGACGAAAAAACAAGAGCCACATGAGAGATGATGACAAATAATAATTTAAAAAAATGTCTCAATTCTCCTCTTCTCATTCTGGTGAGCGATGCAAAAAGCTGACGTGTAACCAATGAAGCCCACTACGATTGGGCTCTTTGCTTCTCAATCTTCTTCTTTCTCCGTCACGTTTCCGAGCTTCCGCGGCCAGCTTCCGATTAGCTACTTCTCAGCTAACAACCAGAAGAAGACGAAAAACGTCGTCACTCTTTGCCTTCATTCTGATTCCGATGTCTCCTCCTCTCAAATTGCCTTCACTCGCCGCGCAATTCTCGTCGCGCCACCGCTCCTCGCCGCAGCTGCTTCGATGTTTTTTTCTGTTTCCTCAGCCGTCGCTGCTGAGACTATTGCGGAATCAGTAGCTCCTCCTCCTGTTGCCGTCTCTGCTGCTCCTCCTCCTCCGCCTGTTTCTGTTGAGAAGGAAGAAGCGATAGTGTCTAGAATCTATGACGCGTCGGTGCTTGGTGAGCCGATGGCTGTTGGGAAAGATAAGAAGAGAGTCTGGGAGAAGCTTTTGAATGCGAGGATTGTGTATCTCGGTGAAGCGGAACAAGTGCCTACAAGAGATGATAAGGTTCTCGAGCTCGAAATCGTTAGGAATTTGAGGAAGCGATGTGTAGAGAGCGATCGTCAGCTATCTCTTGCATTGGAAGCTTTTCCTCTTGATTTGCAGGAACAGTTGAATCAATTCATGGATAAGAGGTTTGCGTCTTAGCTGTGAATGAATTTAATCTTTGCTTCTCTGTATATTTGCAGTGTGTTCCAATTGTTCTTGGATTGGTTGCAGGATGGATGGAGAAGTATTGAAGTCGTATGTCTCACATTGGCCGTCTCAACGTTGGCAAGAGTATGAGCCTCTTTTAAGCTACTGTCGAGATAACGCAGTTAAACTCATTGCTTGTGGCACTCCGCTCAAGGTAGTCTTACTTTACTGTGTATTTTGGGTGTTAAGATGGTAGCCTTACTGAGAATATGCATTCGTTCTTGTCAGCCTGATGAGAATTAGCTGTTTATTGTTTAATTTGATGCAGGTTTTGAGAACTGTCCAAGCTGAGGGAATCCGTGGTCTTTCAGAGTCTGAGCGTAAATTATACACTCCTCCTGCGGGTTCAGGCTTTATCTCAGGGTTTACGTCCTTCTCACGTAGTTCTACGCTCAATATAAATCCCCTCACACAGATTGTTCCGTTTGGACCGAGCTCGTATTTGTCGGCGCAAGCAAGAGTTGTTGAAGATCATACAATGTCGCAAGTTATTTTACAAGCAGTTGCAGATGAAGGTGGGACTGGTTTTCTGTTAGTGGTGACAGGGGCAAACCATGTGGAGTATGGGTCAAGAGGAACAGGTTTGCCGGCAAGGATCTCGAGGAAGATTCCGAAGAAAAGTCAACTTGTTGTATTACTTGATCCTGAAAGACAGTTCTTGCGGAAAGAGGGTGAATCTCCAGTTGCTGATTTCTTGTGGTATTCTGCGGCCAGACCCTGCAGCAGAAACTGCTTTGACCGAGCAGAAATCGCTCGGGTAATGAATGCGGCTGGTAGGAGACGAGATGCCCTTCCTCAGGTTGATTTTCTTTGATTGCTTTGATGAGACTCTTTCTCTGTATGATTATTACTTACTGCATCTGCCGTTCTTCATTAAACACTCAGTTTGTTCTGCCCTATCTCTTTTGCTCACTTTGCTTTTTATGTCATGAGTTTTATGCTGATAGAATTTTTCCATTGTTCCAGGACATTCAAAAAGGATTAGACCTTGGTCTGGTGTCACCTGAGATTCTGCAAAATTTCTTTGATTTGGAGCAGTATCCTCTTATTTCAGAGCTTACACAACGGTTTCAGGTAGTACAGCCTTTCTGAAAGATATTCCTTAAGTGAAATTTTGTCTTCGAAATTCTATGCTTTTCGCTGAATAATGTGTTAGCTTTTGTATCCTTCCATGGTATATTACGTTTTCCTGTATCTTCTCTAGCCAGAGTTAATAATGGCTTCAACTGGTTAGTAAAACCCTAATTATGATGATCCTCTTTGTTACAGGGTTTCCGAGAAAGGTTGTTGGCAGATCCCAAATTCCTGAATAGATTAGCTATTGAAGAAGCGATATCGATAACAACAACACTCGTAGCTCAATATGAGAAGCGGAAAGAAAATTTCTTTGAAGAACTCGACTATGTTATAACTGATAGTGTGAGAGCATCAGTTGTTGATTTCTTCACAGTTTGGCTGCCTGCACCAACCTTGTCGTTTATTTCATATGCTGATGAGACAATTGGGCCAAACAGCATAGATGCCCTAAGAGGCCTCCTAGGATCCATACCTGACAATGCATTTCAAAAAAGTCTTGGTGGACAAGAGTGGACTCTGAATCTTAGGATTGCTTCAGTTATTGTCGGTGGCTTGAAACTTGCTGGTGTTGGAGTTGTTTCCAGTTTTGCAGCTGTGGGATCTTCGAATGCTTTGTATGCAATACGAAAGTTCATTAAACCAGAGTTGGGTGTTGGTGAACAAGCAAAGAGGTCTCCTATGCTGAAGACGGCTCTTGTGTATGGAGGTTATCTGGGAACATCTTCAAATATTCGTTATCAGGTATGATGATGTGCGGTGCTTTACATCCACATCAATAGATATTATGCTTTTGCATATTAGCCAAGGAAGGCCTTTTGATGAAGATTAATATGCTTTGAATTTTTGCCTCTAAAATCATATTACCTTCAATTGCAGATAATTGCTGGTTTAATAGAGCATCGCATTTCGGACGAGCTTTCTTCTCAACCTCTACTTGTAAACATGATATCATTTGTTGTTCGAGTAGCTAACTCGTACTTTGGAACTCAGGTCAGACTTAGGCCTGTACCATGATCTCTTCTTGACTTCTTTGTCTCTTTTTTCCTTCAAGCCAAACATCTCATATTCCTGTTTTGATTAATTTTTGAAATATCCTTTAATTTCATTGCAACTTTTTCATAAAACGCAGCAATGGATTGATCTTGCGCGCTCTACGGGTCTGCAAACTCAGAAAAGTGTCACAACTTCCAATGAACTCCCCGAGGCGTTGAACCAGTCTACAGTCGAATACAGTACTACTGAAGAAGCAAGTATCGATGATCTCAAGAATCAATGATATTTATGCGGCTGTGCGACTAGGTACCAACTGGTAAATGTTTATAATACCTTTTGATCGTTTGGAGGGAAATGTATATTCATTTGAGTTCTATTTTGTATCGTAGCTTATGGGAAAAAATGATTCGTGAATATAATTTCTTCAATTAGTCACGTTGATTTGCCATGATAGTGGATACAAGAGTTTTTTTTCTTTCATTGTTCTTTGCAACTTTGTCATCAATTCACATGTTTAGTCGGGGTGTATCGTTTTGAACTATACAGTGCCATAAGCTGTAAGCTGACGATACCTTTTGAAGTCAGTATGAATAGGATTGACAGATAGTAAGATGAAGAACTTGCCTGTAGTAATTTGCGGTGATGATGACTTTTGAATAAGAATTTCACTAACCTATTTGCAAGGCAATCTGCAATGGTTTTCACTTGTACCAGGGGAGAAAATGTCGTTACTCTTTAGAATTTACTAATATGAAATATAAACCCAATAACACATAGCTGGAGATGGCATACCAGTTACCACTTTCTTGGTTTCGCTCTTGGAGTCTATCTAACTGGTAGATAAAAAATTTCAGGAATCCGTCTACGTAGATATGTTGAGTACATGTATCATGTAAAAGGTGATTCAGGCCTTTTGTGGTAATGCTTGTTAGTTTCTGATAATGTGATACTACTGTGTCATGCTTTTGGTTTGTCATTTCCAGCAGTTTTGAGACCCTGTTTGATGCAGCAGACAAAGGGTAGTCATCAAAGTATGTACACGAACATTCAATACAATTTGAGGCAGGTACGTTTTGCATTTCTCTGTTGGTTAGGAAATGAATAGCCATCGTTATTTTATCCTAGTGGAACATAGATGTGTGTTATATAAAGGGATATATAAATCTCTGTCATATATGCGATTCGTTTAACTGTAGAATCTGTAAGAATGTAACTTCATATATGTGCACAGTGCACACACCTTCACATTTGTTGAGATTGCATGCTCTTGTTCACGCACATACAGTGTTTAACATCTACTTGCATTATATATTTTTAGTTGCACGTATGGTGAGGAAAATAGGTACATAATGATTCGTCTCATGTACGGTGGTAAAATTAGTTTAAGTATCCATTTATTAGGTTCTCGATGGTTCAAGTCTTGATACAATGTTATTTAGTGAATTCATTCTAATAGGAAATTCTAGGGGATACACGTAAAAATAGTTAACTACGAGAGTTATCACCACCCAACAACGACATAAACTGCATGATTATTGTGAAGCACTTCTATAGAAAATGTTGAGATCCAAACCAGACCCTCTCCATTTCAGGTCAGCAATGTCTTCAAGCTCCTTCATCATCTCTTGTGTCAGATGATTCTTCCAATCTCCGACCATACCTTTCCTGAAGAACATGTCATACTTATTTCCGCTCCAGTGAACTCCCTCTCCTCTCTCTTTGCTTGTACTCCTCAGCTTCTCGAAGCTACACTCTTTCACGATCTCCTCCACTATTGTCTTACACCCCAAGAACTCGGCGATCTTCCTCACGGTTTCTTCCGGGTTTGCTTTCAGATCTTCGTAAGTGACAAACATCACATGGTCTCTTGCTTCCCAGAACTCAAGGACGTGTTCAAAGTAGGGACCAGCCGGGACAAGGCCTTTGCAGAACTCCTCGAAGGCTTGTCGGATCGAGATCTCTGTCCCGAACTTGTTGTTGTGGAGGTGCCAGAGAGAGACAAAAGTGTCTGCTGGGTGGCGAGTTATGTAAATGACTCTGCAGCCTGAGGTCTTGACAGTCTCCGGCAAGAAAGAGAGAGGAAGATGAGTGCTGAAAAGCCTAGGAGAAGAGATCTCTGTTATGTCCTTGGACGGGTTTTCGCCAAACATCTCGATCTCCAAGAAAGGCACGACCTCGTGGGGACTGAGATGATCCAGGTCTTGTATAGAAGATGACGATGATGTTGAGCTGTGTCGGAGAATGGAGGAGGTCAGGGCTTCTCAGCCGTCGTCTCACTTGGCTCGGATATTTACATAATCGGGGGAACCGTCGTAAAGGGAAAAAGAAGCCGGAGAGTGTATCTTCTCGGTTGCAACTCTCACCACTGGCGTCGACTCCCCAAAACGCGTGTAGCTCGAAAAGCAGCATACACTGATGTGTTTGACGTTAGGATTTATGTACGCGGAGGCTGCAGCAAGAAGTACGTATCCACCGAGTTATGGACTGAGGTTTACGACCCAATAACTCAAACTTGGAAGCCATGTTCTTCGGGCTCGCTGAAACGAGTAGGTTTCATGTCGTCTCATTCAATATCGGTTCGAACTAGTTTGGATTATGCCAGAATTCAGTATTACAATGGTCTTAAGCATGGCTTGTATCGGCATTTTTGCGTGTTAGCGACAGGGGAGAACGAATGGTTCATAACAAGGGATGTGATTTATTGGAGTTTAACTCAACTAAAAGAATTGTAAATTAAATTTTGCTCAACTTACTGTAAAGCTTCTTCTTTGGAGTTTAGTTTATAAAGGTGTTTTACATGGACCACAAACAATGTGATTTATTCAACATAAAATTATGTAAATAGTTTTTGTTTTTCACCAACTACTTTTCAATGATTAATCAAACTATTTAAGTGGTATCAAATTTCTCTATTGATTTGTCAACTGTTCAAATTTAAATTGGAATTAAAAAGGGAATGTCGTAAATCTGGAATTATTGATTTATTTCTTCTTATTAGTCAAATGACTTAAACTGAGAGTTAAAGTGTTTCTCTTGACTTAATAATTCAGACAGACTTCAGAGACAAGTGCTCCTTTGTCCTTCCTCTGTAGGATTCTCTTCTCTTCTCTTCTGGTATTAGCAAAGATCGAAGAATCTTTTTTTTTTTTTTGGAATTCCTGAAATTGGGTAAAAAAGATGGGTAACGCGCTTACGTTTCTCTACGGAAAATGCTGCAAACCCACAACGACGGACGAGTCTCTCGCTCCTCACAGCGTCTCCGCCTCTACCGTCGGTGTTTCAGCTCTCGCTCACGATCTTTTCAACTTCGAGAACACTTACCAGGTCTTAATATTCTCACTGAAACTTCTAAGTGTCCTTTGATCTACTTCTTCTGCTTTAGCTAATCAAGTGGTTGAAAAGTTCTGATGACCTGATCTTTACCTGAATTTGGTTCAAAAAGATCTTTAGCTTTAGGGTGGTCTTCAGAATATTGTAACAAAATTTATACAACTGGGTTTTGCTTAAACTGATACATCAGAAATTGATTTTGATGATGTCTTTACTTCTAGGTTCCTCAAGGGCTTGGGAGGTATGTTCAATCGTCCAGAAAAGCTCAAGCAAAATGGTAAAACAACACTACATTAGTTTACATGTTTCGTCTAGTATAAACTATGTGATTTTTGATGTGTGACTCTTGTTTTCCATGTCTATAAGGTATAGAAAGATACTTGAGGCATGGAAGCAAGCTAAACCTCCACCACAGACAGCAGAGGAAGCTACTAGGCTTGTTATTGAGACCTTAGAAAAGAATCAGAAAGCTGATGTTGAGGTATGTTTTTTGAAATGAGTAGCAGCAATAACTACAGATGTTTCGATTCTATACATTGATGAGTATTGGGATATGACAGGGACTTTTGTCCTTCTATGGACTCCCTTTGCCTCACACTTTGGTTGAGCACTCTGCTGAAGCTCCTGTGTCTTTGCCTGAAGGGATTCTTTACGAATTTCAAACGCTTCCGGTTAGTATTACTTTAGTACCAATTATAAAAGGAAAAAAAAAACTCAGTTTTGGGATTTGATAATGTTGCTGATCAAGATTGTGTAATGGAAAACAAGGTTGATCCAAAAGCTGTGGCAGATGGAGACACCATCACAGTGTATGTCAGTATTTCAGAGCCGGTCGTGGCATCTTCTGTACCAAAGGAAGTCAATCTTGCTGCGGTTCAAAGAGCTAAAGCACGCGAGCAGAGGAATTACCCAAAAGCAGATGAATTTCACCAAAAGATCATTGATTCTGGTTACAGGGTACTAAATATTCGGAATGAGGAAGTGCTTGCGCGGAAGTTCAGAATTAGACTAAAGTAAAAAAAAAATCACTCTTAAACCTTTAAGAAAAAGCTCAGTTAGATCACATATTCCATGGATTGTTTGTTAAGTGAAGCTGTTTGGTTATGGAAAAATAAATAGGGGAATAGATGCTCCCGAGAGCCAAATGCCGTTTGGGGAAGAGTCACAACAAGGGCTTCTTAAGATTGTTCAATGGAAAAGCTTGAAGGTGTTAGTTTATGGAGAAGATCAATATGGACGATGCTTAGGTGATTTATACTGCAATGGGATTTTTGTACAGGTAGTAAAAGTAATTTCCTATACTTTTCCTTATGTTCTGATAAAAACTTTGTTGAAACCGTTTTTTCGGTTTTTGTGTAGGAGGAAATGCTAAAAAAAGGTCTTGCTTGGCATTACATAGCTTGTGATAAGCGCACCGTTCTCGCAAAGGCAAGATTAGTAGAAAGCTTGTACTACATTTTTGCAAGTCTCTTGAGTTTAAACGCATTGTATTTTCTGAGTATTAACAGTTCATTTTCTTGTTTGTGTGTGAAATCAATCAGTGGGAAAAGGAGGCAAGGCATAAACGCATTGGTTTGTGGGCTTCTTCAAATCCAGAGAAGCCATGGGACTGGAGAAAGAACAATAGGCGTGAGTAGACATAATTGACTTTGCTTGGATATAAACGCAAACTGAAGTAATCAGCGTTTAAAACATTCAGAGATTTATGATTATTGAGGTTTTTTTTTCTAATCCCATTCCATTGTAAGTGACTTGGTGTGTAACATGTATCCCAACGTTTGATAAAAAACATTATTGAACCAAATAGAAAATTATTATAGACTAGTAACTCTATGAATTATCGACTATCCTGTAACAGACGACGACATGTTGACATCTCACCTACTAGTTCGTGATACTGTGTGAATATCACACAAGTATCCAAGTTTAAAACATGTTACTATACTTTTCTTAAAAAACAAAATATTATCACAGAACAAGTTTTAAAATTCCAAAAAATTATACAAAAGATATTTTGAAGCTTAGAGAAGAAATAGTTAAATTAGTAAGTATATTTTCCTATTAAAAAATTCTATAAAATATACTATATATCATGTTATAGTTTGTGTGTAAACTTTTAATTCCATATATGATATTTTATTATATGATAACGATTCCACGTAAGTAAAATATAGAGGACGTTAACCAATCTTCATCTTCTTCCTCTTCTCTCACAAACCAAATCAAACACATTTTTTAAACCATTTCTTCTTCGCCGGAGAAATTTTTCTGTTAAAGTCTCTTTCTCCGGCAAAGAAGAAAAATGTCTCCTACGATTAAAGCACCTCTCTTACCAAACCAAGAGCCTTCTCCATCATCATCGGAGAGCCATGGCTCATTCGCCGGAGCTGTGTTTAACATCTCAACGAGCATCGTCGGAGCTGGGATTATGTCGATCCCGGCTGCGTTTAAAGTTCTGGGTGTAATCCCATCTATCTCGATAATCGTGATCATAGCTTGGCTCTCCAATGTATCAGCTGGGTTTCTGATGAAATCGACCCTCGTCGGAGAGTCAACGACTTACGCCGGCGTAATGAAGGATTCGTTTGGGAAACCTGGCGCCGTCGCTGTTACGATTGTTTCAATGGTTGTCACTTTTGGGTCTATGATTATTTTCTCGATTATCATAGGTAAAAAAAATTCAATTTTGGTCTTGAAAAAAATTTGATTTTGGTATTGAAAAAAAATTGGGACTTTTTCTCAAACCTTAAAACCCTTTGAGAATTGAATTGATCCACAAGCGATATTGTTTTCTCTCTCTCTGTCAGGTGATGTTCTATCGGGTAATGAAAAGGATGGGGTTGTACATTTGGGTCTTCTTCAAGAATGGTTTGGTTCTCATTGGTGGAATACGAGGTTCTTTGGTTTGTTGTTCATCTTTGTCTTCCTCTTCTTTCCTTTAGTCTTATGCAGACGTGTTGGTACGTTTCTTTTTTAACCAATTCAAGTTTTCATGAAACCTCAATGCATATTGGTTGTCTGATGATTTCATCTGTTGATGGTTTCTGTAGAGAGATTAGCATTAAGTTCTGCAATCTCGTTTCTGCTTGCGCTACTCTTTGTTGTCATAAGTTCGGTGTTAGCGATTATAGCAATCGTTCAAGGGAAAACAAAGACTCCTAGACTCTTTCCAGACCTCAACGATGGTGGATTATCGTTTTTTAGTCTCTTTACTGCTTCCCCTGTTATTGTAACAGCTTTCACATTTCATTTCAATGGTGAGTATCAAGAATTAAGAATTAAGAACCAAGAACCTATCTTCTACTACTGTTGAAGTTTCCTGATTCTAAAGTTATGATTTTGACAAACATTATTGTAGTCCATCCAGTCGGATTTGAACTCAAAGATCCATTAGATGTGCTGTCAGCAACAAGGGTCTCTGTGATTCTGTGCGCTACAATCTACTCAGCTACTGGTCTTTTCTGTTACCTTCTGTTTGGGGATTCCACCATGACAGATGTTCTAATAAACTTTGATCAAAGCACCAATTCTTCCATTGGTTCATTACTAAACGACATTGTTAGAGTCAGCTATGCCATTCACCTCATGCTTGTGTTTCCTCTACTCAACTTCTCTTTAAGAGCCAACCTCGACGAACTATTGTTCCCTATGAAGCGTTCTTTGGTGGAAGACAACAAAAGATTCTTCGGACTCACTTTTCCATTACTGATATCTTGTTTCTTGGGTGCCATTGCTATACCAGACATTTGGTACTTCTTTCAGTTCTTAGGATCAACTTCTACAGTCACTATAGCATTCATCTTTCCAGCTGCTGTTGTCCTAAGGTATATGCAACCCTTAATTCCTCTTCTGTGATTCTGAATGAATCAAGTTTAAATCTCATCAGTTGCTTTGGTGTGTTTTGAAAACTGGCAGGAATGTAAATGGTTTCTCGACTTTAAGAGAGAAGATTGTAGCTTCAGTAATGCTTGTTCTTGCTGTTGCCACAAGTATCATCGCCATTTCGACAAATATATACACTTTCACAGCAACAGAAGAGATATGAAAAGCTTTCAGGAGTCTCTTTTCTTCATCAATTTGTTAAATATGGTAGGGCTTGTGTACATTTATCCTACGTTTGTTTGATGAAACAATCATTATTGAACCAAGTAGTGACATCAAATTTGCAAAACTGTAATGTGATATAAATCAAATTTCTTTTTCTTGCAAAGTCATAAGTGAGAAGACAAACAAAGCCATGCTGAGCCTTATTATATTTTTAGTACCTTGTGCAGCCATTTCACAGCCTGCTCTAAACAACAAGATGCAGCCTCTGCGAAAAGGGTCATGCTTATCAAAATCAGGAAAACGAAAGATTTGCTTTTGGCTACAAAAAGAAAAGGACACAAACCGTTTTGTTTTCTTATGGGTTTTTATGAATAGAGTAGAAACATATGGTGTTAATCTACGGAGAACTAGTAGTCTCTATGATTACATGTTTGTATAAAAAAGGATAATTTTACAGACTATCCTATTCTGACGATGACATCCAATTCTCTCGCGTCTCGTCTCTCTGATGGCGAAGCACGAAGGCAGAACTTTTCAGATTGATATCACCATGCCAGGTTCAAACCAAAATTCTTATACTTTAAGGCCTTTGATTATGATATTCCAAGACCTAGAACCTATGTTTTGGGGATTATGGGGTTGGGTTAAGTTAGGGGATTCACTTGATTTCGTGTCAGATTACTTAGGGCTTTGTTGAGATTTCATGTGTGGCTATTGTGTTATCACTTGACTACTTCACTTGACTGATTGTGAATCGGTGTAGGAGTTGAGATTTTAGGGTTTATGGGTGTTAGAGTTCTGTTTTGTTCATAACCGATCTTTTTTTTTGAATTGCAGAAGGGTATCCATTTGAGCCTCCAAAGATGCAATTTTCAACCAAAGTTTGGTAAGAAGATGATGACTCTTGTTTCAATTTTGTTGTAAGGTCTTAGCTTTGAGCTTTGAGTCTGTGAAAGGAAGTCTCTTTTGCATCTTTTAATAGACCTCAAAGCGTTCATGAGCTTGTCGTATGGACCAATTCGAGAATGATGTTTGCTTATCTCTAATCAAAGTAAATAAGCTCTGAGAAGCTTTGTTAGTTATCTGTAATTTTCTTATTGAGATTGACAAATGTGTAAGAAACTTAATTGCGTGGTACTACAGAAGCTTATAGAAATTGAATCGGTTGTTAATGCACAACTATTCATCTCTGTCATGGGGTAAATGTTTTGATAATATCATAGTTATTTTCTTATAATGTCCTATCTGTAGTCAGAAATTCAATCTCTGCTAAAGTTGTTTTAAAGGGTCACTACTAATGTGGTTGTATGTTAGTACGTTCATGCAATGTGTGCTAATTAAAGGTTTATCTTTGTTGATGATTCATGTTAATCAAAGATACAAGCTTTAAACCCTTGGATTTGTTGATTCATAGGTTGAAGAATTTGGAGTTTATGTCAAAACATGGTCCATATGCTTTGGAGACAGAACAACCATCGGTTAGAAGTATTCTTGTCCAGATCAAGCTTACAAGTAAGTACACCTGTGCTTTGTCCATCATGCTGCAAAGTAGTCAGATACATTTTTTTTTTCTTTGTTATATCATTAATAGCTGATTTTTGTTAGATTTAGATGATAGAGCATAAAACTATTATCATCACAAAAGATATCTTTGAAGTGTTCCTTTCAGAAATTTCAATATTCAGTGGTGTAGTTGTTGTGTAAACTTAATTGCAATTATGACAGTGGGCACTGGCCAGTGGGCAATATGTATTTATTACGATGCACGTAACTAATATAGAGGACGTTAACCAAATCTCTTCTTCTTTTACCAAACCAAGAGCCTTCATCATCATCATCATCGGAGAAAGAGAGCCATGGCTCATTCGCTGGAGCTGTGTTTAACATCTCAACGAGCATCGTCGGAGCTGGGATTATATCCATTCCGGCGGCGTTTAAAGTTTTGGGTGTCATCCCATTTATTTCGATAGTCGTGATCATAGCTTGGCTCTCCAATGTATCAGCTGGGTTTCTGATGAAATCGACGCTCGTCGGAGAGTCAACGACTTACGCCGGCGCGATGAAGGATTCGTTTGGGAAACCTGGCGCCGTCGCTGTTACTATTGCTTCATGAGCGATTAAATTTGTCGCAAAATCTATTGTTTTCTTTTTCATAAACTCAAAATTTGACAACATTAAAAACAACTGAATGTTTAAACACAAGATTATGAGTCGATTGAGACAGTATTTGTTCTTGATTTCTACCAAAAGCTTTTCCCAAATAAGCCTCAGATAGTGAGAAGAGTTCTAAGACCTGCACAATTCATGATCATAGTAAGAACTCAGCATAATCTACTTTGTTCACTGTACAGTCATTGCTGTAAGAACTAACCTTCTAATGTTCTTCGAGGGCACAAGTATTCCTCGCTTCTCGAGGCTCTTGAATCGATCTCTTGCAAGAGTGCAACATGCCTATCAAAATTAAGAGAACGACTGTTTCAGTTTTTTGCCACTAAGAAATTTCACAAGGACCAAAAACGTTGGATTCAGGGAACACAGACCTTCAGTTTACGAAGTGACCCAGTCATCTCTTCTGTCAAGAGGACTTGAACTGGAGGAGCCTCAAATCTGAAACAAACAGTCAGTTGACTCAGTATTCCTAAATTCAATTTTCAGAACTGCAAAATTATAATTTGACTAGAATGAGCTTGAAAATGTAAGAAAATGTATAGGTGTAAAGAAGGATTTAGTTTCATACTTGTACTTTCCCAAACGAGGAGGACGTATCTTCAGCACTTCCTGCTTGGCGACGACCCGTCGTAAATGTTTATTCTGTTTATCCTCATCTTCTCGGGCTATTTCTTTTAAGATATTGGGTAAGCTACAAGGTAAAACAAGATTTTGTGTAGGTGTGATTTTACAAGTAATCAGAGACATCATCAAGATATATTAAAATCACAAAATACCTGTCAATTTCCTTTGAGATCTGCTTTTTAGCCTTTTCCTTTGTCTCTTTTTTAAGCAGAGCCTTTTGCCTACATCGCTTATTTAATTCCACGCGGGTAACCCTCTTTGTTTTTCTTGCGAAACTGCAGTACAAGAATTTCAAACACATGAAAATAGTAAGTAAACAAAATATAATAGTACTGTCTTCCAAGAATTAGAGAGCTTCTTACTTGTTCCCAGCCTCTGACACTTCATTCTCAACGTCTTCTTCATCATCTTCATCTTCACCATCACCAAGACTTTTGTCCACTCCAAGAAAGTACCTCTGAGATAGTAAATACAAAAGCCGTATGGATTAAAACTATCAAATACAATGCTCATCTTTCCATTAATATATTGATTACAAAACAAGCAAAAGACTCACCTCATCTTCACTGACTTCATCTCCATCAATAGTCAGAGGAACAGGTGCAGGCCCTAACTCAGTTTTGTAAACTTTCTGCATTTCTTGAGCAACAGCTTCAGCCAACATATCCTGCAAAAAAACGAAATGAATGCAACATTCACACACAAGACTAGGATGATAAAACAAGCTCGCTCAGATCTGTAAAACTTATTTAATAATGAATAAAATACCTGGTGACTTTCAGTTGTAGGGTTGTATGAGCATCCTGGATGTTCAATTTCTACTGCTGGAATAATTGAAGGTTTTTTGAAAATCTGTAAACAAGAAAAGATTCTAGCCAACTGAGTAACTGTCTCGAACAAAACAAATTCTCCATTACAGAAACAACAAAAGCAAACAACTTCAATTACAGGAGACACATTACCTTTCTAGGATTGGTCTCATGTTCTCCTGCAAGTATTTTTTTCGAAACGGAAATGTTAAATCATGACATAGAAAAAGTTATGATTAAGAAGCAACAAGAAAGTAAACATTAACAGACCTTTATTATCATCATCCCACAAGTCTACCATTTCAGAGGAATCGTCACCAACATTCTGAAAAGAAAGACAAAACATCATATGAAATAAGCTCTCCAGAACAATGTAGAGACGACGAACAACAAAAATCTTATAAAGCTAGAAAATCATATCATAAAAAAAAAAACTCACCTTTTGAACTTGTTTAGATGTTTTATCTTCTGTAACGACTGTTGCCTTCTTACTTTTCTTCAACTTTGGCTTTGAAGATGGCACTAACTGGACAAATGGGTTCTTCTGCAAAATACTGTCACAACGGAGCACTCTCTCTCTACGTTTCTCAATCTTTCTCTTAACCGGAAGGTCTGATACGCAAAATATCACATTCAAAATCAAATTCACGAACAAAAAAATAACTCTTTTTTTGCATTCTAAAATATCACTCCCATCCATGAACGTTCTCATAACTCCCATCAAAACTAATGAAGCAGCTAAATAAGTAAGCTTTATCAAACAAACACACTAAAAAGGCATATTTCATTACTATAAAACTCAATTAAACTTCAGCTGAGATATGAGGACTCAAACCAAGCTCTAAATATTAAAGGGCAAAGGAACAAACCATGGGATTTATCGACGTGGAAGAGGTCCTCGCTGGGAGCAGCGGAGAGGTTGCCGCCGGAGAGAGCATCTCTGGTAGACTTCTCAAAGAAATCTTCAATGTCCTCAGTGCTTATGTTAGCCCTCCATGCTTTTTTCCCTTTCCTTGAAGTTTTCGCCTTCTTCCCCATTTTTTTTTTTTCTCTGTCTCTCTCTCTCTACCGGCGGCGCGAAGGGAAAACGAAAGAGAAGGGAAAGGAGATGGTTGAAGAAGAGGACACTAGGGGTAAGTAAGTAGGGCTTACAGATATACTTTATGGGCCTTATGTAGCTCCATTTCCCTCTAATGGGCCCATATCATCAAACAAAACATTATTTCACTATAATTATCGCATGATTTTATTTACTGTAGTGATCGATTAGATATATATAAAAAAAATCTAGCAGGTAATTAAAAAATATGTGAGAGAATTAACGAAACCAAAAATTATAAGTTTCATACTTTCATGGTTATAATTATTCCATTATTTAATACATCAATCATATTTTTTTCTTCATTCGCATAGATAGATATCATGATGATATTACCATCCGAAAAATACATAGTAATTGACTTATTAAGTCCTTGTGCTTTTTTTTATCAAGGAAATTGCTTTTTCAAGTAACATCATGAATATTTTCAATCTGTGCATTCATATGAATATAAGTCTCGGATAATAATACCTTCAAAATTATTCTGCAACTTGATTTGACTTATATTTTAACCTCTTTTTTTTTTTTGTCTTCTATACTAACTTTATTAACATGTACGGTTTTTTTCTGAACATTATACGGTTATCAAATGAGCATAATTAATTAGAAACACATAATCATATATTGTGCTATCCAAAATTTGAAGTCATTAATCTCAAAGAGAGTAATTAATTAGGCAGTCGTACGTTATGTAACCTGTCTTCCAAGAAAACGAAAAAAAAATGCATGTTTTGTGAAAAAGGATGAAATCAGTTCTTAAGAATAGATTAAATTGGCGTCACGGCACATCGGACACCTGATTCCAGTTTAATAAAATAAACTAGAGCAGATGTTTGTTAACGTGTGTTATCACTTCTTCTCTCCCATTTTTGTGGGATTCCAATAAATAAGTTTTGAAAAAAATCTTGGTTACAATTAGTTTATAATTAGGAATGCACACGATCACGCATTATTTACATGTAAAGCATATATGTAGTCAAAAACTTAATGATAAACGCGTTTGTTTTTCGTCTACTGTATTCTGATATATATTTATATGAGGATGTAAATGATTGAGCAATGTCTATTATTTGATCAAAATACTATACCAAATATCGAAAATAAAAGAGTTGTTTTAAAAATCAAAAAAAAATGAGTGATGTTTGATAGCACAAAGCCGCCCCCGTGACCTAATTCTCATTTGATTCTTTTGTCACATTCAAGAGGAGAGTGGGGTAGATCAAATTGCTAAACCCTGACTACAACATATTATTGTAAATTCTTCTTAAGATATGTTCAATTTTATTTTGTCCTTTTGGTCTCATCTGAATCCCACGTATGGTCCATCCAATATGTTATATCTTGGAGTTTAATTAATGAGTCGTCCTTAACATTGATGTGCCAACATAGAGATGATATACAACGAGAGATAATGTCACGATGATCGCTAGACACTTTTTAATCAGACATGAGAAATATAATTTACAACGTAAACTGATTAGCCTATACTCTTTTAACATTATTGACATCAAAAGAAAGACAACTCTTTTATTATAATAGTTTTCTTAGATCACTGCCAGTTGTTCAAAAACCTAAGACTCTATATTTCAAATATATCATTAAATTGGTATGATAACAAAATATATATTTTGTATCGGTATACCAAATCTTTTTTTACAAAAATTTTTTTAAAAAAAAAAAATTCTTATTTTTTGGTAGCTATGTTAAAATTTATTCTTAATCCACAATAACTTTAAAAGTTCTTGTTTTTTTTTGTTTGTCTTCAAATTGATTAAAATTTATAGAATACCTTTAGCTTGAGCTGATAATGACTATAGTGTTTCATAAATAATTTGTATAAGTTGGACGTATAAATTTACAAGTACAATCAGAAGCCTCTTCCTAATACGTAGGAAATAAACCAATGATCGTTTCGCAAGTGGAACTACTGAGTACTGACTATGAATATTGAATTTCATTAATTTCGTTTGTAAGATGATTTTATGTGCGTATTGTAAAACCAAAATGATACTAACATCAATTGTCTCGGGCAAGAAAATATAACTCATATGGAGGAGAAGACAAAAGAGATATAGCTGTCACAAACACGAGACTCTTTTACAAATTTTATTTTAAAATATATATTTACATAATGACATAAAATAAATGGATAATATGATAGGAAAATACTTGTCTTTCTAAAATGATCATATCTAAGCCAAAACTTTTAGAAGCGAAACGATGACAATGCAACTCTCTGTAGCCATTAGAATTCAGATGTAGATAGCGACTCCTTTCTTTTTTTTTTTTTTTTTTTTTGACCTCTGACTCCTTTCTATAAATATACAGATAGTGTACGTTTACTCATATTATTTCACATATATTTTGATTTAATTTCCAGTCAAAAAAATTATATAACATTGAAAACTAATAGTATATATATTACGGTTTGCGAACATGTATAATCCAACTACATTATGTATAGCCGGCGGTGAAGATAAAGTTTATACATAGTGGAGTATAAACCGAGCAACAATATGTATAGACTCCACTTTTCTTTTTTTTGAACAAACAATAGTGTATAGACTCCACTATGCATATATTTATCTAGATACAATATGCATGTATTACCTCTCAACTACGTCATGTGTTAACTAGTTACACTGTGTATAAGAGTTTGAACATGTAAATGTACAGAAACCCATATAACACGAATAAATTGATCTTTCTAACTACACTTGACTTATATGTAGCTTAATTTCGTCGACTTGGTTCATAACGGTAGACTTTTCCGTAGAAATATTATTTTTGAAACAAAAGATTTTGTTTGTAAAAACTGTTTAATAGTTTATCATAGATACTTACTCAGATTATTCTTTATCTTCAACTGCAAGAGATATTAACATTTAAACTTTTGAAATCGAAATATATGTGTGTGTGTGTGGACATTGGATTAGGAATATATGAGTATTGTTGATTGACACTCAACAATGGTTGTAAAATCTGTTTTTTTTTTTTTTGGCAAGTTTACAGTTATAGGTTAAGCTCTTTTGTAAACCTCACATTCCATGTTAATGATATTCACATTCCTATAGAAACAAATTGGATTTGGAACCATGATGATGTGGTGTCGCGATCCGGTCCAAGCCAGTCAACAACAATCATCAATTGTGATTATGACTAATTTATCAAATTTATATTACTGATCAGCTGTGCTTTAGAACGATGAAATCGTTAATTGTGTCTACAGAAATATTTAATATAATGTATATGATTAACGCTAAATGGCTTGTTATCATGACAGCATACATAATTTAATTGTTAATTATGTATATATTGCACCTACCATATGACAAGCGGAGGACTACGAATCAAAACTCTACCATTCGATTTTAATTAATATGTATATAATATATTGCAATATATGGAACCATACACATGGATAATAATAGTGTAGACGAGAGGCGGAGAAAATCAAGGGGTTTGCACCAAACCCTAAAATAAAGAAGAAAAAGAAACAGAGCGTATAGGAGGAAGATGAGGAGAGGAATTAGTAAAATGTCCAAATGAATGAAGCTATAGACGTAAAAGAAAAAGGGTTTGATGAAGCAACGGGACTTGTGTGTAGAGTGTTGTTTTGTTGTGATGATTAATTGGCACACATGTGAATTGGTGGGTACGTTTGTTTGTCCGTCTCCTATATAGACAATGTTCTACATCTTATACCATTGCTAATATATCCAACCTTATATACGTACATGTATCTATACGCAGCTTACATATACGGACAACATCGTATAATTATACATAAGGATGCTGCGCGCGAGTAACTTGATAGATGTGTTTTTTAGATTGATCCATCAAATCATTCTATATGTAATGTGAAGGGAAATTGTTAGGCATCAACCTTTATAAGATATATGTGTTTGAAAGATGTGACTTAACATTGGTGTTTGTTCAAAAATAGGATTTGTATTATTGTTAATGCATACATGCACATGTATACGCGGTGTATACGGCATGCAAATACATTTATCTAATGTATATACATATAGACAGAGAAAGAAAGAGAGCGCGGTAGAGAGGACAAGGAGAGAGATGAGGAATAGGTGAAGAGAGAGGAGGATATATGTGTGGGTATTTGTTCATAAAGATCCCCGTGAGGAGTGTTTGGAGGCATTCCAAAATCACAACTAACATTCTTTTGTTTGCTTTTATCCTCACCTTCACTTCTTTCGATGCTCCCAAAATTTTTATTTTCGATTACTTTTAATATGCATTTCACAAATATTAATTATTCCCCCCATATATCACGAGCTCATCATTCCCTTTCTCGTCCCATTTTATTTTTACTTTCACTATCTATTCAATTATCCTATTATAAGATTATTCAAGTGGCGCATATATATATAACCGCAACCTAGTCCACAAGTTCAAATGATTTGTTCTTGTTGTTGCAATGATAACGAATTGGTAGTAATTTATGGTACTTGCATGTCTTTTATTTCCCCATTGAATATAATTAAATTCCATGAAAATAAGAGATGGTGATGCTAATTTATGCTATTCAGTTTAGATATGTATATATATATATATATATATAGTGAAGAAAATTACTTTGAGTTTAGAATTTATAGTTAAATGACTAGCTTGCTATATGTATTTTTTTTTAAAAAATATTAGTATATATACATACATGATAAAGTCCTTTTTGTGATCAACATAAACTTTTTTACATGATTTTGAAGAGTACATCATATGACCAACATGTTTCTTAAGAAAATATATTAGTATTCCCTATACACATACATAAAAAAGTCCTTTTCATGATCGACATATACTTTTTTACATGACTTTGAAAGTGTACATCATATCAATATAAGCATATAAATGGAGTTTTGTAATCATTTATCTGTTCTATCGGTTTCCAAAATTTAAGGCTGGCGATAGTTGTTATCAATTATCGTGATTTTCCTTGGAGGCGTTAGAATAGTATTTAGACACAGAAGAAACTAAAATCACATCAATAAATACAGAGTAAATCATTTAAAGCGTAGTTCATTACAGTGAGAGTTTACCGTCAATACACATTGACGATAAAAACATTGATTAATTTACAATATTCAAGTTGGTAGGTAAAAGGTAGAGACACGTATACGTATATTTATACGACCATTTATATGATAGAAATATTGTATAAATATAAGATAATATAATCATATAAGAAAACAAAAATAAAAATTGGATCGAATATTAAATAGAATATCGTCTATTGAGACATAGAGGCAAGCAAGTAATTCACGAGATACAAATCGGAGTTGTCCGTATATTATATTTTGTAGCGATCAAGAGAGACTAAGGCAGACATGTGAGAGGGGAGAGTATCCTATAAACAATTTTAATCTAAGATCTCTGCTTCCTCCCTCTCATATATATATTTACACATTGTTCCTCTATATATTTATAAACAAAGTCGAGGAAGCTCAATACGAAAGAAGATGCTAATGAAAGCTTAGAAGAAGAATGGTTTCGAGAGAACAGAAGAGAGGTTCTTTGCAAGAGAAGTTTCAGTTGCTTCGTTCGATCACTAATTCTCATGCTGTAATTATCACATCACCCTCCCTCTCTTTCTTTTTTGATTTTGTCCGACGGAGAATAAACGCAATCATATGTATACGCATATAAATCCTATTTTTAACACACACATGCGCGTGCACACACACAATCTTAATCGATCTATATATAGCTTTGTGTTTTCACTCAATCACAATTTCGTCCCTTTGGATCATTTATATTTGAATCCCTTTTGATATTTATATTCAAGTTTGCTTTTTATTTATTTATTTGGCTAATCACTTGATCCTTTTCTAATCATATATAGAAGATCACGTATGCTATTGCAAACAGGATATACATATTTGGCCAACTTATGAATTGAGATGGATTCTCTCTTTTAATTTATGGTACATCGATAATTCTAGCGATGTTGTATATACTACTAATATGTGTGTGGGCACACGTGTTTTGATGACAGGAAAACGATACATCGATCATAATGGATGCATCAAAATATATCCAAACGCTTAAGCAGAAAGTCGAAAGATTCAACGAAGGCCCTACTGCAGAGCAATCTTCAAGCGAGCCCACGGATCCAACGACACCAATGGTAAACAATCACAAACATACAGATATAATGTTTCCTTTGGATCCGTTATGTACTTAATTAAGTACGTACGTAGGTGATTAATATTGTGTGACAGTGTTGAGAGATTCATTAAGATTGGGCTTTTTTTTTATATAGGTAACAGTGGAAACCCTAGAAAAAGGTTTTATGATAAATATACTCTCAGGGAAGAATCAGCCAGGGATGCTTGTTTCGGTATTAGAAGCCTTTGAGGATATTGGGCTTAACGTTCTTGAAGCTAGGGTTACATGTACCGACTCCTTTAGCTTGCATGCCATGGGAGTCGAGGTAATTAATCTCATCACCACACCTCATATATATATATATATATATATATATATCTGTATACATTTATTCTATATCGTCGTTAATTAAAATGATTTGCGAATATATGATTTGGACAATGTTTGTATGAAGTTCTTGATACAAAAGAGCTAGCTGATTCTGTTTTGTCCAAAAAAAAAAGAGTGCTGATTCTACAATGGTGTCATCATATGAATTTACGAAACTTTATGTGGTTTCACTTACTTTATTACATACATTGAAAATTAATGCCTGTGATTTTGCTGGTGCAAATTTCAGAATATTATAAATTAAAGTGGGCAATCTCAACACACACACGCACACGCATACAAAATATAAAAACATGTGTTGTCTATGTCGATATATGTGTGTGTTGGCATGAATAATATATTTGATGATTACGTCACTGTTAATAATAAAAATGTAGAATGAAGAAGGAGAGAATATGGATGCTGAAGCAGTGAAACAGGCAGTGACAGATGCAATGAGGAGCTGGCTGGGGTGAAAGCAATGATCCACAGATCTAGATTGACCCACTTTTTTTTTTTACCTTTATTTATTTCTTATTATACAAAATATAATAACACAATTTCTATAGTATTTTTGCTCCTTTTTTTTGTTCTGTCCATCTTTGTAGCTCTGAATCTTCCCCTAAAAAGGGATAATGAAGAAAAATCAGTGGTATGTTTCTATATATATTTCACATATGCAAATAGAAAATACGAATTCAATATATAGCCAGTACGTATATATTAGTCACCAAACTGATACATATCAACCGAGTACAGTTAAAATTTTCTTCATATGTTAGATCAGAATATCATTTAGAGAAAACGCTCAGAGCATTGTTTCTGAATTCAGTAGACTAAAACTTTAATTATTTTGGATTTGGTCAGATGATATTAATTAGTGAACTTATTTTCTACTACAGAAGAAGACAAGCATTTCTTTGTTCACGTGACCAAAATAACTCCAGAAAACCTGGAAAGTAAAACGTATCCGTTCTACACATTCCATCCACTATTACTAAATCACGACTAACTATTAAGTGTGATACTTTGGTTTACTTAGCATAAGGCAACTCATGTTTTTTTAAGGGGGTTCCTCAATCCTAGCGAACTAGGTTCTATTCTTACCAAATTAAAAAGTTTCCAATTTTAGACCGAATGAATCTTGAATTTTATAAATACTTTAATTTTTTAATACAATTGAAGAAAACGTTACAATTGAATCCATACCAGATCAAAATGAAAGATAAGTTTAAAAATGAAAATCTATAGCGGGTCCGGATCAAAACTTTCAAAATAATGTTTCGATCAAAAACTTTGATTTCGAACGGAACGGAAACAACCTGAACACGTACGATCCATAGTAAAATTTTATTTTATATTGGTTACTGTGTTGATAAAACATATATATATATATATATTTTTCGAAGTAAAAGAAATATGAATTGAACACTTTTCATCAAGATCACGTGCTGCATGGTATTGCTGATAATTAATTCAGTTGTAATTTGTATCTTATAAAGTATATAGAGTACATTAAAAAAAAAAAAAAAAAAAAAACTAAGTCCATGGAGGCGCGCGATGAGCTGGTTTCTGCAAAGTTCTTGGAGGTATATATGGATTCTTGTATTTCTCTGAAGCTATGTAGAGTACGGGCGTGCTTCAACAGTTTTGTATCGGGAACCTTAATTTGTATACGAACTCAGTAAACGTATATAGCTCGTCGTTTGTCATCTCTGAAAAGTGTTGCTGAAGTTGAATCAATCTTCGATGAATGCAGCTAGCCATTGTAAAACAAAAAAAAATCCTTACACAGTTTAGACGAATTTAGCTAACATCAAAATAAAAGAATAAGAAACAAAAAAAAAATCGCCGTGATCGATGATTGAGTTGACAAAAAAAAAAAAAAAAAGAATAAGAAACAATGACAAACGAGTACTAGATACAAACATCGTTTTGACAATAAAAAAATGTTGAAATTTCCGACGAACAATTATCCCTCAAAAAAAGGTAATATATATCCTCCTCAAGTCACAGAATGGACTATAAAGCTCATCAATCTATTGATCACATATTAAGAATAAGCGTAAAAGTCAGTGTCAGCCGACAAATACATCAAAAAAAATATACTAACACTATATGATAACCATGAAAATTTTGAAGTTAAAAAACTTAATTATACAGAATTAAAAAAAATTGTGGCAGCGAACATAAAAATCTAATTACACTCAATAACAAAAGTAAACCACATAATTTCAATGCCTAAAAGAAGATAATCGTCAGGGTCTATCTATCCTTACGCATTAACCACAATAATAACAGTGGCATCGATTGTTAGTAGTGGCTCGAGTAAGAGAAGCCTTCATAATCTCCACTGTAAGATTTGGATGATTGACGACAAACAACTTGAACTCATCAGAGTTAGCAATCACGTTTAAATGGGTTTGGATACTAGTGAAGGCAGACTTGTGGAGGACTATGTCAAAAGGGATTTGGGCGAGCTCAAGGATGCTAAGAGCGTTTGATGAATTTAAAGTAGATACAAGCTCGGTTCTGCATAGGTCACGTAGATGCGGTATCTCATATTTATCTGCTGCAAGATAGAGTGACCGAGCATGTTTCTTGAGACTGGCAGAAGAAGAGGAAGAACCATCAACGCTGTAGATGAAATCAACAAAAGCCTCTAATTCTTCATGTTTCATCTCAGGGAGAGTGATAGTCTCTAACTTAGCCGAAGCCTTGATCTCGTCTGGTTCCAGCATCTTCTTAAACACTTCAGACCTTGCTGCCTATTTAAGAAAATTTTCCATATTTTGTTCAGCATAAGATTAAAAATTGAAAGGCATTATTAACACTAGCTAAGAGAGAAGAGAAGGGTGTTACTGTTACCAACAAGTTTGTGGGCGAAGATAGTTGTTGAAGCATCATCACTGTCTCCAGCCCTGAGCTGAACATCGGATTGCCATTGTTCTGTCAATAGTTTCCTAAATCCATTCAAGAAACCATCTTCGTTGCTCGCTTTTGCCATTGCAAAACCAAAACCTGACTGTGGAGATAAATCAATTGGAAACGATGTTAAACAATAGCATATACCAAAAAACAAGTTTTTACAAAACGAAGCTCAGATAAAAAATTCCAGGAGCGAGCAAAGAGACATGTATGTTTCAAGAAAAATTGTGTATACTACATTCAATGTAAAGTAACCAACGCAAACTTGTCGACATGCGAAATTTGAATAGAAATCTACCAGAAGAAGAAGAAGACTACTCTTATTTATATTAAGTTAGTAACTGCTACAAGAATTGAGAAACGTTTTCTAGTACCACAGAACAATCGAGGAGAAAGTGTAAGAGCGAGAACTACCAATATTCAAAGCAAAACAATGGTTTCTCTAAACACTTTTTGATTAATAGAAAATATGTTTACAAGTTTGTTCTAAACAATTTTCATACCTATCTTAGAAATTTTTCAAGAAACCTCAAGCTCTCTCTAGGTTCTTAGCTTTTATAAGGTAAAACTTATTGGTTAGGTAATCTTTCTCTTGTTTGACCGTCTTAGCATCCTATTTATAGAACTAGGGTCTAAGCTATACAACAAGCAAACTACCTATTATACTTCTAATAGGAATCAGAAAATTTCCTTTTTCTTTATGGATTAGAACATTGTCCTTGTTCTTCACGTTTACTTTTCTTCTTGAGAAAGTTACGGCAGAAATCGAGAAACTCTCTCGACGCTCGGCAAACTCCTTCTAAATTTGATGTTTTTTGTTTTTTTTTTCTTTTTAAAAACTTTTACCACAAACAGTTTATGTGTTATGGATTTTGATCGTGTGAAATTAGGGAAGACTTGACATGAAACTGATCTTGCTTGACTTAAGATGTACGTAGTCAAAACTGAGGATGGACATCATCAATCACAAAACGAGATGCTTTAGACTCCGATCAATTCTTACGGATGAAGTTGTTGCAGAGATCATGATCATCGAGCCTGTTTGTAAGACATTCGCAGAGCTAAAGAACTGCATTTATATAAGCAACCCTTCACAACATACTAAATAAATCTACCTAGAGGCAGCGCATTGTATTTTAGACACGAATTGGCAAACTTAACTTTGGATACTATGCACGATTATGTCAACTCACTTGCAAAGGATAAATCGGTTTATTAGAAAGAGATGAAACAACAAGAGAATGTTTATTTTTAGACGTACTGACGACAGAAACCACATAATCTTTTGGTATTAATACTAAGCCAAATTAAAGAAGCCTTCATTATCTCCACGGCAAGATTTGGGTGGTTGACCACAAACAGCTTGAACTCCTCACCACTAGCAATGGCACTCATATTGGTTACAACATAAGTGAAGGCGGCATTATTGAGGGTTTTGTCAAAAGGGATTTGGGCGAGCTCAAGGATGCTAAGAGAATTTGATGAACTCAAAGATGATATAAGCTCGGTTCTGCATAGGTCACGTAGATGAGGTATATCATATTTATCTGCTGCAACATAGAGTGACCGAGCGTGTTTCTTGAGACTTTCAGAAGGAATGGACCCATCAACGCTGTAGATGAAATCAACAAAAGCCTCTAATTCTTCATGTTTCATCTCAGGGAGAGTGATAGTCTCTACTACATTAGCCGAAGCCTTGATCCCATCAGGTTCCAGCATCTTCTTAAACACCTCTGACCTTGCTGCCTATTTAAGAAAAAAAAAATCCATCTATTGTTCAGCACAACAAGATTTAAAAATGAAGAGCATTATTAACACTAAGAGAGAAGAGAAGAGAAGAGAAGAGAAGAGAAGGGGTACTGTTACCAGAACAAGTTTGTGGGCAGAGATAGCTAGTTTTTGCAGCCTCATCATCATCATCATCACTGTCTCCAGCCTTGAGCTGAACATCGGATTGCCACTGTTCTGTCAATAGTTTCCTAAATCCACCCAAGAAAACATCTTTGTTGCTTGGCTGTTTTGCCATTGCAAAACCAAAACCTGACTATGGTGGAGATAAAATCAATTGGGTAAACCATGTTAAACAATAGCATACAACAAGACTAAACAAAAAAAAAAAAAAAAAACAAGTTTTTATGAATTACAAGACCTACACAACTAGTAGAGACTAGAGAGAGAGAGAGCAACAAGTCACTTTCTAGAAAAAGATCCAAGTCTTTTTACTTTTTCCCTTCCTGAGACTAAGAAATCCACAAAGACGACAGTTTCAAGGGTGTGAAACAACAACAACAACAACAACAACAACAACCAAAAAAATAAGGAAACAAAAAATCCACAAAACGAAGCAAAGATACATGTTTTAAAGAAAAAATTCAAAGTAAAGTAACCAACGCAAACTTATCGACATTAAGAAAAAGAGCACTTTTTTATACAATTCTATAAGAATTGAGAAACGTTTTCTAAGTACCACAGAACAATCGAGGAGATAGTTACGGCGGAATTCTCGACACCGGTCAAAATAGAGGATTCAACGGACTGATTGATCGATTTCACCGGAGACGAGCTTCTCTGTCACGCGGCAGTGACAAAACCCACTGAAGGGTAGGGAGTGAAAAAGACCTAATTTTTTAATTTTGGGGATATATAAACAAACAGATTCTGTTTGTTCAGATAAAATTAAAATCCAACTTGATTCTCGCTCGGTATAACTAAACCGATGAGTGTTGGTAAAATAGTTTTGACCCATCTTGCTGGTTTTTTTATTAACTTTTACCAAAAACAAATTACTTCCTTATGGATTTGTTGTCATGTTGTATATCAGTAAAGAAAATTTTAGATTTTTTTTAAAAAAGTATGAACATAACTATAAAAAAAAATGAGTTAATTATTTTCTAATTTTTTTAAATATGGTGTTTATTCTTCTATAACTTTTTTTTATTTTGGTTACTAAGCTAATTTACCCATTATTTTTATGAAAGAAAAAAATGTTAACTACAAAACAAAACTATATATCAAAACTTCTACCAAAAAAAACAAAAACTATATAAAACTGTGGAATTTATGGACCAAAATCTCATATCCCCTTTTCATCAAAACAATTTCTCAAAACTCCCCTTAATATTAAAAAGATAATATTACCCTTAATAAAGGTTGTTAAAGGTTAAATATAATTAAACCAGTAAGTGTTCAACGAAAAACACAGTAGCTAGGATACAACTAGTTGTACCCTAGTTGTACTATGCGGGATGCAACTGGTACAACTAGGGTACAACTAGGGGATATCTGGTACAACTAGGATGTTTGGAAGAAAAGGGGATATGAGATTTAAATTCGGAATTTATCTTCTTGTGGCTTAAATTGTTCTGTTTCAGAAAAGGGTCTAACGGTAACATAAACGATATATTAACTCATGAAAGTGTAATCACACCCATTGAATTCGTTTAAAGCAAAGATGTGAGTGGTGATGTTGGTATAATTGAAAATATTTGTGAGTGTTTTAAAGTAAAAAGTATGCGCCTTTCGTAATATTTGTTAATGGTTTCGAAAGTTAAGTGTCACAGGGATGACAGCACAATGAGGAGATGAAAACAGGAAGATGCAAATTGCAGGAAGCTGTAGCTATTTACTCACCATGACATATTCGGTTTGAATTTTTTTTAAAATGGGATGTCAACGTTTCATCATTTCAAACTAAAGTCTTAATGATATGATCATTGCGCATCTTATGTTAAAACCGATATATCTTTGCTGTTTTCGTGTCATTAGCTTTACTGTTTAACAGTTTCCTGCCATTATTTCTGAGAGACTAGAGTACACTACCGAGTTTGAGGAGATCGCCTACCTTGTTTTCCATCTCTGTCGAGTTTTCGCATTGTGAACCACAAAATTATCATGAGAGATCCTAGTAATATAATAGACCCTAAAATGGGTTTAAATTGTTTAACTAGTGTGGTATATGAGTTTTTTTTTTTAATTAGCTAGAGTTTAACTTTTGATATTTCAGTGCATCCATCCATGAGGACTAAAACTATTTCGAACAGCTAAGAGCTTACTTCATAGACGGTGATTGATTTAAGCTGGAAGAAAAAGGAGGTAACATCTAGTGGCGGCCTATACACTATAGTAAGTAGATCTCCCTGTTTCTCACCCTTAAAAAGACAGAGTGGTCCACAAGCAAAGTATCGTGATTGGCTCTGTTTCACTGGCTCTGTATTACACACATACCTACATTCTTTGTGTATACAAAGAACAAATGTTAATGGTTTGTAGATAGACATGAAGTGACACGACAAGTCAGAATAGAAAAGCTTAGGAATCTATGCATGGTGGAACTAGTAAGGTCTTGTCGAGTCGAGGTATCTGTAGGAAACATTATCTTTAACAGTTAACAGTATTAACACTTTGGCACTGGCTGTGTTTGTAGTCAAGAAATATAAAAGCCATCGTGAAATGAGAATAAAGAATCTTTCTGAGAAAGAATCTTTTCCTATTTGTGGTTATACGTTTGACCCTTAATTTCTCTCAATGTCTTTCTCATAGATATCTAGTAGCTAACACCTAAGTTACCTCAATCTCATGTTTCAGCTCACTGCAACTTGCAGTGTGAAGCCAACAAAAATATCCTGTCATATCGTTTTCAGTCGTATCCTAAAACCCTCGAGCAAATCTTTTGATCATTTACTCTTCTGTACTCTTTATTGCTCTATTTTTGATGGCTCTTGATCAAATTCTAATAAACGGTTACGCTTTTTCGGGTGTACCTGGACTTGTTTCTTACGATTGTTCAAATCGCGGTAATAAAAATCTTGAATTTTACGTACAGACTTTTAAATTATGTTAAAATCTCACACTCTTTTTGCTATAATTAGATTTGACAACCTTTGTAACAAAATGATACCAATTGAGGAACCGAAAGAGAAATAAAGTAATTGCATATAAAAAAAAACGTGGTTTGATTATCTGGATTTTGGACCCAAAGTCATTTTATTGGGCAGTCTTTTACGGTAAAAGTCAAATCCCTGAAATGGTTGGAAATATATTTCCCCATTCTTTCTTTGGTAATGTTTGTTACGTGTTGTTCTCAGCATCTCACGCTCCATAATATATATGAGCTCATCAAATAACAAAACCATTTTTGTCATTTTCTAAAACAATTTTGGGATTTTGCAATGGACCCAATAATGTAAATAAAAAAAAATTCCTTGTGTGTCATAGACATATTATTTGTTTTGACATTTTTAACAGATTTTAAGATTATTTGAATATATTGATCTATCCCTTTTTTAAAATACAGTTAACTAGACTAAAACAATTTAAAACTCAAAGTATGCCAAAAGTATAATTTTTTTTTAAAAAAAGTTAAGCTTAATTGTACTAATATTTAGCTAGATTACAAAAGAAGACTTGTTGGTAAATTAACCTAAAAAGTATAAAGTGATATTCTTTTCGAAAAAGGAAATAACAATATACATATAACATAATATTAATATTTTGTGAACTGAAACACGTAAATGTAAACATCGTTTCTAGTTTAGTGAAGTTTTTTACGAAATTACTCAAAGGTTAAATTAGATATAGTTTCGATATGAAGGTGGTAGATGCATTTATATGGAGAATATCTCATCAAGTTCCATGCATGTTTCCCTTTATTCATAATGACAAGGGCCATCAAGGCTTAAATCCTAGAGTGGGGCAAGATATCACAAGCTTTTTGGACCACCAGTTTCTCTTCCTCTCTATCGTTCCAATTTCATTGGATGCATATCAAACGCGTCTCTCTGGACCACAGTCGCTTTTGATTTTCACTGCATGCTTTCATTTGTTTATTATGTTTCAAACATAATATATAGAATGTCTCAGAAATTTTACATTTATCTTGTCATGCATGAATTGAAAGTCGGCAAGTGAAAAGGTCATACTCATACATATACTGTAGTTGTTTTGTTACGAAAACATCGAATTTTTTTTTGTCTAGGTCTTTAGCTAGGAAACAAATTTGAAGATTAGTATCAAAAAGAATTTGGAACCCGAATGAGTTAATAATTAATTAATTATTAAAAAAAACATAGCGAAACTATATCCGCTTTTATTTGTGTTTCGTACAAATCCAATTCAATTGTGTATTTATCCTATCCATGTGCTTCTTGGATAGTGCACGTGCGGTATTAAGATGGTTGGTTGTAAAACTAGTGAGGCTTAATTAAGTAGCTCATAAAATTAGGAACCTTAAGCAACTTGGAACATGTAGACTCTTCTACTACATCGCAGGAATTGAAAAACGTGGAAAAGTAAAATCAATTAAGACCCAATCTGTAAACATTTTTTTGATGGAAATACTTTTGATATTTTCTACCACTTTTATATCCCTCTTCTACTCATGTGTATTTTTAGCACTGTCGGTCATTAACGTATACGGTAAATACATGAAGCATCGAATGAACATACGGCGTAAAGGTGATACAAATAAATGATAAATTCAGACGGTATATTCTGTTGAGTTATCTTGCTGTTGTTATGTGACAGGATGGCATATGTAGGTTTATTGAGGGATTCTTATCATAATTGGAACCAAAAATGTCATCATCGCTACCTGTTTGCTGATGACCAGAATTCTACGGCTCAATATACATTGGACTTTTGTTTTGTATTTCTTCCATATTTAAACTATAATAATAAAAAAATAGACCAATTAAAAAATTGTTTATGCCAAAAGGACTTATAGTGATGATCATGATCATAATGGTGGTGGTTACATGGCCAAGGTGATGATGATGACATTATTGAAAAGGAAACAGAAAATCTAGCGGTGGCTTTATATATATCACATACTTGAGCTTGTGAAGTGTGCAATAGCTGCTAAACTAAGCAAATCTCTAAGACCTTGTTTTTCATTTCGTTTTTTTTTTGCTCAAGATCCAAATAAAGCAAACTTTAGAAGAAAAAAAAACTTTGCATCCTTAAACTATTTCCGTTTAGTCTCTCTCTACACAGCCCTGACCTCTCATAGCTCTCTCAGCTCTCATAACATTACCAAAAACATCCCAAAAAACAAACGTTAAACTTTTATTAATTAAGTTTATATATAAAATTAAATACAATTGATGGAGGCTGCGAAAGTTTACACACAAGATGGCACCGTCGACCTCCAAGGCCGTCCCGTACTCGCCTCTAAGACCGGTCGTTGGAGAGCTTGCTCTTTCCTCCTCGGTATATTTTCACAAATCTCAAATAACTCTTTCCATTTATAGATAACTTGATTAAAAATATAAATTTTCTTGTGCGTTGTTGTACCTTGAATCTTTATATAGTCTTATGTGTGTGAGAAGGGTATGAAGCGTTTGAGAGGATGGCGTTTTATGGAATAGCGTCGAACTTAGTGAATTATTTGACCACAAGACTTCACGAAGACACAATCTCCTCGGTTAGAAATGTAAATAATTGGTCTGGTGCAGTTTGGATCACTCCGATCGCCGGTGCTTACATCGCCGACTCTTACATCGGCCGCTTCTGGACTTTTACTGCCTCCTCTCTCATCTACGTCCTGGTATTCTTCATTCTGTTTTATTTTATTTTATGGTTAAAATGTGAATTAAATTAACCAAACTAGCCAACCGTACCCGATTTAACAACTCTCGAAGAAACCGAACTTAGAGAAAAAAATTACATCGAATAAAGAAAATTTTTGTTATATATATTTTCCTCTTAAAAATTATATTTTTCAGATATTTTCCTACCAATGTTTATTTTTACTTTATTTGCTTTGGGTTAGACCGGTTGGTCATCATAAATTAAAGGAGTAGACATGTGTTTGTTTGTCGGGGTTTTGACGTGCGATCGGATATGGCCCGTGAACGTTTATCCCAAGAAGACACTACCACAAAAAAATATTTGCATTTTTTTCCACTGGTTAATAATATATTTGAGAACAAGTTTGTGGTTTCTGTTAAAATGGACATATTTTATATGAGAATGTTATTAAGAAGGTTCAAGAAAAGAAAATGCATACAAATATATATGGATCATAAAAATTTGAATGTAGCGTGTATGAAATAGATATTAATTAAAGAACAAGTAGTACATTATTGTATAAGGTACTAACTAATTTTAGTCTTCAGATAACCACGCGTTTGTTTACAATTATATCATATATGCAATTTTGGTAAGAAAAGTAAGTTATATTTAGAGTTAATTAACGAAGGCAGAGTTTTTTTTTCTTCTCAAAAATTATATAACAAACGGTTTTTACATCACCTGTTCGACGCAGTGATGTCGACATGTGAGTACTAGGCGTTGTTTAAGACAATATTAGATTGTTAGTTGTTTCTTACAAAACTTGGCTACTTTTCTAATCATTTGGCACTGATGCGTGACATGCGTCTGAGATTATTAGATTATTATTAGGCCTAAAGTCGAACACGTTTGATCTGCGTCCATAATGTTGACGACGTGTCAGAATTGAAGGCACCAGTTAACGAGAGCTAACTTCGATTTATTTTACTTTTTGAGATTTAGTTTATGTAGATAATATCGATAAGACATGGATACGTACGTATCAAACGTTGTTTTCCACACATATTCAAGAGGACCCATGATTATCACTTCACTTCAATTTTATTGGTTTAGCAAACAAAATGCATATCTTATCAGTATCTAGGGGAGAAAAAGAAAAAAAAAAAAAAAAAAAAAAAAAAAAAAAAACTTATGACTTTTGTTAAATCACATCTCAATCATGAAATGACTTTCAACCAGTAGATTTCGAGACATGACTCATGATCAATTCATGAACTGTCTTCTAACTTCAAAATGCACGTACGGACCTTACTTGGAAAAGTGTTGTAAAATATATATTTTTTAAAGATTTTTTTCCTTTCAAATATATTATAAGTTTATAACACAAAACGAATACTTATATTTACTTGGAAATTTGGATTAACATATGGGAGATGACTAGTCAAATAAAAACATGAACACGTATAGCTTTATAACACGTAAATCAAACGTAAATTCAAAACAAAAATAAACAATATCTAGAGATTTCATGATGAGTTCTGTTTGCAGGGGATGATTCTCTTAACCATGGCGGTAACGGTAAAATCCCTCAGACCGACATGCGAAAATGGGGTATGCAACAAGGCGTCCTCCTTACAAATATCGTTTTTCTACATATCTCTCTATACCATAGCGATTGGAGCCGGTGGAACAAAACCTAACATTTCCACATTTGGAGCGGACCAATTCGACAGTTATAGCATTGAAGAGAAAAAACAAAAGGTTTCATTCTTCAACTGGTGGATGTTTAGCTCTTTCTTGGGTGCGTTATTTGCCACATTAGGCCTTGTCTACATCCAAGAGAATCTCGGATGGGGTTTAGGTTATGGCATCCCTACAGTAGGGCTCTTGGTTTCTCTCATTGTGTTCTATGTAGGAACACCATTTTACAGACATAAGGTTGTCAAATCAGACAATTTAGCGAAAGATTTGATTCAAGTTCCGATCACGGCATTCAAAAACCGAAATCTACATTGTCCTGATGACCACTTGGAGCTTTATGAGCTTGACTCCCATCATTACAAAAGCAACGGTAAACATCAAGTTCATCACACTCCCACCTTCAGGTCAGTGTTGCATACCATCTCACTAAATTAATAACTCAAAAAAGTCTGATTTCTGTTTTTTTTTGGACATCCAAAATTTCTGATTTAGATAAACGGGTAATCTTTTTATTGTCCTTGCCATTATTTTATAATGAAAAAAAAAAAAAAAAGAGAGTGTGATTGTAGATTGATAGAGAATATTATAGGCCAATAGAAATATAGAACCATTGAAACCATAATTTTTTTTTTATATCAAATTATGCCTTTATCTCTGGTTAGGTTATGACGTGGAATATATATAATGTTGAGTTTCTTTTACACCTGCTCTGCTTTGTAGAATCTTTTATTTGATGGTCCCCAATTCTCACCTTCTACACGTTAATGTGTTCTCCAATATCTTCCCACTACAGTTTCGTGCCAAAATGATCAATTACATTGCCAAAGCTACTAAAGTTTAGAAAATTGAAGATATCACGAAGATTTTAATACAATTCATGTGCGTAGCTTTACTTGTTGGCATTAGTATATTTATATGAAGTAATCAACCATTTTTTTAGGAACTGATAAGACATTCCTTCGCATAAGTACTTTTTATTATTTTTTGCTATAATAAGTCTATAGCATAACATCTATATTCAGAAAAAATCACCTTTTGGACCGACTATTATTTCTAGACATTTCCTAATTAGAAAATATATCATGGACAAAACAAGACAAGACAAAGTAAATTTAAAATAGCAAATGTATAGATTTCAATAAATTAATAATTTGGATTGACAGGTTCTTGGATAAAGCGGCCATTAAGACACGTTCAAGAGAGTTACCATGTACGGTGACCAAAGTGGAAGTGGCAAAGCGTGTGCTAGGACTTACCTTCATATGGCTCGTCACTTTAATCCCAAGCACCTTGTGGGCACAAGTCAACACTCTCTTCGTCAAACAAGGGACCACTCTGGACCGCAAAATTGGGTCCAACTTCCAAATCCCTGCGGCTTCACTTGGGAGCTTTGTTACGCTCTCGATGCTTCTCTCAGTGCCCATGTACGACCAATACTTTGTTCCCTTCATGCGGAAGAAAACAGGAAACCCTAGAGGGATCACTCTACTCCAAAGGCTAGGGATAGGTTTTGCCATACAAATTGTTGCGATCGCGGTTGCTTCAGCCGTGGAGGTCAAGAGGATGCGTGTAATAAGGGAATTTCACATAACTAGCCCGAAACAAGTTGTGCCTATGAACATTTTCTGGTTGCTCCCTCAGTACTCTCTTCTAGGCATTGGGGATGTGTTCAACGCAATTGGTTTGCTTGAGTTTTTCTATGATCAGTCACCAGAGGAGATGCAGAGCCTTGGAACAACGTTTTTCACGAGTGGCATCGGCCTTGGAAATTTCTTGAACAGTTTCTTGGTGACAATGATTGATAAGATCACGAGTAAAGGCGAAGGGAAAAGTTGGATTGGGGATAATTTGAATGATTCTAGGCTTGATTACTATTATGGGTTTCTAATGGTGATTTCGATAATGAACATGGGATTTTTCTTGTGGGCAGCGAGCAAGTATGTTTACAAGAGTGATGAGACCAAGGAGGTTAGTGGAGGATGTGTTCAGATGGGGGCCAAATCCATAGATACATCTCCTCTTAGTATCTAATTATAACAATGAGAGAAATATGTATATATATGGTTTTCAAAAGTTTAAAGTTGTGGAATTCTAATTAACATGATGAATAAAACTTTAGTTTTTTTTTATTCTAATCAAACAATTAAAATGTGGAAGTAACGAGTTGTTACTCAAGTTCAATGGTTTTGGTCTACTTGTTGAGCCCATAGATCGACCCCCATTGGTATTTGGTCACATCAATACAATAAAACTACAATGTTTCTCACCATAGCATGACACATCAGCTTCAACTTTGAAGCTCCTATTGACACATCAATTAAAATCATTGACCAATTAAATTAAAACAAATAATACAGATCGGCTTACAAATTGCCACAGTGGACACATAATTGTCTTCTCTTCATCAATCGATTTCAGAATTTCAACCTAACAAAATTGTTTATCTTCTGCGCATCTCAACTAAAACTCTTATTCTTGAAAATTCCAACGATCTCATAAGCGTTCAGTGATTGTTTTAGTATGTCTAACTATGATTCATCTACTTTTTTTTGTTTCTTCTACTTTTTGTTTCCAGTTAATTTTTTTATATCTCTTAATTTGAGGGATTGTGGAAGATTTCAAAGCTGTAAATGTGTGAATTTGAGATGAACTTTTTAGATAAGCTATGTGTTTGAAACTTGAAATTACTATGAATGTTGGTGAAGAGAAGAGTCAAGAAGTCTCTTCAAGCTGCTTTGGTGTTTTGTTTGCTCTTCTCCTTCACGCGTCTTTGCTTTGAAGCTTGCTCATGTTTTTTCTCTTTCATGGTGGTTAGTTTCTTCTTTTTAAGTTTGGTGGCTTCTCTTCTATTGTGACTTTACCAATGTGATATATTATTTCTATGTTTACTTATTTCGATTTGAAAGAAGCTAGAACTTTGCTGGAGAAGACTTGTGCGATTTTGAAAGATGGATTGCTAAAGAAGAAGTTAAGCTTTTGTTGATCGATGAGAACAAATGCAAGACTTTTAAAAACTCTAAAGCATTTAGAATGTCTCTACAACTTTAGCTTCAAAAACCCTTTTGAGTTTCAACAATATATATTACAATAACCGTTTGTGATAGATTACAATAACCTACAAATTTTCTTGTGATATACCTTTTTAGTGTTTCTGAATTTGTTGTAACTGTATGTTAATGCAATAATTAAGTCTTTGTTAATGAGAGAGAGGTTTGTTAATGAGAGTTTATAAACCTTGTAGTTGTTGCAAGCTGACTCTGTGGTGGGAAGAGGCAAAGCTGGAGCAAGGATTTGAGAAGAGTGATTAGTACGAGGTTATTCGCCGAATATTCTAGAAACTCTGCAAGATAGAGAGGAGTGATCTCCACAATGATCATAGTTCAGGCCCATAAGACCATGAGTAAAGTACAAGATAAATCTCCACAAGTTAAGTGTAAGAGTAATATAAAGAAATAGGAGTAAGTAGCAGGTTGAAGTATCAGAAGATAAAACTATGTTTGAAAAACTAGCAAAGCTAAGGCTTACAAAGTAAGTTAATTAATGCTTGACTGGACGTGATGATATGAACAAGAGCATGATAGTAGCAAACTGACAAACAAACAGACACCACAAAGACTTGAAATTATATTAATATGAAAGAAGAAGGTTCTTAACACACTATTGTCTTCTTGACTCGTGCAACAATATTTCATCTTATCGAAGATATATCACAAATTCAATATTGGCACTTAGCAAAGAGAAGGAACACCTGAAGTAGTTCTGCGCTCTAAGTGTAAACTCATACTGTTAATAAAAGGAATATGTACTTACTTCTACAGTTCTACTGAATGTTTATCACACTATCAATCAAACACAAAAAGAAAAAAAAAACTATCAAACTTACACATCCTTTATTGGCTATTGGCTATTGGTAATATGATAACTATTTGACTGTAATATGACATAGATTATTAAATTCCATACTACTATAATCGATTGATTGGTATTGTCAAGATTTTTTTATTCATGTTCTCTTTTTTTATATATAATTTGTTCCATCTTTATTTTCTTGACAAAAATTATGAAAAATATTTAAACACACGTACTTTCAGAAGATCATTGATGTTAATTGGAAAAACAAAAGAAAAGAAACAGCGTTTTCTCTCACTCCGAAAGAAAAAGAGAGTTAAGAGAAAGAAGCTTCTCAGTTTAACAAAACAATTCGATTTTATAATAAAGTTATCTACGTGCTCAGTTTGTTATTTTTTCTGGTATTTCCTGATCTTTTTTTTTGTTTGTTCTTTCAATTTTGTAAAAAATAAATTGGGTACTTAAGTCCCAAGTTAGTTAGATGAAAAGAAAAATTGTTTGATTAAAATAACAAAAAAAAAATGATGCAACAAATAATAACTAAAATACAAAAACAAAAAATTACCATTGACCATGATAATTTTTTTTATTAATTATAATAGGGCAATTCTCATAAATACAACTAAAATATGATTTTTCCAAAAATTACCACTTTTAGTTTTATTTTCCAAAAAAACCACTAAAATGAGTTTTTTTTTTCAAAAATACCACAAAATTAAACTAAAGTTTTATATTCAAAACTAAACCCTAAATCTTAAACACTAAATCCTACACTCTAAACGCTATTCATTAAATCTAAATTAGTCAACCAAACCTAGAAAAATAAATTTCACATAATAAAATTTCATTTTTTTGTGTTTGTGACATTTTAGGAAAAAAGATGTTGTGGTATTTTTGAAAGAAAAATTTGCAATTTTGTATTTTTTGGGGAAAAAACTTAAAATGTGGCATTTTGAGAAATTTCTCATTATAATATTTGATTCCAAACAACATAAAACAAATATTATTTTAAAAAAATACAAAAACATATATATGAAAACAACCCGCGGTGTAGCGCGGGTACTAACCTAGTATGCTTAAACATTCGAGAATTCACATGATGTTGATTGGAAGTTGACGGCCTTCTGACCTTAAGATTCAACCAATGATATAAATATCTCGAGCAAGTTAACTTTAATTAAGACTCTTGTGTTTTTCCCCTATCTAAAAAAACAACAAAAAATGCACTAAGGCCAAATGGAAGATATGTAAGTACCAAGTGGAATAGACGAATAGTATATGTTCCCTTCGGAAAAGGGATAAGTTAAGTACCATAGGATGAAGCAACGGTGACATTGGACCAAACCCAAAACATCACATCGTTTATAAGGATTCTATCTTTGACCCTAGATAAAAAGCCTTCCAACCACAAAAGCTATAGTCAATGGTCTTCAAATTACAGTTTAGGTTTATATAGGATTGGTTTTTTTAATATGACTTTTGAGTCCGACCTTTTTTGCCTAGAGTTCTATAAACGAATTCAACCAGTTTGGAAAAAAATTCCTACATCAGGATATTTTACAAACTTACAATTTGTGAGAACGGCCGTAAAAACAAGTGTATTTCACGTTTTCAAAGTAGTAAAGCGGATTGGTTCCTCTATCGAGATTTGAATTTGTAAAATTGAAATTGACAACAACAAAATAAAAATAAAAAATTAT
This sequence comes from Camelina sativa, assembly GCF_030686135.1. NCBI lineage: Eukaryota > Viridiplantae > Streptophyta > Magnoliopsida > Brassicales > Brassicaceae > Camelina > Camelina sativa. The sequence continues at coordinate 25,125,387 of NC_141885.1, forward strand.
AGTAACATACAACGGGCAGAAAAGATGTCAAAAATTATGTCTTTAATTGATTCCATTCTACATATTTACCACCAATTATGAAATATCCTTAATGAAAGAATCTTATTAATGAATTTAATTAAAGACTCCAAAATATGTCGTTGTGTTTATAATAAACTAATTGATGGTAAAAAAAAAATCTAACTGATGTTTCAGTTTGGTTTATGTATTTTTGTCAAACATTTAATTTTCAAATTGATTATTTTCTAAAATTAATTTTATTTTGCCATTTTTAAGCTAAACACATCCCTAGCCAACATTGTTTGCATGAATCTGGTCAGCAGTAAGCTGGATTGATTAATTCGATACGCTAAGGAAACCCCAAAAAAAAAAAAATTAAACTAACTAAATGAAATTAATGGTAATAATACACAGCTGACACTTCAACCAACCAATAAACACTATACACACGTATCTGCAGATCCAAAGCCAGCTATATCACACAAAATTTGGTGCAAGTAGCTCTTTTATAGACTTAAGTAAACATTATGTTGCTTGGGCTCTAGAATAACCCAAAAAAAGAGGAAGAAACTCACTTTAGTAAGCATGACTCAATATTAATTAATTTAATTTAAGCTACTCCAAATATAAATGCATCATAGATTCATTTAATTTAATTTAATCAATGACAGGCTTTTTAAAACCAACCTTCTTCCTTCTCATATATTTATTTAATTTAATTAATCATCGGATCACAAAATTATCGAAATAAATTATATGTATTTGTGTGTGTTTGTAGAATGATACAAATAAATTTTAACCGAAGTAGGAGTTGTTCTCACTTTCAATGTCGCCGTATTCTAAGGCTCTTGTGGTTGGTTGAGAGAAAACACAAGACGAAGGAGGAGGAGGAGGATGAGCCGCGTTAGGTTGCGGTGGAGTTGACGGTCTTTGTGGTGGTGGTGCAATGACGGAGACGCCACCGGAGTTGTGATATCCGGCGACTTGGGAGTTAGAAGGTACGATCAAAGTGGCGACAGCTTCTCGTTGCTTGTACTTGAGAATCTCGGATCGTACGGCTGTGAGCTCGGATTGTAAAGCTTGGACTTGTTGTTGTAGAGCTGAGATTGCTCCCATGCATCCGTACACCGGATCTCTTAGCCTCACGTTTGCTTCATACACAAGGCTATTCGCCGCGTCTGCTCTCTGGCTCTCAGGCACTTCCTGGTTAGTTTGAAATTGTATCACATTATGAGAATTTTACTAAAAAGCATTATTATTTTATCTTAATTAGTTATTTTATAGCAAAATAAGACTAGTAAGAATTAATCAGCTTAAGACCTCTGGATTATTCATACGTACGTGTTCCAAGTTCTTATTATATGCATGTTCAAATTAAGACTATGTATGAGTTTTGAAATGGTTATTAGTTTATTACCATTAGCATCTTGGAGACGTTGCTAGCCCCAAAAACTTTGTGGACGGATGCGAACTTATGAGGCTCGTGTGGGGAAAAATATGGCGAAAAAGGACATTCTTGAGCGCACCTACGGCGCAAAAGCTTGCAGGCAGCACAAGGAGTAATGGTGTTGAGGGTTCCGGGAGGACCCGACATTGGTCTTCTAATTCCTGCCATATGATGTGGCCAAGCATCTGCTTCTCTTTTGATCTTCTTCCCTATCTCTTCAAATCTCTCCCTAATTAACACAACGAATTGAGAAGAGCTTTAGTATTCAATAATAGCATGAAGATCTATAAGATTACAAGGTCGATATCAACCATATCCACCAGTTGAGCGAAAAAAATATAATCATTGTGAAGAGAAAAAAAAGGTTCACTAAGGAGATGTTCACGTTTTACCTTTCTCTTGACATTCAGGCATGCTACCAGCGGATCGAAAAAAGGAGAAAGAAACAAAAAGAGAAATATTAAAGTCAAGTGACTCTTAAAGAGGGTGTGAAGGAAGATAGCCAAGGAAGGCTTTAAAGGCAAGTAAAATACCAAGTGTAAGATTTAGTGATCACGATGTATATACATATATTGTATGTACGAGTGTATGCATGTGTCTATATATATATAGAAAGATGAGCTAGCTTATAATAGAACTTTCTTATATATGGAGATGAAAACAGGATTTGGTAGCTCGAGAAGTAGAACAGTCTCTCTTTTAACATGAAAACAACTGAAGATATCTAGTTAGTAAAGACTGGAAAGCTGTATTCACTGCTTCAGCACGTGAGCTGTGAGAGTTTTTAATCTATATTTTTGACTCTACGAATCTGACCACACATAACTATACTGGTATACATATGTATGTAGTCACTCATATTCATCGGTCAGGCAACAACAGATGGATTTTGGGCTTAATGCCTACTTTTAATGTTTTTATTTTCCCATGACCGCATGTGGACTTTTGCTTCACATTTATAGCACACATTTTTTTTTCTTTTTTTCTTAGCGTGTAAATTAGATAAATTATAAATTCTACAGATCATATTTCTGAAAATCACACGAATGGACCGCTGAGTAGTTTACTATAGGTTATAGCTAAATAGTTTTAACTAAGGTTTATAATAGTAAAAAGTTGGTGAAAGATTCAGAGAAGATATTTTTAGATGTATACTTCTCTAAAAAGAGTGAATGAGAATGATAGTTTGATGATTTTTGACATGTTAGTATTTCTTGTCCAAATCAAGAAACCTCATCATCTTTATATGGGCTATCTTTATGTTTGTTCATTAATTATATATATTTAGATTGTTATTCTGAACTTGAGTAACATATATATATATATATATAATCATATTTAATTAAAATATTTGCATACGAATCGACTATAATTGTACGTACGCATGTATAAATAAGGTATGAATTTTGTACATTTTCTTTGTATTTATAATTCATATATAGGAGAATGAATATGCAAAGAATAAACTTGGTGACTAGTTTCACCATCAATTAACATGTGAATCATAAAATTAATGTTCCTTTAACTGCAATAATCAACAGCTATCAACTTTAGGTCCATATACGGTCTCTAGGGTCACTGTTTGTAGATGGGAACAAAATAGTTCTTTGAAGCGTAAACCATGAACAAAGAACACACGTACTACTATCTCTCCTTTTATTTCGAAAAAAGTTTCTTAGATTTCGGATGTGAGGAAGAAGATACAGAGCGGTGTTCTATCAAAGTGGGTGGTAAAAAGAGGGTAATATTGTTGTAATTATATTATACATTAGAATAATTAGTATTCAACTCCAAACTCAATTCAAAATCGAATAGAAAGAAGAAGATTGCTTATACTCTAAGAAAGCTCTGGAGTTGTATGTATTCTTGTTTGACCCGTATTTGTAGCCTAAATCGTCGCCCCGTTGTTCTCTCTTCGTCTTTGTACTTGATATAAAATTCTAATTAGTTTGAGTTAGCAGATAAAACTATTTAATAATGAAGAAAAATACGAATAAATCTCTAGAATTAATAAAACTGAGTAAAGGTGTCTTTTGAATTCAGGTAAAGAATGTATGATATATATATATATATATATATATATATATATATTCACAATTCATTTTGAAGGTTTAAACCTGAGTTAAATGTGAGAACTGTAATCCGTCTAAGATTTAGGTCATGAATGTTTAGCTAAACCTTAAATAAGGTTAAAGGTATCTCATTTTTTCGTTTCTTGTAGGAAAAAAAAAGAGTTAAAACTTTTTCCCAACTTAGAAGTTGACATGGACGATGACACGATGGACCCAATCTCTTGGGACTTTTATTGGGCTATTATTTCGTAAACCTTTGCTTCCTTCACAAATGTAAGTTTTAGTTACTATATGGTTGGGTTATGTTGAACTAGGGTTTAGGGATCTAAACATCATTTTACGTATATAATTAAATTCTCTTTACGTAAATGAAATTTCTAGGGACGGGGAAAGAAAAATACAATATGATGCTAATAAATAACAAATTCAGTTGGTAATAATTTGATAGTCTCTGTGATTCAAAAGAAAAATTACAGTATATATTTCAAAAATCATTAGTAGTAAGTAGTAACCATAATAGCCAAAGATTTTATTTTCTAAAGAAAACAAAATATGCAAGCCTTAATTACTCCTACCAACTAATTTTCCTTAGTTATTTTCTGCCACCAACTCCTATGCCCCTTCAATGAATGATGACACTTAAAGACTTCACGAATTAGATGATCCATCACAATTTTAACCACGTGCGCACGAGTGGTCATCATGGCTGTCAATAATTGTTCTTCTTGTTAAAAATTTACTTCACTGTTTTCTTACAGCTTACAGTGAATCCGTTATTTCAAAGATCCTTGTCCCAAATAGATTTCGTACATCCGACAATTCTTTCCTTTTATGGTAAAGAGATATACCCATGGTTCGTAAGCTTGGGAACGTCATCTTTTTTTTCTTCCAGTAACCACCTGAAGATTTAGGGCATATTAAAATTTTTGAGTTTTCACACCCAAAAAGTTGCATATTCTAAGGAAAATCTTCTTTTTAGGAAAATCACTTCAAAGTTATTAAATGTCATACCTGCACATCTTCTTGAACATCTATTAACTACTACCCGTCTTTATTTCTCCTCTATATTTATGAAGGATAAATTTTAATTTTAAATTTAACATCTTTAAAAATGGGTCAAAGATAGTGACAACAGATATACGCATTCATTTATCGTGGTAGACTGGTGGTAGTCTTGTTTATCCTTTTGTTTATCATCTGTATTTTTCTGTTTTGATGGTTAAAAATTCTGTTTGTATTTTGGTTTACTAGAACTCTTAGTTCTTATTATTTTCAAATTCAAGTTTAAACTAGAAAGTGGAATAACACGAATAAACGAGACAAAAAAATAATAATACTACAGAATAGAGCCCATAAATGCTGGCACATGGTCAGTTAAATCCCCCACATATCTTCGTGTAGAGTTTAGATAAAGTTTGTCTTTGACTAATCATAATTTAAAGTTAAAATTTTAAATTCAAAACAAAATAATTTCACAATCGATCATTAGAATTTTAAGCGTACTAAAAAGAAGAGAGAGAGCAACCAAAGATAAATCTAAACATGACAAACTTTTTGTTAAGCATTGAACAATGAACACAATCAAACACTAATATATGTGTTCAAAGAGGCGAAAGCCAAAACATACAAAAAAAAAAATGGATCTTAAACCTCAAGATCCTGTTTTTTTTTTTTTTAAATGACAACAATCGAAATAAGAAGAACATGGAATAAACTGTTACATCAATCTAAGATCTTTACGACTAGATCCATGGCTAAGAACAGAACACAAAGCTCTCTTCACACTTCCCATAGATGAACTAAACCCTCTTTTATAAGTACACAATGTTGACGTCGGAGACGACGACCTAATCTCTTCCTCGTCATCCTCCTTAGCATAAGATCTCGAGCAAGAAAGGTAACATTTTTTGGGACGATGCTCTGTTTTAGACGGAGGAGACGAAGAAGAGTACGAAGAGGAAGAAGATGAAGACGTAGACGACCAAGAAAACGAATGACGCGACACGTGACGTGACAACAGAGTCTTCACGAATCGAGTTTGTTTCGTTCTCGATTTACTCTGTTTGTTCCCGGAGGAGGAGGAGGAGTAGTACGAAGGAGGTGGCGTTAACGGTGGAAGACGAAACGATTCCGAGTAAAGAGGGTGTTTTGGTGTCCCTGGCCGTGTCTCCCATAAAAACGGCACGGAGGCTCCGCCGTAGTAATAGATTCTTGACGATGAATTGACCTGAGAGCTCTCCTTTACGATAACCTTTGAAGATTTGACGCCATTTGTGTTGTCTTCTGATCTTTCTGACATTGTCTTCATTTAATGCTCTTCTGCACACAACCAAAAACTTCACTTTCTCTGGATAATGTCTTCGAGTCAGCAGCTTTTTATCAGAATTAAACCTAAAATGAAGAAAAAAAAAGATAATGCTAGATCCGAAGACGGCGAAGCTTCTTCAGATATGAAAAGAAGAGACAAAGGCGCATCTATTTTTGGAAAAGTGATGCTTTGTTACTGTAAGAGAAGTTTGCGGAAGAATTAAAGGATCTCTCTTATTTCTTTTTGCATGGAGTGTGTAAGCACATGTCATGTGCTTATTATTTTAATCTGTTTTCCTCTTTTGTATTTTCTGTATTATTTTTGTATTTTGGTAAAACTTCACATGGATGCATATGGCATATATATAAGATACTCGCAAATAATTGTAGAGGGCCAAGAAAATGGTTAGATAATAAATGAGTGGGGCGATAATATTGTTCAATGTGTACACGACTTAAATGTTATAATACTACACGAATTCTGAATTCAGATAATTTGTTGACAAGAAAAAAAAAACTTACTCGTACATATACTCATAATAACATAGGATTCGATTGAACCTAGAAATCAAGTGAACTCATGTGGTAGCTACGAACTCCTTGCAAGTTAAATCAACTAAATAATCAGATTAATTAAAAACCCTTGTCACTATTAATTTCGTTTGGACAAAAAATATAAAAACGTGTGGTATATACAAAAGAGAGGAGGTTGCGAGGTGGGATAGATGTGGACCGTTGGATGTACAGTTGAGTCGTATTTAATAAAATAGGAGATGCGTTATCGTGGTCCATTGTCTCGTACTGAGATTTTTCTTTAATTCGATAGAGAAAAGAAGACAAAGTTAGTTAGAAAAATATAAGGCTAAGCTCATTCCTATTTAATTCATACATCCACCTATATACATGACGTGTATATATCAAAAATTATTTAAATCAGCGGTCCAGACTTAGGCCGGTTCCAAGAAAAAAAAAAAGACAACTGATTAGGCAGTTCTATGCATTTTTTTACCGGTTTTGGACTAGGTTATGAAGAACAGTCACTTTAGATAGTCTAGGCTATAGCGACGGCTGATTATGCATTCTAGATGGTAAAAACTAGAGAGATTAAACGGTTTAACAACATTTACTATACTTGTAATCAGCTCGTATTAAAAACATTAACTACACATATTACGTATTACTGATGCATTATAGTTAGAAATGGTCTGAAGATATTACGTATTAATTATCTATGCATTTTAGTTTGAAGATAATTTATATGTTTGAAGATAATACATATGTTAGAAAATTTCCGTAGATATATTATTTACTTTACATGCACATGGTTTATGGTTAATATATATAAACCATAGGTTATAGGTAAAAGAGTTATAATAGTTGTGGTTTGTGAATACAATTAAATTTACTAATGCATTACAATTTACAACTAGTCTACTACCATGGACTCGTTGCTCTATGTATCATGGTTGGTAAGTTCTTTCTAAGGTCCGGATTTGGCTTCCACTTGGTTCATAATTGATTCCGGTTTGGTTTTCTAAGTAAACAATTATAAAAGAAGAAAAAAAAAGCATAACAAAATTTAGATCGATAAATTAAGTTTGGAAGTTTGGTTTGCTGCAGTTTCGTGCTAGCTTTCGCTATTCGTCGTCACATCTAGGCTCTAGCTTTTTGATTTTGTTGTTTTTTTAAAGCCAGTGTACTACTACTATATTTGGCACGTACGTGTAGCATCTTCATCCATTAGTTTGTCTAAGATAATTTTATATTCCCAAATAATTAATAACAAATATGTTAAACCAAGATATGGTTTAATCCCCACAAAATCAATTCAATAAAAGTTAAAAACCGAGGTACGTTGTAATGAGTTCGTTCCGGACTTGATTGCTGCCACTAATCATGGTTGATTTTATATATATGGTTTGAGATATAGAATCAGACAAAATAAAATAATGGATGCAATGCAAGGTTCCACTTAATTATATGCGGAAGTGACCACCATAAACAAAAAAAAAACAAAAAAAAGAAAGAGAAATCATAAACATAGAGAAAGATAAGGTGGTTGTGATTATTATTATGCGTACCAAAAATCAATATAACAATTATTCTTCCTCATTTAATTTACCAGATAATGTCAATTTTATTGGTTCTAATATTTATTTTTCACCAATGATAATAACTTCACCAATAATATGGAAAATAGATACTATTTGATGACATTATTTAATATGATTCTATTTATACTTTCATGATAAGAAAAAGGATCACTAAAAATTTTCATTCTTCTTTTTTTTTTTGGTAAACTTTTTAAATGTAGTTGATTACTTGTTTAATTTGTTTTTTTCTAAAATAATTAAAACACAACAAAAAAGTATGGGCTTATGGCCCATTAATTACTTCCTAATCGAAAAAGGAAAATAAAAACATCGTGAGAACAAAAGATCCGTGGGGTGGGATCAAGCGTCGGCAGCATAAACGTCGTCGTTAGATTGGTTTGGTCCCTGCAATAGTGCAAATCTCTTTGCCTTTAGATAAAAGCTAAACAGAGGAAAGAAACTGCAATTCCCAATATCTTTTGACTTTTTTTATCCGCGTTACCTCCGCAATCAACGGCCCAAATTTAAGTGATCAGTCAAGTAGTCAACCATCCCATACAACCGTTCTCACGTGAACCTTGCTTCACAACATAAATAAGAACTCGCCACGTAATCATCTCGTTAAGATCACTCTCTCTTCTTTACACTCTCCGAGTGGTGGGTGGTGTAGTGCAGTGGTGGTGGTGTGACTCTGTAACGAGAAAAGCACAATCATTTCGATACCTTCTTCAAAAAGCTCTTTTGCTTTTCTTTTTTTTTTTTTCTTTCTCTCTTTTGTAATTTCATTAATTATGATTACTGAAAAGGCCTTCTCTTTAAATCCTTTTACCAAAACAATTCATTGTTCTTTGTGTTGGCGATGGCAGAGGAGGAGCAGCAGCATCAACATTATCCTGTGGCCGAGGCGGTTCCGGGTACGCCTGGGATCCATCAGGTGATGATCCAACCCGGGTCTGAGAGTTTCGGGTTCTGTGTTGATCCCGTTGGTGTTTCCAGTGTACCTGGGATTAGGAGAGTGGGGTTGAGAGCTGAAATAGATACGTCTCCTCCGTTCGGGTCAGTTCAGGAGGCTGTAACTCGATTCGGTGGTCGTGGCTCTTGGGTTCCTTTCAAGCTTGAAGACAGTTTCGTAAGTTTTGTTCTTTTCTCAGTTTCTTACATACAAACACAATTTGATCCGTTGATTGTGACCATTGTCCATTGTTCTTTAGTTTTTTTTTTTTTTTTTTTTTAAATCAAAGTTGAGTAAAGTTTCATGATTTCTGTAAAATCATGTCAAATTGAGTAGCATTTCATGACTTCTGTGCTATTGAGTTGCATTTTGTTAATTCAAATTGAGCAAATGTTCTAATATTGTTTGTGCAGTTGGATTAAGAGTTGAGATACGGTTTTCATATTTGTTAGTTTGTCAATGTTCAGAATGGAGAATTTGACATAAAGAGAATGGAAGAGCATGCAGCGGAGCTAGAGAAGGATCTGATAGTCAAAGAGCTGGAGACTCTGGATGTTTTAGAAGCGCTTGGATCGACTAAAAGGATCGTTGAAGATTTAAAGCGGCAGCTTCAGCAAGAAGCCTTGAGATGCACTGAACATCTCAGTTCAGACATCAAAGAGATGAACGATGAGCATTGCCATCACAATCCCATGTCATCTCCTGATCTGATCTTAATGGAACTGAAGCAAGCCAAGATGAATCTTGGTAAAACCATGAATGATCTTGTAGTGATCCAATCATCTGTGGAGTCTCTCAATAAGAAAATGAAAGAAGAGAAACATTTCCTTGAGAAGACACGGGCGAAGCTAACGTATGGGTTTGGAGGACCGTTATCTCTAGCTGAGGAGCTGAGTCGGATCAAGGTAAAACCACAGGTTGTTGTAGATGAGCCACTAAGGGAACGGGTTAAGATGGTTGCTGCTGAAACAGATGAAACGGGTTTAAACCAGCAGAACAAGAACTGTCTGAGAACTGCAGAGATGAGACTAGTTGCTGCTAGAAAAATGGAAGAAGCTGCAAGAGCAGCTGAAGCACTTGCGTTAGCTGAAATAACAATGTTATCATCCAACGGTGAAAGCCAAGACGATGATTCAGATTTTTGCTTTCCAGAGCCTCCAAGATCTCCGGTAACACCTAGAGGACTAAGGTTCGATAATAATGACTTTGATAATAGCACAAGCAGAGGGGTTTTGAAGAAGCTTGAGGAAGCTACTGAAGGGGTTAAACAAAGCAAACAAGCTTTAGAAGCTGCGTTAAACAGAGTAGAGATTGCTAACGTGAAGCAACTTGCAGCTGAAAATGCTTTCCGCGGCTGGACAAAAGGCGATAAGTTTACACCTTTGAATCATCATACACGACGCTCCTTCTTCAGCCATTTGAACAAGCACCATGAGCCGCAGCATGACAATATACCAAAGCCAGTGTTAAAGTCTAATGTCTCAATGCGCGATGTTCTAAGACGTAAGCAAGTTCCAAAGGAAGAAGACGTTGTTGTTCCTGAGAGGCAGAGCCATGAAGGACAAATCCCTAGGCGAAATGCGAATTTGAGCCAAATGTTGAAGGAACTGAAACAAGATGTAAAGTTTTCGGCACGAGCAGAGAAAGAGGAGGTACATGAAGAGAAACAGTATGTCACACAGAGGAGAAAGTTTGGTTTTATACACATAACACTTCCATTGCAGAAGCAGAGCAAGAAAAAATCAAGTCTTTAAAAAACAAAAACACCTTCCACTATTTCTATTTTTTTAGTCCTTAATTATTTGTTTGTAATTGGTTTTTTTTTTTTAATTTTGGTTTGATGTTGTGTGTGATTGCTTTTACATGTCTTTATATTTGTTGTTTTTCAGAAAAATAAACATACAATGAAAGAAAACATTATGGTTTGAACTTTGAATCTAATTAAATCTTCTTTATACGAAATTGTAGATTTGGAGTTGATAAGTGAAACCGAACCAATTTTAACCAAGACGGTAAGAATAAACCAAATAATGACGTGGCATACATGGTTGCTGACTAGACAATATTGAGTCCACGTCAGCAGATCTCTCTTATCATCAAAATTTTTCTATCTTCTTCTTCGTTGAAAGAGAAGATGTTAAGATCTCAAAGCAGAGTATAACAACACCTTGACCTCGCGCTAGAAAGAAGCCTTCTTTGTGCTTTTCTTTATCTCGGAGATCTAAAAAAAAATGTCAATCCTACAAGTCTCTACTTCATCTCTTTCTTCGTCTACTCTTCTCTCCATCTCTCCCAGAAAATCACCCAAGTCTTCTCGGTTAATTCGTTGTTCCGTCGAGGGTACTTATCTCTAATACCCTCAATTTTGATTCATTGTGATGAACTTGATGGTGATTTAATAATATCTGGGTTCTTCTAAAGTTACGAAATTTTCCACAAAAATTTATCTCTTTTCGACTAATTGGGAAGCGAATTGGGTCTTTCTTGTAGTACTTGAATTGATTGTTTTGATTACTCTGTTATGCATTTACAAGACGGTTTCAATGGTAATCTGGTAAAAATTTAGGATTTGCGAGTTTGTTCTGCATAAGCTGATACAGTGGTGCTTCTTTGTTTCAAATATATGATCCTCTCGTGCTTTTTCGAAGTAAAGTACATTGCTTGATACATTGGGTTGTTATTAGTTTATCCTAAATTAAGTCTGATCATGGAATGTGCAGAAGCTTATGGATTGTGTAATATCGTCTTTAATCTTTATTGCTTAATGGGATTTAAATTCCTTTGTGTAGGAACCACTGTAACCGAGCGTAAACTCTCGGCGACCAGTGAGCCTCTTCTTCTGAGAGCTGTTAAAGGTGAAGTTGTTGATAGACCTCCGGTTTGGCTTATGAGGCAAGCTGGGAGGTACATGAAGGCAAGCTTTACAAAACTCATATTGTGATTTTCCTTTTTTTTTGCCTTTCCGAAGTTGTGTATGTCCTGACTCCTGAGTGTTTGATTAATTTGATGAAACAGAGTTATCAAACTCTCTGTGAGAAATATCCTTCTTTCCGAGATAGATCAGAGAATGCGGATCTCGTGGTTGAAATTTCTCTGCAGCCATGGAAGGTGTTTAAGCCAGATGGGGTGAGTTAGTTACTTCTTCCTTTTTTCTCCATTTCATTTGGTGTTTTTACTTTATATGATCTCTCAAGTTGACGACATGTCTGTTTCTTTTCAAAATGTATGGAAAAGGTGATTTTGTTCTCAGACATTCTCACTCCATTGTCTGGAATGAACATACCTTTCGACATTGTTAAAGGAAAAGGTCCTATCATCTTCAACCCGCCGCAGTCAGCTGCTGATGTTGCTCAAGTTAGGGAGTTCATACCAGAGGAATCTGTTCCATATGTTGGAGAAGCACTCAAAAGATTAAGAAATGAGGTACTAATAGTGTGATTATTGAAGGCTGAAGCAACAAAATACTCTCTTAAACTGAAGAATATGATTTTGTTTCAGGTGGGAAATGAGTCCGCGGTTCTTGGTTTTGTTGGAGCTCCATTTACTCTCTCTTCTTATGTAATCGAAGGTGGCTCATCTAAAAACTTCACACAGATAAAAAAATTAGCTTTTTCTCAACCCAAGGTGAGTCTGTAAAAGCTTATAAAGCAATTGTAGAACTGGAAAACTTGGTATATATCTCAGAGATTGAAAGTGTTTTTTTTTTTCTTTCTCCTCAGGTTCTACATGCTTTGCTCCAGAAGTTCACAACCTCGATGATCACTTACATACGTTATCAAGCGGATAGTGGAGCTCAAGCTGTGCAAATATTTGACTCTTGGGCTACCGAGCTTAGCCCGGTGGATTTTGAGCAGTTTAGCTTACCTTATCTTAAACAGATTGTGGAAGCTGTGAAACAAACTCACCCGAACCTACCTCTCATACTGTATGCAAGTGGATCAGGAGGTCTGCTTGAGAGACTGGCTAGGACCGGTGTTGATGTTGTGAGCTTGGACTGGACTGTGGACATGGCTGAAGGAAGAGACAGGCTAGGAAGAGACATAGCGGTTCAAGGAAACGTGGATCCGGGAGTTCTGTTCGGATCGAAAGAATTAATTACAAGCCGGATTCATGATACTGTGAAGAAAGCTGGGAGAGATAAACACATTCTCAACTTGGGACATGGTATCAAAGTTGGAACCCCTGAAGAGAACGTTGCACACTTCTTTGAGGTTGCACAAGGAATTAGATATTACGAGAAAGAGTGAAGACTATGCTTTGTTCTTCACTTCGGCTTTCATCTCTTCTTTTTTTTTCATTTGAGATGTGTATTTTTATATTTTAACTGTAATTTTTTTTTTGTAGACTACATGGAAGAGAATAGTGATTAGCGTGCAATAGATATTGATTCATATATGTAGGCTTTGTGACCTTTGTCTTCCAAAGTTGTTCGAGAATGATCTAATAAGCTTGTGACTAAACAAAGCAAAGGAGGTGTTACAGAAAGCCAAAAATACACCCAAATACATCCCTAAACCCTTAAACAAGCAGTGAAACAGAGCATTTTGCTATTTGGTTATGATATGATCATATGACTAGTGAGCGCCTTGTGATTGTTCGTTTGGTTATGGTTATGAATAAAATTTTGCACTCCTTTATTACACCTAAATAATTAATGCATGATTTTGGTATTAACATGCAACAAATAACAGCTGTCAGATTTTGTAAGGAAAAAGATAAATGAAATTAAAGATAATAGGAAAAAACGAGCAATATGATAGAGAAAAGGAAAAATTTTATTTTTAAAAATGGAAACAGTGACTTTACAAAAAGAGAAATAGGAAAATTGAAGCCATGTAATACAAAAATTGGTGATCAAATTTATATCAAAATGAAAAATCAAAAGAAAAAATATATGTATAGTAAAAACTTATTAAATGTATCTATATTGTATCTAAATATTAACCTTAGTATTTATTTCAATATTAAAGCTAGGATTGGATGATAATTAAACACTAAATACAATTTATTTTAATATGATTTCGCAATTGGAAAAAAGGAAAAGATGGCATAGTTCCAATTGAAAACAAACCCACCACCACGTTTATAAATAGTATGAGTGGTGATCGATCACACATTTGTTACTCAGATCACAAAAAACAGAGAAAACCCTAAAGAGTATCGAATACGTAAGAGCTTTACTTTGACGATGGAGCAAATTTGCAGAGATGATGATTGGACTGTGGACAAGTCTTCGCTGACAACAATCTCTTTTCTTGGCTGCGGAAGCTTCGGTTGCGTCTCTCTTGAGAAGGACTCCAACTCCAGACTTTGGGCGAAGAAGTCATCGCCTATGCATCTCAGAAACATTCTCGACAAGGAGCTCAGGATCATGCATCGTTTCCGCGATCATCCTCGCATCGTCAATGCCTCAAACACTCTTCACTTCCAAACCAAACCCTACGAATGCTACGCGATCTATATGGAGTACGCCTCCCAAGGTAACCTCCATAAGATGATCTACGGTTCCCGCAGGAGATCAGAGCCGATACCTGAGTCTTTGGTCCGACGTGCGGCTCGTATGATCCTAGAAGGGCTCGTGGCTCTTCACTCCCATGGTTACGTTCACTTCGACCTCAAGCCATCCAATATTCTCCTCTTCCCTTCGACAACTCCCGGAGAGCCGTGGGATCTCAAGCTTGCTGATTTCGGTTCATCCAAGGAACCTGATTTCGATTATGATTACATGTCCATTGGTACGGCTCAGTATCTGCCACCAGAGTCTTTTGAGCCAAACGGACTAATCATCCATCCAAACCTTGATGTATATGCTCTAGGGTGTGTGGTTTATGAGATGTTTGGGGCAATAGCTATCCAAGAGATATTTGATGAATTTTACGAGTGGAAGTTGCGTGGTCGAGATATCTCTCCGGAGGCTAGAGATTTCGTGTGGCGGTGCTTTGACATTCATCCACGCAGGTCCACCGCAGCTGAGCTCTTGAACCATCCTTTCATTACAGGAAGATCGATCACTGAAGCGGACAAGGAGATATATAGCTCGTCGATTCCAAGTCTCTCGAAACTTCTCTTGGCATGAGATGATCCTGCATATTTCCATATTGTATCGAATAATATATTCATATTTAGTGTTAACAAAATTCAAGTCTTCTCTAATATTGCTCTCTCGATCCATTAATTCAGATTTGTTTCTGCTAGTGCTAGATTATATCTATCGATATATCTTCTTCTATTTTGTTACGAGTACGTTTTATTTTGTTGGAAAAAAGTAACTGTGATTGTGTTGGAAATTAAAAGCAACAAAAAGAAAAACTACCCATGCTCTTAGTAAACTCCAACACTAACCCATCATCTGGCTCTCCTCATGCTCTTAGTAAACGCCAACACTACTTAGTAAACACCAACGATTTTCATCCTACTACTGCATTAGTAAACGCCAACACTACCCTATCATCTGGCTCTCCTCATGCTCTGCAAATTGTCTCTAAGAATGTAGAAATTAAACTACTCCTATATATAGTCTTCCAAAGTGATGTTACACAAGCTACTACCATCACTTTCTCCAATCGTCATTGAAGCTTTAGTGTCCTCTTCTCCAGCCATGGTAACCGTCCCGACACTCCCCCAAATTCGGTTTCATTGGTAAATGAGACTGTGAGGGATATAGTGTCTTAGTAAGCAATCAATTTGGTGCCTTCGACATGGGAGTATATGGTTACGAGATGGATGATGAATCCTCTCAAAGGACCCGGGGAATAAGGACAATCAAGCCTACTCAAAGAGCCCAAGAAATGCAATGGACTACTATAGGAGAGGGTAGTATGTTGGGAATCTCAAAACAACAAATATTCAATCTCTATTACGATAGATAGGTGAGCTAAAACTGATATAGCTCATGAAGGAGCTTTATTGTGCGAGAAAACTAAGAGAAAGAGACTTGAGGTTGTCACCAAGATCCAAATGATTCTGTGATTGATCTTTTATAAAAGATTAAGAAGAGAGTTACCAGAAGAGGCAACTCTTAAAGATATCTTTCTTTTTAACACTAGATAAGTTAATATATGAAATCTATCTTGATGAAAACCCTAAACACATGGGCTAATGGGCTTTTTTATTGAAACTAATTGGATTTTTAATGTGTGCTCTAATACGGTAAACTTGGTCGTGGTGGCTGAGGTGGTCGTTCCTAAAGTCGCCAGAGGCTTATTTTTCGAGCTTTCAATTTTTTTTTTTTTTTTTCTAGATTCTACTTTATATGATTTACTCTCTCTATTTTCAGAAACTATATGATCATTCATATCATTGTAACTCTTTTTTATGCGTTGAAATATCATAAAAAAACAAGAAAAAGAAAACAAAAGAAAAACAAAGAAGAAGAAGAAGAAGAAGAAGATACATGACAATGAGCTTTGGAGTAGGACCAAAATTAGAGTTACACTCGAGACTCGAGAGTTTTACTTAACTGTAAGTGTGAGTGGTTTACTTTAAAGCAAGAGAAAATAAAGCGTAAGCCCAGTATATGTTCAAAGCCCACTATATTTTGAGGCCCAAAAAGTAACAATAAAGAGATCAAATCTGAAATTAGTCGAGGAGATCGATGAGTAAACCCTAGGAGGCAGACACACACAGGAGAACAGAGGAAACAGCCGAAGATGGTACTACTCATCGTCTTCTTCGATCTCTCTCTTTGTTTTCGCTTTTTAGATTTACAATCAAGACAGATTCAGTATTGATGGTTTTTATTGTTGTGTTGTGTTGCAGACTTTCAAGCGTAGGAACGGTGGAAGGAACAAGCACAACAGAGGTCACGTTAACCCAATCAGATGCTCCAACTGTGGCAAATGTTGCCCCAAGGTACTCTCTTACACTACCTTTGCTTCTCCATCTCCATTAGTAAAAGAAGCATTCCTATGTGGAGATTTTGATTTGATCTTGTTGGTGAATATAACATTGGATTAGGACAAGGCCATTAAGAGGTTCATTGTGAGGAACATTGTGGAGCAGGCTGCTATTAGAGATGTTCAGGAAGCCAGTGTCTACGATGGTATCCTAATCCTTTTCATTACATTTCCCTATAAAGTTTTGATTTTTTTGGACTGCATTTTGCTGAGATTTGTAACTCTTGATTGAATATGTATTGTAGGATACACCTTACCTAAGCTATATGCAAAGACTCAGTACTGTGTCTCTTGTGCTATCCACTCTCATGTCGTTAGAGTTCGTTCCCGCACCAACCGTAGGGTCCGAACTCCTCCACCCCGTTTTGTCAGACGCAAGGTAATCCTCTCTCTCTCTCTCTCTCTCTCTTTCTTCAACTCAATGATCCTTGATAGTTTTAAGCTTCATTTCTCGTTCTTTGGTTAAAAGCTTACTGCATTTGTGTTAGGATCAGAAATGTGCAACTTGTCTCTGAGTACGAAGATTGTTTGAAGTAAATCTGGTTACTAAAGACTTGTATTGTACAACGTGTAGTTTTGAATCTTGCATTACCAAATTTTGTTTATGTGCGTTAAGATTATCTTAAGATTCTTGTCACCATTTGAACTATAATACTGTAGTTGTTTCAAAATTATTTTCTGAAAGTTGTCTTTTGAGGTGGATTAAGCATGCTACTACTACCTTCACTAGTTCTTAACAAATCTGCTTTCAGTGAGACTATTCTGTTCTATCTATTTCTGTTTGAATGACTTGCTCTTATACTGACTGAATGGTTATTTCACATTTATGATCATCAGGATGATGCTCCCAAGCCTGGACAGCCAGGACAGCCCCCTCGTCCTGCTGGTCCTGGAGCTGCAGCTGCACCCCGTGTCTGAAGTCTGCAGGCAGTGCTCTCTCTTGTTTTCTTATATGTTCTAGTTGTTGCGTTTTTGAGGATGTTTCTCTCTGGTTCAAGTTATATCACTATGTCGATCGTGAATCCTGTCAAACTATTTCAGTAGTTGATTCAACTTCGTTTTTGGCACCTCTATATCCCGAGTTTTGCAATCTGCTTTTCTAGTTTAACTTGATGCTCAATGCTTTGTTTGCATTTCATTATCCTAAAAATCTAGTGGATGCCGAATTTGATTATTGAGAATGTGTTTTGATTTATACAGCTAACTAAATCTTCTTGTGACGTTTGTGGAAAGCTTGTTCTTCAGTACAGTACAGATTTGAGATTTCACTAAAAAAAGGTCGGGGTTAAATCAAATACCCTTCGTTTTGAGGCCAAGCCTGCTTGTATCCTTATAGGATAGCTATGGGCCTATGATATCGGATGCGGCCTGGACCTAACCCACTAAATTCTTATATTTACGACTTTTTTGTTGTTGTTGTTGACACCTGACAGCCTTATATTTCCGACTTGAGAAAATCTGAATAAAACTTCACATATTTTTTGGATAAATCACATTGTATAATATATGTTTCTAGGACATTAGCTGCATGTATTCTGGAAATATTAGGTAATCCTAATTCAAAAAGGTAAATTATCGTATCAATATCATTATTTATGGTATTCTATCTAGCCTTTTTTGTTAATAGGAAAAATATATAAACGTTATTTGGAAATCTATATAAAGTTTAAAACATATCTGTAGTAATTTAGTTTTAGTTACCAAAACTTTGAGAGTTACTCACAAGCAACTAACATACTATTAACATTAGAAAATCTGGGCTTACAAAGTTATAACTTTTGCTTTTATCTTTAGCATTGGACATTTTTATTTAAAATTAAAAATTAACTTTGTAATAAGAACATATTTTGTGAATTCAAAGCAAACTTAGAAAACTCGTTAACCAATTTTAAAGTTAGTTAGTTATTTTATGAAAAGGTTGAGAAATTATTCGATAAAATTACTGTGTGTAAACTAAATATAATTTAATCTTTTTCTATAAACGGATCGAATGTACTTATAGGATTGAACTCAAGTTCGAGTAGAAATAATCATATTTGTCACAAAAAAAAAAATTTTAGTTTGGGGATTTTTGGAGAAAATATAAAAATTACAAAAAAAAAAAAATTTTAACTTTAGCTCGACGTTTTTCTTACTTAACGTTACTCTTTGCGAGTGTAGAATCAATGCAATATATAAAATTGAAAGTTCAATGATTATTTTTCTGATAAAGGAAGCGTGTATATAAACTAAATTAACGGTTTTTAACTAACTAAAACATAAGTATCGCAAACTTTCTTTTTCTTTAATTTTAACATTGGACGTTACTCAACGTTGACATTTTTTAGCGTTATTTTATAAATTCTTAACTAACTAGTAGTGATTATCATTCTTTTTTTTTTTTCCGATAAAACTAACGTGTATATAAAGTAAACTAACGGTTTTTTAACGTTTCTTTTCGCTTCTAAATCTACAAATTTGTAAGTTTTAAAATTTCTTAACTTTTAGAAATCAAATACTGATGTCTAAACCAAAAAAATGTTGGATCTCATAGCATTTAAAAACAAAACAAATACATTTGACTTGGAAGAAAAGGAAAAGTAATAATACTATACTTTAGGCTAAGAATACGTATAATCCAAACATAAAATCTCTCAATATACAATACTTTTAAGAGTATCCCTTTACACTCCGTAGATATCGACAATTTTGTCGTTTCCTTTCTATGAGCCTTTTTAGCTCTTTTTGCCTTTGGTTTTTGCTTCTTTCTTTTGTCTTCATTCTTAGAACTTTAGAGGAAGACGACGACGACGGAGAAAAAAACGCAGTTAACTTTTTTTCTTTCCCTGGCTGTAATTTTGTGTAGTCAAGGTTTTACAAATAAAAATTGCAACTTTATTAGTTTTTTTTTTGGGGTCATTATCATTAAATTTTGTATGACTATAAAATGTCTACGAACCTTCCATAAATTTCATTGACTTTTCAATATTTTTCCTGGTGATCGTTTCATTTTCATTCTCCTTCTCTTGTTTATATACGCTGAGCTGTGAGCTCTCTTTTTCTTCGCCGGTCTTTCTCAGTGAGTCTCTTCTTTAGCTCTTTTACTATTGATCTAATTACACTGTTTAGCTAATCACCATTGGTTTCAATTAAGATTTTATTCGCTTCACTGTTTCAATTTGGCTTTAATTCTTTGATTACTTGTGAGTTTTAATGAGTTGCTGCGTTTGGTGAATTAAAAGGCGACACCTTTTTTTTTTTTTTTTTTTTGTTTACGCGTTAAATTTAACTTTTGGGTTTGGAATCGAAATGCTTAGTGCTTTACAATCATATAACCCTAGAATTGACAACAAGTGTTGATCTTTTTTGTTCAGTTTTGGTTTCATCATCTGAGTTTGTGAGATTTTTGGGTTTTTTTATGTTGCAGAGGATGAGTTAAAGCCACTTTGGGTGGGTTTATCACGGATTTGTTCAAAAGGAACCTCCTTTGACAGTTGGACTAAAAGCATAGGTACTTTTCCGATACTTACAACTCTAAATATATATATATATATTTTTACGAGGTTGACAAGGTTGTTTTTTTTTGTTTGTTCTATTTGAGTTTTAGAGAAGAAAAAAGAATGAAGAAGAAGATGAAATTGAGATTTCGAAAGCTTTAGTTTTGGTTTTGGTGCAATCATTGCCGTGGAAGCTGGGTTAAAGCGAGAGGATCAGAATCTTTTATGTCAAATTCTTTTTGGGTATTTTTAAAGTTTCGATTTTTATTCTTTGGTTGGGTGTGTTTGGCTTTCAGGAAGCTAAGACAGTAGGGATTACCTAACATGGCATTTACTATTCCGTTTACCATTGACTTGCTCTGTTTTGATTTTCTTGTCATGCTTTAGCTAGAATGTAATTTACTCTCTAGATTTTTCTTGAAGCATTTATTGGTGGAGTTGAGAAATCCAATCTAAGATTTTGTTCTTCCTCTGATCTCTGGTGATTCAATTTGTGTGTGACCAGTCAACTTCTACTTTGTCTTCATTCCTTTGCTTGGAGTTGTTGTCCTTTGAGGAGTGTTTTCATTTCAATGTTATAATAAAGCCATGATTTTTCTCATTTTTTTCCTATGGTTTGTTCTTTTGTAGATGTTTTGATCTGTCACACTCTCATACAAGTAAGCTCGTTTGGGGGGTAATTATCAATCTGAAGTTTTTTGTTCAAATGGCTGCTATTCAAGAGAGGTTTCCAGTCTCTTCTTCGTCTTCATCTTCGTCATCATCATCCTCACCATCCTCCTCCCTTTCGCTATCAACAGTGCCTATAGATGGAGAATTGTGGATGATTGCTGAGGAAAGGGTTCAGGAGATACTATGTGTCATCCAACCAATCTATCTTTCAGACAGAAGTAGGAATGAAATCATTGTTTATATCCAGAATCTTATCAAGGATCGTCTTGGAATTGAGGTAAGAACTTTGCTGCTCTAGTGGATATTTTGTTTGATGAGGTTTATATCAGTCCCACTTCTTATGAATGTTGTACCAGATGATGTCTAGTTGCGGTGTTGCATAAGAAGATTGACCCGTTTTATTTCGTTAAAGTGCTTAAGTTTTCTTGCTGTATGGTTAGATTCAGAGTCAGGACTATTAGTTTTCTTGCATATGGTTTATCTGTCTGTTCCTCTTTTAACTTAATCAAAATGTAGCTTTGATGCGGAATTGTATTTACCAGGTCTTTTTATTTGGTTCGGTGCCACTAAAAACCTATCTCCCAGATGGAGATATTGATCTGACAGTCCTAACTCCTCAAGATACGGAGGAGGACTTGGCTGAAGCATTGTGTAGTATGCTTAGAGCTGAAGGGGGAGCATCCGATTTCCAAGTAACTGGTGTTCAGTATATCCAAGCACAGGTTTTTGTTTTGTTCCTTCTTTGTTTTGAATTATGTGTTTCAAGAAAAAAACTTATTTTCATGCTAATGCTGTATTCCGCTCAATTGACATTTAAAATGGAAGGTCAAGGTCATCAAATTCAATATCAAGAACATTGCTGTGGATATCTCCTTTAATCAAATGGCGGGACTATGCGCTTTATGTTTTCTGGAGCAGGTAAATAAATACCTAATAGCTTCGGCTTATATTACTTCTTCCATCATCTTATCTTTATCTTTGATTTTTGTTGCTTTGTTAGGTTGACCAAAATTTTGGAAGAGACCATCTGTTCAAACGTAGCATCATTTTGATTAAGGCCTGGTGCTATTATGAAAGCCGTCTTCTTGGTGCCAACACTGGTTTGATCTCAACATATGCATTGGCAGTACTCGTCTTGTACATCATCAACAGTTCTTATTCATCATTGTCTGGCCCTTTAGCAGTAAGCATTTTTAAAAAATCTGAGCTTATTTGAGAAATTGCTTCCAATATTAACAAGCTAAATCTATCATCTACAGGTACTGTTCAAGTTCTTGGATTACTATGCATCATTTGATTGGGAAAATTACTGCATCACGGTCACTGGTCCGGTCCCGATATCATCTCTTCCAGATATTACGGGTAATGACGCTGAGATAATAGACAGATTCTCTTCTCTTTCCCTAAAGATTTGAAAATAAAAATAAAATCATTTGTTGTTTCCTTCAGGAACCGGAGATCATGAAGTAGTCCTAAATGAGAAGTTCTTCAGAGAATGCGTGGAGTCATTTTCGGTTCAACCTAAAGTTGTCGAAGCCAACAGGCAGATATTTCCTGTAAAACATTTCAACATACTGGATCCTCTGAAACACAGTAACAACCTTGGACGTAGTGTGTCACAAGGTACCCCATTGACCAGAGATTTCTAATGTCACAAGACCAAAACGAAGCTCATGATTGGTCTCTCAAGTAATAGTTTTCTATCTTTTGTCCAATCTTGTTTAGGAAATGTCCCACGTCTAAGACATGCTTTTACTCGGGGAGTTCAAAGGCTAAGAGATATACTTTCAGTACCTGGAGAAACCATGGGTTGGAAACTGGAGAAGTTCTTTCGCAATACATTGGATAGGAACGGTAAGGGACAGAGACAAGACGTAGTAGAACCTCTCATCGCTTTTGGCACTGGAAGAACAGAATTATCTGATCTTAGAGGAGATTTTGAAGGATACTTCAGGAGTCTTGTATACGGTAAGTGGTTTCACGGTGAGATTCAGTATAGCTGGATCCCTCAGGGTGAAGAAACGAGTTCTTGGGACGTCGCCAGTTGGTCTGTGAACGATCAAAAGAATATTCTATATTGGACGAATCCGGATGGTTCAACGTCGATGCAGAACATGCAGAAATCAAGAGGAACGGGCACTTACATTCCTGAAATGGTACATTCACCGTTTACTCTTTAACTTGTATTCCTATTTTAGAAAAGAATTTGTTTCTGAATTGAATGGTTGTTTTTTGTTTTGTTTTGCAGAGTCAACAATCTTACACTGATAGGTTCAGTATTACACCAAGCACAGTGAACTCAGCATATCAGACTCAGCAATCTTACACTGATAGTTTCAGTAGCACACCAAGCACAGTGAACTCAGCATCTCAGAGTCAACAATCTTACACTGGTAGGTTCAGTAGCAGACCAAACACAGTGAACTCAGCGTATCAGAGTCAACAGTTTTACACTGATAGGTTCAGTAGCAAACCAAGCACAGTGAACTCAGCATCTCAGACTCTACAATCTTACACTGATAAGTTCAGTAACAAACCAAGCACAGTGAACTCGGCATCTCAGACTCTACAATCTTACACTGAGAAGTTCAGTAACAAACCAAGCACAATGAACTCAGCATCTCAGACTCTACAATCTTACAATGGTAGGTTCAGTATCAAACCGAGCACAGTGAACTCAGCAGCTCAGACTCAACAATCTTACAATGGTAGGTTCAGTATCAAACCGAGCACAGTGAACTCAGCAGTTCAAACTCAACAATCTTACAATGGAAGGTTCAGTATCAAACCGAGCACAGTGAACTCAGCAGCTCAGACTCAACAATCTTACAATGGTGGGCTCAGTATCAAACCGAGCACAGTGAACTCAGCTTCCCAGACTCAACAATCTTACAATGGTAGGTTCAGTATCAAACCGAGCACAGTGAACTCAGCAGCTCAGACTCAACAATCTTACAATGGTGAGCTCAGTATCAAACCGAGCACAGTGAACTCAGCAGCTCAGACTCAACAATCTTACAATGGTGGGCTCAGTATCAAACCGAGCACAGTGAACTCAGCTTCCCAGAATCAACAATATTACAATGGTAGTTTCAGTAGCAAACCGAGCACAGTGAACTCAGCATCCCTGACTCAACAATCTTACAATGGTGGGCTCAGTATCAAACCGAGCACAGTGAACTCAGCTTCCCGGACTCAACAATCTTACAATGGTAGTTTCAGTAGCAAACCGAGCACAGTGAACTCAGCTTCCCGGACTCAACTGTTCAAACAGAATCCTTGATTGGTCTCTTAGGCTAAAACCTTTTTCATCATAACTTCGCATACCTACCAACAGCAACAATGACAAAGAGTTTTTTTTTTTAGTTTTTTTTTTTAATGGTGGTAAATGGAGGTCGAAGCAGATGGATATGTTTCATTTTAGGACTCATTAGGAATGTAATTCTGTTGACCCATAATTCAATGAGAGGTCTCTCTTAATTCGTTGAACAGAAAGACAGTGAATCTGATATTAGCTCTTTGCATATTCTTGATAATCATTATTGTTGTACTTTTGGTCAATTAACGTAAACCGAAAATCCTAAAAAAAAAACATGAGATTTATTACATTGCCATGACGCCGTCTCGCAAGCAACTTTAGTTTGATGACTGATACATACTGATAGAGAAGTCGTTGTTGTTGTTGTTACTTGTTAGTGGAGTTGAGGGCCCAACCTGAGATCTTTTTATGACACTTAAGTCATATCCATATCGAGATATCCTATGTATGAATATGACGATATAGTTCCAAAGCATTACGTCACCTCTATCACATATAGTATATCCTATAATTAATTATTATCATCTTCATAAGATCTCTCCTGTATTATATAGAGCGATTCTCTGGCAAGATCTACCGATAAGTTTTATAGTTATGTTATGTGCAATAATTAGGTTGATTAAAGAGATCTTAGCAAGATCAAATTTAAATTTGTAAAATTATGACGACAATTTGGGTTAGTGGCATATATATACACCAAGTTAGGAAATTATTATAGATAAGTGAGTCGGTGACACATAGATTAATCTTATTTGTTGATACTATTTAAGTTGGTAATGGCTTACACAATTGCTAATGGTTCTTCACTTGCCTTTCTCTAGTTATATTAGGATCGGATCCCAATGATACATACGTGTCTAGTTTCGACAATCAGTAACATGTTTATTAACTTTGTATAATGCATTTCTAAACGAGACATGATCATTACAAGATAAGCAAACGCAATTATTCACTTCTTACGTGCTAGAATGTTGTGTCGTTAATGATTATAAACACTTCTAATTATATACAAAGTATAGTTATTTATAATACACTTACGAGGTTCGAACCTCCATGCTTTTATTTTTTAGAAAGGGGACAATTTTATAAAAGAGTTTTCCGCTGTTCAACCTACCTCTTCAGTTGGCACTGACCAATGATAGCACGTGACTCCGATGTTTGTACGTTACTCTTTGACAACAAACGATAATATAGTTTTAAATCGAACTTATCTCACTACTTGGTTTGGAGTTATAGTATTCCATCTCACTAGGGGTACAAACCCAAAATCAATTGCGTGAACCTCTATTGTAACTTTTTTTTTTTAAGTGTTACAACGTCTGATTGATTGTGTCTTTAGTCCTCCTCTTTTGTCAAAGGAAACAAAGGATGACTTGGGAGATAAATGAGAAAGAATCCAACGTCTCTAATGTTTTCCCCAACAATAAACTTTGTGGTCAATGCATCTTTTGAAAAGTTTATTACTTAGATTTTGATTTTAATCACCACATTTTTAAAATTTAATTGATTTTTTCCTACTATACGACTTGTCACAGAACAAAGCATGCAATGATGGATCATTACGATAAAAAAAAAATGATAACATAAAGAAATCAAAGAAAAGAAAAAAGTAAGAAGTTGCCATGTTATAAAATCCATCATGACCATTGTTTGCCAATTTCAACAAAGTTGGCCCTCCAAATTTAATAATGCAATGCTTCTTTTCTTATATAGTTGTTTATATATATATATATATATATATATATATGTATGATCTCTATTATAAAGAACAACACTACAATTTCTTCTTG
This sequence comes from Camelina sativa, assembly GCF_030686135.1. Taxonomy (NCBI): domain Eukaryota; kingdom Viridiplantae; phylum Streptophyta; class Magnoliopsida; order Brassicales; family Brassicaceae; genus Camelina; species Camelina sativa. Next base: position 25,151,410 of record NC_141885.1, read on the forward strand.
AACCTAAAGAGACGAAGAAGGAAAGAAAAAATTCTCTTATTTTCACCTTTTAAATCGATTGTTTTTTTTGAAGATAGTATAATGGAAGCAAGGAAGATTAAGTTTCCATCTTTATTACTCTCGTTCTTACTTATCTACGGAATCCCTTCGATTCTTGGATTGAGTGTGAGTATGAGAGCTACTACTAGATCGGAGCCGGAGGCATTTCACGGTAGAGACTTCTCGGAAGTAAAGATCAGGAAGTTGATGGTTACAAACTTGGAAGTTGATGATTCAAGTGACTACTATGATGAAGGATCATCATCACCATCACCACCAGTGCCTGATTATGATGATATCTATAGAAGGCAAGGTGATGTCCCAAGCCCCGGTATTGGCCACTGATACATGTCATGGGTATATTTTTACACACCCAATAAATACACATTCTGTGTTATATGCATACATCACATGTTGTTTATATACCTTTTTTTCCTAAGAGCGGTGGTCTCTAACTATATATATTATTTTCGTTGCTTTTTCCTCATTTTTAATATTTAGATTTTATTTCATTCTGTCTTTTTTTTTTGTTCTGAAAAATAATCGTTCCCTTTTTTACTATAAAATTGTCTCATTTCCTCGTGTTGATGGGAAAAGATAGCTTCATATGTATGCAGATATATGCATTTGTCCGTTGTAAAATGTTACATGTTATTAAGAACTGAAGAGTAATTTTCTTTTATAAACAAGAAAAAAAAGAAGTAATATATCTAACCACAATAATATAAAAAAAGGTCCATAATCAAAATATAAGATATTTTTTTAGTGGGATATTTAACTAATACCTGAGAATCTTGTATGTTTTGTTTATATAGTTTCATGTTTCCAAAAACATTAAGAAATAAAAATTACATGATAAAGAAAACACAAAAACATTCCGCCAGTTTGGTAACAAAAGGAACATTTTGTCGGTTATACAGTCTTCGACCATTCACCAATGCAAGTTGTAAATTTAAATTATAATAACAACGAAAAACTATACAAAGTTTGCCTTAATGGCCGTTAACAAAGCCTAAAAATATATTATCGTGCACATGGGACATGTTAGTGTGGTATAGATATGAACATAGTACATACCATATACTGTATATGCATTTTTTTATTGGCTAAAACTTCAAGAAAGTTTAGCAAAAAAAAAAACTTCAAGAAAGTTCTAATTTACGCCCTTATTTATCTTTCTAGATTCGGAATTAGCAATTTAGCATACGTAAGTGATTGAGTTAACACACAATCCCATCTTCAACCAAGAAACACAATTATCTTAAAAAAAACTGTACTCACCACCACTAATATATATAACATGCATCAATTGGTTATAGGTTAAGAAGGCCTAATAAGTGGTCCGACGATGGAATTTGTGTAAGCTCAATTTGTTTTGAACTTCTTAATCTTCAAACATTAAAACTTGATCAAAATTTATTTGTCCCCACTATAAATGATAGTTCTATTTTAAGAATCAAGCATATCCTGAAATCAGTTTTCTTTTTTGGCAATCAAAAAAATAACTGGCGTAAAACATGCCGAACTTATTATTCACTGAAATAGACACCTAAAACACTGTTCAAAGCAAAATCTTGTTGACCAAAGAGACTCATATCAAGAGCAGAAAACAAATATATCGTTCACATTTGACTGATACATAAACCAAACTGAAAAAGACACGCATTCCTCAAATCACGTATAGAATCTTAAAATCATATAAAATACATCTTCTGTGTTTACTTTGAAATATCAAATGTAAGTGTGATTTGTCTTTGTCGTCATGTAGCGCATGCATATATATATATATATATATATATAGTATTATTGTATTAAACTATTAATACATTATGTGATTTGATAACATGTCCCTTTTATACATGCATTGAATCCACCGACCAGTCTAATCGATGCTTTGAATTATACTATAATTTATAAAGATTATATTGTGAAGAGCAAGCTGAATCGATTTTTTAGGAATTTGATTCCGGCCTGGTTCTATAATATTGTTCGACGACAATAATGTTAAAGTGGACAAGCAAAATAATACCAATGTATAAAAAGATTGAAAATGAAGTTCCACGACACCTAAAAGAAAGAGTGAAAGATAAAGAAGCATAAAAGAAGGGAATAGAAAAAAGAGCACCAATCAATCACTTCAAATTTTTCTTTTTATATTTGTGTAAGTAATTATGATATAAAATGTATTAAATACAAATCTTTCATTTTCAAACGTAAATATATATATATATATATATTTTTAAAATCCAGATATTTTTTGCATTTATTATATGCCATGTATAGTAGTTTGTCTTTTTTAATTAGGGAGAAAAGAATACATGGGGAATCTATATACCATCACTTAAAGAAATCTAAAGGTAATTAATTATTAAAAAATAGAAAAGGTAATTTAATTATTTTAAATAATTACAGAACAAATATTTATTTTTTGTTTTGTTACCAATTACCACCAATACGCGTTAATTACAACTTTTTTAAAAAGCCGTTTATGTTTCTTGTTGCTGTTATATTAAAACCAAAAACTGAAGAGAATAGAGAACAAAAACAGTTTCGTTAATTTGCTGGTGGCGATGACCAGATTTTGAGGCTGAGGTATTATTATGCTACACAAAGCTCCATCAGTTGGTAAGACTATCCTGATTGGTTTCTTATTAGAAACTTTTACAATAAAAAAATCAAAAAGTAATAAAAAGTGATGAGTGAGGAGAGAAATGTTTTTTCATCAAAAAACATTTGAAACGTTTCTTGCATTATTAGACTATCTTCATTGGTTCAACTTTCTTTAAAAAAATTAAATATAATCAAACAATTAAAATATTAATTTATTTTGTTTTTAAGAAACTCTGTGGATTTTTTTACTGATGAGAATAGTCTAAGTAAAAGAATTAAGAAAAAAGCTTTTTTGTTTTTTTTTTTGTTCTTTTTCTTTTAAAGATGTAAGTATGTAACTGTCGGGTCGGAGCACTCACGTGTTTCTGTCTCTTCACCTGTAAAAAAAATTCTCGCCACGTTTGCTCCCGAGAAAACGCGAAGAAATTGGTAAAGAAGGAAGGAGAAATCAAATAAAATAAAGGTTGTGTTTTTTTTTTTAGTATAGCCAAAGCAGCATGTGTATGTGGAGGCTATGACCCATGGGTTCTTCTTATCTTCTTCTTCGTCTAGCTTTCTTTTGTCTCCAACATCTTTAATTCAATGATAAGCAGATCATCTCTTTCGATTCACGTCACCCCCCACTCTCACCCCCACCCAGAAAGTTTTCGCATTTATTAAATTCTCTTCTAAGTGGGTAAGATAAATAAAACACAGTTGGCTTCCCCTTGTGTGTGTGTGTGTGTGACACAATATGGGCAACAATTAAGAGAAGGTAGAGAAAGCTAATAATTGAGAAATCTCCATTTATGGCTAAAAAAAAAGCTTAACACTTTTGCAAGTCAATTCCTTTTCTTCTCTATTTTGAAAAAATCTTATCCTGGTTGGTGGGTTACTCTCTACTTTCTAGGGTTCTTGAGTTCTTCTCTATTTGATCTGGGTTTTTTTTTTATCTTATATTCTATATAATGGCGTGAATGAATGCCATGTGCGTGAATGTGGCCTACTTTTGTTTTCTTCTTCTCTCTTCTTAATTTGGGAAACAATGTTTTAGTTGTCGTATTTATTGTTCCCTTTTGGAGGTTCCACTGTTTTCGTCATGACTTTTCATTTGCTTCTGCCAAATTTTTACCCAATTTCTCTCTTTTTATTTAGCTTGAGTTAGATTCATAAATCTATCTTCTTTTTTTTCTTTCTCCAGGTTCTTCTTCTTGTAGCTTGTTAGGTGGTTTGTGAAGGTTTAGAGTTAAAACCATGGATCTCAATCTAGGGAAATGTTGTGGTTCTCGTTCTGCTAAGGTTTGTTCCTTTTTTTGTTTTCTTTTGTTTATTAGATTTGTTCAATTTTGGAGCTTTTTTTGAAGATTGGAATTGATGTAATTATTGCAGAAGGAATCATGGAGGTCGGTTTTGCTTCTTGCTTATCAGAGTCTTGGTGTTGTCTATGGTGACTTGAGTATCTCTCCTCTTTATGTCTTTAAGAGCACTTTTGCTGAAGACATTCAACATTCTGAGACCAATGAAGAGATCTACGGTGTTATGTCTTTTGTTTTCTGGACTCTTACTTTGGTTCCTTTGCTGAAGTATGTCTTCATTGTCCTCCGCGCTGATGATAACGGAGAAGGTGATGAAGTGGGAAAGATTATACTCTCTTACTCTGACCAGAATGGGATGAAAAACTGAAATTTTGTTTGCTTATGTAGTTATTATGTTTGCAACTTTCTCAGGTGGAACTTTTGCTTTGTACTCATTGATCTGCCGTCATGTCAAAGTTAGCCTCCTCCCAAACCGACAAGTTTCTGATGAGGCACTGTCCACTTATAAGCTTGAGCATCCACCGGAGAAGAACCATGATTCGTGTGTTAAAAGATATCTGGAGAAGCACAAGTGGTTACACACTGCTTTGCTGCTTCTTGTTCTTCTTGGTACTTGTATGGTTATTGGAGATGGACTTCTCACTCCAGCTATCTCCGGTATGTTTGCTTCTCTGTGTGTAGATAATATCTTAGTCTCTATAAGTGCTGGTTTAAAGAGTTTTCTGATCTTTTCTTTTTGTTGTATGTAGTTTTCTCTGCAGTGTCAGGTCTTGAGCTGAATATGTCTAAAGAACATCACCAGTGTAAGTACACAAAGAAGACTGGTTTGTTTTATGTTAGTTTTCGCTGCTTGAGTTCTGATTAAATGATGGCTTCCTTTTGTTGATCAAAACGTGCAGATGCTGTGATTCCTATAACCTGCTTCATATTAGTCTGTCTTTTCTCGCTACAGCATTTTGGGACACATCGTGTTGGGTTTGTTTTCGCACCTATTGTCCTGACTTGGTTGCTCTGCATAAGCGGTATTGGCTTGTACAATATAATACAGTGGAATCCTCATATATACAAAGCACTTTCTCCTACATACATGTTCATGTTCTTGAGAAAGACGAGAGTAAGTGGATGGATGTCTCTAGGCGGAATCTTGCTGTGCATAACTGGTGAGTTATAAGGAATCTACATTGTTAACGTCGCCATATAGATGTCAGTAATCTAACTCTTTTAAGTATTTGTTTTAGGTGCTGAGGCCATGTTTGCTGATCTTGGTCACTTCAATTACGCAGCAATTCAGGTATGTTTCTTCTAATTGGCTTGGATGCTTTACTTATTGTTTTATTTCCCCACGGATTTCAACAATTCTTTGTTTTACTTGCTGTAGATTGCATTTACCTTCCTCGTTTATCCGGCTCTTATATTAGCATACATGGGGCAAGCTGCTTACTTATCCCGGCATCACCATTCTGCTCATGCAATTGGCTTTTACGTTTCTGTGCCAAGTCAGTAGTTTTCCTTACTTGAAGATCTGAAATTATATTTGGTGTTGACCATTGAAAACATAATCTGAACTTTTTGTTTATTTCAATTCTTGGTTTTGAATAGAATGTTTGCACTGGCCTGTGCTTGCGGTAGCGATTCTTGCTTCTGTTGTGGGAAGCCAAGCGATCATCAGTGGGACTTTCTCAATTATAAACCAAAGCCAGTCTCTTGGATGCTTCCCTCGAGTCAAAGTCATTCACACATCCGATAAGATTCATGGTCAGATTTACATACCGGAGATAAACTGGATGCTCATGATTCTCTGCATTGCTGTTACTATCGGATTTAGAGATGTAAAGCACCTGGGAAATGCATCAGGTATGAGATTCTTTCATCAGCTCAAGAATTTTAGATTCTTTGACTTTGAGATTACATTTTGTGTTCCTTTGTTGTGGTTGGTTGCAGGTTTGGCTGTAATGGCGGTTATGCTAGTGACGACGTGTCTTACCTCATTGGTCATTGTTCTTTGCTGGCATAAGCCTCCGATACTAGCCCTCGCGTTCCTTCTCTTTTTCGGATCAATAGAACTTCTCTACTTCTCAGCCTCACTTACCAAATTCCGCGAAGGCGCTTGGCTTCCAATACTCTTATCCTTATTTTTTATGATCATCATGTTCGTTTGGCATTACACCACCATCAAGAAATACGAGTTTGATCTCCAGAACAAAGTCTCGCTTGACTGGCTTCTTGCATTAGGTCCAAGCCTCGGAATCACCCGAGTTCCAGGTATCGGTTTAGTCTTCACGGATTTAACCTCTGGAATCCCCGCCAATTTCTCCCGGTTTGTTACCAACCTACCTGCTTTCCACCGTGTCCTCGTCTTTGTCTGTGTGAAATCTGTCCCAGTCCCATTCGTTCCACCTGCTGAGAGATACCTCGTGGGCCGAGTAGGTCCAGTTGACCACCGCTCTTACCGCTGCATCGTGCGGTACGGATACCGAGACGTCCATCAAGACGTGGACTCATTCGAAACAGAGCTGGTGAGCAAGCTTGCGGATTTCATCCGTTACGACTGGCACAAAAGAACACAACAACAAGATGACGACACCGCCCGGTCAGTCCAGTCCAACGAATCCTCAAGCGAGTCAAGACTTGCAGTGATCGGAACCGTGGCTTACGAGATAGAAGACAATCTCCAACCAGAGAGCGTCTCGATAGGATTCTCCACAGTGGAAAGCATGGAAGACGTAATAGAAATGGCAGAAGCAGTGCCAACCACCACCATAAGAAGGGTGAGATTTGCTTTACCAGAAGACAGTTACGAGGATGAAGGATCGTCAGCGTCTGCAGAAGCAGATGCGGAGCTGAGAAGCGAGCTGAGGGATCTGTTGGCGGCGCAAGAAGCCGGGACAGCGTTTATATTGGGACACTCACATGTGAAAGCGAAACAAGGATCATCGGTGATGAAGAGACTGGCGGTTAATTTCGGTTATAATTTCTTGAGCAGGAACTGTAGAGGACCTGACGTGGCGCTTAAGGTCCCGCCCGTTTCTCTTTTAGAAGTCGGCATGGTTTATGTTGTCTGAACTACTTAATAAATACATATATTAAAAAAACCTAATCCCTCTGTTGTAAATTCGTCATGTTAGCTTCTTTCTTTTGGATCCATCTTTGTGTTTGTCAAATCTAAAGACCAAGATGGTCAAACTTATCAGTATTAGTATTATACATTATCCATTGTCTCTCTTCTCTTATCTTATCATATCAATAAGCTCCTCACCAACAGCACACAAAACGACGGCGTATAGAGAGGGAGGGGTTACAAAACGGTGCGTTGGGGGTTGGAGAATGGGCATGGATCATGGCGGGAAAAACCTAACAGATATGGCGGGAAAGGCCCAACTAATAATAGACTTCGCATTGCCGCCCCTCTGAGCAAAAAAGAATCGATTTTTCTTCTGTAATCCCTCACTCACCAATTCAGAGAGATATGGGAGGACCAGCGTACGATTGTCTGACGAACCCTCTAGGAGCTGTACGATTCTCCTTCGCAAATGCTCTGTCTTCAGGCTACGATCCGGCTTCGTCTGTCGGAAAAGACTGGGGCGTCGTCGATCTGTTTCTTCCTTACTTCTCCGATGAATCTGCTCTCTCCCAGGTTCCTCTTTTCTCTTAAATCTCACTCTGTTTCAGAATTCGCTTCTTTTATTTGCTTTTTTTGGTTTTAGGGCAAATTGGGTTTTGGTTTTTTTTGATTCATTACTTCCCAATTCGTATTCAGTATAAAAAAGGTTGAATTTTTCATCTAATTTGGTTCTGTTTCTAACTAAATCAGATTCCTTTAGGTTTTATTAATCTATCCACAGATTGAGACTGGTGAATTTGGGGGTTTAAAAGGATCTGTTCTGAGATATTTTTGGGTCTATTGTAGGTTCCAATACTTGATTCATCAAGTATCAAGTGGTTACAGCCCAATACACTTGTTAGGTTTCGTGGAATGATACAAGACATGCTTGGAAATGAATTCTATGCTGGTGCTTGCAAGGTATGCATGAATATTCACTTAGCTTTTGATGGTTTCTACTAAAGAAGCGTTGAATCTTTATTTGTCAATAACTGTTTTTTATTTATAAATATTGTGTCAAGGATGGTGCAACATGGAGAACAAATAAGTTCAGTGATGTCTCACAGTTTCCTGAGGGTTCTCCCACCGATTTGCAAGTTTGGGAGCGTCGCTTACTCTACTGTGTTCCTGTATGTTTTCTCTAATGCTGGATCTTTGTTTTTTGTTGTTGTTGTTGTTGAGCTTTCATAGATATTTAAACATAATAACACTTGATTGATTGCAATGTTTTAGGTCCCAGGACAAAACCAATGGACTGAATGTTCTTCTCAAGAGCTGAGGAACCGGTTTTTGGATCTAACTGGCCAAAACAGGGAAAAGCGTGTGAGGGTGGATGAAGAAATGACTGATTCCATGGAGTCCAATGTAAGTAACTTAGTTTCTCATGCTGGATTTATTCTATGATACTGATTTTGTTGTAGCAATATCTGTTGGAATTTGTGGTCAATAACTAATGGATGCCATCATAAACTATGCAGACTTCAGAAGCTGGTATTAATGGCTCTCCTTTCAAGAAAATGGTAAGGATCTCTAGTCTCTCAAGTCTTTATGCAATGTATCTATGATTATATAATACGCTAAGCGACAATCAAGAAGCGGAAACCCCATAGATTAGAAAATTTTTCCTTACTGTTACTGGCAGGAATCATGAGACATTGAGATTTTGACTGATGAAATATTTCTGGTTATATTGGCTTTTGTGTATATCAGAAAGTGGGGGAAGCTACACCATCAACTTCAGAATCTCAGGTTCCACAAAGTTCTGGTCTTCCGCCAGCTACAAATACAGACTCTCTACCTTGTCTTGTGAAGGTAATTGATTATATGGCTGTTTTCATTATTTTTTCTGTTATCATGTATATACCTTAGCTGCAAAGATTAGTTGTTGACAAAATCCTTATGCTGCCACATAGATGTATGATTCTCCAGAGTCAGAATTGAAGCTAAATGATGTGGTTGAATTTCTTGGAGTGTTGACCTTCGATCCAAATGTAATGATGGATACGGATTCACTTGATGAAATCTCTGATGACCTTTCTGAAGCTGAATCTGTTCAGATGCCCTCTCGAAAGGTTCCACGCCTCCATTGTCTTATCCACAGGAAGCTTGATACACAACATTTCCTGCATGGTTCTTCGTTATTTACAGAGGCAAGTACCCATTGACTCAGCTCTCGTACCTATTCTTGTCCTGGCATTTGTTTTTTGAATCTCTTGTTCCTTATTCTATTTGGCAGACCAAATCTCCCCAAATATTCAAAGAGATAAGAGAGAGTTTGATGAAGTACCTTACCGGTCTACTCGGGAATGATCACATTGCCGCACAGTTCCTATTATTGCATCTCTTGTCGAAGGTAATAATTTAGATTAACATGGATTACTTGTTTTTCCTTCTCACCTTACACTGGCTGATCCCTTTTAGTATTGTACACTCACATGTTTTCCTCCTTTACAGGTGCATGGAAGAGTCGATAACGTTGCTGTTGGGAAGCTTTCACTTAATCTTATACACCTTAATAAAGAGAGCATGCCTATCTTTGGTACCCAGCTGAGTAATGCCCTCAAAAACCTCCTACCATTCACACAATCTGTACCACTTACTATTGAGTATCTGAACACTGCCTCTTTCGGTCCCAAGAAAGACTATGGAATTAACAGGTAAGAATCCATCTCTACGATCTTAATGTGGTTTGAATCATTCTTATCCGAGAAACCTTCAAGTATATTGTTTTTTTATGACTCAGATTGATGCCTGGAGTTCTACAAATTGCTGATGGTACGCACTTGATATTGGACGAAACAGAGTTGCAACCAGGCACCTTGAACTCTGTTGGAGTTGAGAATGCAAATCTGCTCAAAAACCTCTTGGAATGTCAGAAGGTAAAGTAATGATGTTCTTATTCAGTTTATAATCATATTCAAATATGAAACATGGAATCTGCTGCTATTTTCAGGTGGAGTATGATTTCCAATATTATAAAATGGAAATGGCCTCTGATGTTCAAATGCTCATCTTCTCGGAGGGAAAGTCGAACATAATGCCTGCCGATTTGGTTCTACCTTTTCAACCTTCCCAAGTGAACTCATTGGAAGTCATCACACCAGAAACAGCAGAAGCTTGGAGGTGCTACTTAGCTACTTGCAAATCGTTATCTCACTCTATTGGGCAAGAGTTACAACAGGTATGTATATATCAATGGTCTTAATGTTAGAACCCATTGTTTTCAGACTTTTGAGTCTGAAGTTCAATTATCTTCTGCAAAATTTCGTTGCAGGTGGTGGAGAATGATTTGGTTGCAGCAAGACAAACAGATCGTAGTTTAGGCAGCCAAGACTTGAGCAGGTACTAAAGTTTCCTTAAGATTTATTCTCAAACTCATCGATTATATAAACAACTTTTAATTTGTTTATTTGGTTGTGCAGGTTGTTGACAATGGCTCGCATGATGTCTGTAAGTTATGGTGAGACCACGCTCTCACTAGAGCACTGGCAAATGGTGTTGGAGCTAGAAAGACTTAGAAAGGAGAGGCTCAAGTAAAACCGCCGAATCTGAGAATATAGATTATGGTTTCGAGATTGTTTGGATTGTGTAATCTTCACTAAGTTATATGATTAAGAAGAACGATCGTTTCCTATCTATTTATTGAGAGGTTCATGTTTTGAGCTTTTGATTGATTTGGAAAATGTTTAAAATAAAAATATTAATTAGGGTCTAATTTTGAAAGGTAGACGAAGCTCACTCGAACTCAATTTTCTTATTACCATAAAATTATTGGATTTGAACTTTAATATTACCAAAATTGGAACATGAAGTATTGAATCAAGCACATGCACACTATCACACCTCTACTTAATAGTGAATAGTAGGGGGTACCAGAGAGAAAAACTAAGGAACGTTTTCGTGCAAAGCAAGTAAATAAACAAACTTAAGCAATTATCCTAATTGAAGAAGATTCTTTAATGAGATAAGATCCTTTCTTCTCCTACGTATGTAAAACTGAAATTACCAGATGGAACATGGAAGTCTTGGTGTAGAATCGATCTCATAATCTTTATAACAGAAGCAAATCTGGAGTTTACACAAGGAGAAGACCTAAGATCAGGTCAAAAGAAGCTCACTTGGAAGCAACGAGCTAGATATCTCCTTGTCCTCTTCTGTGGGTGGCAATTCAAGTCTTCTTGTAATGAAAGGATGGTTCAAGAGCTCAGCTGCGGCGGGCCTGCGTGGATGAATGTCACGGCACAGCTTCAAGAAATCTCTAGCCTCCGGAGAGATATCTCGACCACGCAACTTCCACTCGTAAAAATCATCGAATGGTTCCGGGATAGGTATAGCTCCAAACATCTCATAAACCACACAACCTAGAGCATATATATCAAGGTATGGATGGATGATCAGTTCGTTTGGCGCAAAAGACTTGGGTGGCAGGTACTTAGCCGTACCAAAGCACACGGAATCATATTCGGAATCAGGCTCCTTGGATGAACTGAAACCAGCAAGCTTGATATCCCACGGCTCTCCAGTAGTAGTGGAAGGGAAGACGAGAATGTTGGATGGCTTGAGGTTGCAGTGAACGTAACCATGGGAGTGAAGAGCCACGAGTCCTTCTAGGATCATATGAGCCGCGCGTTGGACCAAAGACTCAGGTATCGGCTGTGATCTCCTAGGGGAACCGTAGATCATCTCATTGAGATTACCTTGGGAGGCGTACTCCATATAGATCGTGTAGCATTCGTAGGGTTTGGTTTGTAAGTTAAGACTGGTTGAGGCGTTGACGATGCGAGGATGACCACGGAATCGATGCATGATCCTGAGCTCCTTGTCGAGAATGTTTTTGAGATGCATAGGCGATGACTTCTTTGCCCAAAGTCGAGAGTTGGAGTCCTTCTCGAGAGAGACACAACCAAAGCTTCCTCGGCCAAGAAAAGAGACGGTTGTCAAGGAAGACTCGTCCACGATCCAATCATCATCTCTGCAAATTTGCTCCATCATCAAAGTTATAAAGCTTTTACGTATCCTCTTTAATTAGGGTTTAGTCTTGTATGTGTTTCTGATAGATCATCACTGGTTCTCGATATCTATCTATTTATATAAGTTTCAGAAGGTCGTTGTGGTTGGTTCGTTTTTCAATTGGAACTAGGATCATGTTTTCCTTTTCCAGTTACGAAATTATGTTAAACTATATCAAAATTAATGTTAATATTATCCAATGCTCTTAAATATATATATATATGGATATAATTTATTTAGTTAAAGGTCGAGGAACAAAACAACTACTACTTTTATCAAAATATCAATTATGCATATAAAAAAACCAATATTCACCAAACTACTCCGGCTTGAAGATGAGAAAGATATATTTTTGTTCTAATTAAGTTTCCTTTCTTTTATTTTTGTCAACAAATTTCCTTTTTCATACTTCAAGTTTTTCTCTATTGTTTTAATCGATTTCTGGATAATTATATCAATTGTTATTTAGAATTTTAATTTCTTATAATAAAACTGTAGTAAAATATGTTAAACAACCCATGATATGAATGTTGTTAATTTAGTATATTTTCCTTTTTACTCCCTAAATATTTTGTATTTGACAAAATCGTCTCTAAATATACGAAATAATAAATATAAACCCTATCATTGTCTCTCTCGTCTCCCTCTGTTCGTTCCATCTTCTTGCGCCTACCTTCCTCTGTTCTCTCTTCTTCTTCTTCTTCTCCTATTTGTTCTAAAAACTCTTCCTTTTCTCGTAAAACCCAATTCAAAAATCCCAATATTAATTAGTTTCCAAGGTAACAAACAATGGCAGCAAACTCGGAAGAGCAGAGGACGACAACAAGAGATAGTATTTACAAAGCTGCCAGGAGTATAAAGCGACGAGACAACAGTCTCTACAACGCTCTTCGATCTATCTACCAAGACTCCATCTTCGTCCGCGAGATCTCTCAGCTATGGCCTAAGCTCCCTCTTCTTGCTAACCTTCGTTGTGGTCTCTGGTACTCTCCCAAATTCGACGCCACCTGTTACTTCAAATCCACCGATGGTCATACAAACAATCTGTCTTTCAACACCTCTCGCCTCAATCTCCATCTTCCTCTTCTCGCTGGTATCATCACTTTCATCTGAGAACTAGGCTTTGTTTTGTATCAAAAAAGCATGTATCTTTATGCATTGTACTTGTGTTGTGTGATTGCCAATGAATAGGAGAGAAAGGAGGATGTATCATTATTGATTCCACTAGGAAAGGAAAGAGATTTCCGGATAGCATGTCGAAAACGATACCTATTTGGTCATGTGTCTTGAACCGTTCAATTTTTAATCATCTCAAGAGATTATGTAACACTGTTGAAGTGAGTTAAAATGTTCTTTTTGTCTGCATTAGTAGATTATATATAACTCATCTCTTGTTGTATTTACAATCTTGTTTTTGGAATAGGGATTGGATGATGATCATGATGGTGATAAGATAAGGCAGTTGTTAGATAAATGGGATTGTTCGTTACATTTACCACTTTGGGTTTCAAATACTGAGAGGGCTTCTATTGAGGCTCGATTGGATGAGTGGACAAGAGAGTTAGATGAGAGTGGAGCTGATATAGCTTCTTTAGTTTCATGTTTGAGAAAGCCTTTGCGGCCTCTTTGGGTTTCACAGAAAACTGTTGTGTGGTTGAATGAAGTACCTGATCATGAGTCATGGGAATTCACTCCTCTCATCCTTGTCTCAGCTTCTGTTTCTGGTGAACTTCAAAACAGAACCAGTTCAGAGTTTAGTTGGAATTATATTCCAGGAGCTGGTGATGATGAAGAGAGTTGGGCTAGAGGTTTATCTCCAAATGTTTTTTGGACACATGTTGATGATCTGATTCACTGGGGGCCTGATTTGTGTAACCAGAAAGTGGCAAAGATTGTTGAAAACAATAGAGTGTATAGAGCGCAGAGAGGTCAGGAAGCTCCACAGGTTGTTGTTAAGTGCTCAAAATCTAATGGTGGAGTCGATCACGCTAAGAGTGGTGAAATCATGTCTCTTAGTACACCAAAACCTAAAGTTGGGATGAAAAATGTTGATGAAGAAAGCTTAGTATCTTGGTTGGCATCAACGAATCTTGCTGTTGGGGCATCACAAGTAGGTGAGTTTAGTTTCTTACTTCAAATGTCGTCTCTGTGACTCTGTCTTTGCATTATGTTTAATCGCTTCAGCTTCTCATCAATATCTTCTTCTTATCCTTGTTGCAGCTAATAAGGCGACATTTATTGACTGCATATTAAATTGTGATCAAAATCCCATCTCAGTCCCTCTATCACATCTTGAAGAGCATTTGCATCTACCCATGAAGGTATAATAGCTTTAAGACAAACCAAACTCTTGCATGATACACACAGTTGTTTCCTTGAAACATATATTCATTAAAAGCGTCCATCTGTTCTCCAGGGTTCAAAATATGATAGATTTTCCATATCAAGAAATCTCCCTGCCGCGGTTAATTTTGCTAAGCTCAAGATGAGTTCAGGGAAGAAGCTCTTAGTTTGCTGTCAAGATGGTAAGTTTGTATCTGTATTCAAGCATTAATTTGTAGCTTGTAACTTTTATGGTATTCTAATCCATACACTCTAACTATGATTGACAGGGGAAGATATCAGTGTATGCGTTTGTTTGGCCATCTTGATATCACTATTCAATGAAGAAGGTACTGCATTTTGTACCTTTTTCGGGGTTTTGGTTCCGCAATGTATGAAATGTATCATGATGCTGAGATATTTGAATCATTTTGTAGGGGCCTTTGATGGTGGAAAATGTTATGAGGAGAAGAGTATAACAAAAATGGAAATGCGACGGATGCTAATATTTATATGCAAATACGCCGTGAATGCTCGACCATCTAGAGGAAATCTTAAGCAAGTTTTCGGTTTTCTCTCGTCTCAGCTCGAAAGTTCAGACCAGTGAAGACAAAGTATACCTCAAAGTTTTAATTGTTAAACTTGTATTTACGCTAATGCTGTAGTAAAATTTTCACTGATATGCAAAATGCTGCTAAAATATAATCCACATTAAATTCATTACATTTTTCTCTTAGACCATTGTGTATAAATCAATTATAAGCATAATTCATTGAATTTTCTTGAATGGATTTGCTTAGTTTACATTTTTAATAACTAAATATATAGATTGAACAACATTTATCTATCATTAAGCACACAAACTAATTTACCAATATATTAATTTAAATATATACTGATATATAGTCTTGATAAGACATTTGTTTGATTTATATAGCATAAATCAATAAATTTTCTTGATTAGATTTGTTTAGTTTACATTTTACTAATCTACATATATTGATTGGACAACCTTTATCTATCATTTAGTGCAAAAAGTAATTTACTAAAATATTAGTTAAAAATAAACTGATATATATAACACATTTTGTATACTTTATTTAATAAGATAATTCAAAAGTAACCAAAAATCTATAGAAAAAAAAGAGTTCTAAAAATACATCAATTCATCTTGATTAGATTTGCTAGTTTTTCATTTTTTAATAACTAAGTAATTTATATCATTAACCACACAAAGTAGTTTACCAAAATATTATTAGATAAGTACATACTAAGAGGTCTAACCAAAAAATAGTGAATACATTTTGCTAAACAAAAGAAGTCTTCATTGGGAACTGATTGTGTTCTTGGCAACTTGGTGTCGTTATGGAGCAGATTATCGGAGATCTAAACGAGTCTTCATTGGAGACTGTCTGTCTGCTTGGCAAATGTACCTACGGCTTTGTGTCTCTCAAAAAGGATCCGAACTTGGATAAATCATACGTCAAAAAGACAAGTATTCTCAAACAGTCCAAGACTCTCGAGAAGGAACTCAGGATCATGCTTCGTTTCCACAACAATCCCTTCATCGTGCAAGCTTCAAGCGATCACCTTCACTATGTGACCGGCACCAAAGGCATGAGTTTATGTTACATCTACATGGAGTATGCTTCCTTAGGTAATCTCGACAAGATGATCTCTGATGCCGGAGGGAGATTGCCTGAAGATAGTGTCAGACGCGCCACTCGTATGATCCTACATGGACTGAAGGCTCTTCATTCTCAAGGTTACGTCCACTGCGACCTCAATCCGACCAATGTACTCGTCTTCCCTTCCAACACTCTTGGTGAGCCATGGGATGTCAAGCTTGCTGGTTTCCGTTTATCCAAAGAGCCGACTATGGACTCTAGCTTGTTTTTTCCTGGAACCCTGGAGGAGTACATGCCGCCTGAGGCCATTGAGTGGGACACGTTCGTTGGACCGGACAAACTGACCGGACCAGCCCGTGATATATGGTCTCTAGGGCGTTTGGTTCTTAAGATGTTTGGGGGTATTCCAGTGGATGTGAGAGGTTCTTCTAACACATGGAGGCTGTACGAAGATATCTCTCCCGAGGCCACAGACTTTGTGAGGCGGTGCTTGGCGTGGCAGCCTTCCGATAGGGCCACCGTGGATGAGCTCTTAGATTATCCTTTTGCTGCTAAAAAACTTCCATTGTATCTTTCTTTCTTAAGGTTTCCTTCTACCATAAGGAAGATTGCCAGGGAGAAATTGCATGGAGAACGTGAGGAACTTATACCAAAAAAACCTCAAGGTTTAATCTGGTGAGAAGGAAAATGAAACTGATCTCTAATCTCAGTTTCCTCTCCCACCCACCCATAGGCCATAACTCAAAACACTTCCAACAAACTATGGAATCTTTTCCCAAATATTGTAAAATTAACCTCATAACTTAAATCATATTGCAAATCTATATAATTTTTTATATAATAATAACAAAGTCAAGAAAATTACTAAAAAAAAGCACTTGGAGATTCACATGGCAATACAATCTGAAGCCAACATAAAAGATAAACAAACGTTTTTGAAAATTGAAAGCTGATTGCAGACTTCAGACACGGGGTGCAGCTGCAGCTCCAGGACCAGCAGGACGAGGGGGCTGTCCTGGCTGTCCAGGCTTGGGAGCATCATCCTGATGATCATAAATGTGAAATAACCATTCAGTCAGTATAAGAGCAAGTCATTCAAACAGAAATAGATAGAACAGAATAGTCTCACTGAAAGCAGATTTGTTAAGAACTAGTGAAGGTAGTAGTAGCATGCTTAATCCACCTCAAAAGACAACTTTCAGAAAATAATTTTGAAACAACTACAGTATTATAGTTCAAATGGTGACAAGAATCTTAAGATAATCTTAACGCACATAAACAAAATTTGGTAATGCAAGATTCAAAACTACACGTTGTACAATACAAGTCTTTAGTAACCAGATTTACTTCAAACAATCTTCGTACTCAGAGACAAGTTGCACATTTCTGATCCTAACACAAATGCAGTAAGCTTTTAACCAAAGAACGAGAAATGAAGCTTAAAACTATCAAGGATCATTGAGTTGAAGAAAGAGAGAGAGAGAGAGAGAGAGAGAGAGGATTACCTTGCGTCTGACAAAACGGGGTGGAGGAGTTCGGACCCTACGGTTGGTGCGGGAACGAACTCTAACGACATGAGAGTGGATAGCACAAGAGACACAGTACTGAGTCTTTGCATATAGCTTAGGTAAGGTGTATCCTACAATACATATTCAATCAAGAGTTACAAATCTCAGCAAAATGCAGTCCAAAAAAATCAAAACTTTATAGGGAAATGTAATGAAAAGGATTAGGATACCATCGTAGACACTGGCTTCCTGAACATCTCTAATAGCAGCCTGCTCCACAATGTTCCTCACAATGAACCTCTTAATGGCCTTGTCCTAATCCAATGTTATATTCACCAACAAGATCAAATCAAAATCTCCACATAGGAATGCTTCTTTTACTAATGGAGATGGAGAAGCAAAGGTAGTGTAAGAGAGTACCTTGGGGCAACATTTGCCACAGTTGGAGCATCTGATTGGGTTAACGTGACCTCTGTTGTGCTTGTTCCTTCCACCGTTCCTACGCTTGAAAGTCTGCAACACAACACAACAATAAAAACCATCAATACTGAATCTGTCTTGATTGTAAATCTAAAAAGCGAAAACAAAGAGAGAGATCGAAGAAGACGATGAGTAGTACCATCTTCGGCTGTTTCCTCTGTTCTCCTGTGTGTGTCTGCCTCCTAGGGTTTACTCATCGATCTCCTCGACTAATTTCAGATTTGATCTCTTTATTGTTACTTTTTGGGCCTCAAAATATAGTGGGCTTTGAACATATACTGGGCTTACGCTTTATTTTCTCTTGCTTTAAAGTAAACCACTCACACTTACAGTTAAGTAAAACTCTCGAGTCTCGAGTGTAACTCTAATTTTGGTCCTACTCCAAAGCTCATTGTCATGTATCTTCTTCTTCTTCTTCTTCTTCTTTGTTTTTCTTTTGTTTTCTTTTTCTTGTTTTTTTATGATATTTCAACGCATAAAAAAGAGTTACAATGATATGAATGATCATATAGTTTCTGAAAATAGAGAGAGTAAATCATATAAAGTAGAATCTAGAAAAAAAAAAAAAAAAATTGAAAGCTCGAAAAATAAGCCTCTGGCGACTTTAGGAACGACCACCTCAGCCACCACGACCAAGTTTACCGTATTAGAGCACACATTAAAAATCCAATTAGTTTCAATAAAAAAGCCCATTAGCCCATGTGTTTAGGGTTTTCATCAAGATAGATTTCATATATTAACTTATCTAGTGTTAAAAAGAAAGATATCTTTAAGAGTTGCCTCTTCTGGTAACTCTCTTCTTAATCTTTTATAAAAGATCAATCACAGAATCATTTGGATCTTGGTGACAACCTCAAGTCTCTTTCTCTTAGTTTTCTCGCACAATAAAGCTCCTTCATGAGCTATATCAGTTTTAGCTCACCTATCTATCGTAATAGAGATTGAATATTTGTTGTTTTGAGATTCCCAACATACTACCCTCTCCTATAGTAGTCCATTGCATTTCTTGGGCTCTTTGAGTAGGCTTGATTGTCCTTATTCCCCGGGTCCTTTGAGAGGATTCATCATCCATCTCGTAACCATATACTCCCATGTCGAAGGCACCAAATTGATTGCTTACTAAGACACTATATCCCTCACAGTCTCATTTACCAATGAAACCGAATTTGGGGGAGTGTCGGGACGGTTACCATGGCTGGAGAAGAGGACACTAAAGCTTCAATGACGATTGGAGAAAGTGATGGTAGTAGCTTGTGTAACATCACTTTGGAAGACTATATATAGGAGTAGTTTAATTTCTACATTCTTAGAGACAATTTGCAGAGCATGAGGAGAGCCAGATGATAGGGTAGTGTTGGCGTTTACTAATGCAGTAGTAGGATGAAAATCGTTGGTGTTTACTAAGTAGTGTTGGCGTTTACTAAGAGCATGAGGAGAGCCAGATGATGGGTTAGTGTTGGAGTTTACTAAGAGCATGGGTAGTTTTTCTTTTTGTTGCTTTTAATTTCCAACACAATCACAGTTACTTTTTTCCAACAAAATAAAACGTACTCGTAACAAAATAGAAGAAGATATATCGATAGATATAATCTAGCACTAGCAGAAACAAATCTGAATTAATGGATCGAGAGAGCAATATTAGAGAAGACTTGAATTTTGTTAACACTAAATATGAATATATTATTCGATACAATATGGAAATATGCAGGATCATCTCATGCCAAGAGAAGTTTCGAGAGACTTGGAATCGACGAGCTATATATCTCCTTGTCCGCTTCAGTGATCGATCTTCCTGTAATGAAAGGATGGTTCAAGAGCTCAGCTGCGGTGGACCTGCGTGGATGAATGTCAAAGCACCGCCACACGAAATCTCTAGCCTCCGGAGAGATATCTCGACCACGCAACTTCCACTCGTAAAATTCATCAAATATCTCTTGGATAGCTATTGCCCCAAACATCTCATAAACCACACACCCTAGAGCATATACATCAAGGTTTGGATGGATGATTAGTCCGTTTGGCTCAAAAGACTCTGGTGGCAGATACTGAGCCGTACCAATGGACATGTAATCATAATCGAAATCAGGTTCCTTGGATGAACCGAAATCAGCAAGCTTGAGATCCCACGGCTCTCCGGGAGTTGTCGAAGGGAAGAGGAGAATATTGGATGGCTTGAGGTCGAAGTGAACGTAACCATGGGAGTGAAGAGCCACGAGCCCTTCTAGGATCATACGAGCCGCACGTCGGACCAAAGACTCAGGTATCGGCTCTGGTCTCCTGCGGGAACCGTAGATCATCTTATGGAGGTTACCTTGGGAGGCGTACTCCATATAGATCGCGTAGCATTCGGAGGGTTTGGTTTGCAAGTGAAGAGTGTTTGAGGCATAGACGATGCGAGGATGATCGCGGAAACGATGCATGATCTTGAGCTCCTTCTCGAGAATGTTTTTGAGATGAATAGGCGATGACTTCTTTGCACAAAGTTGGGAGTTGGAGACACAACCGAAGCTACCTCGGCCAAGAATAGTGATGGTTGTTGCCAACGAAGACTCGTCCACGATCCAATCATCACCTCTGCAAATTTGCTCCATCATCAAAGTTATAAAGCTTTTACGTATTCTATACTCTTTAATTAGGGTTTAATTTTGTCTCTGTTTCTGATAGTTTGATAGATCATCACTATTTATCAATATCGATCTATTTATACAAGTTTCAGGATGTCGGTGTGGTTGGTTCGTTTTTCAATTGGAACTAGGAAGTTTTCCTTTTTCCAGTTACGAACTTAAGTTAAACTATATTAAAACTAATATTTAATATTATCCCATGCTTAAATAGATATGGAAATAATCAAATAAATAATATCGATAGATGAACATTAGAGAATTAACTTATATATTATCTTTTGGTTTTTCAATTGGATCACCAAATAGACAAATACAGATAAATATTTCCTTTTTTTTTTCTTTCTATATAATCTCTAGTTTTTTTTCTTCCTTATCATATCTAATAGAAAAACATTTAATATATTTGATTTTCCTTTTCCTTCTCAAATTTTGAAATCACTCTTAGAGACTCGCTGCCCTCATCGATTGGTTTGGTCACCAATTATGTATTTTTCTCCTTTGCTGTATTTTCTTTCCTACAAAATCTAGCTATGTTACTACAAAATTCATGCAAAAATCTTAAGGTGTAATACATAAAATTTTTAGGTGTAAACTTCTTATTTATTAAAAAATCTAATCATAATTAACAATCTCTCATAACATTACACAAATAGCAAATGCTTTGTTTGTGTGAAGGTTTAGGGATTAAATTAGATTTATTTTAGGCCGCTGATGGAATCTTACTATCTTAAGCTTTTTGTAGCACCTTCTTTGCTTTGTTTACCCACAAGCTGAATAGATCGTCCGCGAACAAAACAAAATGCACCTTAATAAGCAAAACAAAACGAGATCCAAAAAAAAGTGTCAGTAAAAAAAAAGTGTCAGTCACTTCGCGGATTGAATCCATGGAAGTGTAACAATCTAGACAAGAAAAACTATCTTTACCTCTTTCAAGTCATCAGAGAACTGTTTGATTGTTGATATACCAATCTCAGCAGCTTCATCAAAAGGATATCTAATGAAAAACAAAACATTGAGAGATAAGGTTTCTTTCTTTTCACTTTGCAAAAGCTTTCCAAGATTGTCAATCACTAATGGTACATAATTAGCTGGATCAGTATTGTCGCATATCTAAATTACTTAAGTCTCTGGTTGTGACAACTTTACCCGTAAATCCCACAAGATATGGCAGGAAACGCAATGTATTTGATGTTGTTTTCCTTTGCCACTCTCAGACTATTTCTGTAGCAAACAGAAAGATGAAACTGTTTGTTCAGAGGAAAATATGTCTTATGTATGGTTCAGTAGAGTAAACAAACAAGTGAAAACTATGATTCTCCTTACTTGTAAGCATTTGTGAGGGATTCTTTAGGGTTGACATCTGAGTCATAGATCGGTCCAACGGTGTGAATCACACGAGATGCAGGCAAGTTAAAACCCCTGTTCCAATATCAGTCAGCAATCCTAATTTCAAAAAAAAAAACACAGGTCACATGAGAAGACTAAGAGAGTAACTCACGGAGTAATCCTTGCTTCTCCTGTTGGACAACGGGCTCCAGGAAGAACTTCAGGAACCTCATAGCATGCTGCTCTGAGTTGTGGTCCAGCAGCTCTATGTATTGCTGTCACAAACATAATCAAGATTTTGCATTCAGAATTCAGTTTATACCTAACACAGGTCACCAAAACAGCAATGGATCCTAAAACTTACCTCCATCAGCACCACCACCACCTAACATACGTTGATTTGCTGGATTGACCTGAAGAAACAAACTGCTAAAGTTTAAAAAACGTAATGATGCATCAAATTGGAGAGACCTAATTGTGATCCAAGAACCTATCAACTAGTTTCTCTACCAATTTAATCGAATTCTAGGAATCTATCTATTTGCCTACAAACCAATCCCTAGAAATTTGGAATTTGATAGTGAAAAGAGAGACTTTACAATAGCATCGGAGGAGCCATCGACGGACCACTTGGTGATATCGCCTTTAAGGATCTTGAGAAGGCTAGAATCAGACAAATTGAAAACTGCTCCTTCGTCTCCAGAAGCCATGGATGATGATGATGATGATGATGATGATACAGTTGTCAAGCGAGAAGTCCTCGTGGGAGAAGAGACCGTTAACGAAGAAGCAGCAGTGGGGAACGGATTGACGGCGAAGGAGGTGGTGGTGGAGATCAGAGAAGCTCTTGATGAGGTTAGGATCGAGCTCGTCGAGTGTAGTAGTAGTAATCTAGGGAGACTCAAGCTTCCCACTCCACAGGTCAACCATAGTCGTCTCATTTGAGAGTCCGTCGCCTACTGCTCTCTCGCTCACGGGGTTTTGGCCCATTACTAATAGTGATTCTAATGGGCCTATTCATAGCCCATATAAGATGAGAAAACACTCTAATGAAAAGACTTTATAAATTTCAACACATTTTTTATTTTATCTCTCAAAAGCTTTGTGTTCCCTTGTTGTGCTATGTGACGAATACAAAAGTTTACTACGACATGAGACAATGGACTATTTTTGCTGTGGCCTGTGGGTGCATAAACAGCTAAGCCATTTTGAAACAACAGTTGAGATTACTGAAGAATCGAGTTTTGGTTGTATTCTGCGAAGGGGAGAAGTTGGGGCCTTGTGGTGGAGGTAACAAGTCATTTGCCTTGTTCAGCCACACCGTGTATGTCTCTTCGTTAAACATAACAAAATGTACCTGATAAAATATTTTACATTTGTCAGTAACACGGCGTTAAAACACTTACTAAACTGAGATAGGGACTTTATTAGCATTTTTTTTTTGAAGCATATGATTAGTTGAAGTGATAAATGTCGTAGTGGGAAGGCAAGTAAGTTTACCACTTTAAAATCTTGACCAAATTGCTTAACAGTGGAGATGGCTATAGAAGCAGCTTCATCCAAAGGATACCTAACAATCAGATGAAGACACAAAAACCATTTGAATTTGTTTTATCTCTTTAGATGGTTCACAGACTGGGAGAAATCTTTTGAAAACATATATACCAAGAACGCAAAGATCAAGTATCTGAGTCTTCCTAAAATTTTAACTGAAAATACCACAAGTTATTGCAGTAAATGCAATGTACTGAATGTTATTGTCTTTGGCTACTCTCAGACTGTTCCTGTTACCAAAACAAGTATAGAAATAAATACAAAGTAAGCATAAGTGAAGTAAATGTGTTCAGGATATTTTAAAACTTTACTACTCTACACTTATTCTTGCTTACTTGTAAGCACTTTCTAGGAGTTTCTTAGGATTCTTCTCGGCATTATAAATGGGTCCAACCGTGTGAATCACATGAGATGCTTGCAAGTTGAAACCCCTACTCTCAAATCCAATAAGCAGAAAGCAATCAACAAACTCCAACTTGGGAGAAAGATGTTAGAACATTTTGCACATACTGTGAAGAAGACAAAAAAAAAAAAAAAAAAGTGAAACCCACGGCGTGATTCTTGCTTCTCCGGTGGGACAACGGATCCCGGGGCTAACTTCTGGGATTTCATAACATGCTGCTCTCAACTGTGGCCCAGCAGCGTCATGAATGGCTTTTATTAATGTATATGATAAAAAATGAGTTGTTAATGATCTTTGTTACCTCACTTATTTTCCTAACTCTGTATATAAACAGAGTATGTAACTCCGAATACTTAAGATACCATCCATATAATGAAAATTTTAATGATACTAAGTTATGATTATTTGAAGGGAAGCACCTCCATCTGCACCATTACCACCTAGCATACGCCCATTTGCTGGATTAACCTGAAGCAATCAAAGTATTTTTCATTCTCAAGTTCAAAAGTTAATAACGCCAACATCTTTATACTATCGATCTAAAAGAGTTAAAGAGATAAAAAGAGAGAAGACTGGCAATAGCATCGGATGAGCCATCGACTGACCAATTTGTGATGTCGCCTTGAACAATCTTAAGAACGCAACTTTCAGACAACTTGAAAGCTACTTCTTTGCCATCAGATACCATCACTTAGATTGGCCAAAGCTTTCACCTCTCCGGAGATGCTTTGTGAAAACAGAGAAGAATATACAAATTCTTCTTCCCGCGATTATTGACCGTTGACTTATTAACACTCCTTGTTTGGTTTATATAAATAAAAATCGTATTTATATAATTCATTATTTTGGGCGTAGCGATATTGGATTACAAAGAAGATGAAAAAGGCCAATAAGGCTAAATTCAATTAAGATGTAAATTAAAACAATAAAAACCTTGCTTTTTGCTTTTTGTAGGCACGATGAAAATACAACCATTGAAGCAATAATTAGTAAATATAAGAGAAGTGAAAAAAAGGCTAAGCTAATCTAAGCGGGTGCTTACGAGCCACCTCAGCAATACGTAGCCACGTCAGCACCCAGAACAGAGAGATGTGTGTGTGTGGATGGATAATGAAACTTATCAGAACTGACCGCCTTGGTAGGTTTGTCCGAACTGCCAATTAGAAGGAGCCACGTCATTGCTAATGACGGTACGACCATCGCTGGTGGTGACTTGGAACGAGAGGCTTTGGTCGTTCATGTAAGAATTGCTCTGCCAGTTCTGTCCCCAGTTCCTAGACATCGCTTGCCACGACTGTGTTTTTGAGCCTTTAATCGATACGGCGTGTACGTCTCCTGCTCCTCCTACGTTCGAGATTAGGACTAGGTTGAAGTATGAATGTCCGTTGATCGTGAACCTTATTCCTCCTTTCTTCATACACGGTACTCTGTATAATCCATTAGTTTAAAGTGTAAACGACAACCATATGCTTTAAACAGTACGTAACTTCTTTTTTTTGGAAACAGTACGTAACTACGTATGGTTTAATACTTTAATTAGTGTAATTTTTTTCAGAAAATACGTTAAATACCCCATTTAAGAGCAAATGATAATAATTAAGATAAGCTCATTATATAGTGACATAAATCTCAATTTTCTATGGTACACAATAATTCTAAAATATTTGTTAGGTTTTAAGTTTTAACAATATGGTAGTCGATTAGTTTCGGACTAGTAGATTTATGATTATAACTTTATAAGCTACAAGAAAAAAAGTGAACGGACCGACCTTCGGAAAGAGACAGGAACAATTCCGGCACGATACTGAGCGATCTGGAGAAAAGCTGGCTCGGCGAGGTCGAAATGCTGAAGAGGGGGATTACACCAACCTCCGTTATCGTTGGAGAGGCCAGGGTTAGGTGGGCAAAAGTTAGTGGCTGTGACGGTGATAGTAGACGAGAGACACCACCTCGGGTCATCGTTACACTTCATCTCATAGCACGCGCCGCACGTGAGTCCATTGTTGAATAGAGCAGTGCTTAAAGCCGCCGTGTTTGTCCCGTAACCTTGGCCATACAAATTTCCATAGCCGCAAGCTCCGCCTGATTGTTTGACCATTCCACGTGTTAGCAAGCCATACATTTGAATAAAGAGATATATTTTAGCTAACATACGCATTTATGGTTACTTGTTGGTTCATACCCATGGTGCCGGAAGCATCGCCGCCACCGTAGAACGTGGCGTGGCCACCTTGCCAACCTCCGTCGTCTCCATGAGTTCCTTGGAGTAAGAATGATAAGCTGAGTATGGATATGATTGAGATTATTGAATATTTGGAGTTTGATGTGATAGACATTTTGTCTTTGATTTCTTTTCGAAGGTGGTTGGTTGGTTATTTCGGTTTTGATTTGGTGAGAATCGTGAGACTGATATGGAATCAAATGGAGGGATTGAGTATATATATATAGGGTTTCTCGAGTGTATAATTGTGTCAAGCGATAATACTATTTAAATGTTTACTATATTAAGTACATTGGTGTGACTCTTCTTTCAGCTTTTTGGGTATTCATATATTTTATAATTATAGTGTCTCTGACCAATTTGCGAGAGAATTGTGCCTTTTATTTCTCGTTAAATCCCAATGTAACTCCCATATTCATTCTTTGGGAGTTATTAAGTGATTGATAGTATATATCTAGTTTTCTTTCTCCATCGAAATCGAGCATCAAATACTGAAATGGCCAAATAAAATAGGGGTGACTTGTATTGTATGGATAACTAGAATCAAAGTCAACAATGTGCGCCACCGTTATCTTGAATAGAGTGAGATTTATTTATTTATTTGCTTTTTGTTGCGGCCAGATTTTGTGGACATCAAAATTAAACAGTTAAGGAAATTAAGAGAAAAATAAAAAAAATGAATGGATTGATGATATATAATAAGATCAGTAGGGGACTTTGAAGGTTGTGGCCACATGCAAATGTTGCGGTTAGACCAACTGCGATTCATAATCAAGAGGCCCCTACTTGCACATGCTTCAATGCGCAAAGCATTTATTAATTTGTCTCTTCTTTTATTTGACGTTGGTCATAATTAAGATCATATCTCTTACTGTATTTGTTTGTGTTGAAGGTTATATACAACAAAGGACTTGTAATTAATCAATGACATCAGTGTGTTCAAGGCATACTTAGCTTATACAATTTATTTATAAGTAACAACTTGTCAAGTAGTATCAGTTTAAGAACCTTTTCACGGTTCATATTAGATATAAATATTCACATGTAAAACTTACCAACTTGTAAGTTACATAAATACTTGTAATCGCAATACACTATCCAAAATCGATAGTCGACTTTTGTATTAATAGTCGTGTGTTAATATTGACATTTAAAATTAAGTAATCTTTTGTCACTGTTGCATTTACGTAATGACGGCCTCCATGTTGGGAGCCTGCCTAGTGCGGTAATGCCTATCCAAATATTGCAATTTGGAAAAAACTGTTATCAGCGGAAATCATTGTTCGTATTGATTACGGATTTTACCTTTTAAAATAGTAAGCGAGAACAAGGCACACTCTCGAATTATAACCTCATCATTTATATCACACGACTAAAAACTCGTAGAAATGGATAACCATATCAAAGCTTTAATCTTACGAAAAATCGGGAGCTGCTATATATAAAGATATATATATATATATATATTTTTAAAAACTATACCGTTTTATATTTATAATAACACATATAAGAGAAAACCAGTGTTTTTGGAGCCACAGAGTGGGAATGAAAACAAACATAATCCAAACCTGATCCAAGTATAATCGGCAATTATAAGAGAAGTTATTGCTAAGGAGCTTGAAAGTGTGAGAACCAGTGGTGAAGATACGTTTGCTGAGATGGTTTTGCTAAATTCGTGGCTCTTTCTTCATTGTCCAAATCTATGAGACGTCGCCGTAATAGGAGTTGGACCTCCTTCTTTAACCTGTTTACCGACCAGAAGGATGAAGAGTGCAGTCGTGCGTTGCGCTGTGTCCAGATGTTGTAGAGCAGTGCCTAGAAGAGAATCTTATAGATCATGTTGAGTTTCCTGTCGGTGGTGGGGGATTCTATCTAGTTTAGATATCCTTGAAAGGTGGTAGAGGCTTTCAGATGAAGATGAGCATAGAAATCCAACTATAGGACCTTGAAGTAAGGGCATTGAAAGAAAATATGGTCTTTTGATTCCTCACCTGTATTGCATAGGAGACAGGATGAGGGGACTTGCAGATTCCATCTCCTCAGTCGATCTCTTGTAGTGAGCCTGTCCAAGGTGGTAAGCCAAGCCATGAATGCCATTTTCGGAATGTTCCCTTTAAACCATATCTGAGTATTCCAAGTAACTGAGGGACCAGGTGGATGCAGGTGTCTCCAAGTTCTGCTGGAGGAAAAGGTGTTTTGCGTTTGATCAGGAGTTAACCGCCAAGTGTATGTATCCATACCCTGATCGGCTGAAGGAGGAGTATGTGATTGGAGACAAGTTCGAAGGAGTTGAACTGCAGGGTTCCTACCGCGTGGAATTAGCCATTCCCCATTTGAAACAGACTCTGAAACCTTAGAGTAAAGCCGGATTCCGGTTAGTCGAGGTCCAGAGGCACCAAGTACGTCAATGAGTGGACCAATGCCTGTCCAGTTGTCGTGCCAGAAGAGAGTGTTATTCCCCGAAACGACTTCAGAGAAAAGGAAAGGTCTCGCCAATGGTCTCAGTTTTGCCAATCGCCTCCAAATCCAGCTACCAGTGGAGCTAAAGTCAGCAGACCAAAAGCATCGTCCTCTTATCAAGTGTTTCCTTACCTGAGACCCAAAGTGAACCAGATTGTGCGTACAACAGCCAAATTAATTTCAAACCAAAAATTTGGTTCCAGTCACTCAACCTTTTAAGACCCAGGCCCCCCACAAGATTTCGGTGAGCAGACTGTCTCCCATGAAACCTTAGCACCACGGGCAGTGTCTGCAACACCTTTCCATAAGATTGCACTACAGATTTGTTCAAGTTCTTCAAGACACTTGTTGGGAAGGAGAAAAATTGAGGCCCAGAAATTGATTATGCTGTTGATAATGGATTGAAGGAGCTGTAACCTGCCAGCGAACGAAAGGTGCCTATGAGTCCATCCAGAAATTCTTTCTCTGACTTTGTCGATATGAGGACGGTAGTCCGATGGGGTTAGCTTGTGTGTGATAAGAGGAACTCCAAGATACCTAACCGGTAAGGAACCATGAGTTAAGTGCAGTCGAGATGCTATCAAGGATATGTCATTCCTGCTGTTACCATCGAGGAACAAGCAAGATTTTGCCAAGTTGATCCCCAACCCAGAAACCAGTTTGAATTGTTGAAGGACTTCGAGACTGGCCACGAGTGAGCTTTCAGTACCGTAAAAAAAAACCATTAAGTCCTCTGTAAAACTTAGATGAGTAATTAGCGGGTCAGCACACTTGGGATGATGTTTAATTCTTTGTTGTCTGGCTGCTAAATCCAACTCTTTGGATAGAATGTCCATGACCAATACAAATAGTGGAGAGGAAATGGAGTCTCCCTGTCTTAGTCCCTTCTTCCCTGGGAAGTATCCAACAAGCTCACCATTCAATGCGACTGAGAAGGTTGGGGTAGAAAAACAAGTGACTAGCCAGTTGATGAATTCAGCAGGAAGATCATATGCATGGGGGATGTTGATGAGGAAGGTCCAATCAACGTTATCAAAAGCCTTGGGTCTATCTGAAGACATCCTCTGGTTATTGGGCTGTCCTTGTTGAAGGCAGTCACTAATTCTGCCGCAAGTAGCACATTCTCACACAACAACCTTCCTTTGATGAAAGCAACCTGATTTCTTTGAACCGCCTGATCCATGAAGAGTTTAAGCCGCCTAGCTGGTATTCTGGAGATGATATTGTAGAGAGTGTTCCAGCACGAGACTGGTTTGAAATCTCCTAACCGTTCTGATGTCACCGTTTTGGGAATGAGAGCAATTATTGTGGCATTTACTTGCTTCAAAAGCTTACCGGTTGTGAAGAATTCGATGACTGCTTCAATGACGCTAGGTCCAACCGTGCTCCAAGAGGTAATAAAGAAGTTGGCTGTAAAACCATCAGGCTCTGGTGCTTTATTCTGGGGCAAGGAAAACATGACAGAAGTGACCTCCTCTGATGTGGGAATTGCCTTGAGTTGAGTGGCTAGAGCGTCGATACATTTGAAATCAGTTAGGCCTTGGATTGCATCTACTGATAAAGGCTGAACAACCGAGTTGTTAGTGCCAAGTAGGTGTAGTAGTCCAAAATCATGCCTTTGAGCTGATTATTGTCCGTAACTCTGATTCCTTCATCATTCAATAGAGAGGAAATTTTGTTCCTTGCTTGATGAGCTTTAACTGAATTGTGAAAGAACCTGGTATTGGAGTCTCCCTCTGCATACCACCTGATTCTCGACTTTTGCTTTAGAAAGGACTCCTCCGCATTTTACAGCAGTAGCCATTCTTTCCTCACCTCCTTCTCCTCTTGGAATAAGAGCTGAGAAGGATTCAATAGAAGTTGTTCCTGTATCCTGACGAGAGCATCGTGTGCTTCTGCGGTCCTAGCTTGGATATTGCTGAAGCTCCTTCTATTGAGTGATTTGCATCCCATTTTTACCGCTTTTAGTCTCTGACAAAGATTGAACATGGAGGAGCCCCTGATTACTGGTTGAGTCCAAGCCGTTTGAAGGAGATTAAGATAATCCGGGTGTGTAGTGAGGAATGAGTAGAACTTGAAAGGGATTTTCCTTCTCTTGATATTTGCGGTTATGGTAACTAAAATAGGAGAATGATCGGATCCAACAGGTGCATCAAAGAGAGCATTGGACTGGGGAACACTGTCAACCAAGCTTCATTAACCAGGGAGCAATCCAACTTCCTTGTGATGGGTTTCAACTCCTGTCCGTTGTACCAGGTGTGAGTTGCTCCTCTGGAAGTGAGATCCATTAGTTCACAAGAATCGATGCAATCTTGAAATTCTGCCATGCCTCGAAGGGGTAGCTGATAAGGAAGAAGTGAATAATGGTCTCTTGCATGAAGAATTTGGTTGAAATCGTCAATCAGTGGCCATGGATGATTCTGTTGACTTTTGTAGTTCTGCATCGCTGCCAAGGTTGACCACAATTCTCTTCTAGCTACCATGCAATTACGAGCATATATGAACGAGACAGAGAAAGCATGATTAGAATCAGGAATAAATATTCCACAGGAGATTACCTGATCTGTTTTGTTGTAAAAGAAGACCTTGATCTAAGGATCCCACACCACTATAATTCTCCCATTAGAAGCCTGAACTGAGTGATTAGATTCATATCTCCAC
This sequence comes from Camelina sativa, assembly GCF_030686135.1. NCBI lineage: Eukaryota > Viridiplantae > Streptophyta > Magnoliopsida > Brassicales > Brassicaceae > Camelina > Camelina sativa. The sequence goes on from NC_141885.1 coordinate 25,182,651, forward strand.
CCTGGGAAGGTTGTAGCCAAAATAGATTCCACCTTGTCTTCTTATGTATGCGTTTCCAAAATGCCTCCTATAAGAGGTCTTTAGACAGAGTCCAACTTTTGAGTTCTTGCTGTCTTTGAGTGGTATTTTAATCGTGTATATTCCGACAAAAAATCTTCATCATCATTGATGGACAAAAAGTGTTAAAGCAGAGTTTTCAAACATGATGATGGGAACGATCCTTAGCTAGCGGTCGTCCACTTGTGGAATTCTTCAAAGTCTTCACATTCTTCATTGGAGGCTTCTTATTCTTGTTGCTAGTCGTAGCCAAGGGAGGCTTCGGATCAGCGACATTCCCAGGGAGAGATGCTGACGAAGAGATGAAGGTCCTAAATATAAAGATATTTAGATATAACCAAATCAATAATTGGCGTTTTAATTTATATATGATGCATTAGACTTTATTATAGAGATATTCCATAAACAACTACTACATATTTTTTTTTTCTTTGTTAAAGATTCATTAGAATATTCAGATTGATCTTGTTATTGGCAAACATGCCAATGATGAATAGATGGACAACAACTACTTCTTTTATACATCGTGCCCATTTTTTATTTGTATATTTCGTGTATGCGTATAATACTTTATGTGGAGCTAGTTTTTATTTGTCCAAGTGTCGTCGTCAGTCTGTTTTTGTTTTCATTGAATGATATATTATGACAGTAATTTTCATGGCAACACACCAGTTGATAAGCTCTGGATTTCAAAAGTTTTCACGATCCGACGACTGTGTGTGTAAAATTCATGTAGCCAAATACGTTATATGGAATATGTTTAGTTAGTTTTTGGGTTTGATTAGGAATATTTGTGTGAGTACTGTTATGCTTAGCTCTACTTAAATTACTTGGATTGACTAGACATGCGACTAATACATTTTAAATAGTAAGTGGGTCAGTAGATGGCCCCTACCATGTTACAAGCACATGCAAAGACTTCTAACGTTTTAAGGCTCTCATGCAAATTTCTCATACGTCAATTTCTTGGCCCCTTTATACATCCTATTATTCGTTAACTAGTTATTCTCATGTATCTCTCTCTATTCTTATGCTTATATGCCTATAAGGCTATAACTATAATGCCATCAACTAAAACGCAGCCATATATAGGTTACTCCGTGATTCCCTTGAAATATAGAAATGTATTTTGACTCTCGGCACTCGGCAGAACAAACAAGGGTTTTTGTAAGAAAACTACAGTACCATGTTTGGCAAATTTAGGATTATTTTAATAAAAAAAATTCAAGACACCGTTTTCTTTTTCTTTTCTTTCTACAATATGCGATATGTAAATGTATTCACGAGTGATAATAACACAACAAAATCAATATCACAAATTCAATGTTATTTACAATGGTTTTTGGCAAAAAGTAAATTAAACAGAGCAAAATTAGGTTAACTCAAACCCTTTTAAGAAGCTAAATCTTTAATCTTGAAAAAATCACGTTTAATATTTTACTAACTATATATGAATATTTTTGATTGACCGAAAATCACCATATACTTCACATAAATTTGGTTTTATATGAAATAAAAATTTGCAGGCAGATAGATGTTAACATGATATATTTATAAATACATATATTTATGATACGGATTATATCATCTTACAAATATCACTATGCTTTTAGGGTTAAATATACAGATATTTTTTCATCAGGATTCAAGAAGAAGAAAATTATGATATATGTAATCACTTTAGATCTGCAGTAAGTGGGATTAGCTTTACTTTTGAAAACTACCGTCTTCTTTTGGGTAAGATTTTTCTTGACAAAGAATCTTTAGGTGGTTCATGAGTTCGTCTATTTAATACTAGTTTAAAAGGTTGCTCTAAGTTCTTTGTTACAGTACCAATGCAGACACTCATCTATTCTGAAGCTGGATAAGAGCAAGCATCAATCGAAGGAAAACACTGTTGAATTGTATCCACAAAAAGGTCACGTGAGTCTATCCAAAATGTAGCAAAAGAAAACTAAAGGGACCACGCTTTAAGTAACCATCACAAGGTTTTTGTCTACTTGTTGCCCGAAAACTGTTGGGACTGTCCATAATTACGTGCCTGAAGAATGGTCATTGTCCAAAGAGAACGTCATTCCAATCTAATAGCCGACACAAGATACATAAACTTCATCAAGTGTTCTTAAGTTTTTCTGAAGATAGAGTTGAGAAATTCTCATGTGAGTATTTAATTTTGTTGTTTGGTAGATAGGGTACCTCTTAAGTGGCATCAACATGGCAAGTTCGGTTCATGTAGTTTGTGATTTGACATGGTTTAGTGAGTGGTTTAACACGTAATTCTGATTTAGTACCTAGCTAAGCTTAAGTGGGATTTATTATTATTCAAAATCTACCTGAAAGATACTGGTTCATTATAGCAGTTAAATTCTAGTGCGGTATAAGAAAAGTGAATTCAGACATTAGGGTTCTTATGGGAGTGTTGAGAAACTTACGCTTGAAGGTAAAATAACCTAGACTTGTACGTTTACTAAAAATTAAATTTACAGAAAACGAAAACAACACAAAGTGATGTAGGAGACCTGCAACACAAAAACACTTTCTGATCGGGTTTAACCCAAAGCCAAATTCAAATCCAAATCCAGATTCAACCATCAATTACAGGGATGATTATAGAAGCAACTAGGGAAGTAATACAACATAAAGAAACATAAAAAGGATCTGGTTATACTTGAGTAGCTCCCCCGGAAGAACAAGATGAATCAGGAAACAGAGAAATCAGACAAGTTAAAACACCTGTGGTCTCTAAAGTTGAAACCCAAAAACCCCCCAAAAAGAAACCAGTTTTACAGGATTAAAAAATGAATCAGACGGTCACGGAGATGTTACCTTTTTTAGCTAAAGATTTTCAAGGGAGAGCAAAAGGATAGGTTTATCGACAAAAGGGGAATCTGGAAAATGGAAAAAGGGAGCCTCACATGGTGCTGCTGCTTTCACTGACGGTGTCAGACCTACCAAAGTTTGAGCCTCTGCCACAGCTGCTAATGTCAAGCCCCTGTAACCGGCCAAGAGGGTCTTCATGCATTGTTTCTGAATAGGAATGAGATTGAGCCGGGGCATTAGAAGTAGCGTGATGCATAAGCTGATGATTTGTGGGAGGGTTTTGGCGAGAGGATGTGTTCTGGCTTTGGTTGTTGTTTGGTTGGAAGAGATGAAACTGATGAGTCATCTGTTGCAGGTTTTGAGCATCGGTTTGTTGCTGATGATGTTGATAGTAGGATTGTTGTGGTTGGTGCTGATATTGCATGTGTGCCATTCCGAGGTTATAAGCATCAGCGGGTGACACTTCTCCTGTTGCGAATTTGAGCCTCTCAACTTCCTTCTTCAGTTGCTCGTTCAGTGCTGTGTAAAAAAGAATCATCAATACATGACTTTCAAACCAAAACAATCATATAAAAGAAAAAGAAGGGAAGGAGAGACTAAATACATACCATCTCGCAACTTAGCTTGTTGTTCCATGACCTGTAAACGAAGCTTGAGCTCTGTATTCTCAGACGATAAACCAGTTGTGTCTCTCTGTAAGAAGCAAGTTATTAAGCAGTAGGTGAGAAACTGAGTGCTATTTGGAGTAACTTCAAAACGTTCAAAGAAGAGAATGTTACTGCAGAAGTTTGTAATAAACACCTGGAACAAAGACAATTGTGCTGAAAGGGTAGTAGCTTCAGTTTGCAAGGTCTGAACTTTCCTCTCGAGCTCCAAAATATATCGAGCCTTCCTCTCTTTCGAACGTGCAGCAGACTGTCGATTAGCAATTATCCTGCACATAGTGCACAAGACAGGATTAGACAATGGGAACATCGACTGATAGATGATGCAGAATGTTTCCACTCTATATTGAAAGAGTTTAGAACAACATAAAGAAAGTTTTTCCTCCGCAGACATATTTGTTACAATAAGTCACAAGACCAGTCACGCAATTAATAGTGACCATTACCAAAGGTTCACTACAAGATTACATGGATCATGGCCCTTTTACCCCATTGAGACAGATCAAAATCTAAACAAAGCTAATTCCCAAACTTTTTCCGAACAAAAACCACTAGAAACTATAACTTTCAATTCCAAATAGTTGACTACTAAAAGGAAATGTGAAAAAGGGATCATCACAAAAGTTTGAATGTTAAGACTCAAAAAGTTCATCATTCTCTAACCACACAGGAAGTTGAAAAACAAGGTTGGAACGACCAATCAAACAAAAGCTAGTCCAAAAGAATTTAGTTGAGGGGCCATCAAATCATCATGAAAGAGACCCATTCCCACAAAACTCAAACTTGGGATTGGAACACAAAAAAGAAAGCATACTTATGGGTCCCTCATGGTCTCTCTCTCAACCAGAAAGACCTTAAAACCAAAAAAGTAGCATAGTAGAAGCTATAACTAAATTTCAGTTAATATTCAGTTATCGTTGAGATTCGAGAGATCAGAGTCACACGTAACCAAGCAAAATTAAAAAAGATCTCCTAAAGAACACCTAAATGGGCATCACATCAACATCAAAAGATACATATTCATCAAATTAAAGGTCATAAAGAAACCACCTTTTCCCAGTTGAATTGTAAACAATAATAGCATAAAAAGGAACAAGATTTAATTTTGGGAATAAAGATGAAACCTTTTAGCTCTCTTAGGGTCGACGACCCAAAGCTCGGCGAGTTTATCAGGAGCCATAGCTTTCTTGGCCTCAATAGATTCCAAAGTCGAAGACCCATCAACGGAGAGGCTGTGTCTGTGTCTAGGTCTCGAATTCCCAGCCTCTGCTCCTCCATTTTCAGCTGAAAACGGGTTATCGGACCTACGAGCTGATGGACCAGCCGAATCCGATGCGGATCCGGATCCGGATCCAAGTTTCTCAATGTCCATGTATGAGCAGAAGAGGTCATCTTCGGATCCGAGCTCGTCGAATCCTCCGAATGGTTCAGAGAGATCCAGATCTTCAGGGAGACGGAATTGAACCTCTGAATGTGCTCTCCGGTGGTACGAACCACGAAATGGAGCCGACGTCGGAGCTGAGGCTAGAGGAAGGCATTGTGGGAGATTGCTCTGGTTTGATTTTGGGTTCGAAGGATCCTCCATTCCTGGATCGTCGTCCTTCCTTGTATCTCTCTCTCTCTCTCGCTGTGTTTCGCGCCCTTCTCTTCCTCTGTCTATCTGTCGGAATCGGACAGCGAAAGAGAGAGATTCAGATTTCACGTTTTGTGTCCGAAGGTGATGGCCAGAAGTAAAAAAAAAAAAAAAAACACAAAACACGGAACAGGTTGTAAACGGCATCGTTTACGCACCACTTTTATATATTTTAAACCCTTCCTTATTCATAAGCGTTTTGTTTTATGTAAATTTGAAGCTTTGTTTTGATCACCCAAAGTCATATCTTGTGTACATTACTACATTTTACTTTTTTTGCATTTGATATAATTGAAATTTATATGTTTCTATATGTATGTTAATATCATATGAGATTCTCCATATTCACCAGTATTTATTTTTCATTGAATATTTTTCCTAAAAGTTGTAACCGCACACAATCTCCCACAAAGACTAATTATCATTGATTCATTTCCATATTTAGTTATTTCAAAGTTATCTTCATTTTTTTTGGATCCGATTTCGTATTTGCATTGGAATTAATATTCGTTTTTTTAAAACAACATTGGACAAAAAAGGCAAATAACAACTCATGAGTCAATGGCCATAATAATATTATTATTCTTCTATTTTATGTGCAAAAAAGTGAAAGACGATTTTTTAACCACGAGTTTGCTAATTCTACGTACATATTAGAACATGACGACTGATCAATATAGTGTAAACTTTAGATAATTTTCTTTCAGTTTAGAGTTTAGGTTCTACTATTTGCTTAAGATAATTTGATTCACACTAAAATATTGTGTGTTTTACCCATAGTTCCATAAAATATTACGTGGGTTTCCTTAAACATACTCATTCACAACTATTAAAATATCCTCATGTCTATACATACACATTGCTATAAATGGTAGAACTACAATCTTTTTATTAATACGTTTTCTTGGCTACGGAGGGATTTCAAACCGATTCAATCAATATATATTTATACTAGTAATTAGGAGTGTAACATACAAGTTAGAAAATGTATGGCAGGAGACGGGAGCAAAATCAGACAATACAAGTAAAACATCTATAAATTAATCAATATTATAAATTATTAAACTTTGCTTGTTAGATAGTATAAAAAATAACAAAATTCGATAAGATAATAAAATAATATATTTTTTTAAATTTTCTTGTAAAATATGATCCTAATAATATCGTAAATTAATAATCATTTAAATTTACATATATATATATTATAGATATGTTGATGTAATAATGTATGCTTTAAAAATTTGGATTATCCTAAAACCCATAACTATAAAACAATTGTTATATTGTATTTTTGAACCACAATGATATACATTACTTTATAACATATCATTAAAAAGTAGCTAAATATGCATCATTTCATTTTGATAGTTTTATATGCTATTAAAATACAATGATTTATATTATTTATTCATAAATTTGTTTTTTTATGTATGTCATGTGTATAAGATAATAAATTTATAGTATTTGTAATTCTTTTGTCAATAATGTTTTTTAAATATTACAAATTTAATTTTAAAACAATAATATTTATAATATATGAAGTCTAATTTTATTTAACTAAAATTGTCTCAATTTATATATTTTTAAAAATTCAAACATATATTTATAAAATAATAATTTTTAATTTACATATTACTAAAATGTCGTGGTTCTAACATTATTAATTTAAAGAGGTTTTTGCTTATATAACCAAAAATTGCTAAATATGTAGTAGTAAGTAAATTAATAGTAAGATGTATTTAAAGATAAAAATGAGCCCTACTTGTCTACTTTGGGTGTGGGAATTGGAAAAATATAAAAGGGTGCAAGGTTGAGCGGCCGAAAAAAACGAGAAAGCTCGCTCCTTTATAACAAAAACCCAAACAAACACACACACACTCTCCCCCATTTGAATTCAAAATCCCTTTCGCTTCCTCAAAAGCTTTCTGCAAATCTCTCATCACCCTCACTCTCTCCCCAACCCTAAGAAATCATTTCTTTCTTCAAAATCTTTGCTTTGCTCTCTGGGTTCCTTCTTTCCCTTTTCCCCCAAATCCCCCTATTATTATTATTATTATTATTATTTTATGTGTACCCGTTTCGTCTTCGTTCGTGTGTGGACTCTATCATCTGCGTAATTTAGGGGAAAAAGACAGATCTTTCTGGTGTGGAAATGGAGGAACAGAGAGGGGTTACCTCTGCGGTTGCATCGAATTCTGGGGTTTGTTTCTTCTTCTTCTCTCTCCCCCGATGACTTTTTCTTTTCTTGTTGCGATTTGTTAATTAGTGGGGTTTGTGTTCTTGGTCTCTGGGTTTCTCTCAATTTTTCAGATTTCGGGAGAGAAGCGTAACGGAAATGGATTAGAAGAGAAAGATGAATTAGGTTCTAAACGTGTCAAAGTGCCAGATCTGGATTCTGGTAATTCATGAGTTCGATTTCGATTATTGGATATATGATCTTATCACTTTGGATGGTTTGCTGAAAAAACAGTTCCTTTTCTTTTTGTTTTAATGCTTTATGGCTACAGATGCTAAAAAAATCAGTAATTTGCAGTCTGATGGAAAAATTGGAACTAGTGTTCAGCTACCAAAAAATCTTACTAGTGGAAAGGTTTCAGGAGTATCTGAAATGCATGTGGCTCCTGATGCTGAAGGTTTAGGAAGAGTACTAGTTAGAGAAAAGGATAAAGATGTAAAACCTCCCGCTGTTGTTGAGACGAGAACATGCTTGCTTAAGGCTGCTAACTCAGTTTCTAAAGTTGATGGTAGATGCGTTGCTAGTTCTGGGAAACAAGCTTTGCTAAAGAATAATCATACTGTGAAAGATGAGAGTAAATGTGAGTCAAGAGGAGCTCAAGTTGATGTTTCAAAGAATAGCTCCCTCTTAAAACCTAAGGAGACTTCTGAATCCGTACGAGGAGCAGCAGAGCCGCCGTCGCTTTCAATTCCTGTTGGGGATAAAGCAAGTCCTTTTCAGATGTGTAGTAGTGCAGCGGGTTCATTGGGTGAGTCAGATTCCATGCGGCGATGGATGGAAATGAAGCGGAATGGTTTTCTATCAGGCCCTTTGGGTGGAGTAGCAGCACCAAGTTCTACAGTAGCGAGTGTGCCTGTTGAAGTACCTGCGCAAAAGCAACCAAAGAATAAGAGGAGAGGTGGTGATTCTCTCAAGAAGAGAAACGAGGTTCCTAGGAAAGAACAGCAGCTGGTAGATAGGTTTGCAAATGTTACTGCACCAAGTGGATTGCTGACAGAATTGAACCCGGGAATCATTAACCATGTCAGGACTAAGAAACAGGTCTGCTCAGTTATTGAAGCTTTGATTCGGAGTGCTAATGATAAGGCTACCGTGGGGGAAAGACATGCCAATTTGAATGTAAGAGGTACCTATCGCTCTCATTTACCTCCTTAAAATGGTCATGTTAGCCAATTCAGACCAGATATGAGATCTTTCAGAATCAATTTTTAATCACTCTGTTTTTACCTTGGGATTTCAGAGTCAATCAGAGAAGATAGGGCATTAGCATTAAAGTTACCATCTACCGGGATGTCTGATAGCACCAATTCCATTTCAAACCCACAACAAGCCACATCTCTTGCTATTGAAGGTCAGTACCTTTTATCTTGTTTCAGATCGCCTTGAGTAAAATTTTTTGAGATTCTAAATACGTCTGAAGTAATAAGTGGTTCAAGTCCTATGGAGAAAAATGAAGAGTTTTGTCCATTAGGTTTACTGATTAAAGTAGTGTAGAAGTGGCAGAAGGATAAATGTTAGGTATTTCTTCTTTAGTGCATGATGATCACTTCATATGCAGAAGTGGAAACGGAAAGAAATGCTTAAAAGGAAAATGTTTGTTTGCTTTTTAGCTGCTACCGTGGCTTCTCAATGGTTGGAGTTTCTTCACCAAGACCTCAGTGGACGTCTTTCAGGTGCGCATTTTACTTTCTTGAAGGAATACCGCAGAAGGACTTCTTAGGTTAATTGAGTTTTAGTGATCTGATTGAGATCTTTTTATGTTTTTGCAGCTGTGCAGGATAGTAGGAACAGAGTAAAAAATATTTTGACTACCGAGTTACCGCTTCTCGTTTCATCAAGAGAATCCTCTTCTAACCAAGAAGATACTCGTCAGAGGCCGAATACGAATACCTCTGGTGATGCTTCATCTGATAAAGCGGTAACAGAGACGCATAAGATAAAATGGTCGGCAAAATTTGATCAGATTAACAAAGCTCTTTATGATGAAGAGAGAGATTTGGTGTGTACATATCCACTACCTTCAAGTTTGAATGATTATAGAGACAGAGTTTATTAAGCTCGAGGCAGTGTTTGATGTATTGATACTATGGATTTGAAATTCGCAGGAACGTTCGCTAAACCAAGTGAAGGAAATGCAGTCAAGATGCAACGAGGGTCTACGGCAAATGGACGAGTATTCGCCTTTTAGTTCCCAATCATCAGATTCAAGGTGAGGAAACTACACCAAGCAGTCCATAGAGTCTTAGAAAAAGACTGGTTGAACTGATTTTTCTTGCTATACAATACTTTTGCAGTTTTGGGAAAGACGGGAGTCAGGAGACTAGTATGGCGGTTCAGGCGGCTGCAGCTTCCATTTTTTCAACCTGCAGTTTTCTTCTGTCAATGGTGAAACCGTCGCCTACCAGTTCTTAATTTTTGTTTGTTTTTGGTTTACCGGCTCTTCGACTAGTACCACCGACTATATATTGTCATTTGTGTTAGTACTTTTGATAGGTATTAATTAATATCATCTTTAGTGTAAATAATAGGCGATTGATGGTTTCGTCATTCGTGTATGTAACATTAGTAGCGACCTTTTTTATATCAATCCTACAGTTGGCATTTGCTTCAATACACATTACATATCTGTTGGAAGGCAAAGTTTTCTTGCGTAACTATATGAAACACTGGACTTAATAATATTACAAGGAAATCGTAGTCTTGCTCCTGTACCACAAAATGAAATGTAGTATCTAATTTCTCCTGAACGAAAAGTTACATATATGCTGATCTCTATGAGCTAGAGCCAAGATGGTGCCATTTCTGCTACTGTTACTTTGGTAGGCGAATTGTCCGAAATCTTAGCAAGTGAGCAATGTTGTAACTTAATAGACTCTGCATTGTCCACTGTCTTGACAACGTACCTGAAAAATAGAAATCCAGTTTTGTTATAAGAGTTAAACATCTTATGGATAAAATGAAGCAAACGAGACTTAACCATCCATTTAAGCACTGTGTCATTATAACTGCCCTGCGTCCGACAAACCGTGGAGGTGTCCTTTTGTTTCCCTAAACCATGGTATCCTTTCGTCTGTTAAAACATGGAAGTAGAATTCTCTAGATTGTGATAAATAACCTTGGGATGGTGGAAGATCTCAGACCTCTATGATAATAAGATCTCCAATGGAGAAAGGAAACTGTATGCCTCGGCTACTCTTTGGAGGTTCAGTGATCTTTGGGATACAGAAACTCCTCTTGTGCTGCAGATTCATCATAAGAAAGAAAACGCTGCTTATCTCTGTTTTCTCATTGTAAAGGTAAGCTTACACGAATAAATATTTAACGGAAAACAAACCTGATCCGACTTGTCTCTCCTTCGCTTCAACGAGTGTATATAATCTGATTCTTCTTCTTGGCAGAAAGCATGAACTACAATTCTAAGAGCTGAACAAGCGCATAAAACTGGATCAGGAAAAAGAAGTTACTCTTGAAAAGATTTCGAGTCTTCCACTGAAACCAGCAAATGTCGTAAAAACTCACACAGATTTGGCTTTCCTGATCCTTCCGAAATAGGTTGGGAACATGTGAAACATGCTTTCTGACAACAAAAATAGTCAAAACTCGTTTGTTAAGAGATTCACATGTAACAAAACCAAGAGATCTAAAGCAGATTAGTAAAGAATCACTTTTTACCATTCTTTTAACTTCTTTTAATCCTCCAGCTCCAAAAGAATGTCCACAAGGCAGTATCGTAGCATCATTCATTAATGTTCCGCTATCCAAAGCAAAATAACAAATACAGAATCAGATTCAAAGAGAGATCCTAGTTCTCAACCATAATCAGATCTATTACAACGAGAGCGGATACTTACGTGACAGGATCAGAGAGGATGGCTTTGAGAGACTCCCAAGAGCTGCAGACACTAGTGACTCTCTCCTTCTCCACAGAAGCAAAATCTCGTTTTGTCTGCGTCTGCGTGTTGTGGTGGGAATGAGATACATTGTCATCTGGGTTAGTGATCATCACCTTAAAATCCATTTCATGGCGATCAATCATCGATGATTTCCTTTCCTCATCTTCTCTCACAACCAGTTCCCAACCAACTGAACCTGGAGTAAAACCAGGATTCCAGATTTGAGAGAGCCGCTAACTAAGATTGTGGATTCTTTAATAGTCGTAATAGACAGACCATCTTAAGACAAGAAACTTATTATATACCTGTATTTTTACTTTCCCTGTTGGTTTCTTCGGCAGCTGCAGAATCTGAATCACCATTATTACCAGGTTGAATCAAGGCGCCATGTCTTCGGAAAGGAACGTTTTCCTCGTCTTCATCTCCATCGGAATACCTTGTTTCATTCTTCTCAACTCTGTTTCCGCAGAAACCTTGCCGGATTCTGAAACGGCGATCGCCGACGGTTTCGAGCTCCCGGATTTTGGGAGCGGACTCTCCGACACGGAACCGCAGAGATTCATCTTCCACATGGTATAGGAACCGAGAATCGATACTTTCATTAACGGACATTTGTTTTTACGCCGGAATATTTTCAGAAGACGATCGACTGAGACGGAGGAGGAAGCTGAGATTATTAAAAAAAAAGAAAAAAAAGGTAAAGAACTAAGAAACAACAGAGACCATATAGAAACGACGTCGTGACATATGAAGCACGCGCGTCGTCACGCTTAATGATTATGAAACCGTATCATTATTCATTACTACTACCATAAAGAAACTTTTCTTGGGACTCATAAGTGATATTGCGACGTCGTCATGACTAAACGAATTTTAACCGGTTTACAATCTGAATTTCATGATCCGGTTAAGAACATACAGTTACAATGCCATTTCAAGATTCTTCATTTTGTTCTACAATAAAAGACGGAGGGATTAGATAACTCGCAAACCATAAACAAAAACTAAAGTGACTTGGAGAATCACACTGTAGTAGCTTGACACAATGAACCAAGTTCCGGTTTGATACCATCTTCTCATTTCACATCTTCAAAGGTTTCAATCCCAGTGATGCTCTCAGTCTATTATTTTCTGCAATCTCAGGATCTGGATGATTAGTTCCATCTTCCCTCAACTTCTCCTTCTTCTTCTTTGGTTCATCACGATCCCTGTCATCATCAGTTTCGTGTCTCTTACGATCCCTACTCCTGCTTCTACTCCTACGCCTTGCCCTGTCTCTTCTGTCTCGTTCTCTGTCTCTGCCTCGTTCCCTGTTGTCCCTATCCCTATCCCGCTCTCCATAGTGATCTCTGTCTCTCTCTCTATCCCGGTCCCTCCCACCACGCCCACGTTCTCTTTCATACTCTCTGTCATGATTTCGATCCATATCATAGTCTCTATCATAATCACGATCCCTGCCAATCACAAAATCATGGTCCAATTATAATTCATGAAACAATAACCTAAAGTATGAACATGACAATCTGTGGCAAAAACACATTGTTTGAGCTAAACTAGATGGGAAGAACAGAAAAATGCTTTCGTGATTTACAGATCTTTGTCATATTAATACACTAACCAACTGCCATATAACAGGGTAAGCTATATAGTAAGGATGTCTGATCCATAATACTTCTCTCTGAACACTGTCAGTACAGAGAAACCTGGAAGGATCTCCACAATTTTCAATTTCGGAAGCTGTATGCTACCACTGATGGCTTAAGATGCCATAGAGGAAACAGACATTCAAAAGAGAGAATTACTAGACATGATGCACGAGCATTAGCTAGATCAAACAGCTTCCACAATCATAAGCAAGAGAGAAATTACAAGGAATAATTATTAGAGATGGTAACTAAAGGATTGAGAATCTAGTAAAAGGCACGGATTACATACCTGTGTCTATGACTGTCGCGTCTCCTATCTCTCTCTCTGTCTCTATCTCTTTCTCTTTCAGGACTCTTATGGCGATGATCCTGTCAAAAGAGGAAGAAGATGGTATCAATATAGAGTTAGTAAATAAAAATGGTTAACAGAACAAATACTAATTCTCACAGAATAAAGCAGTGACCTTCTCATCTTCAGATCCATCAGCAATCGCTTCGTTCTCCTCCTTTTCTTCCTCTTCTTCAAAGTCATCTTCCAATACACTTTTCCTCGGCTCTAATAAACCATTCTGTTCAAGCGTCCACCTATCCTCACAATGAGAAATTAACCATCTTAAAAAACTGCAGAAACCAAAAACTAAAACTCAGCTATAGCAAAAAAAAAAAATGCAAAACAACAAACCTTTTCTTCAAACGTGGCATTGCAATATCACAAGAATAATCCTTGGTTAAAAGTTCCTCAATGACTTCGTCCACATGTGTCAATGAAAACCCTATTCCAAACAAAAGAGATCAAATTAGTTATGACACAAATCAATCAAAAAAGTTACAACGCATCCACTTAAACGAAAACGAAACTTACTCCCATCAGGTAGCTTTTGTCTCACTTTTCGGTAGTCATTGTAGAGAGGCTCGAGGTAACGATAGACATCAACATCAGTCCCAGTGAGACGGAGATAGAAAGCCCCAAGAATACGAACATATCTGCACAAACCAAGAGAATTAAATCTTCTCAACAATCACTGAACTATCAAATTGATTACCCTAAATCTAAAGCTAGCTGCAATCTACCCAGATTTGGGATACATTCAATACATATATTGCTTGAGAAACTAACAAAAGACAAGATTCAGCTTTAGGTTAGAATTAGAAATCATACTTGTAATCATCGTTTTTGATGAACTCGACGACAATTTCCTTCTCAGGCTGGATTTGAAGCATCTTCAATATGAGGCAAAGGAACGGAGTAGGTTTGCGGCTACCACCAAAGGTTCCACCAAGATGGTCAAGCTCCATAGCTTTGTCAACCAACGTCTCCGCAGTTAAACCAAAACACTGCTCTTTCCAGAAAGTGTGCTGATATATCTTCGTTCTCACAATCTTCTCTACAAGATTCTGCGGATTCGTCCCCCTTATATTCTTGGCCAACGGATCTGTTCTGTTTGCCATTATTTCGCCGGAAGTTAGTCAGAAACCGCCTCTAAGATCTTAGTCGCCGGTTTAACAAACGTCGAGCGACGCCGGAATCGATTTAATTGCTTCCACGAAATTGCCGTCGTAGAAGACGAAGACGACGCTCTAGGGCTTCGAAGAATCTGAAAAAAAAAAACAATTTTGTTATTTATTTATTTTTCTTAGTATCTCATTCAGTGGTAAAGCCCATAGTGAGAAAAATATTAATGGGCTGATAATATTTTTTTCTGGCCCACTAGAGATGGAGATAACGCCGTTAGTTGACCATTACATCAAGCATAAACCCTATCGAAGAAATTGGAGTGTTGTGTTCATTCTCTTTTCAGCGAAGAGCCCCAAAAGAAGAAGAACAACAAATTTCGAAAATAGAGAAAGAGAAGAAATTTACAATGGATTCAAAGACGAAGCAGATGATTTTATCAGCTCTCTGCAAACATTTCTCCTTGGATCCTGTAAGTATTGAAGAAGATGACATCTCAGAAACTTCACTTTTTTTTCTTTGAGGTCTTGCTTGGTAGCTGAGTATATGTGTATGATCATGCTTTGAATTAGGTAGTCGAGAAAACTCGAACATTTTCTGATTGGGTTTCGATTCAATTGTAGAGATTGTGTTCCATATTAAGTTTATCAGTGTTTTTTACACTTGTGCATCAAGCTGGTTATGTAAAAAAGGTTGAACCTTTAGAAATTGGGCTTTTATGGTTTTCTTGAATTGGGTTTGCATGGCGTTGATGGTAGACTGTGTTGATCATCTTTTTGAATAGACTGGATGATCTATGGGTTTGTTTCTGAAAATAATTTAATTCATTGCTCAGGAGCCTTTTCTTGGGGGAGCTGGTGAGAGTGATGTCAACACGCTTTATTCTAATGTTTTGAAGGCATCTGGAAAGGAAGTGTCTGCACAAAATAACGAGGTAAGGACATAAATGCGGAACTCTAAAATGGAACTTTATTGCGTTTCCTCCTTGTTACTACCACATTTTAAGAAAGCGGGGATTAGTTAGTTTGCGTTGTGATGCAATGCCTTTTGTGTGATGGTAGATGATGAGTTCATTCAGTGGCTCTCTTTTGCATAATGAGTCATCGTTTCACATTTCAGGTTTTGAAGTGGCTGGATTTTGCGGAAGGTTTCCCTGCAATTTCCAAGGATTGCTTTGCAGCTCTTGAAAAGTTGAATGTTGAGTTAGTTACCAAGTCGGTGCTCTTGGGAAATGGATTGACGCCATCAGCGGCTGATGTAGCTGTGTTTTCAGCTGTGCATTCTTCAGTGGTACCACTTCTCTTAATTTCATAGTTTATATAACATTCGTTCCTGAGTTATTTTATGTTTTTTAAAGATGTTAAGATGAAATTTTCATAAAATGTTAACTAGAGGCAGCCTTTAAGACTCACTATTATCTATTTGTCTTACTGTTCCCAGCTTGGCCTCTCAGATTCAGACAAGGAGAAAGTAACACATGTCATAAGATGGATAAATTACATCCAGGTAGGTTCCACATCATAAAATTATCAGTACTTGACTGCGCCAAGGTAGTCTGTAAATCTATGGAGGACTACTTTATGTGTAGGCGTTAGTGACTATGACAATATATGCACTCTCTGAACATCAACCTTTCACTTTATCTGTCCTTGTGATTTTCTGCTTTAATAATAATGCTGCTCATTATCTTATTTTTACAGAACAAAGAAGAATTGTCAACATTATTTGCTCCAATTCCTGTGGAGTTATCAGTGTTTGACTTCGAGGTGAATTATCTTTTCATACCCAGTTCCTTAGTTTTAGAATCTATAATAAAATAATACATCTTTCCATATGTACTACGCGTCTTCCTCTGTCATCACACACGATGAGCAAATGGTTTTCTGATGTCTTTCCTCTAAACGCAGGTATCAAAAAGTGTTCCTAAGGTGGAAGCAAATTCGAATACCAAAAAAGCTACTGAAGGTGTAAAGCCTGTTGACAAGTCAGAAGCGCAGCCGATCACAAAGAAAACTGAGCCTGAGGTACTACTTTTAACTTTTTTTAACTTTTAAGTTGGATTTATTAGACTGTGACTCTATCTAATTATATTGTAGAATCTGATGTTTCCTCTTTTTGTTTTTTTTGTGTGTGTATTTAGGAACCAAAGAAAAAGGCTACAACAGAGAAGGATGCCAAAAAAGAAAAGAAGAAACCCGCTGAAACAGAACCAGCTAAAAAAGACGCAGAGCTTAGTGTCAGTTTGCTTAATATCCAAGTCGGTCTAATTCGCAAAGCATGGAAGCACCCATCAGCAGATAGGTTTGTGGTCAAAACATTTCAATATTATTGCTCTGTTAAAATTTGTATTGATCGTCTTCTAATTTGTTAAGAGACTTGTGTTATGTGTAATGCAGTTTGCTGGTTGAAGAAATAGATGTCGGGGAGGACAAAGTGAGGCAAGTAGTTAGTGGCTTAGCAAAGTTTTGCAATCCCGATGATCTAACGGTATAGTGATGCCTTGATTTACAAAATACTAAAAGAAATTTGGTGTATCATTTAGATTGGTCCGGTTCTTGAATTTAAAGTTACTAATCTATGGTTTTTTGATTGCTGTGTTATGATGATGAAGAATCGCCTTGTTGCGCTCATCACAAATGTCAAACCTGGAAAGCTAAGAGATGTAATGTCACAAGGACTGGTAATAATTTCTAGTATCTTCTTCTATCCGCCTCCAATCCAGTTCATCAACGATCAATATATTGCCACACTCTCACGATTGCTCTTCTTCTATGTTTTTTGTTTCTTTGCCACAGGTTCTTTGTGCTTCAAGTGAAGATCACTCGGTGCTAGAACCGTTGCTGCCACCTGCTGGGGCTAAACCAGGAGAGCGTGTTTCATTTGCAGGGTATATTCATGTTAACGATATAACATTGAACTTCTTTGATTGCTTTCCGTGCATGTTTCCCCTTCAGCCATTAAATTCATATGATCTTTCGTAATTTGTTTTCCTGTTTATCGCTAACTCAAGAAAACTTTTTCGTAATTTGTATCTAGGATTGAAGGAAAGCCAGAAGATGTACTAAACCCGAAAAAGAAGCAACTAGAGAAGATAACACCGGTATGTACTTTTTGCCCTTTGTTAGGTTCCAGACTTTAACAAACCTAACATGCTGAGTACTGTGTTTGCATGATTATACATAACTGGAACTTTGGTTAATCACACGCAATTGCAGGGTCTCTACACTGATGAAAATGGCGTAGCCACATACAAAGGCATACCTTTCATGACCTCAGCTGGACCTTGCACTTCCAGCATCCCCAAAGCAACCATCAAGTAGTGAACTTTATACTCCTTTCTCTTCTCTTGCCTTTTTCTTTGATATCACAAACTCAGTTGGAAAAAAAGAAGATATGTTTTGTCACAATTCGAATTAATCTCTAACTTTGTTCTCATTAACCTGTTTTGACTCTCTTTTTCCTTATGAGCTTTCTGCTACTGGATTTAGATTTTACTTTCTCCTTTCAATCAAGCTGTGTGCAAGTCCACCATTACTCAGTCAGATTAACTTGAATTAAAAACCAAACCAATTGTATTTTGTCTCAACAAATCTTGAAAATAGGTAATTATATCATGTAAACTCAGTATTAAATACTGAAAGTTTAAATTAACTTGCATTACCTCAAATACAGGAAAAGATCTCAATTTATGAGATTATTAGATGATGATCTTTACAGGTTAAGAAGAGGGATAAAAAGAAAAAAAAAAAAAAGAAAAAAAAATCTTTAGACATGGGCCATGAGGAAGAGATTGGTGGTCCTCTTTCGACAAAAATTCATTATTAAAGTTTCCTTTTTCCAATTTATTCCAAAGATTTGAACCCCAAAAAAACTGAGGGAAAATGATAATTAAAAAGTTGTATTAAATCTACAAGATTTATGTATCTTATCAGCTTAGATATAAGAAGATCCTGAGCAGAGATCCGTACGACTGTCACTGGACACATATGTTTCTTTATTCAGTTTCTCAAAGAATCAGTCCTCTCCATAGCAAAATCTTTATACTTTGTCCCCAAACAAAAAGAAGAAAATTATAATCTTTTTGGATTCCAAATCATATCAAATCAGTTTCTTGGTATATATATATCATAGGGGGATTGTTACCGAATACATCATATTTTTTTTCAGTTCTATGCATCTACAATTTTTGTGTATTTAAAAGTGGTCCAAAGAAAAATAAAAATAAAACCCCACACGATATGAAGAACATGTCGTAACAAGTAAACTCAATACAAAAAGACAAGTATACAGAAACTTTCTATCTAAAACGACTGGTACTGAAACTAAAAACCCCTAAAATTAAGATATCACGAAATATCCGTGATACTTATTCTTTGATGCAATCTCTTCCCCATGCTCTCTGTTTTTTTCTTTTTAATAATAATAATTGAAAAAAAATATTCTTCACCCACCAAAAATCATAAATACCATCACCCAGATTCACATGATTCATACATACTCACACTTCTGAGTCTGTCACTTTCTTTCTTCATTGTATGTGTTTTGTCTTTTTGGTTTTTTTTTTTTTTTTGAATTTTTTTTTTTTTATTGAGAGGTGGTGAGGGAATTTAAAGCTATGCCTGCTGCGAGGTTTTTGTATTAATGCTCGATTCATCAGTCTTTGCTTCTTGTCAAGTTGTTTTCTTTATCAGTAGTTACTTGACATCTAAGGAACAAAAGGAGAGATATGAACAGTTCAGGAGATTCTTGTTCGTCGTTATTGGAGGTGGCTTTTGATGATGATCATCATCATCATGGTCATGCTGATAGAGAGCTTCATGTTTTAGCTGTCGATGATAACCTCATCGACCGTAAACTCGTAGAGAGGTTGCTCAAGATCTCTTCTTGCAAAGGTTTCTTCTCTTTTTTTACCTTTTTTGATTTCTCTGATCAAAACCCATTCATTAGTTTTCTATTTGTATTCATTAGTTGTTTATAAAATGGTGGATTTTTGCAGTGACAACAGCAGAGAATGCGCTTAGAGCATTAGAGTATTTAGGTCTGGGAGATCAAAATCAGCATATAGATGCATTGACCAACAACGTAATTAAGATCTATCTCAGGGCATATTTGATATCATGGTCTATACAAAATTAACTCAATATGTGTTCGATTTATCCAGGATTTGAAGGTGAATCTAATCATTACAGATTACTGTATGCCGGGAATGACAGGTTTCGAGCTACTTAAGAAAGTGAAGGTAAACATTTATATCTAACAGCTTCAATTGGAATCAAAATCTATAGAACTTCTCAGTTAAATTCAATCTGTGTCTCTGTAGCAGGAGTCATCAAATCTGAAAGAGGTCCCTGTTGTGATTATGTCTTCGGAGAATATTCCTACTCGCATCAACAAGTAAGAGCAATTCAGATGTGATTAAGACCTTGTTTATGTATGTTTTTACTGTGGAAGTAATAACTTAAGATTAATGTTCAAAAAAAAAAAACGCAGATGTTTAGCGAGTGGAGCTCAAATGTTTATGCAGAAGCCTCTGAAACTGTCTGATGTTGAGAAACTTAAATGTCATCTCATGAACTGCAGAAGCTAATTATGAGAGAGACTAAAATGTAGCACCTAGCTAACCAAACATTTCATTGTCTTGATTCCTTATTTTGAATTATATTACAAGTTTTTGTTTTGTTTTCTAGAAACCAAGAAATGTTTTCATATATATGCTTATAGTAATCTCAAGCTTATATACGAATACACACAAATTTATCATAGGAAATGGTTTTGGTAATGAAGATGATGACGATGTCTTCTCTCTTCCAACCCTAAACAGCGAATAAATGGATAGCATGAGAGAAATAAACATCTCTTTATTCCTCTAACCATTGAAAATTGAGGCCACACGCAACAACAGCAACATTGATGATAATTCTCTTCTATCGTTCTTTCTTTCTCTTTTCTTCTTCCCTTGTCTCTTTTTCTGCCATTGTTGCACAGGAATGACATCGTTCCTGCGTAAAGAGAAGAATCAAAATTTATTGAATCTTGTGCAGCAAGAAAGGTTTAGATCTCAATTAATAACAGGACAAAATTTCGAATTACCGAGACTACTAAAATGCAATGAATCTTTATTGAATCACCGACGAGATTCTTTTGAGAAAAGACTTATGTGTTTCCCTTACATAGGGATTATTCACCGGAATCTTGTGAATGGCCTGTTGTTATTAGAAAGACAAATTAGAAGATTATTAATGGATAAGAGAAGATCAGAAGACGATGAACCTCTTTTCTTCTCGGAGACAAAGAGAAAGAAGTTGAAACTCTAAAGGAGAAATGGTCTCCTCAAGATCAAGAATATCCCTTTAGGAGACTTGTATTGTACGTATCAATTGAAGCTTTCAACATCATTAACACGTGTCGTTTCATTTGTCTCAGTTCTATTCTATCATACCATTACCAAGACTATTTAATTGTTAGTTTTAGTTTTTTTTTTGCTTATGAGCTACGTGCATGATGTTATTTTTTTTTTTCTTTCTCTTTTCGGATTTGTGTATGTACCGCACGATTTCTAGTAGTATAAACAAACCATATATGCTATAAATATTCTCTACGTAGATATGGTACACGTTATCAAATCTCAAATCAAAATTCAATAAATCTCTCCAAGAAAAGTGGGAATTAGCGGAGCCGATTGAGCGTTTGATACGTATAATCAATTTTGGATAATGTATCCCACCAAAATCTTACCTAACTTGTTTTGATATTTTGAAGTGGTAGTGAGGGTGTTTCATTTTAAGTTCTCATTTGAATTACCAAACATTTCTTACCTACAAGCTGACTAACTCCTAATTTGAACTTAAAATTTTCAAGTATCTAAAACACAAAGCTGAATTTGAAAGCAATTCTAAAACATTACAATTTTTTTTCTCTAGTTGTGGATCATTATCAACAGTTAAAACGACTGAGGCCAGAGCGTTTTAATCTACAGGCCAAATGAGAGAAAAGGCCCAACTTAGTATAGATACGGGCCAAGAATAACTGCAAAGGACGAACAAAGAGATTCTTGTTCAGTCTCTCTCTCTCTCTCGGTCGCTCGTTGGCTCTCTCAATCTTTTTCCGATTTGGGTTGGGTCTTCTTTTCCAAGTCTCTTGCGAAAATGGCGGCTTCGGTACAACCTGCATGCTTAGACCTCCACTTCTCCGGCAAGCATTCACCGCTTCTTAAACACAACTCTATCTCCGTCCGCTGCGTTTCTTCTCCAAATGTAATCCCCGAAGCTGACTCCATCACTGGCCCTCCTGATATTATCAATACGAGCCGTGACCAGCGCAAAGTCGTTCGTATCGCGTGGGAGAAGTTGGTTCGATGGTCTCGTTCTTGGCGCGCTAAAGCCAAAACCGATGTTCTTGAGCGCACTCGCAAGGTTTTTTCTTGTTATCTTCTAGTTTCTTTCTTCTTCAATTTCGTTTGTGTTTGAAAGGATTTGAAAAGAATCTGGGGGATTTTTTTTTAGGTTGTTGTTCTTGGTGGAGGTTCGTTTGGTACAGCAATGGCTGCTCATGTAGCTAAAAGGAAAGAGGGATTAGAAGTTAATATGCTTGTGCGCGACTCTTTTGTTTGCCAATCTATCAACGAGAACCACCACAATTGGTACTTTACAGCGTTTGATTTTATCCGAACACGATTCGTAATGCTTTCACAGTGAGATAATGTTGATTTTTGTTCGAATTGTGTTTTGTTACCATTACCAGTAAGTACTTCCCTGAGCACAAGTTACCTGAGAATGTGATTGCCACAACTGATGCCAAAGTTGCATTGCTTGATGCTGATTACTGCCTCCATGCTGTACCTGTGCAGGTTTAAATCCGAATTGAGTTTTTGTACTTTGTAATTTTGGTTGATCTGCTTTGTATGTTCTGCTGATTAATGCGGTTTGTTTGTCGCAGTTCAGCTCCTCGTTTCTTGAGGGAATCTCCGAGTATGTTGATCCAGGATTGCCTATTATATCTCTTAGTAAAGGTCTGGAGCTTAATACTCTTAGGATGATGTCTCAGATCATTCCTACTGCCCTTAAGAATCCACGGCAACCTTTCGTTGCACTTTCTGGCCCTTCATTTGCTCTGGAGCTGATGAACAACTTACCAACGGGTTTGACTCTTGTTCTTCTTTCATTTATATTCAAATAGCGTTAATATAGGTTTCTATTACTGAATGCTGTGAAATTTTTCCTTTTTGGTATATTTTTTTGCTTGCAGCAATGGTGGTTGCCTCGAAAGATAAGAAATTGGCCAATGCTGTTCAGCAGCTTCTGGCTTCGAGTTACTTGAGAATAAATACTTCCAGGTACAAACATTTCAAAACCAGACTCCATTGGTTTAAAGGATTTTTCATGATGTATTTGCCTACCTGCTTGATAGTTTATGCATGTCTTGTGTATGTGTGGTGTTACGTACTGAGCTCTAATGGTTGACTTCTTAATTCTTCGAGGGAGTTTTGTGCACTCAGCTTGTAACCTCTGATCATTTCAGTGATGTTACAGGAGTGGAAATTGCCGGTGCCCTGAAGAATGTTCTAGCAATAGCTGCAGGAATTGTTGATGGAATGAATCTCGGTAACAACTCTATGGCAGCACTTGTATCCCAAGGTTGTTCAGAGATAAGATGGTTAGCCACTAAGGTAGTAAATTTTAAGAGTGTTTATGATAGCTTCATAGATAGTGGTCTATATCCAAGAAACTCACCACGATCCTGAGTTTATTGCATTCCTCTGTCATGTATGTGTGAAGATGGGTGCAAAGCCAACAACCATAACTGGTTTATCAGGAACTGGGGACATAATGCTCACGTGTTTTGTAAATCTTTCAAGAAACCGAACAGTTGGAGTCAGGTTAGGGTCAGGGGAGACACTAGATGACATACTAAGCTCTATGAATCAGGTGTGTTTCTCATTGGTGTTGCTTGTCTTATGGTAAAACCAAAAAGATTGGTTGAATCTCAAATAACAATTGTTGCGCAGGTTGCAGAAGGTGTAGCAACTGCCGGGGCAGTGATAGCATTAGCTCAGAAATACAACGTGAAGCTGCCGGTTTTGACAGCCGTAGCTAAGATAATAGATAATGAACTGACCCCAACTAAGGCTGTTCTTGAGCTCATGAACCTTCCTCAGGTTGATTCTAGGTTCCCTAGATTCCCATTTTGACTCTGTTACTTTTCTTGTTCTAGATTTAACTATGTTTTGTATATTTCTGGATTTGCAGATTGAAGAAGTATGAGATGGAACAATTGTTTTGAGGACCACATATTCGAAGAGATGGCTTTATGGCGGCAAGAGCTTTGCATTCGTTTAGAGATAGCTAATGATAGAGATGACTCGAAGTGAGTTTTGTAATCGATTTTAGGCCTGAAATCTCATAAATGTGAATTGTTCATAAACATTTTCCAAAAACTGTGTAAAGTTCTCACCATACGTCTATAAAAAATGATGTTTCAGTATATTGTTGAGTGTTGGACTCTGGAATCTGGGAGTGGACTCGTCTTTTCGGAGACTTTCGGAGCCATGGTTTTAACTTTTAACTAGGGGTGTTCCAATTCGGGTACCGATTTAGTCCAAATCGAACCGTGAAAAGCCGGTTAAAAAAAATCAAAAGTTGAGAGGCCCATAGTTCTATTTAGGCCCACACAGAAGCGGTGTCGTATAGGAGGCAAAACCCTTGCAATTTGCAGTGTCGTCGTCGTCGAGTTGTCGAAGACGGAGCGAAAGAAACAGAGAACTCGTTTGTTTCGTCGAAGAAGAAGATGATGAAGAGAACTCAGCAACCCGCAAGAGAATCAAAGCAAGAAGCTAAAGATGGAAGCAAAGCAAAGAGCGGTCTGTTCGCTTCGTGTTCGTTCTCTTCCCTTGGATTAGATCCCAAGCTCTCCGACCAGCTCCAAGGTTCTCTCTTTGCCTCTGCCTGTATTTTGCATCCTCTGTTTATTGTAGAGTGAGCTTAATTTCTAAGTTTTAAAGTTGTTTTTTCCGTGTCAATTTATATAGAAAGGATGGGTTTTGAAGCTCCTACGCTTGTACAAGCTCAAGCAATTCCTGTTATTCTCTCTGGTCGAGATGTGTATCCTTTCTTCTACTAACTTCTATTCTCTTTTTGTGTGAATTTGAAAGTTTGGGTTTGTTTCCTTTAACACTTGGGATATATAAATGTATAGACTTGTTAATGCTGCAACCGGTACTGGAAAAACTATAGCGTATTTGGCACCACTCATCCATCACTTGCAGGGTCATTCTCCCAAGGTTGATCGTTCTCATGGAACTTTTGGTATGTCCCTGACCTGACTTGTTGTTCTAGCTATAATTTAGAATTCGTTGGGAGGTGAAGTGATGATTTTTTGATGCTTTGGACTTTGTATGTGGCAGCTTTGGTGATTGTGCCCACACGGGAATTGTGCCTTCAGGTGTATGAAACTTTGGAGAAGCTGCTTCATCGGTTTCATTGGATTGTCCCTGGCTATGTAATGGGAGGAGAGAAAAAGGCTAAAGAAAAGGCTAGGCTAAGGAAAGGTGGTGCTACATTTTCTTCCATTTTGCATATTCAGTTCTTTATGTTAGAAGTGAGATTGATCACTTTGAATCCGGACCAATCGTATTTTATTTCAGGGATTTCCATTCTAATTGCAACTCCTGGACGCCTTCTTGACCATTTGAAGAACACAGCTTCATTTGTGCATAAAAATCTGCGTTGGGTCATCTTTGATGAAGCTGACTGGTATAAATTAAGGCTGTACCCTGAAAGTTATTATCTTCTTTCTTGATTATGTGCTTCCTTTGTTGAATTCTTCCTTTGAATTATGGCAGCATTCTCGAATTAGGTTATGGGAAGGAGATAGAACAGATAATTAAGCTTCTAGGTTCAGGGCAAAACGAGGAAGGGGAAGAGGATGATATCGTTCCTAAAGGAGTTCAGAAGCAGAACTTGTTATTGTCAGCAACATTGAATGAAAAAGTTAACCACCTTGCAAAACTTAGTTTGGATGATCCGGTAATGATTGGTCTTGACAACAGCAAATTGCAACAAAATCTCTCTGTAGAGTCCCCTGCCTCTCCTGACTCTGATGCGGATGATATGGTAATTCATGTAAACAAATCCGTCAACCCTTCATCTGAGGACTATGGAATACCGTCACAGCTAGTGCAGAAATATGTTAGAGGTACAGTTATTTCCACTGGAATCTCTCTATATTGTTCTGTGGTTTTAGTTTGATACAATTATCTATTATATGCAGTACCATGTGGTGCACGGCTTGTGGCACTTCTTTCTGTTCTCAAGAACCTTTTTGAAAGAGAAGCTTCTCAAAAGGTAAATCTCAGGCAAGCCCATATCCGAAGTTTCTGTCATATCTGTTTGTTTTTAAATACCTGGTTGATTGAGGTTTTGTGCGTTCTTCCAGGTAGTCGTATTCTTTTCGACACGTGATGCTGTAGATTTTCATTACTCACTTCTGAGTGAATTCCAATGGCCCCCGGATTCTGAGAAAGAAGAGGAGGGGACTAAACAGTTGTTTCTTAAGTGCAAAACATTTCGGTTACATGGAAGTATGGAGCAGGATGATAGAAGATCTGCGTTTGCGACCTTTAAAACAGAGAAACAGGCTCTTCTCTTGAGTACAGATGTTGCTGCTAGAGGCTTGGATTTCCCAAAAGTAAGATGTATTATACAATATGACTGTCCCGGAGAAGCTACTGAGTATGTGCATAGGTAAATCCTGGAATCCCACAAAGCGTTTGACGTTTCTGCCTTCAATTCAATATAGAGTACCTTGAATTTACTGACCTTGTGTGTTTGGGATTCATGGTTGCAGAGTGGGTAGAACAGCTCGTATTGGTGAAAAAGGAGAAGCGTTGTTATTTCTACAGCCGATTGAAATAGACTATCTTAAGGAGCTTAAGAAACATGGTGCATCACTTACAGAGTACCCTCTTCTAAAAGTACTGGATAAATTTCCCATACCCGGCAATATGCCCCGAATCAAAAAGGTCATATCCCTGGAATCCCATCCGTGGGTTATTTCTCTGCAGAGAGCTCTTGAATCCGTTACTTATGCCGAGGTACGTTTCTCTTGAGTGTGTTCCCTGCTCTCTCGCTGTGATTGATTTATACTATGATAGTAAAAACCTCTCCTTGTTTGTGGCTGTTTTATTCACAGCCAAAGATGAAGAGCATGGCCAAGAATGCATTTGTCTCTTGGGTTAGGGGATATGCAGCTCACAAGGGAGAGCTCAAAAGCATTTTCGTGGTGAAGAAGCTTCACTTGGGTCATGTCGCCAAGAGCTTTGCTCTGAGAGAGCAACCGTCCTTAGTTGGGAAATCACATCACAAGGAATCGATGAAGAGGAAGAGAGATGAACGCCAAAGAGGGCAACAAGGTAAGAAGAGAAAGAAGATGAGTGGCAGTGGCAGTGGCGGTAGAAGTACACAAAAAAACTAGATAAAAATCGGTTTTGCCACCATAACCATTGCATTAGTTTTTGTAATGAATGAGCTGTTTTGTTCATCGAAAATTTTGAGTAAGAAGTTTGGAACTTCAACCATGTTTTGTTCACATTATTTACTACTTAATTGTATTAACCAGAAAGCTAAAGATTCACAACAAATGCTTACCAGCAAGATTTTGTGTAAACTACAAACGTCTAGATTTTACCAACGTTGAAATGGGTAACAAATTTGTTTTTGAGAATTTAAAACCAAAAAAATTATTAGAGAATCTACAAAATAAATAAATAAAGGTATTCTTAATATTTTGGGGCCAACTAAGGATTAATGAGAGAAAGAGTACGTCTCACGTTTTTATTTTTACTACAAAAACCCTAAGAAAATCTATTGCTAATTTGCCATCAGGCATCGTTTTGTAATTTGAGATGGCGGCCGGTGACGACGATGCCACTGCTACCACCGATGAAAGAAGCCTCTGCAAAACCAAAGAGTCAGGAGATTCGAGTGAGGGTGTAAAAGTAGACTCAATCAGCTCTATGCTAGATGAGATCCTCCAACATATCCTCTCCTTAATGCCGACCAGATCTGCCATCAGGACTTCCGTCTTGTCCAAACGATGGAGGCATGTATGGTCCGGTACACCTTCTCTCTACTTCCATAAAGACGACAGACCTGATGCTAATTCGATAAACGAAACCCTAGCTCGCTATAAAGCTCCTAAGATGATGAGTTTCCGTATCTTGTTAAACAAGGTTGATGATCTTGTTCACATGGACGGTTGGATCAAGTTCGCTTTTTCCAGAAACGTTGAGAAACTGCTGCTGTATTTAGAACGGGATGGCTATAAGTATAACATCCCTGAGTTCTTCTACGTCAACTCCTCTGTCAAGCAACTCTCTATTAATTCAGTCTATTCTTTTAAAATGATACCCGAATGCTCTGTGTCGTGGAAATCCCTAAAGAAGCTGTCATTGAATCGTTGCAACCTCTCTGATGAATCCATTGCTAATATCCTATCTGGTTGTCCCATTCTCGGATCTTTAATGTTGGATTTTTGCAAGGAATTGAAGGTTCTTGATCTCAGCCGATCACCGCGTCTGCGAACATTAGCAGTTTATAACGACAGTTCTACTCCGGGGCCAACGAAGATTGTGGCACCACATATCCATTGCCTCAGATTGAGAACCTCTCCGTTACTATGTGATTTAGTTGATGTCTTGTCTTTGACCGAAGCTAAACTAGACATTAGCTATAAATCCCAACTTGATAAACTGAACGCTGATTTGCTTCATACCATGGTGATAGAGATACTAGAGAAGTGCTGTCGGAATGTAGAGAAGTTTACTTTTGGGGAAAGCTATCTTAAGGTATGTTCTCGGGTGTTCAAGTAAAGTCTATGTGCACTCTCTCCAAGACATGGCAGCCCTATTTTTTTGTCTTGAGATACGTACTTTGGTATTAACTATTTGGTTTGTGTTTCTTGCTTGTTAGATGTTATCTCTTGCCGAGCTCCGTGGTGTTCTTTTTCCAAAATTCATTAAGGCTAAAGCTATAACGCTTGAGACACCGATCTCTCACTATGTAATTCCTGGTATAGTAAGGTTGCTACAAAACTCTCCCGAACTAAAGATGCTAACGGTGGCACACACCAGGGATGATGGCTTCATACCGGTATATATTTTCATTCAATATAACTGCTGCCCAACATTGAGTTTGTAGAATTTGAGATTAGTGACACTCTTTGGATAATGGAATTTTTTTCTATTTGATCCACAGGGCATCTATATTGACAAAAACTTGCGTTCTCATGGCTTGAATTCGGATCAATGTTGGATCTCGGAAGCGAGAGACTTCAAACACTTTGACCACTTGAGAGCAAACGCTTCGTTTATAGAACTTGTGCTTAAAACCTCATCAAAGACGTTAAAGAAGATGGCCATATATTTGGAAACTAATTATAAAGCAAATGGCGTTATGAAAGAGTTGCTTGAGATGGTTCCAATACTTACCCTAAACAACAATGTCTCCATCGTGATCGGCTAATTCAAAATTGTAAACTTTTCTTTAATTTTGTAATAAACTTGATCAAATCTGTGTAGTAGCCACCACCATGTTTCATTTGCATAAGTTATCCAAAAAAAGTTGGAAACTTTAGAACATATGTTTTTGTTAAAGAATATAACTTTTATTAACCAGACATAACGACGACGATGCTGATATGCGTTTCAAGCTTCACGACGTTCAAGTTCGTCGGGGACTTTCTTGTTTAGCTGATTCTCATGTTTCTCCGGCTTGGGTTGGTTCTGGAATCAGAGCTCTAACTCAGAAAGGAGAGTATCTACAAGCTCTGCATTTGTATACTAAGCATGATGGCTCTTCTCCCTTGTGGACTTCTGTTTTCACATTCCCTTCTCTTCTCAAAGCTTGCTCTTTTCTTACGAGTCTCAGCTATGGCAAAACAATTCATGCTTCGGTCACTGTGTTGGGTTGGCGTTACAATCCTTTCATTGCAACTTCGCTTGTTAATATGTATGTGAAATGTGGTTTTTTAGATTATGCCGTCCAAGTGTTCGACGGTTGGTCTCAGTGTGGAGTTTCTACTTCGGATGTCACTGTTTGGAACTCTATGATTGATGGGTACCTCAAATTTCGAAAATTTAAGGAAGGGGTTGAGTGTTTTAGTCGAATGCTGGTGTTGGGTGTAAGACCTGATGCTTTCTCTTTGTCCACTGTTGTGAGTGTTTTGTGTAAAGAAGGAAACTTGAGGCGGGAAGAAGGGAAACAGATTCATGGGTATATGTTGAGGAATTCGTTAGATGGTGATTGTTTTTTGAAAACTGCTTTGATTGATATGTATTTCAAGTTGGGTTTACCGACAGATGCGTGGCGTGTTTTTGTGGAGATTGAGGATAAATCGAATGTTGTACTGTGGAATGTGATGATTGCTGGGTTTGGTAGTAGTGGGATCTGTGAGTCTAGCTTGGAGTTGTATATGCTTGCAAAGAGTAACAGTGTCAAGCTTGTTTCCACTTCATTTACTGGGGCTCTTGGTGCGTGTAGTCGAAGTGAGAATTCTGGCTTTGGTAGGCAGATCCATTGCGACGTTGTGAAAATGGGACTTGAAAATGACCCGTATGTTTCTACTTATCTACTGTCAATGTATTCCAAATGTGGTATGGTTGGTGAGGCTGAAACTGTCTTCAGTTGCGTTATAGATAAAAGACTTGAAATATGGAACGTGATGATTGCAGCTTATGTAGAGAATGTGTATGGGTACGCTGCATTGGAGTTGTTCGGTTTCATGAGGCAGAAAAGTGTCTTGCCTGATTCTTTTACCTTGTCGAATGTTATATCATGTTGCAGCATGTTGGGATTGTATGACTATGGCAAATCAGTCCACACAGAGCTGTTTAAGAGACCGATACAAAGTACACCTACAATAGAGAGTGCTCTGCTCACTTTGTATTCCAAATGTGGATGTGATACTGATGCTTATTTAGTCTTCAAATTAATGCAAGGAAAAGATATAGTTGCATGGGGCTCCCTGATCTCAGGACTTTGCAAGAATGGGAAATACAGAGAGGCTCTGAATGTTTTTGGGTCCATGAAAGATGAAGATGATTATTTGAAACCTGATTCTGATATTATGACCAGTGTTATAAACGCGTGCGCCGGATTAGAGGCTCTCAGGTTTGGCCTTCAGTATCATGGTGGCATGATTAAAACTGGTCGAGTGCTGAATGTTTTTGTTGGCAGCTCCCTTATTGATCTGTATTCTAAGTGTGGCTTACCAGAAATGGCTCTCAAAGTTTTTACTAGCATGAGACCGGATAACATTGTAGCCTGGAATTCAATGATATCTTGCTACAGCCGAAACAACTTTCCAGAACTATCGATAGAACTTTTCAGTCTGATGCTCAATCAAGGTGTCTTACCAGATTCCGTATCCGTCACAAGTGTCCTTGTAGCAATCTCATCAACTGCAAGCTTGCTTAGTGGAAAAAGTCTGCATGGTTATACATTACGACGCAACATTCCTTCAGATTCTCACCTGAAAAACGCTTTGATTGATATGTATATCAAGTGCGGGTTTTCGAAGTATGCTGAGTATATCTTCAAGAAGATGATCCATAAGAGTCTGATCACTTGGAACCTAATGATATATGGATATGGATCCCACGGAGATTGTTTTAGAGCATTGAGTCTTTTTGACGAGATGAAGAAGGCAGGAGAATCTCCCAATGATGTAACATTCCTGTCTCTGATTTCAGCCTGCAATCATTCCGGTTTTGTGCAGGAAGGCAAAAATATTTTTGAGATCATGAAACATGACTATGGAATCGAACCAAACATTGAACATTATGCAAATATGGTGGATCTTCTAGGGCGGGCGGGTCGCCTAGAAGAAGCTTACAGTTTCATAAAAGGAATACCTATTGAACCAGACAGTAGCATATGGCAGTGTCTCTTATCTGCCTCAAGAACTCATCACAATGTGGAACTTGGGATATTGTCTGCTGAGAAGTTGTTGAGAATGGAACCGGAAAGAGGCAGTACCTATGTTCAGCTAATCAATCTTTACATGGAAGCAGGATTGAAGGACGAAGCAGCAAAGTTGTTGGGTGAGATGAAGGAGAAAGGCTTGCAGAAAAAACCTGGTTGCAGTTCGATTGAAGTTAGCAATAGTACTTATGTTTTCTTTTCAGGAGGTTCATCTTCTCCAATAAATGCTGAGGTCTTCAACGTGTTGAATTCGTTGAAGAGTAATATGTTAGATGAGGACAAGTTCACTTGAACGAGATAACATTCCGAATTGATGGTGTTTTTACATCACTTCTACTTCTCAGAAACTCATAAGAAACACTCTTTTTGTATGTGTAGAATATAAAATACAGACACTCTTGGGGTTTAAAATGAATGATATTACAAATCAAATAATTCATTGGTTGCTTGGTTTGAACTCTCGAGTCACCCGGAGATGCTTTCAAAAAAATGTACATTGTATGCTGTTTATCTTCCTTCCTTCCACTAGTGTTCATCACATTCCAGATGAGGTTCGGTTAATGCGTTGGGCACCTAGTCTAGGAGCTGCAGGTTTGGCTCCTCGGCCACGACCAGAAGATAACGGTTTCGCTCTGGTGGTTGGTGGTGGAGCAGCAATGGCAGCCCATGGGTCTTCATCATCAGACTGTACTGTCTTTTTCAAGTTCAACGGTCTTGAAGTAGTTGCAGGTGGGGGAGCAGCTATAGATCCCCACAAATCATCGTCTTCTGTTTTCGCTGCTGCTTTCACCGCGCTTATCTTTGGTCTTGAGCTTGTAGCTATTAAGAGCGAGGAATAACACACAACCATATCAATTTTAGAAAGTTTAACAGAATGCGTTGAGGCAAACTGATTCAGCTAAAACTAAGTAAATACCTGTAGGTCTAGAGGACTGAGACACAGGTCGTTTTTGAGCTGCTTGAATGTTTGCGAGTGCTGGAGAAGGCTTTGGTTCATCCAGCGGTTCGAGATCCCAACCGTCTTTGTCACTCTCATGACCTTCACTAATGCCATTCTCGGCATCTCCCCAACCATCTGTTGATGTTGGGGATGGTGGTGCGGGTGGATCTGTGAAGTCCGAGTTGGAACGTGTATGATGACTGGCTTTGACACTTGGCGCCTCCGTTGCTGAGGAAAAAATTCAAGAAATAAACAAAATGGGAAATTATAGGAAAGCACTGGCAACTGCACAGACGCTACAAAGACATAAAAAGCAACATCTTTTTTCTTTTTGTATCATTCAGCAGTTGCACAATTCAACAAATTTTACAATCAGGGTTGAGAGAAAATTAATGGCAAGTGATCTCAAGTGTACCTGTGGTTGCAACATTTGAGGCAGCAGCAGCTAGGGATGGTGCTGAAGAAGAAGAAGCAAGAGGCGCTTGTTCTAGTGGCTTACCCTTGAGAGTCAAAGAACTCATAGCCCATCTATAAAAGTAATTAAATAAGTCTAATTAATATACATAAGTCTTTCACCAATGTTAGTATAATTTGAATTGACTATACTCACCCAATCAGACCAGCAGTTTCAGGTATAGCTGAAGCTCCTCCGCTGGCTCCCGTCTCTCCAGTGTTTGTCTATTAACACCCCAAAAAAATTCAGTTATCTTCCATCCTCTTCTAATACATAAGAATATAAATATAAAAACAGCTTAAGAAAAGAATTAGGTAGACATAATAGTCCTACCTTCTCATAGTTCTGTTTCAGTATCTGAAGAAATTGTTCTACAGCCTGAAATGCCTTTGATCGGACATCACTATTATGAAAACAAGAGAAAATACTTTATATTTTGTCGGAAAAGAAGCTATTAGACAAAACAAGGATTGACATGCATTTAAAGAAACCTGTCTTGATCAATAGTTAGCACAACGATATTCGGAAGAATTCTAGTTGCTATTTCAGTGTCGTCATAAGTAGTACTGGTGGCACATAATGCAACAATCCCTGCGTAAAGTAAAACCCAGTGAGATATAAGATGACACCAGGAAAGAGGATAACAACAGGAATATCCCAGACCCAGTTGATAAAGAAATGATTCATACAACCGAAACATCCCACACACTATGTAAGGTCCTCTTATACCAGGCATTCACATACCTGCACCTCGAGCGGGTGGAAATGTATCACGCAGTGCACGCACTGTAAAAGCATTAATCAAAACTCTTTTCCTTGTCTGCATCATTGTTTCATGATTAGGTAACAAGAAATCCCTTCACTGTAAAAGAAAAATAAAACGAAGCTTCTAGAGACTAACCCCTTCATTTAGGTAGGTGGCAATATTCCCAAGTAATATAGTGGTATTTGTTCTGATTGCAGGCTCTTCATCCACCTGAGAGGATGATATAAAACTTAAAGCATTAATACTGTGAAAGACGTAATTGTCTGCAGCATGCATGACCTCTAGAATCAAAGGATTGCCATGAATAGAGGTACTGAAAGGCGGGAATATTTTACAGGAAAAAAATATATATATATATATGGTCCAGCTAATGTGGTTAATGGATGCAAACCTGCAGTTTGGAAAGGTATTTCAACAGTGATCCTGAAAGTGTACGCTGAGAAAGCTGAAACCACAAACGAAAATCAAGAAATTTATATTAGATGCAAAAACAACTTAATTATGACAAAAGAAAATGTGAATGACAGTAAAATTTTCGTTGAATGAGATGAAACAGTCAGCGACCTTTACTAATAAAGTAGCTTAAATGGGTTAGGAGCAGGTACCTTTGGAGCTAAAACGAGCATCGATTTAAGAGTCAGCTCTCGGAGAAAAGCAGATGTATCCGCAAATCCAGTAGCAACATGAGGGTATACCTAGTAAAAATGCAGCCCATTGTTAATGATAAAAGAATGCAACTAGACGGCAGTATCGCCAGACATCCACAGTTGAACACCTTTCAGGACACAGAAGAGGAACTGATCTTACTTGTTCATCGACTATTTGCGAGGACATTGATTCTCCAAATTGATCAACATGTTGCAAAAGAGAAACTCTAATAGCTCGATCATTGGAAGCAAAAAGCTTGACTATTGTTGGTAGTACCTAAATCATATATGGATTACATTTAGAATATAACTGAAAGCTACAAATACAGCAATGGAGTAATTGGAGCGTTTTAGCATAAATATAGCCTGATTGAACAACCTTCACACTGAAATCTTCAGTTGATAACCATGAACCCATCTTAAGTAAGGCAGTTAATGCGGGAGCAGCAGCTGAACCAAATTCAAGGGAAGAAGCTAATAAAGGAAGAAGCTGCATCAACCAGAAGGTTAAGTCAAACAGCAAAACACAAAACCTTAAACTCAAAAGGAAAATGGTTGTCTTACTACCCAATAAAATTTAGATTCACACCTTCTTAAGCACGATCTCCCGAGGAAGCTGTTCAGCAACATTTGGGAGTTTGCGGAAGAAAGTATCTTTTTCGACGCTGTCTTTCAAGTTAAGAATATCCATAAAATGTATGGTGTCCACCAGCTTATTTTGGAAATACTCTGCCAATTCAAATATGTCAGAAATAAGATTCAAGAGATAAGGGATGGTCAAAAATAACTATGAGAGATAGTACAACATTATATGAAGAAAGCCATACGGAAGGCCAAAAACAAAAATACAGAATAGAAAACAATGAACTACTTAAGGTACAAAAACCAGACAGGAAATTACCGCCATTTTCTAGAAGTTTCGAGGTGTTTAATCTGCGAGAAGGCATGGAACTTAGGAGTCGTTGATAATCTGGAAGCAGAGACTGTGAGAAAAGAAACATTCAACTGAAATGAAAACCAGCTCTCAGAAATCAAAGTCATACAAGATAAAAGCAACACATCAAAACTTTGGGGAAACATACAAAGCCTATTGACTAAAAATCACATCGCCAGTATAAGCTCCAAATACATTGGAGATTAAGTTATAAAAAATACATGGAACTTAATCCTTACATATGAAAAGCAAAGAAGAATCCATATGTATACACAAACCGATATTGAGGAACATAACATATTACTCAAGGAAAAAAAAAAGAAAAGGGATGAAAACAAAACCTTAGGAATGCCGACAGTATTACGCAGCTCCTCTGTTTTCCCCAGCTTGGAGCCCGAGAAGAGTTCGTAAATAAGACAACCTTAAAAAATGAAGTAAAGGGCTTCAATGAAAAAATTGCACTCAAGTGGACAAAGGGTTGAGGGACGTATAATCTCCATTGACAAATTAGCAAGCCAAAAAATTCAAAACTACTGTAGAGGGTTACCTAGTCCCCACGAATCGATGGCCCAAGGTGGAGATTTCCTAATAGCAACCCAATCAGACTTGACCATTTCCATTGGCTTGTACTGTGTTCCCACTAGCCATTCAAATGGCTGAAACAAGACAAATAAGGTAGAAAAGATGGAAATCACTAACACTGACAGAGTATTCTCACCCTGGTCACATGAACAAGGTCTATGATACTATGTACGTTATATCAAGGGTGTAATTAAATAGTGTTAAAGACAGATATGACGGCAGGTTTGGGATCTAAGATATCGAGGGAGGGAAAAGAAAAATGAAAGAAATGGCTTTAAAATTGACAAGATTAACAAAGCATAACACCCAAATGAACTACAATCGTCAATGATGAGTACCAGCATAGGTCCACTTGCAGACTCATTGCTCCCATCAAACTCTGATAGAACATCAAAAGCATGGAGTTTCCAATCCAAAGTAGGTGTAACAACAACACTCGCCAGACAGACATTTCCATGCACCTGTTGAGACAGTAAAACTTAAAAGAGTTTTCACTAAAATATACGATGTGAGGATTCAATGTATTCCATCACAAAGTTAAAACGAAATCTAACTGACAAGAAAATCTAGTAGCCACCGGTTATCTTTTCTTATAGCTGAAATATGGTGTTGTATGCAAATACTTACAAGTTTGCAGTCATTGTTCAGAAAGCTCACAGCTTTACCTATCTGGTGTAGCCCCAGTGCAAAGTACTCATCCCTAAAAGGAAATTTTCATGGTTAAAACAAACGATAGCTGATCAAATTTACCATGTTAAACATGATAATGGCTTTGCCACTGAGCATCTTATGTCTTTTCTGCCTAAATGTTCATACGAAGAGTTCATACCTCTGGGTAGCTTTCAAGCCTAGCTCCTTTATCTTATCTGACAATGGCATAACAGGCTCTGTGACTATATAGATCGTAACCTTGGAAGTAGAACCATCATGAGTTTCGACCTCAGTGCTGTGGAGAAACGAAAGTATATTTGGATGCCTCACCTGCAAAACGAAATGGTAGATGATAAATTGACAGAAAGATGTCAATGACAGCAACAAAAGGTGAAAGAAATCCACCTATGAATCAATTGAGCACATTTATATTTATGTAAAAATTGCTCGTCAAGATGTGACAAAATTAGATTTGTGCAGGTGTCACTTCAACAGGGGAATTCTTAACGAGGTATAAAAAACTGATTATATATATCACTGTGACTTCATACTTCGATTAGAGACAAGTAAAAGGTACCCGTAAATCACTAGTTTGATGAAGTTAAGTTCCTAGTACGTGAGAGTTAGAGTTCTTAGTGCTAAACATGTTCTTAATTTATAAGAACTTACAGTACGAAGGCGCTTGACACCATTTCTTCCAGCAGCCAAATGACCATCTTGAGCATTGTTCCCAGAAAGAGCAAATATTGAAACTGGAGACCCATCATCCTAAAGAAACCAAAAGTACAGAATATGAGATTGTATAGAGAGCCTGAGAGACTTGACCAAACAAAGCCGTAAAAATCATCAAACGAGCCAAATTCACATAAGGTTACTATTATGAATGCAAATCTCAAAACTCAGTGTACTCACAAACAGATAAGAACCAAGAACAATATTGAATGGTACTTCTCAAACTACAGCTACTAAGCATAACGCTACATAGAAAAATCAATCTACTGCAGGGGAGATACAAAAAAAAACTATGCCTCTCGTTTGACATCAGAGCAACACTTGACAGCACCTAAATTCAAATTCATACAACTAATCCGTCGCCTTAGAGGCAGATTCGTAACATGTTATGCAGAATTACAAACATCCGCACGTACACAGAGAGAAGTGAGATTAGAGAAGCAACCTTGGAGGTACCACGAAAGTGACTCCATGAACCCCAAGCAGAAGGATAAGGATCACCGATGTTGTAAGGCAGATCCTTGAGTCCCGTACCAGATCCAGCCACCACTCCCTTTAAGAACTTAAACATGATTCCACTTTCTCAATCCAGCAATTGAACAACGTTTGTCGTTTTCAAACGGATATATGCGTGATCAGAAGAACGAAGGTGGAGCAAAACGGAATAATTGAAAAGCTTTCTGTTCTTATGATTCTTCTTCTTCTTCTTCCTCAATCTGCATCTCCGGGAAGATGAGAATTTCGTAGATTTGTCTTTTTTTTTTTTTTTTTTGGGCTTTTTAATTCGTCGGAATTATTATTATGATCGACCTGAACGTACTAACTCTGTCGCCGTTTTTGTATTTTGCTTTTACAATTCGTGCTGTTATTTGCTTATAAGAAGACGTCGTGAAGTTTGGATCTGTTGACGTTTATATTGTGGGCCGAATTCATAGTTTGTGGGCTTCTATTCTTGCCCAATGGTTTTCTCATGCAAATTATACAACAACGATATGTATGTGTTACGTAGACGTAGTAGTAATAATGTTTAATCACATTTTTACTGTTTGTAAGGGGCTTATCATAGACTAAAAGACATAATTCGGATCCAAAGAAATTTCTATTAAGATTTTGTCAAGAAATTACTTACCAAACTTGCTTCAAAGCATTAGAAATTTCTTAAATTATGTGTCTCCACGACTCAACGTCAAGAAAAAAAGTTCAACAGTTTCAGGCTTTCAGCATTGAAAATCTTAAGTCTTCGTCTAGACTTCTAAGAAAATCTTGTAATGTTGAAATTTGAAAGAAAAGAAATAAACTATTATAAAATTTGTCTTAAATCATTGAAGACCATGACTTAGTCAATGTTATTACCAGTTCCTCTGCCGTGTTAACAAAAAGACGAACCCACCCGACCGGGTCAATATGGGTTAATCACTATAGTTAGAACCTTTGGTTGGTATAATTTTCATTTTGCAAAACAAATATTTGTAGCATTAGTTGAGAAAAATATTTGTTGTTCCCCAATGTGAAATAGCCTAAAAGCTTTATCTTGATTCTTGGACATACTTTACCTCCCGCCGGTTAAGAAAATTCCAAATTTAGCTAATTAACCCCCCCCCCCCCCACAAAAAAAAAAAAAAAAAAGAGTATAGGAAATGGTAATTATGTCGCTTTAAGAAAAAGATTATACAACCTTTGAATAATCCGCGCATATTCAAAATTTATATATAGAGTTGGAACCAACATCGAAGCTAACTGTTGGGAAGCAACATTAACCGTCAAGTACACGTATCTCTTCGTGTCTATAAATGTATGTATGTGTGCATAAATTTAAAAATAAACATATATACTCGTCCAAAGAAAACAATTAAGTTACAAATGGAAGAGGTAATGTCAATGATCTTCCACGGAATGAAATTAGTTAAATTGCTCGAGTCAAGTTTACCGGATAAGCCACCGGAATCTCTATCGACCTCTCTCGACGAGATCGCGAAGACATTCGATGATGCTAACGAGCGGCTGAAGATGTTTCTAGAGATCAGGAACTCCGAAACTGCGTTAAACCAAACCAAACCGGTGGTTGTGTCCGTTTCAAACCAGATGTTAGTGCAGATGGAACCAGGTCTGACGATGCAAGAGTATTGGTTAAGGTGTGGCGGCTCAACGTCATCTCAGGGAGCCGAGGCCATGTTTCAGACGCAGCTCATGGCCGTTGATGGTGGCGGAGGAAGGAATTTTACGGAAGGTTCCGGTGCTAGCGGTTCCTCCACGCCAAGGCAGCGGAGAAGGTAAATATACAATTAAGTATTATTTTATTTGGTAGTAATTAATTAACAAGTATAAATTGTGATATGCATAATGCGCTGAACAAATTGGCAACGTTAACGAAATTATTAATGAATGAACGGGGATAGCTAAATATAAATATTATTTGAGATTTTGAGCTAAACACAAATTCTGCAATTAATTATTACGATATGTTTATAACTATGTCTTACATATTTACTATAATTTTTTTTTTTAGATATATTTTTAACATTACGTGCATCATGTATATCGTAATCATTTACAAAAATATAAGATTTTGAAAGATTTTCTGAAATGATAACATAACCAAATCAGAACATAATTAAATATCTAAATATTTATTTTTAAAAAAGAATTGACTAGGCTAGAGTCTTGATAGATCGATGATATTGATGATTCCACTTTCAATTCAAAGTCTTTTTCCTTTTCGTCTACATTTTAAAATGTTAACTCCATAAAGGGGAGAGGTGGGTTGAACCAGTTACAATGTGACTAAAAGTGGAAAACCATCTCAAGTCCACTTCACGTGTAAACTTTCAAAGTTATTTATATGACTTTTTCTCTTTGCAATTTTTTTTTTTTTTTTGGAACAAATTCTCTTTACAAATTAACTAATGATAATGAAATATGCAGTACGTAAGTATGTACTAACGTAGGTTAAAATGAGTACGTTATTTAGGAAGGACGAAGGAGAAGAACAAACGGTGTTGGTGGCAGCGCTAAGAACAGGGAACACAGATATGCCACCTGACGATAACCATACTTGGCGTAAATATGGCCAAAAGGAAATTCTTGGTTCTAGGTTTCCTAGGTAATTAACTTTACTAATCACTTATATTACTATTTATTGATTTATAATATTATCCACGTTCAATTACTTATCGTCCAATAGTCAAAGATTCTAGATAAATGAATATCTTTTTTCAAAAAAGTGCTTAATGAATGAAAAATAAAGGGTTACTTTAGTTAGTTAACTAACCGAGATATATACACACATTTTACATCACATCAAATGTTGTAATCAGTCTCTTTTGATTCTTAATCACCATGTTTATTACTTATCACAATGACCATACACAGTACTATATATTATTAAAATCCGGCTGAAAGTTGAAACTTCATTGTTATAACTTTATAAGCATATCTAATTTCTCAGATTTCGTTATCAAATAGAATGAATCAATATTATTGCATTTAGTCCTTGTCAATTAATAACTACTTGCTTGCTTATCACATGGATGGTCCATGGAACTATGGACGAGTATTTATGTCCTAACTCTGCTAAAAAATAATTAAGTAATTAATTTTGCAGGGCGTACTATAGGTGCACCCATCAAAAGTTATACAATTGCCCGGCCAAGAAACAAGTCCAACGCCTTAACGACGATCCCTTCACCTTCCGAATCACATACCGTGGCTCGCACACTTGCCATATTTATTCAACCGCTCCTACCTCATCTGCCACCGTCACCGCCACTACCGCCATGGGTCATTACA
Organism: Camelina sativa; assembly: GCF_030686135.1. Taxonomy (NCBI): domain Eukaryota; kingdom Viridiplantae; phylum Streptophyta; class Magnoliopsida; order Brassicales; family Brassicaceae; genus Camelina; species Camelina sativa. Next base: position 25,223,522 of record NC_141885.1, read on the forward strand.
TCGACTATGGTTCCCCTATACGCGACGTGACCGACGCTATGTTTGGTAGCAGCGGGATCGGAGCCAACATGGATTTCATATATCCTTTCAACGATCTACCTCATCGTTTCCGGCGGCTAGACGACGGCGACGGCCACCAATAGGTTTCATCTAAATAGAAAGGGCATGTTTTAGTTAACCAAAAGAAAAAGTCATGGTTTCATTTAATTTATTATTATTTGTATTAAAGTTTTGCACATTACAAGTGATGATCTAATGGGATTCAGTCCTTTTAGGATAGTTTGGTTTTTTTTTTTTTTTTTTTGATAAGGAAATAGTATTTTGTTACTAAATGGGCTGTTTCAAGTTCAACTATGTATTTTAATAATTTTCATCTTCATTTGCTTGTTTACAAATTACAACTAACTTCATGCAGAAAATATATAGACTTAAAAAAATCGAAGAAGAACCTAAATAAACTATAAAATTAGACCAGCCGACAACATATATAAAAGATCTTTAAAAAAAATGGTCACTTCGTAAATATTCCAAAAAAAAACAACAGATTAATTTAATTTCAACTTCTTTTTTTATAAACTTATTTCAAGTTTAGACTTATTTCAAGTTTAGCGTAAAGGTGATTTACTGGATCTCAAATAAAACATATAAGTGGTATAATTGGAACTTCCCATTGTGTTGTGTACACTTTATTTAATATCAAGGTATGTGAATATATAGAAATATATACAAAGAGGAGCACTTCAGCACTTTATTTACGTATTTATAAAGCAATTACGATGGTTGTGTTTAAAAATTAATCATTTTTGGGGGAAATTGTTTTTTTTGTCAGTATCTCACAAATTGTCACGAATTTCTTGGTGTTTCTTTCTTTTTTTGTTATCTTTTTTTTTATATAATAAAAAAAATCTGAAAATCCAAAATAATTGAAAAAGGAGTCTTCAGTGTCTATATCAGCCACTCGAGTGGAAGTGATTGGCCTTTCACCGACAACACTACTACTCTCATGTATGGGCCTTTGTTCATCATGTGTGTTTGTTACGTCGACGGAGACGACACTTATTCTCAATTATTTTTATAACTGTAAATTGTGACATATGTAAAAGATGTACGAGGGGTCGAATAAATTAGTTTAGTATTTAGGTTTTTCAAATAACTAAGAAAAATCATCATATCTTGCAATAAACTTTATAATATTTTGAATTCATAAAAGTGAACGAAGTTTTGTCCTACATATATGAAAATAAAACTTAATATATAGAAATCTATTGTATTGGAGTCTTGGAGATGATTAAAAAGGTTGCATGGAGTTACATATGATTTTGTCAAACTTTTGTAGAGTTTCAGGAAATTCGGACATGGAGGTACATGTACGTACCCAACAGATTATGGCTTTGGTAATGTTGTTTTATTTTGGTAATTAGCATTAATAATTGCCCTAGTGTACACGGCGATCCTTATGTAAAGGCAACAACAAAAAGACAAGCACGCCAGTACCAAGATGCATTTGTCCCAATTACTGCCTTTTTAGAACCAAACATTTCACAGCCGCAATTTGAATGGATAAGTCTCTCTTTACACTCCTTAGGAAATCACATTCATATATCATATTTATGGACTAAAATTATTGAAACCAACATTAAATGCACTTACAATCAAATAGGCTACATTAATTATTTAAATGAATTGTTGTTCTATGGGAGTTTGGCTTGGATATATGATATATTGGTAATCTATTTCATCTTTATTGTCAACCTAATGACTTATCTAAAATGAACTTGTACATGTGAAACAAAAATAATGAAGAACACCACATACAAAATGTATATTGTGTCAGTCCAAAAAATGAATAGAGATGTATATATGGTGTTTTGTCAAACATACCAACAACAATACTAGATTAATTCACTAAACATACTCCAAGAGAAGGAGACAAATATAACAAAGCCTGATGATCTGCTTCATCACTATGCACAATATGAATCGAAAAAGGAGGAAAACTGATCGTTGTCGATGAAACCAAAATGATGAGAAGTAGTAGTACTGATTTCACCACAATAGTATTGGTTTTGATGATCATCAAACATCATCATATCTTGCCAAGCCAATGACAAATTCCCATCCGTAGAAGAACCTTCACAATACTCTTTAGAAAGATCACCATTGTTTTTTTCTTCCTCCTTCACTGTGCTTACCACTGTCACACTACTGATGTTGTTGTCTTGCTCTTGTATCTTAGCATTGACATGGTTCTGAGCTGTAGTTGCAGCCACTGTTTTGTCCGAATCCATCATGATTTCGCTATCAATAGGCTCCACCTTGGCTTGTGTTTGGTCGTTGGCAGTGCACGTATGGTAGCCAATATATGTGATTTGGAACATCTCAGGATCTTGCTCCAGTTTCTGAACAAGCTTTGTTGCTTTACATCCTTGCGTTGGCTTGTGCGTGCATCTAAAATAGCTTCTGCAAAACATTAACAAAAAAAAAAGAATAAACGATTTAGGCCACTACAAAATTCACATAGTGACTTGAAGTCCGAAATTTAAGATATGATTCGACTTGACATCCCTGGTTAAAAAATGATATGACCATTTTATATGTATTATGTATGTATTGTGCGTATATAAAGACACATGTAGTAGCTAGGCATAAATGGAGTAAGGACCTAGGGAATGTGGTATTAAGAATCTCCTTTTGTCCATATTTCCTCCAAGCGTATATGTCTTCAAAACTTCTAGCTTCCACGACCCTTGTATGCGATCTCTTCCTGCAAATCATAAACCATAAAAATTTGTTAATTAATGGCTTAAACCAATTTTGGATCTTGTGTTCATGTAAAAACAAATGCACGGTAAATCGTATGAAACAGCACTTATTGGCCCTATCCAATCAATCAATCATATTCATACGATTCTCTATCACTGCCATTATATGTTTTCAATTTCATATCATATATATATATATATATATATATATTCGGATATTATACATATTCATATATCGTAATTATCATTTAACCTTTACGATAAATCATTTCAATATGGGGCACTACCACAGATTATATATGATGGAATCCGTAGTATAGAATGGCAAATTGAAGTGAAAAAAGTTTTTAAAAACAATTCACATAAAAAGGAGATTAAATCATTAATCACACGAATAAAAATTTTAAAATAATAAATCGATATTTGAATTTGTTTTTCACTTACTTTCTCGTATAGCATCCTCTTTTACCCTTACCAACCCCTAATCTCTTCTTTTTACTATCACCGGAATCTCCGCCGTTGCAACTCGCCGGAGCGGCCGAATCATCGCCGCAAGAAGCATTCCATGAACCCTCGACGGCGATGGGCACAGAGACGGCAACGGGATCGAAAGTATCAAGAACCGATATGGTTTTATGGAAAGAACCCAAGATCTTAGCAAGAAGCTCATCAACGGGATCCAGTGAACCCGAGCCGGAAACGAGACGGGTCTGATCGATGAGGTGGTTAGAGTGTTGATGAGAGAGGAGAAGCTGAAGCTGAGTAGCGAATTCATAGCCTTCGACAAGTTGGTCTACAACTTTTCTCTTTATGGATTTCGTATTGTTACTATTCGAATCCATTTATTTTTGTCTTTTGTTACACAATATATTGTAACTTTTTTTTTTTTTTTTTTGGTTTGATGATTTGAGAATGAAGAAATGTTGTAATATAGTGGAGAGAAGAAATAAGATTTTTTCTGAGTTCAAGAGAGAGAGAGAGAAAAAAATCAAAGGAAGATGCCTAGGAAAGAGAGAGATGAGAAAGAGAGATGGTTACGCATTATAATGAACATGAAGGTTATAATAGGAAAGTAATCAAACTCACTTGTGAACTTTATCATGGTTTTGAGGTTATAATGGGAAAGTGATGAACTTATCTATTCACCCATTGGCTTAGCAAAGCTTTGCGTATGTCACATACATGAGGTGGAATGACGCCACCCACCTCCGTAACCCGTTTGAGGGCTTTTTGGTGGGTATCTTTTTTTTCTCCTTTCTTCGCGGATTTATTTAATTCTCATGAAAACGATCCAACAACTTGGTTAGTATTTAAATGTTTTATTGGGCAAAAAAATGCTTTGTCTTTATCTTGGATAAGAGTTATAAAACTAATATTTTATTTTGTGACGTTTCAAATTATTGTTCCATTGGCATGAGATTCACTTTCAAGAAGAAAAAAGAAAGAAAGGAGAAATGTTGACAAGATACATCGGACCAAACTCTTTTAAGAGTTACTATTAATATTAGGTCGAATAAACTTAAAACAAAATAACATTTACAATATTGTCAATCTCGTAATTTCATTTGGAAGTGGGGTGGTAATTAAAATATGATTGTATATGTCTTTCATATATATATATATATATATATATATATATATATATATATATATTTATTTATTTATGCGTGCGTAGTGTCGTGCATTTACGAAAGTAGAAGGAATCAAATGAATATTCTCATAGGTGATATTTGTAATGGATAGACTAACGTACTACTAAAACCAAATGATATATAAACTAGTACATATATAGATTGTGGTGAGACCGCTTAGTTCGGATCTAAAAGTAGTAATCAAGATTAACCTCATTATACTAAGCAACGTAGCTAGTAATCAAGATTTATCTTTATGTTTTTTCAGAACTACCATTAAAAGTGCCGAAAAAGCACTAAAGTAAATAACTAATGTTAGGGTACGGATCATGAGCTTTAAATTCATTACAATCACAAGTCACACTTAAGCTTGTGTCAGCAGCCAGTTGTTTGCTTGGTCCTGATCATTTTGGCAGTATTTAGGAATTTATTTAATATATATGAATTTTGAACTGAACAAGATATTCACAAAAAATGTTGAAACTGTCACTATTAACAAATTTTATATTTTAGTTAATACTCGTGTAACTATTGAAGTATTCGTTTAAGTCATCTTTTAATACCGGAAAAGTCACATTCTGTTACAGAAAATTAAAACTTATCACATTATCATAAGAAATAACTCATTTTGATCAAAGTAACAATTTTTATTTTGGGTTCGTTAAATTATATTTTCTTGACGCATGAAACAAATGTAAAATACTAAAACAAACATTTGTCTGGAATACTTTTTGGGATTGAGATATTGTGACGGCACTAAGGAGGCAGGTGCCACTGAGTGAGTACTCCTCGGAGTCACAATAAATTCAGTCCACATTGTGCATCCACTAGCAAATCAAAATCCACAAGTCAAATCCATTTGTTTCCTTGCTATTTCTACATAATTATCACATTTATTATACGCTTACTTTTTCAGTTAATCTAATTAATAACAACAAAATGGCTTTTACTAATTATTATAGTACAGCTTAACGAAACAATCAAGAGTTATATAATACGATCGGTGAGTAGTATAACGGTGGAACAATGAAACATGAATGGAATATAACTTCGTACATTTGTTTCGTGATATTTTCGTTGTTGTAGTTGACTTCGATCGTGTGATTCCAAAAAGGTAAGAATGTGTTATTTCTTCGTTTAAACAAATAATATATGTCCAAGCAGGAGCAGCTTTGTTTTACTTACTCGTTTACTCATCCAAACTCGGCATTTATCTATAAATCCCAACTGATTAATCAAATAATGTGGAGATTGTCAAATATGGACACTAGTTATATTCAAATGTTAAATTATTGTTTTCTTTCGGAGATGATGGGAGAAAGGTCAACGGTGAGTGGGGAACTGATATTGACAAATGACAAATGGTTATTAGAATAATAACAATTTGTTACTACTAATACATCATTTTGTGCTTAATCTAGTCTTAAGCTGAGTTGTCTTAGAAATAATTAACTAAGCGGCCTCGATTAACGGATTGCTACTTATCGTTAAGACTACTTTGGATATTACTCTGTCACGAAATTATAAAATTGTTATCGTTTTATTTTATTTGTAAACATATAGTTCTTAAATGTGTAAGTTGAATCTTATTTCGTGCTATACCCAATGGGGGAATTCTTTTTCTCAAGAATAATTAATTAATCAATTCGTAAGAGATAGTCATGGCTTCGTACGAATCTAATTTATAAGATACAGAAAAATTCAGCAGCAATATATAAAAGTTAAAAAGTAGAACATGTCAATAATTCAACTAGATCCAACTCATAGTTATAGTATAAATTATGGTCATTGTTACTTTATTTAATGTCTTGAATTGATTAGTCCCACTAATCTATTACGGCAGCCACTGGTGTTTAAAGTTTTATTGTATTTAGAACTAAATACCATTTAGCGATCACTACTCACATTTAAAACTATATGAACTTTTGCATTAACCAATTTTTTCTTTTGTAACCTAGTGGTTCTGTCTTATTTCTATGGTTCGGCATTTGATTTCAACTAGGTACATTTAAAAAAAAATCTGGTATTTATCTTTTGGCTTTTGATCGGTTCTATTATTGCTTGGCGTTTGTCAGTACCAAATCTGCGGGAACCACTCTTTATATTATAAAAATATGAAATTCATGATTTATATAATTTAGATATATATTGTTTATGATCAACAATTGTGTCTACATATGGAGCCAAAAGGTCTTTCAATGAACGAAGGGACTCTAGAATTATACAAGAATTCCCAAAACATATACAAAAAGCCAGTGCTCTGCTCTCGTTTATGGATATTCTACTCGTGCCGGTTATTAGAAACTTATAATTTGATTTTAGATTTTGATACACTTGCCAAGTGTCAAGTATTATACAACAATAGGGTTTTGATACACTTAGTAATTTTAAAATTTTAATTTTAATATATATGTACAGGTAATACGTTATACGTTGTTAACGGCATGTACCACATATATCACGTTTTCAAAATCTTATTTTTGTCTTTGTTCCAATTGACAATATTACATAACGACGAAACCGTAAAATTGTGAAAGAAAAAATGGATGGAATATCGGAACCATTAAACGTAAAAAATAATTTCGAGCTAAATTTATAACGTAAACTAATCAAAGGTGAATCACGATTGTTTCACAAAATTGCATATTTAGTAAAAAAAATTTTTTTGGCATGAATCATATCCTTCTTTTTCTCCATTCTGCATACTATCATTTAAGTTGTACTATATACAATGGTAGATCTGACAAATCACTCACTAATTTTTGCACCGAAACAATAACAATTTATATCTTATTTTGGTAAGTGTTAAGTACGTGAGTTTTGTTTGGTTTTGGAGTTTTAGGTCTTAATTTTGCTAGAATCTTAAATGTATAGTTTTTTTTTTTTGAACGTAACTTAAAACTAGCTTTTTAAAAGAGTAATAACAATCATTCATTGGAAATTTGGAATATCACTACTTCACTAGTGGAAGCTACGGAAAACAGAGCCATGGAAATAAAAGAGGACTTCCGGCCAAACATATATATCGACAATTTTTCAAAGGTGTCTTCTCTGCTCATCTAACCAAAATTGTTTAGCAAGGTTAGATAAGTGAAAGCATGGAGTTTAAGGTATCTTTGGAGAAATTAATTGAAGATTTTTCTATATATATATATATATATATGTATTCACGTTTGTCTACATGACTCATTTTAGCTTTAGGCGATACATTTAACAAAGATGAATAAATATTAAATACAGTTTTTTTTTTTGCAATGTTAGACTTAGTCGAATATATCAAGAGAAAACCGTTTTGTTTAATTAGCTTTGATTTTTACTCGTTGGAACACATGTATGTGTTAGAACAATATTTGTTTCTGAAATTTGTGTAACTAGAAATATGTTAGCGTGTCCAAACTAAAGAGTTGTCTTCTGATTGAGTGTACTACATTATGTAAATTATCACTTAATATATTTCTAGGAAAAATGGTTCTACGGTTTGGTGTTTTCAACTTTTCTAAAATTATTGTGCCATTGATTCACCGTTGCTTTTTCAAAACTTATTAAAAATTGGTTTTGTTGATTTTTTTCTTGTCAATTGGTTTTGTTGATTATTAAATAAAACAAACGCTAAAAACTCAAGTTTACCAAAAAAAAAAAAAAAACAGAAAAAAATCAATAATCAGATCCAAATTTTATACTACGTAACTACTAATTGGTAAATTTTAAAATATCAATCTAGTAATCGTTGTCTGGAAATAGCATTGTCTATGAAAATTGTATGAGCATGAAATTGCTTTAAAAATATACATATAGATAAATTTTTAGATTTATAGGAACACTAGTTTGAAATCCTGGCTGGATTATACGACGTTCAAGCCATATGGATAATCTAAATAAACTTTTGGAAAATTATTAGTAGCTAAGTTTTGACTTCGACTAAATATGGTTGAAGTATGTAAATATTCCCAACATAATAGTTATATGTTCAAAATAAGTACAACCCTCTAACCTACTAAACAACAACAAATGCAAAACATCATGCTGCATCCCCAATAAGGTTTGATGTCGATGTGCCATCTCATTTGAACATTTTGAGAAATGTCAGATATGTGCATCATACGCTAGTGATTTCAAACCATCAGATATATTCAAGACTATGTAAGCCAAATATTGGTGTGCTGAAATTAGGAATCCTAAGGGCTATATCTTTGATGCCTATGAAAACAAGAGACGGCCAGCAGACTACCACATATGCATATTGTGTAGCCAAGTATGGCGATTAGTGGGTTCGAACCAGGACAATTGAAGACAGCCTTACCCCGGTATGGAATTAGGCATTTAGATGAAATGTTTATGAACCCTACACTGTTGTTACTGTCGGCGTGTTTGATAGCTGTGATGTTGGAGCAAAAGATTCAAGGGTCGGCAGAGTGAGAATATGACTCTCTTCATTCTTACTCACAGCCTTTTCTACCAAGGATGCATTACATACGCCCTTTAAGTCTCTCTGATACCGAATCCTTGCACCGTCACGCAGTAGAAATTGTGACTATGCATTTGGCCCGGGCAAAACCACCATTAAAGAAAGAGGTTGTGGAGTATATACTAAACTTGGAATGAGATTTGGAATTTTGATGAAAAAACTTTTATTGAGATTTAGATTTCACATACTTTCCTAAAACACACATATTTCCTTCTTATAAAACTACTTGGCTTTTGCTTTTAGAATTTTTACTAATATAATTTTTACGGAGAAACACAAAAATTCTAAAGTACTGAGTTGAAAGCATAACAAATCATATCGGTTTTTTTCTCGAAAACCAAATAAACACAAATACTCAATTGAAAACTAGAGGAACCAAACATCACGACATAAACCCCAAGATGTAGCCTAATAATAAAGACTAGATACCGGGCAACAGAAAGTAAGCAACCAATCTTTTGAAAGCCATTGATGTAACCACTTAACATACACAACAAAGGCGCCATCTATTGAACAAAACTCTTGTACGACCAAAAACATCAGAAACTATGACAATAACTGGTAAACGTGGTTGACTGATTGGTGGTATTATCCTAGTTATTGTCATATTTTTTGAGAAACCACCATACACTCCACAAAACAAATGAATCTGATCTCAGATTTTGATATAAAATCAAGAACAGAGGATCGAGAGAAAAAGAGAGGAACGGTTGATTAGTTATCCTTTGTCTAGGCCAGAAATTCAGTTGTAGTTTGGTTATACAACACACGAAGCTCTCACAAAAAAGATTTGTGCTCGTGAAGAATGGTGTAGTGGTATTCAAGAAGACAAGAAGAGAGGAAACGGAGCATTTACGCTAAAAGAAACAGAGCACCTATCCTCCTAGACTCTTTCCCTGTATCTAACCATCTTTTAGAATTGGCTTCTTCTTGTCCACCCTTTACCCCGAGCTTCAACCACACGATACTTCTCGGTTATTTTTGCATCGAATTAACCTGACCAAGTTAGTTTCTACTGAATCAAATTATCCTAGAGCTTAAGTTGGGTTCTTGATACATTAAACTTGAATAATAATCCCGAATTAAAAAAATGAAGACATGACGGGTTCAAAAAGTAGGAAGCAGATACACACTAGCTAGCGACACAAACCCAAAAACTCAAAAAAGTGGAAGTTGGAAAAACACAAAACTCACGGTTGTTTTCTTGCACAACAAGTAAAGACGTCAAAGCAACACACTCTCTCACTCGCAGATGTTTACATTGTAGAGGCCGAAAGGGTCTGGATATTTTGGAATCAATTCATCATGTATTATATACGACTGTTCCTTATTGAAGAAGGAAACCTCAAGAAAGGATGAAGGTTTCTCAGACACAAAAGGATGTTCCAAGAGCTCATCCACAGTTGCCCTATCTGTAGGCTGCCGCTCAGAGCACCGTTGCCAGAAGTACTCTGCCACCGGAGGCAGAGGTATTGCCCCAAACATTTTAAGAACCGTACACCCTAGAGACCATACATCACTGGCGGGTCCGATCAATCTTTCCGGCGCCCCAACAATATAATCGGCCTCAGGCGGCATGCGCTCCTTAGGGTATCCAGGAAACAACAGGCTAGTGTCCATAGTAGGATCTTTGGATAAGCCGAAACCAGTAAGCTTGAGATCCCATGGCTCTCCAGGTCTGCTGGAAGGGAAGACAAAAACATTGGAGGGTTTGAGGTCGCAGTGGAGGTAACCTTCCGCGTGAAGAGCCTTGAGTCCTTGTAGAATCATACGAGTGGCGCGTCTGACACTATCTTCAGGCAATCTCCCTCCAGCATCAGAGATCATCTTGTCGAGATTGCCTAAGGAAGCATACTCCATGTAGATGTAACACAAAGTCGCGCTTTTGGTGTTACACTCGAAGTGAAGATGAGGGCAAGAAGCTTGGACGATGAAAGGATTGGCGCGGAAGTGAAGCATCGTCTTAAGCTCCCTCTCGAGATTCTCGGCATGTTTGAGCGTACATGTCTTCTTCATGTAAGATTTCTCCAAGTTGTAATCATTATTATTGCTGGACACAAAGCCGTAGCCGTAGGTATCTTTGTCAATAACAGAGACTATCTTCAACGAAGACTCCACCGTCAGATCTCCAATAACCTTTTTCTCCATAATATGTAACTAATGATCTCTTTCTTTAGGTTTTAGTTTCTTTCGGTTTGGTAAAAAATTTATATTATAAATACGGAAATTAATTATGCTTTCCGGGAAAATTAACAAATCTAACTATGAATGTTTTGGTTGTTAAGAAAACGTAAAACTAACATTTAGCTACAAATTTTGAGAGATTTAGTTTTCCAGTAACAATTACTAAGACAATTCAAGAAAAGAGAGACCCGCCAAGAAAGCTGAGAAGTGTGATTCCCACTTTTATAAACAAGGTCTTGATAATAAACGGCTAAGATCTAGTATCAATTCGCGTAAGATCAATCTCAGCGTGTCAAGGTTTAGAATCTAAAGTCAGTGATCAAATCAACTTTGACTCGGTTAGATAATCCACTATTAACCCTGTCAAAGAATCTTATACGTGTCATAATTTCAAATCGTTGATTAAACAGAATAAATCTAATCAAAAATCGGATAATCGACGATAAAACTGCCTAATTTGAACCTTGTGTAGTCGTGTTACCCTAATTGATTAATCCGAATATGTGGATATCGTCTTTCACCAAAAACCCTATTTTTCTTGTTAGAACTTAATTTATCTTAATGTATATTTTGACGACGGCGCACAATCTGTTACAAATTTATAATTAGGTTTGTCAAATGGGTTTCAGCTAATATAAACGATATATTTTTCGTCATATGTTGAATAAACGCTATTAAACTGATACATAGATCTCGTGTGTTCAAAATGGGGATTCCCTATTTTCATTTATATATAAAAGTACTTTACTAACACATCGTATCATGTACTTGGTGATAATTTCTTCGAATTTATTGAACAAAGATCACCTTGTGGATTGTGAACTTGGATTTTTAGGATTTTGAATAAACTATCTTACTATTGCACGAATCACCAAACCGCATTATCAAATTGTAAGAAGATACAAGACATTAACACATTGTCTATACATTTATTGTTAATGATGTAGCTTAATGAAGCACATTGCCTGAACTCCATGATTCATATATACACCATCGGCAGTAATAAGAACCATTATTATTTGATTAATATCAAAATTAATTCCAACAGAACCATCGATGATGATAAAGTCATGAAAAAGAAGAGATGTCGTCAATAGACATTCAATCATTAGATCAAGATCCGAAGACAATATAAATCAAACAACTTCATTGAATTCCATTATACATATTATATCTCATTAGTACATATGCAAACATGCACGATATAAGATAAACTATTACAATTGGAAAAAAAAAAAAAAAGATAAACTATTACAATGATTCATTATTCATAATAAGATCGATCAAATTCAGAAACACAACCATAGATGATAAAATCACGGAATATAGATAACATCACGAAGTACCTCGAAAACATTGAGATTCAATGACAATTGAAGAACCCCGGCTTGCGCAAATTTATAGAGCACAGCATCCCTGTGAAAATTTTTATAGAGCACAACATCCCTGTAAAAATCTTTACCTTTAACCGTTGGCAACCATATCTTACCCCTCCCAACGCGATAGGTTTTTTCAGAATTCGTTTTGTAGACATCAACATACAAAAATTCTGCTGGAAAATGCTTATCCTGAGAAATCTGTAGCACTTCATTGAACTCAGGATCTCCTTCGCTCGTTACAACCTTTGTTTCGTATTTGTCCTTTGGATTTGTCCAAGCTCGAACCTTGTATTGGTAGGGACAACCATTGGTGACTCCGATTGTTCCAATGACTTTCACGTTCAACTTTACTTCTTCACTCTTGATTTTTAATATCTCCCAGCTCATTTTTTTTTTCTTTTTTGATAATATATTTGAGTAGAATGGTTCTTTTTTGTGATTGATGATTCTACTTAAATACACCTTAATTTTTTGTTTGTTGCTAACTCACAAAATTTGATATGTTTCCATCTATATTATTTTTAAATGTATGTGTTCCACATCATTATTCTTTGTTCAAAAAACATAAAAATAGACGATAAATAATGAGTATTAAATATTGTTTGAATAAACAAAAATGTTGAATTCTTCTTAATACCATTTGGAAGTAAGAAAACCATAAAAACTAGGAAACCAAATTGATATGAAATTATTTAATATGGAAAAATATTTTAAAAATAATTTATGTCTTTTAAATATTATATTCAAAGTTTTATTTATATATAATATCTATTTTGGTCATAATTCTTAATGATAACGTTTGACTACCATCCATAACATTATACAGTCAAAACTATATAAAAATGCATTAAAACATTAAATGCCGTTGAACAAAATTCAAAATCTTATGTATTGAAACTGGTAATTAAGATAGCTACAAAATGGAAGGAAGTTAGAGAAATGGATGTGGTCACACAAAAAGTTATAAAAATGGCATGTAATTTTGTTATTTAAGAAAATAATATTTTATTAAAAGAAAAAAAGAACAGCCTAGAATTTTGACCCATAGAACACTTTCTTACTGGAGCTTATGCACATTCCGAACGTACATTCTAATGTCTAAGCGAGTGGTGATGGGATTTTGAAGTTACATATCTCATATCTCTAAGCGAGTGGTCACTAACGTAACCATGCAATATATATATCGTAAGCACTTAACTAGAAATATTACAATAGTTAAACACCTATGAGTTAGACTCTATCTTCTTAAAGACAGTTTTATTTTGTAACACTCTTTCAATTTCATGAAGTCATATTGCTTATACAAAATTTGGAAAATGTTTGTCAAGCACTGATAAATTAAAATTACTTGCCTAGCTCATACATTTTGATTAGGGTCAAATCGTGACTTGTGTTTGCATCTCATACTCATATAGTCTTTAATATTTATGAATAATATATACTTAGCCATTTATTTTTAAACTTAATTGTGTAAACCATAGTAGGTTTTGCATGTTTTTTGTTTTTTTTTCTGCAGAGAAGACTCTTTTGAGCCATTGTGTTGGGTTTTCGTGGTAACCTAAATTATTTATCCGAATATGAGGATACGGTTTACACCAAAAAACCCTGTTTTTCTTATTAGGACTTGTTCTCAATTTATATTGTGACGACGGCTCAGGAGTCAGGACATATAACATTTCTTTTGGAACTAGAATAGGTTATAATAATATGTAAGTTTATAGTTAGGTTAGTAAAATAGGTTTCAGCTAATATGTAAATGATATATTTTTCGTCTTATTTGAATAAATAACTCTATAGTTTTAAACTGATACATCTCGTGTGTTTGGAATGGATTAATCCCTATTTTCATTGATAACATTACTTTACTAACACGATTTTGTATCATGTACTTGGTGATGAATGATGATTATTGGATTCGGTTCAACCGAGAAAAAAGTACAGATTTGTTCGAATTTCTTGAATAATACTTGTTGATTGTGAAATTGGATTTTTAGGTTTTTGAGTAAACTATCTCTTATGTCACGAATCACCAAAGCATTAAATCCTCCGTAGATACAAAAGATATTAATTAACACACTGAACGTATAATTATTGTAATGATGTATTTAAGCACATTGTCTGAACTCCATGATTCATACCATCAGTAGTAAAAGAACCATTATTAATTGAAATAAATTCCACCACAACCATCGATCGATGATTTTATTAAGTCATGAAGAAGAGAGGACGTTAATAAAACATTCAATCATTAGAAGATCCAAAGACATTATTAATCAAGCAACTTCATTGAATTCCATTAATCATATCTTATTTCATTAGTACATATGCAGACATGCACGATAAACTATTACAATGATTCATTAATTATTCATAATAAGATTAAATTCAGAACACAACCATAGGTGATAAATCATCATGTAGCATAACCAAGTATCTCAAAAACATTGAGATTTAGTGACAATTGAAGAAACCCGTCTTCCACAAAACCAGAGAGGCTCAACTTCCCTCCAAAAATCATTATCTATAGCCGTTGGCAACAATGTCTTTCCCCTCCCAACGAAGTACTAGAGGCCATCTGAATTCGTTCTGAAGACATCTACAAATAAAGCTTTCGCTGAAAAATCCTTATCCAGAAAAATTTGTAGCACTTCACTGAACTCAGGATCTCCCTTGGTCGGTACAATCTGTGTTAGGTATTTGTCCTTTGCATTTGTCCAAGCTATAACCCCCCCCCCCCTGTATTGATATAGACGACCATTGGTGATTCCGATGACTCAGCAAATTGTCATACTTCTCTACCAGCAAATTCAGCTAATAATAAGCCATTAAGAAATCTTAAGGAACTAATAACAGGAACTAGAGAAGATTCATAAGACTCAGGCAATAAAAAACTGACTACATTGATAAAAAAACGCATAACAGAAACAGTGATCAAACAACACAATATGTACTTTAGAAAATATGTACCTTGCTTCATTTGCTAAAGATTCGCCATTTAACATACACATCCACATCCAATCTGTAGAAACTACAGATAATCTTTTTAAGCAACAGAAAAATAACAAAACTAAGTAATCAATATAAGACTTGAGAACAATAAACATTCAGCCGCAGAACATATTACCTTGCTTCTTTGCTGAAAAGGAATCATCAAATTCATGCGAAGACAATCAAACACTTGATCAACAAACGTTTTATGAAAAAACCTGAATCTTCACAGAGACCAAACCATTATCTTACAAGGCTTCCTAATGGCAAAGAGAGATTAAGAGGAGTTAGGCTTTAACCTTAGAGCTTGAAATAGAATTAGCTTTTACCATCCATTTCCTATTGACAAACCAATTCACTATATCAATAAATCCCTAAAAGGAGAATCACACAAACCTGAATCTTTCACAGCACTAGCTTGAGAGACATGGTCGCGTTGTTCAATTACCAAAGTCATCTACACAAGCAAATGCTCTAAAAGGCCACTAATCAAAACCAATTCTCTCCCCCCCCCCCCCCCCCCAAAAAAAGTAAGAAAAAGAAGCACAATTTCAAAGTTTTGGCAAAAGACCTTTTAGAGCAGAAATGTTACTACACAAATTTCACTTCTCATCAACAATTTCACTTTGTAACCCGTTTTTTTTCTTTTGTTAATTTCTTTTTCCACCAACGAAAATGTGACACGTCGTAGGTTCCAAAGAATTTCAAAAACTCCAAATATGGAACCGATTCTATTGTTTTTCTATACTTTTTTATTTAGTTTTTAAACACTTTATATTTAGATCCAGTAAAAATAGACACTTTATATGTAAGAGAGGGTATTGGTTTGGGATTTAAAGAGAATTTTAATGACTTTAAATAAAGTAAAAAATGAAGGATTCTAAGAGATTGTTAAAAAGTTTTTTAAAATCTTGCTGATTTGTTTTTCCTAATCTTGTAAACTCTTTCATAAAATATTTTACAATCTTTCTATTTGATGAAAGAGTTTTTACTTTTGTTATGAAGGAAATGATATAAAATCCTAAACCAATAACATAATATTTGAATTCATTAACAATCCAAGATTTTTTGTTTTACTTGAATAACATAAAACTTTTAATGATTTTATAAAACTCTTAATCCAATAACACTATATTTATCAAGATTTTAAATAACTTTTTACAAATCCACAACTAATAACACCAAATTTTAAAAGAGTTTTTAAAAATGTTGATTGAATAACAACATATTTTACAAAACTTTTAAAGTCATTAAAATTCTCTTTAAATCTCAAACCAATAAATGTTTGGTTTTTTCCGACTTTTCTTAAATTGTTATTTATGCTAGTGATCCACCACTGTCTTTTCAAAACTTATTGAAATTTTGATTTTGTTGATTATTAAATAGAATAAATGTTAAAAACTCAACATGGTATATTTACCAAAAAGAAGAAAAATCAATAATTAGATCCAAAATTTTATATTGACATAATTACTAACGGATAAATTTGAAAATATCAATCTAGTAACCGTTGTTTAGAAATAGCATTGTTTACGCGAATTCTATGAGTATGAAATTGCTCTGAAATAGACAAATACACATATATATATAATTTTTTAGATTCATAGGACACTAGTTTGAAATCCTGTTAGGATTATATGACGTTCAAGCCATATGGATAATCTAAATAAACTTTTGATAAAATTATTTTAGTTGCTAAGTTTTGACTTCGGCTAAAAATATTGTTGAAGAAATATGTAAATATTGCCAACATAATATAGCTATGTGTACAAATTGAGTACTGTCTCTAAACTACTAGATTATTAATGGAGAAAATTTTATTGGAGATACAAACAAGGTTGATGCTGCGGATGAGAAATTGTTATACGTCCACGTGGTGAAGGCCAAGGGTTTGGGTTTGGGGACAACTCGCGTAACGCTTTTGTCCAGATTAAGATTACAAATGTGAAGAAAGCCACTAATTGTTGAGCAGAAATGTCGGATCCTAAGTGGAACAGAGTTATCGCGTTCACATAGGATGAAATTCATGTTTATTATGTTGCTGAAGTCAAGGTGAAACAAGAAGGTCACTTACATGGTCGTTGCTTCTTTAAGTTTGATGAGATACCTCAGAGCGTTTCTTCCAATTGCTCAGTAGCACCTATATGGTATAAACTGCAAAACAAACATGGTGAATGGGTCGAAAAAGAGCTTATGCTGGCAATATATTGTGGTCATCAAGGTAATGACCATTGGAACTCAGAGGCTGTAAGAGACAAGGGCACATATGCTCTCACAGACATCCCATCTATGCTTTATTTCTCTCCAAAACTTTGGTATCTCTGGGTTAGTGTAATGGGAGCGAGTTTGGGAACACTCTTTCAATTCCATGAAGTCATATTGCTTATACAAAATTTGGAAAAGGTTTGTCAAGCACCGATCAAGCTCAACTTCAACTAAAATATTTGCCTCATCTATTTAGCTTAATTAGGGTCAAATTAATTATGACTTGTTGTTTGCATCTTAATTAATGATCGGTATTTTAAAAAAATCGTACGACTTAACTGCTAAAGAATTACGACATTAAACATGTGCATTTTAAAAAGTATATAAATGGAAACATGTTGAATTTAGTAAATTTGTAAAAAAAAATAAAGTGTATTTAAATTTATATATCAGTCTCCAAAAAATTATTTTATTCAAATTTACTGTCTAAAAAGAAGGAAAAATTTATTAACAAAAACGATATCATATCTTTAAAATTGTAGAACTTCTTAATAATAATTAAAAAATAAAAAGAAGAAATATTAAAAAGGCGTAAAAAGATGAATCGGTCTTACTGAAACACCCACAATTTTGGTTTACTCCGGTTAAGTTCATACCCCAATGCTACGGTATTGCCACTGGAGATTTCCACCGTCCCTCGTCGCCGCTAGAATGCTCTCATCACCACAACCGCCTCACTCACACTCTTCCTTCTCCAGTGCCGGCGTTAATTCGAGCTCAGTCGATAAAAACTCCAAACCGGAGTTACTATTCCCTCAATACCAATCCCAGAATCTCTCTTCCTCTCCTTCTACTTCATCTCTCAAATCCACGGTTGCTTGTTCAAGTGCTGGAGCTATCCGGAGAAGCATGGCCACTAATTCTCAATTCTTTTCGAGCAGAGCAGAATTTAACGAGTCGGATTTAGGCTCGCTCGTTGTGGTTTCGTTCTACAAATTCGCTAATTTGCCTGACCATGCTGATTTCAGGAAGCCTTTGAAGGATCTCTGCGAAGAATTGGTATGTCGTTTCTTCTATCTCAATCCAAATTTTAGATATTTGATATGAAAGATTAAGTCTTTTTCCCAATCTACTCCCTTATTGAGTGACTTAAGAGTAGTGTTGTATTGAGCAAGAAGCAGTAATAGGTAGGGCTGTTGTTGTTGTTTCATCAGCGTGTTTCAGGTGGAATCATTCTTGCACCAGAAGGGATCAATGGAAGTGTCTGTGGGATTCGTGAATCAGTGGAGAGAGTGTTGGCGTTTATACAGAGAGATGTCAGATTGAATGGTTTGAGGCAAATTGAGACACCTGTGAGTCCTGAAGAAGAAGCAATTCACCATGGACATAGCAGTAGCTCTCCTCTTGCAGCTGGTGAAGATGCTCCGTTTAGATGGGATCATGTTAGGGTCAAACTCAAGAATGAGGTACAATTTTTGTCTCCTTGAAGTTGAAAAACTGGAGTTTTGTAGTTTGTCAAGAGTTGTTTTTTTTACTTTTGAAATCTCTGTGCAGATTGTTACGCTTGGAATGCCCAGTGTCTCGCCAATTGAAAAAGTTGGAACATATGTGAGCCCTGAAGAATGGAATGAACTGATCAGTGATCCAGAAACTGTGAGACCTCTTCTTTTTCTATCTGGTAGCAAGTTTAGTCAAGAAAACATTGAATAGTAAATAGAGATTTGCTTCTGTGTTTGTGTATCTTGCTTTCAATTTCTAGTTCACTCTGAATAGAATGTCTATGCATAGAGAAAAAGTTATGATGTTGTCTTTGTTTACTCTTGGTATGTCATAGTCTGTAGATCTATGATAACAGATCTTTGAAATTGTCGAATTACTTTTGTGTTTTCAGGTAGTGATTGATGTGCGCAATACCTATGAGACTAGAATTGGGAAGTTTAAAGGAGCTGTAGATCCATGTACCACAGCTTTCAGAAATTTCCCATCTTGGGTGGAGAATCAATTTGCGTTGAAGCAAGAAGGCAATGAAACGCAAGAAAATGTGGAGAAAAAGGATATTTCTGAAACCAAAGCTGAAAAACCGAAGACGCTGCCACGGATTGCTATGTACTGCACTGGAGGAATCAGATGTGAGAAAGCTTCAAGCCTCCTCCTTAGCCAAGGTTTCGAAGAGGTAACGTAATACAAAATCTGACCATTGAGCTGTTGATTTTCAGAGGTACTTAAAAGATCAAAACCATTTTTTTTCCATCAGGTGTATCATCTGAAAGGTGGGATATTAAAGTACCTTGAAGAAGTCCCTAAAACAGAGAGTTTATGGGAAGGCGAATGCTTTGTGTTCGACAAGCGTGTTTCCGTGGAACATGGTCTAGCTCAAGGAACACATAAACTCTGCTATGGATGCAAGCAGCCTATAAGTGATGAAGACATGGAAGCTCCAGAGTACGAGTATACAGTCTCTTGCCCGTACTGTTACTCCAAGAAATCCGAAGAGGAGAAAGAAAGAGCAAGAGCGAGGCAGACACAGTTTGAGGAATGGGGCGTAATAGGTGGTCCTGACAAGGGTCGTCGACCAGCCACTAAACCAGATAGTCCAATGAAGAAGAGCAATGCAAAGCTTGGTTCTTCAATATTAGAATGACATTCTGATTGTATGATATTTGTTTTGTTGTTCCTTCTTGAAACCAAATTATTGCATTGTTACATTTGATAATTGATATAGTTGTTTTGTTCTTTTGGAGTTGATATAAGCTTTGAGAGCACATCAACAAATTAGAAAAAAGTAAAAAAAAACGGCGTGGTCTTTAAGTTTGCACGTGAGACGGCATGAAGTGTAATAGTGACCTTTGACTAGGTCTTTTTAATGTCGAAACATTCCTCAAATTGATTTATCGTCATTTTCGTTTAAGGAGATCTTTTGAGTGGGGTTTGATCGGAATTTTGAAAGCGAAGGAGAGAGATCGAAGCAGTAATGGCAGGAACAGCTGGTTTGCTCAAGGTCGTGAAGCCGAAGATTCAACCGGTGGATATCCAAGCCGCCGCTGGATGGGGAATCGCCGCCGCAGCCGGTGCCATCTGGGTTGTCCAAGTAAGCCTGTCTCGATCTCTTGTTCCTCCGGCAATAGATCTTTTTAGCTAGCTTTGTCTTCAAATTTGGGTTTCACGAATTCTGTTCTTATTCTGGGATCTCTCCTTAGCCTATTGTTTACGTCTCTGGTAAAATTGATAGCTTGATTTGGACGAAAAATGTGATTTTTCATAATTGATGATTGTTTAACACTTTCAAAGTTTGGTACTTGCCTCGACCTCTCTGTAAAGGCGGTATTTTTATGAGCATCGTTACATATAATTGCTGTTCATGAAAGGATTGATTCGATTTGGTGGTAGTCTGTATCTTTGTAAATGGTTGTATCTGTACTCGGAATTAACTTGTTCAATTTGTTTTCCATGTACAAATTGATGTCGGTTTCATTCAGATTAGTCTCCCACTTCAAAATTCACAAATGCGTTGCTTTTAGTTTTAGGCTCTTTATGTAGTCTTTTTAGCTCCTATTGCTCCTTGCTTTACGCAGCTTCATTGTAATGATAACAGAATTGCACTGGTTGGACGAATTAGATTCTTTGTTAGTCACAATTTGCTCAATCTGTGGTTTGGTGTTACGAAGAGATTAGGCCCTTAAGCTCATGACCCTTTTGTACTAATCTTCTTTCTGAACTCGTTTTGGTTTGTATCTGAGTCTCTGACATATTCTTTATCATTACAGCCATTTGATTGGATAAAGAAGACATTCATTGACCCACCTCCAGTTGAAGAAAAGTGAGAAAATCACCAAGATTTAAGACAAAGTGGAGAATTTTCCTGTTTCTAAGTTTGTTATCGCCTCTTTGGCGTGGAGCTGAATAAATTTTTGGTTCTTTTCTGGAGCTTTGTGGTTTCATTTCTTCAATGTGGTAGACTGACTTGTCTTCTCAAATGTTATAACAAAAGAAAAGCACATTACTCAGGTTATTTGAAAAGAGAACCAGTTTTGCATTTATCTTATGTTCTCGTTTCCATAAAAGTACATAAGATTATGGATAATAAGAGACTTGTGATGATAGAGATTAAGAGCAGATTGTTTGGATATTTAATTGGTTATTTTAGATATAATCCTAACGCAGCAATATGCCAATATCTATTGCAAATTTGCAATACAATGAATTAATGAAGAAAAAAGTCCTATTCTTTGCCCAAGTTTCTAAAAAGCCTGCTATAGTTACATTATGAATGTAGACAACACGAGAGAAAGAGTTTACTTTTGGACTGCTTCTCTCTTCACCATCTTCTTATGTACAGACAGCGAGACGCGTTTGTAGTTGATGATCATGTACAAAATATATTTGGCTGGAACCAATCTTTCTGCAACCTTTTTCATGATCATGATGCGTTTGTAGTTGATGAGGATGCATTACTTTCCTTCATCCTCCTCTCAGCTGCTAATGCTGCAGCAACTGAGGGCGGTAGATCTCTCAGATTCTTCTGTCTTTCTCCCGTGTTTTCTTCCATCTCTGCTGTTTCTGCTGCTGGTGAAGCAAATAGAGATTCGAGATCTCTCAGTGTCAAGAACTGTTGATCTTGATTTTTTGTATTCCTGCTGCTGAATGAATTTAAGTTTGTATTCTTATTTCTGTTCAGTTTGTAGATGCTTTCTTCCACTGTGCCCGTTACCTGGTTCCACAATAAAAAGCGAGGTCAAGATCAAAGTGAATCACATCAGGTAGGATCTTGAAGCTGTACAAGACCAAGGTGGCAAACAAAGCAGATACACTAACCAGGAAACGATGAACTAGAGTAGGTTTCTCTTGCCCAATCCGGTGAACACGACCAACAGCTTGCGCTTCCGCAGCCGGATTTAGAAGCGGTTCCACCAGAATTACATGCTGCGCCTCTAGAAGATTAAGACCGTTGGCACCATGCTGCACCAAAAGCAATAGGACTTGAATTAATTTTGTGTCTTTTGGATGGGAGTTTGTCTTTTGGGTTTCTTTCTCAGATTCCTTGAATTTGCTAATGGCTGTCTGTGATTTCCTGCATTTCCATGGAATCAAAGTTACATACATCCCTTAGGTTACCTATATGCCACTTTCGATGGATTCATCATTAAAGTTCTCACTACATTACCTGCCTCCTTGCATCCGGATAAAGGTGATGCTATTGGCAGCGAAGGCATGTTCTAACACATCAAGAACATCTTTCCAGCTGGAAAAAACTAGAACCTTCGCTTGTGGGTCACTTGACTTGATCCATAAGATTCTTCTAGTAACAGCTTCGATCTACAGCCCCAAAACAACAGATGAGAAAAGAAGTACTTCTTGTGCACTAATCTTACAAGCAAGGATACTAACCTTTGTTCCATATGAACCTTGAACCACCAATGATGCTTCATTGTCTTTGTGATCTTGATCTGACGAAGAACTGTCTCGTCTGTCATCAGCAAATGCAATATTTCTAACATCTGTATGTTGCCTGCATATTGGACACATCACCCACTTTTGCTGCGTTTCTTGTACAGATTTTCGCTCAGTCATAGCAAAAAAGCCTGTGTCAACGAATACAAAGAAGTATATATTGTTAACATTCTGAAGTTTGGTTCAGGAAGATGCATTAGATAGACATCAAATGATCAAAAGGTCAAAGTAATTACAGTTACAGCAAGTGGAATGCCCGCACTGGAAAACCATCTTCTGATTCCGTAGGATTTCTTGACATATCGGGCATGCTTCATCTCTCTTAAGAAGGTTTTCGCCATCCTGTTCAACAGGATCTGAAGCCTTGACTGTTTCCTGTATGGGTGAGGAACGATCTGGATTCTCTAATTCTTGTTTCTGCTTGGATTTCATCAAACCCTGAAACGGCAAAATACTTGTTCAATATTGTATACAAAATCAAAGTAGAGAAGAATCACAAAGACATAAATAAAGCTTCTTGTGAATATATAGATTTGAAATGGGTACAGCTCTGGAGCTAGAGTTGCAAAATAGATGTGGTCAAATGTCCCTCTCCACGTAAACTTCTAGATAGTAACACAGAAATAAATGACTTCTCTGCATGATATAAAAACACTAAAGCTTACAGATTTACCTTCAAATAACGAAGTTTTCCTTTTATACTAAGCAACGAGGATTGAGCCATAAATTTATCATTTGTGTTCAGTACACTAGCAACATCTAACTCATCTTGGCTCAAAGCATAGAGCGATGTGTCATCTTCAGATTCTCTAAGCTGTAGTCTCATTGTTGACATGTTAATCTCATCGTAGGCTCGTAGGAGTTGAGCTTGAGCCCTACCCAAAGCCCTTGCATGTGCATATTCCTTTCGCATCACCTTAATTAAGATAAGCAAAATTGGAAATGTCAGAACTTGTTGTAAAAAATAAAGGTTAGGTTTTCCTTTTGTCCATATAAGCGAAGAAGATATCTCTTGGGCAAATACCTCAAGGGTATGCAAATGTTTTGTGGCTGCCGATTTATTTTCCCCATCTAAATAGCTTTTACACTGGTTTCTTATCACTCCAAGAACTATTTCCGTCTGAGATGGAGATTTTGAAACCTATGAAAAGAACATAAAAGAAATTTGAATCAGACAAGAGACGATTCGATCTTTACAAAACCATATTATCTGACATTTCAAAACGTTTTAAAGAAAAGAGGAGGAAACAGAGAAGGCCAAACATAAATGTGGTTATGCTTTCTTGTCAGTAATGAATTTAAAGATCAAGTAACTTACGAACACAGCGTCACCAGCATTTCTTTTGGTGGGCTCCTCATTGTCACCATGCGGTGCATTTGAATCCTTATTCTTTGATGACAAACCAATAAAGAAAAGATTGAGGGCAGATCTCTTCTTCTGCAAATGTACTGTCTCTTCAGCAGCTGCAAGTTCCATTAATCCCCTACGAGATTTGTTAAAACGAAATAGCCTAGCCTCGTAATCCTGGACATGGTGATGGTGAAGTTAATATTGATTCAACTTCACATAAGAAGTGCAGAAGCAAAAAAGAGCAAACCTGGAATAGTTCATCTAGCTCGCAATGAATACACGTGGGGCCATCATCCTTCTTGTTGCAATACTTGCAGTTGCCAATACGCTCAATATCCTCCATTTTTGGTTTCTCCATAGTCTGGTCAATTTCTAGAATCCTATCTATCGCTTTCTTTCTAGAGCTTTCCAGCATATCCATAGAAGTCTGCAGATGAAGTTTCATGGCATGTATAGTTCTAAAGCTGGAATAAGGAATTAGCAAGTTACTTCTCTGGAATAAGGAATTAGCAAGTTAGTTCTTAATGTACTCAAGCTATCTGCTCCTTAACAAATGTGTTCTTAATGTACTCAAGCTTAGGATAATCAATCAAGTCTTCTAATAAAGCTAATTAGTCCTTCAGGTCGCTATTCTAATAACTTTGCAGACACGTGTGAATTAATTTGTCACATATAGAAAATAATGCCCCATAATAAACACAATCAACAGACAAATTGTGAAACTAAAGGCTGAAAAAGTTCTCGTGCCACAAAAAAAGCTCTGAAACTGCAAATTGTTAAGCACTAACCGAGAATTCGCTCTGGTGGAGCTTGATTTGTTGAAGCCTCCATGGATGGCCTCTTCAATCTTCCTGATCAACTCGCTAGAGAAGTCTTTATTTTGTTCAGCAAGTTGCAGGGCATCCAACCACCAACTCGAACGTTGTGTCTCCATATTGCTCAATGACTCGGAAACCTTACAAAAAAAAATCGATTATTTAGCATTGTGACTGAGAGAGCGAGCTCTAGGAAAAGTGATGGCTCAAAATTTAACATGGTTGATCTTGGAACTTAAATTAAGAGCAATATACTGACACGTTGGCTAAGGGTACAAGTCGCATTATACCTGACTATATGACTTTCTGAATTCCTGCTGAGCGGCAGAAAGTTTTGAGTTGAATGAGGATAAATACTTAACTTTCAATGTGTGACAAACTATATTCAGAGTTTTGCACTCTTCATGACATTCTTTATCCTTCTTTAAACCATTGTCTGGAGAAATGGCTTCCCCCTGTTGTGCAGTTTCTGAAGAATCATGAGTTAAACTATCGAGCTCATTGATCCTTTGCCTTTTCGATGCACGATGGTGACCGTCATCATTTTCATCTATTTTAGTTTTAGGCCTTTCTGACGCAGCACTGTAGCTTTCGGCCAAGGGTAGTATCTCAGCTAAATTGTGAAGAATGTGAATATTTAACAATGGATCAAGACGAAAGTCCTCGGCGTTCTCTTCAGTTATATTCAATGCTTCTTTGTATAACGATACTGCTTCGGAAAATTCTTGCTTAAGCATGGCAATAGCAGCAATCCCATTTAATGCAACGATTAACACTCTAAGAGCTTCTTCTCCCTCGTTCTGAGTCTTTTTCACAAGGACCTAAGAAAAACTTCAATTAGCACACAAATAACGGAATGAAGATCAAAACGCTAAATCTTGCAAACTCACCATTAGAATTTCTTCCATGGTCATTGGAGTTTGTTGCAATGAACGTAAACCTGAACTTCCTACTTGAGGGTGGCAGCAAGCTTGGCGCAATTTCAGGAGCGATTTCAGCAGTTTTGCAGCTTCCGCATGAGTGATTAAAGGATTATCAGAAGAAGTATGACCTGTAGTGTCATCGCAAGCGGGAGAAAAAGTTTAGCAGCCAGCACAGAAGGAGGCTTCAAGTTTCCGAGAGAGAATTTTAAGAGGAAAGTAAGGACAAAGGTGGAAAGTGCAGAAGACACTATTCGCACCCCCATGGTACCTCTTTTAAGAATATCACGTTTCAAAGTTTCTATAACTTCACGGGCATAACTCACACAAGTTTCATGCTGTCTGCTGTAGAAGTGTTCTTCAATTGCAGAAAATTTGAGCCACGAGACGCATTCTTCTTGAGGTGGGAGTTGCAATTCATCAGCCACATGGACTTTTGAAGAACGCCACATAACTTGTCTGAAAAATTTGTGCGTAAATTCCATAGCCTTTGCATCTCGTCTCTGAACAAAGAGAGAGAGGATAGTTAGACAAGAAAACCCAAAAAAAATGTAAGAAAAAGAACTATTTTTTCTGCCTAACCTCGTACGGTTCTCTTATAACTTCTATCCACCATCTTGACACGTCGAACGGATCTGCTTTAAGGAACCTCAACAGTCCAGACAAGTCATCAAGTTTGCGTTGTATAGGAGTTCCAGTGATACACCAACGGTGTTTGGTATATAATCTCAACGCCATCTCTGTTGCAGCAGCTGCATTGCTCTCCACCATTTGGGCCTCATCCAAGCAAATCCTCCACCAGAATATTCTGGTGAGTGGAGTAGGAATAACAGGGTACCTATTACAATACAACATCTTTACTCAATCTTTTCAAATGCATGAAACCAGGAGATAAAACAAAAATCCTATCAGATTAAAGTTGGTGTTTATTCAAAATGGTTCCTCTGAATACATGAGTATGAAACTATTCCATATTGGAAAAATCTAAGAATTGTTTTAATAACACAATTTCATCAATATATCAGGTATGACCAAGTTCATCAGATAATGAAAAATGCGAGGTAATAAGAATCCTAAAAATCACTAATCTCACCTTTTTTGAAATCTAAGACAGTGCCGGTCACCATCATGCCTGTCGAAGTCATGTGTCAAGTCCTCTTTGAGGACATCATATGTAGTTAAAACAATGTCAGCATTGAGGAGCTCAGTGATGTCAATCACAGGTTCTTCAGAGAGTGAGACATTCCTCACACCTTCATAGATACATGTTACGAGTGAACCCAAGCGCGTATGCCTACAACATTAGAGATGAAAGAAGGAATGAAAAATTAAAAAACAGAATTACGTCATCTTTTTAAGTGTTCCTCTTGTCGAAACATAACAGAAGGAAGAAAAAGGAAGAGAAGAATATGATACCGTGTAATCTCGGAATGCCATTGTGATAATATAGGAGCTGGACAGACAATAAGAGTGGCACCCGTAGAGATGGGAGAGGCAGTGACTTGTAGAAGTTCAGCGCACATTTTGCAAATATATTCACCTTGTCTGACAATAATTTCCGTTGCATCCTTTTTGCTTTTCTTTTGAGACACTTTTTCATCAACATGTTGACTAGTCTTCTTACCTTTCCCTTTAGGTGAATAACCTACACAATCAGCATGCTGCCAAGCATCACAAAGGTCACACTGTACCCAGACTCCTTTGTATTTGCGACTTTCACTGACAGCTCCACATATGCACTCAACACGTTCCCTTTTCAATCTTTTAAAACCAGTGTTCCGATCATCGGTAACTGATTGCCCGTTAGACACATATATTTCATCCTCGGCTGGTTTTCGATGAGAAAAGATGCATGCAAGTAGTTCAACCGTTTTTCCCAATCCCATTTCATCTGCAGCATTCATACTTTACCACATTAAGAATGAAATACCACAAACTTAACAAAAGATAAATGCATGCGCAATAAGAGATGTAGACAAAGCCAAGTACAATAGACTTGGAACATATATTTCGGAATACATTCTTCGTCAAGGCAAGTCCAAACAAAATTAACC
The DNA here is from genome assembly GCF_030686135.1 of Camelina sativa. NCBI lineage: Eukaryota > Viridiplantae > Streptophyta > Magnoliopsida > Brassicales > Brassicaceae > Camelina > Camelina sativa. Next base: position 25,251,724 of record NC_141885.1, read on the forward strand.
TCATAAATAATTATCGAATAATATAGTACATGGAGGCAAAATAAAGCTGCAATACTGTTCATACCAGCAAGAATACCGCCTGGAATTCGAGGTGAAAAATACTCTGGAGCCAATGAGATATTCCCACTAGAAACAACCAAACCATGACAAATGAACAAGATCAAATTAAGTTCTTCTGTAAATGGTCGAACTTTATTGAGAAGAACTTACTAATTAATGTACACTGAGAGGAGCTTATAGTTCAAAATGAAATAAAAAGGATTACTTAGATTCTTTTCCACTAACCTAAATGGATTAAAGAACATTTTTGTAGCAGAGTCAAGGAATCCCACGGAGATAGACAAAGGTGAAATGAATTGGTTGTCTTCCTTCTCTCCCAACGTTATTGGATCTCCTCTCTCTCGCTGAATCATCCAATAAGCTGCACGTCGTTGGTACGGCCTAAGTTCTGGGAGCAAATCAGTTATGTCATCTTCAAGCATCGGATCCATCCTGAATCAATAATATGCCAATAAGTTGGAAGGAAACATTCAGACATTAGGGCACAAAAACAAGAATGATAAACATTGCTTACTCACTTTGATGGCTTTATGGCTTCATAAAAAGCAGCAGCATCAAACCTAAACTTCTTACTAGAGTCCAAAGTTTCACCTTCCAACACGACTGATGACTCAGTTTCCTTCACGTTTAGTTGTGTCCCATACCTAGCCTCTGATGTCATTACCTCTGGCCTCAACCAAGACATAACGTGAACCATACTCTTTTTCCATATTTGCCGTGTATTCTCAAGAAGCGAATCACAAGCATCAAAGGCTTGCTGAAGCATCTCAACTCTAACTCTAGGAGACAACAAGCCCTGATTACCCGGCACGAGCCTTAAAGTCAAAAACTTGATACTTGCCAAATGAGCAAGACCCGAAACCCCTTCACCTGGACCGTCAAAACTAGCAGACCAAATCACTGACTCAGCCTCATCATCAGACACCTTCTTATCAACCAATTCCAAAGTTATATCACTCGAAGACAATACCGGCCAATGACCAAGCTTAATCCGATCAACAAAACTAGTCACATTACATAGCCTAACCCGTAATGAGCAATCAAGATCATGATCATTCTTACTACTATTTCCTACACGTTCTCTCAAACTTAAATTCGTTAGAACAACTTCAGCTAAATCAAAGTGCTGCTGCTGCTGCTCTGAAACTGGACTACTTAAACATATGTTCACATAATACGGCTTATCGATATCTTCAACAATCTTTTCTCCAGAACCCTCGGCTTCTTCACCGGGTAATTTCTTTCCATCTGATTCAGAACCGGTTTGAGTGATCAAACCCACTGAACGTTGTGGCTTGGATTGTTTTCTCCTACCCATCACTACCAAAAAAAAAAAAAAAAAAAAAAAAGCTAAATTAGAAACCTCATTACTGACAAGATACAAAACCCGAGTAGGGAAACAAACAACACACAAACAATTTAAGACCTTTACGCAATTTCATAGCTTAAAACCAGAAACTTTATGCAATTTCAATATAGAGTTCTTCAATCAGTTATATGATTCATACGGGAAAAAAACTCAGGTTACGATAATAAAAGCAAACAAAATTACAAACCTGTGAAGCGAAAGAGAATTCGACAAAAATTCAGGAAATACGAATCGACGGAGACGGTGGAGGAGTGGAAACCAAGCGCCGGAGAAGATTTATAGACCGCCGCTTGATTATTATAACGAATTTTTCCGGTTTATCTGCTAATTCGTTTGTACCGACTTAGCTATGGAATGACAATATTACCCTTGGGTTATAAACAAAATAACAAAAAATTACCCTCGTTGAACGAAACAACTCTTCCTCTTCTTTACTGTGCTTCTCTTTAAGGCATTGTGTGCGATTCTCTACTAAAACGGCTCACGACTGCAAGCAAAACCCTAATTTCAATTTCTTTGTTGATTTTGCTCTTCTTGGTTGTAACTTTGTTTTTGGAATTTGAGTTTGAAAAGAGTTAAAAGAAGAGATGAACAGAGGAAGAAGGAATCTGAAACAAGCGGCGTCAGAGCAGGATTTCACGCTTGAGGAATGTCAAAGCATTGCCCAAGTCGTCTCTCTCAGAGGTTCCAATCAAATTGAGGTATAAAAAAAGACCTCCTTTTTTATCAATTGGGTTTCACTCCTTTACTAGCGAGGCTTGTTCTAGAACTGTTTTTTTTTTTTTTTAATTTGTCGTCGTCTCTTTTGAAGATAATGGATGCAAAAGGAGAGAACTCATTAGCATTGTTTCCAGCCAAGTTTCGTGAGAGCATGTGGATCAGACGAGGTAAATAAATTTCGTGTTTTTTTATATATACAATTATGTTACTTGATTCTTCTCTCAGGCTTTGGAGTTTGAGATGGTGTTTGATGTTGTTTGCTACAGGAAGCTTTGTAGTGATTGACCATACAGGCAAGGAAAAGGCGCAAGAGTCTGGTAGCAAAGTTACATCTATTGTGTGTAAAGTTCTCTTCTTTGAGCAAGTCCGTCTCCTTCAAAAGTCCCTGGAATGGTAAAAAAGAAGCTTCTTTCTTTTGTTCTGCATCAATGGCATCTAAATTTTCAGCAGCATAGCTCATGTTAGTTTGGGTATGGTGAATGCAGGCCGGAAGTCTTCAAAGATACTAAACCAATTCCAGCTGATGAAAGCTCTCAGACACCTATTCCAGAGCAAGAAGATGATGGTGAAGATGATTCAAGTGATGATGATGATGGCATGCCCCCATTGGAAGCAAACACAAACAGATTGAGACCGTTTGGAGTGAAATGTGACGCAGAAACAGATTCAGGGTCAGATTCTGATTCATAGTTGCAATTTGTATCTTATTAAACAGTATTGTAACCAACACAGAGCTGCTGACAAGCAGAGTTTTGATTTGCAATAGAATTGATTTTGATTATTGATCTCTATGGCTCACAGAGAATGGCCCTTGCATCCCAATTTCTTTTTGCAATTCTTGTTAAGTCGTCATTGGAGTCTGAAAAGTAGAATATGTAAAAACATGTGAAAAGAAAACTGTAATCTTTGGACCTGCAATAATTGGAGCCATGTCTAAGATTGAGATTAAAACTATAACAACAGAAATCTCAGGTGATACTATCATAATCTGCAATGAAACTACTGGAAACCGTTTCTTTGTATAGATTCCGACATGGAAACTAGATTACAGTTAAGATTGTCTGAGAAGGAGATCTGCAGCTGCTGCAGTTTTCTTCTGAAGCTCTGCAGCATCGCCACCTACAAGTTTATCCATTTGCCTCCCATCCTTGAGGAACACTACTGTTGGAGTTGCTTCCACGTTCCATTCATTACTAAACTCCTGTTTTACACATATGTTAACCCACAAATCCCTCAGTTTCGAGCTCCCATCTTTACACGAAATCATTCGAAGGAACAGAAGTTTTTTGGTTACTTACAGCGAGCTCTTCGACGTCTATAGTGACAAATATCATTGATGTGTATGTGGAAGCAAGCTCATGATATATTGGTGCTAGCTTTTTACAAGGTAAACACCATGAAGCCTTGAAATTCACTACGAGCTGTTTCATGTTACAAAGAATCAGATCATATCAAGCTGTTTGCAGAGGAAGCCTGTAAAAAAAAAGCTTACAATGTTGCCATTCCTTTTAGCTTCTGTCATCTTCTCCTCCCACTTCTCGATTCTACTTACGGGATGGACCTTCCCTTTTACAAATCCGGACCCTTTTTGGCTCCAAGCTTGAGTCTTGTTCTTTCTACTGCAACAGCATATACATGACCACACCTGTTTAAGACATGAGAGTTATGAACATTTTTTCATATAAACTTACTAATTGGTTTTTGACATGATCTCCTTAAAACTTGTCAATTCTGAGGGTAAAGGTCTTACCTTTCTACAACAAGGAGTTCTTGTACAATGATTCCCCATTAACTCTTTACACACGAGCAAAATCTATCACCATTAGTTCTTGTACAATGATTCTGGGGGATCATTAGCTCTCTGAATCAACAGCACAAACAAAAACCCGTTTCCTCAAATATAAACAATGCTAAACAGAAAAGGAGAAAACTACAGATGAAAATGAAGGACCAGCTATTTAGGGTTGATTATTAAAAGGAAGAAAATTGTGAAAGGATTACCTCTAGGTCAAGCCAACTTCAGATTGCTCGTTTGTTCTTGCCTCATAATTAGTTTCAGCCTCAGAGCCAACGGGCAAAAGATAAAGCCGAGATGATCAAGAATTCAAGATCAAAAATTTCTGTGAAAAGATTCAGAAACATCAACAAGAAGGATCAAGAGAAGGTTCAATTTAGCCAACAAAACATCTTTTATTTCTTTGGGTTACATGATACATGCGATGGGAAATTGGTTTAATTAACCATAACTAATGGCTAATTTTGTAGACCAGAACTGGTTAATGACAAATCTCTTTGTGCTGCTGCTGCCTATGTTGTGCATTTATTAAGCTTAAACCGGTAAAAACATGAAAGCCAAAAGTTGTAAACCAAAAGATTTCATAGCACAGGCTGCTCTAACAAAGAGACACATCCTCGCATGAAGAAATCAGTAATCATAATAGCATCCTCTGATAAACATAGCCAGGGAAAATTATTTCTCGAAAGTTAGCAACAACAAAAAAAACGGGTGTTGTTTTTATATCCAGTAAATAAGAAACGTTTTCAAGTTTTCTGGGGAAGAAAAAATATGAATTATGAGCCCTCTTTCTCGAGCTTCTCGATCTCTTCACGGTGCTTTCGTTCGGCTTCTTGAAGTTCTCTTTCAGCGTCTTCTTCCTCCTCAATTCTATCAAGATTATCGAACTCCTTAGTTGCTGCCATGGCTTTCACAACAGGGTCTCTTAACACAGAGATTAAACCACCACCAACTCTGTACTCTTCTTCATCGCCTATAAGAAATAACCGTTGGTCTGGACCAGACGCCATTGGAATATCTACCGCCAAAAGCTTCATGTCATACTGAAGAAACAGACACATGAACATGATAAAGTTACCAAAACTCACAATATATGGGAATAACTGGTAAAATGGGATTATCTGATGATATAACAAATGGAAAGACCTAAGTAACCAGACAGACAAACGCAATGTCAAGTAACCTCAGTATCCGTAACATTATACAAGCCTAAAATTTTACTACCATCACAGTTTCTAAACCACATAGAGAAATTCATTAAAACACTCTCCGCTTGCAACCAAAATGTCCAACCAACCCTACACCCAAAACAATCAGCCAAGAGATCCTCATGAACTGATCCTTCGCTAACTGCTCTCTAGCCAATTCATAACAGCTCTAATCTACTACATTCAGTCCTAAGCTAGATACAGTGGAGCTATAACTTCTTCAAAGGTTATTACAATCCTTAAGATTACAACGCAAACAAACACAGAAGAAGGTTGAGCAAACGAGGAAGTGTGAAGTTGAGAAAGTGAAACCTGGCCTTTCTTCTTCTTAACTTCAACGCTAACAAGACCCTTTCTCTCAGAACCCTGAACGGGGAATAGGAGAAAGCAGCGCTTGCTCCTTATTGTTGGCTTGAATTTCTTAAATGTTAAGCCACCACCTGACATCACATAAGCTCGTAAATCTGATCCTGACAGAGGAGCACCCATAACTTCAAGAATTTCAGCTGCCGTATTGATCTTCCTCATGGTCATTCTATAAACTTTATCGGGGTTAATTGTGAACCTTGCGCGTAGGTATAGTCCCTATTATTAGAAATATGCAGATAGCTGTGAAGGAGTGATTTCTATATGATGAAATAGGAGAAGGTGAATATAACAGCAACAAAACCATATCATATAGCAGTTTTTGCATTCTATAATCCTCTAGTCGTGGTAAAATCAAACCAATATCATTGCAAGCTCCAAATCCACTCACTATCAAGCATCAACCAATAACCCTACAGAGACATTCCTAAATTTCATTCAATTCAGAACAACTTCATGGTACTGACGTGGGAAAACATTGCAAATTCAATCACTGAAACAGCACTAAGACATGGAGCAACCCATCAAGATCGGAACTTACAGAAAATGCTACGATGGCAGAGGAGAGTGCTAGAAACCCATACTTGGCCATGCCCTCTGAGAGGCCAACAAATGTACTAGCAATTCCAAACATAATCCTCCAAAGAAAAATACACACGAAAACCCCTCCAGCTCCAAACACAAAAAGACTATTCTTTTTCCAAAACCCATCAATGTGCAACCCTATAGCCTCACGGTATCTAGCAAAAGTAGAACTAACAGCTTTAACAGGCTTCTCAACAACCTTCCTCGCAAAATTCCCATCAACCTTTCGGAATCCAGTGCTCTTAGTGGATACCAATCTAAACGCCGATGCAAAACTCAAATTCAAACGAGGCAAACCCAAAGCCTGCAGCTTTGGACTGAGCTTAGGAGAGGACAGAATCTGAGATAACCCTACGTTTGTATAAGTGGGTTTCGAGGATAAGCTATGGAAGCTAAACCTAGACTGAAGCTGGGAAACACCATTCGAGGGAATAGCTGGAGAAGACAAAGCCGATGGGTTTGAGCGGGTAATGGTGACAGGGTTGACCCGTGTGTAATGCAATCGAATTAACCCTTGAATTGCTTTAAAGTCCGATGCTTTCACCATCTTATACAGCTTTTTAGATCGATCTCACGAGCACGACACAAAAGATCCTAACTTTGGAGTAATCGCGCCTGATTCAAAGTTACCTCGACTCAAAAAAAACTGATCAAACAAATCAAATCAAATGCAACAAACAACATAAGTCAAAGATCTCAAATTGAGATCGAAGAGATCAATCAATCCATTGAAGAAAGCCAAAGTCTTCCCATTGCCGAAGCTTTTTTTTTCTTTTCTTACTGTTCTTGACGTCAATGACAATGGTGATCGAATTGAAAGAAAGATCGGGTCGACCCGGTCCTAGCCAGGTCAGGTCAGGTCGGGTCGGGTGGGGTTTAATTAGTTATCGGGTCTTTTTTCTTGAACCAAGGAACAAGCACAAGACAATAGGGGCCACAAAGTGTATAAGTTCAAAACTCCATGCCCACTATTCTGGTCGGTTCGCAGATGACAGGTTGGCGGAAAGGGTGAAATTGTCATTTCATAATTTTTTTTTTTTTTTTTTTTTGGTGATTGGTGTTTTTCACTCGACAAGAGTGGGGGTGGCCGAAGGACTATGAAATAATTCTATCTCAATTGGGATAATCTAAAATATGAACAGCACACCCACTTATATCTTTTTGTTGAACAAGATGTGAAATTAACCTTGTATCTTATTTACCAACATAGGCAACATGCATGTGTCTCGTTTATATGTGTGTGTGTGTTGCCTGTATCTTAGTGAATTGATTTAGACATTATAGAAAAGCTAATCTGATGGATATGCCTATGCTTTTTTATCAAAGGTATACCCATACACCAAATTTAACACTATTTTTGTTTGTTATTGCATAATTTGTAACTATGAACAAGATAAACTGATCTTTTTAACTGTAAAAAGAAATAAATACATGTTGCGGTGCAACAACATGTAATAATGATATCCAAAAAGAAAAGAGAAGAGAAAAATGTTTGAATTCTAAGTCAAATATGCAAGAAGTACATATATACATCTAAATGTTCACATCCATACTGAAGATGCAAATCTTATGATACGTTCACGAGATTTTTCAATAATTGAATTTGCGAATTGCGATGTTTATAATTGTTTCACTTGGAGGAATTATTATACACAATAATTGATACTTGTGTTCACGAGTTTGGGAGATTCTTGAATGCATAAAGACAATGATACTACTTATTTTTCGGGACCAATTATATTATACACTAATCATCCTCAGTGTCCAATAATATGATTTCTAGCTACTACTATGTGTCATCTCCCGTCCACTCATAATCTATAAGCTTACAAAAATAAAGATAAAAATATATATAAACAAAAGACTTGATTAGATAAAACATTATCTAAATTCTCAGTTCTTCCACCTCTCATTAAATGTGATCCAAAATAAAACTAAAGAACCTTAAAAAGCTGGCTGGTGAACTTCTTGATAGCTCTCTCCCATCAAAAATTAATTCTAATCATCCAAAAAAAAAAAAAAAAAAAAACCTGAAACACAAACACAAAACTGCACAGGTCACCATCTCTCTCTTTCTCTCTCATGTATGTAAGATATGGTGAGATATGAAGAAACAGTTACCTTTCCCTGACTCCCATGAAGACAATGACTCAACATCACCACCATCATCATCATTCATCATCATAATCTTCATCTCTTTTTGGTTGTCCCTTCTTTGAACCACCACTAGCTAATAGCTAGTTGCTAGTTGCAACAGCCACCTACTTCTCATTTTTCTATAAGTTACCGTCTCCACTTATAGTTTCAGCGCTTTAGGGTTGAGAAGATTGATTCCACCAGAAGAGCTAGCTAGGGCTTTCAGACAGCTGCTCAGAAATCTGAGTGTGAAACATCAATTAAGAACCATGTAAGGGTTTTCTCTTTGTTTATTTATTACATCTACAATGAGTTGTGGCTTGCTTGAGATCTATTATCTCAACCACGATTTCTCGGGTCACTGCTTTTAGGGTTTATTTCTCCTTGTCTTATGATCTCTTATTACCATTTATGGTTTGCTTCATCAATTTTTTTTTTTTGGCCAAATGGCTTGCTTCATTCAGATCTTAATTATCTCTCTTTCCCTGCCCACAATAAGATATCTCTACTTTTAGGGTTTTCCCCTTGTCTAAATCTAAGGCATGTAATATGCAATTTCTCTGATTTTGGGCTTCAATCTCTTGCACAAACATCTCTAGAATCCGAGATCTCATGGAAAAAAAGTGAATATATATCTCTTGCTCCAAATTAAATCTTGTATTGTTTTAAGTGATAAAACCAGATTACGTTTGTTTAGTCTTTCTATATATTTTCTTATTTTATTTTCTCATGATTTGCAATGACTATGGTGGAATCTTTACACACATGATTTGGACCTGTCTGTTTAATTAGGTATATATTTACTCAAGTAGTTATTATTAATGTCGTTATTATTGTGGGGACTGTTCATCTGTGCAGGGCTTACATCACTCACAAACCAATTTCAATTTATTTTTTAAAGAGAAAACCCATTAATAATGTTTTTATGATTTCAATGTTTGATGAACAGTTCATCCTTTGTCTCTCTCTTGGTAGCCTCTTCTTGACAAGACCCATCACTGGTCTTACTTCAACAGTAAAGCTTGCTTCTTTCTGTGAAGTTTCAAAAATACACTCGGCTTCCAAACTTTGTAAGTTAGTTCATATATACAAATATATATATATATACTTGCTAGACATTCTAATTCACTGCTGAGTGCTGATGCATATATAAGTACATGCAATGACATTTCAAAGTAAATGTTCACATAAGTACATAGGAAGTTGTCTTGGTAACATTTGTCTTGTTGTCGATGTCCCATTGTAAGCAATAAGTGCATGTGTTTGAAACGATATCCCATGCCTAACTATCAACTGACCACAACTTACTTTTCATACTGTGGCCCTTCATTGTTTCAAAAGAATACATATGAGTCGAGGTCAGTCAAAATAGTTAGATATAGAAGGAGATTCTTTCAGTCCAGTCATGGATAGAAAAAGAAGAGGGTAGAAATATCTGCCGACTCATCCATCCAAACACTCGTGGTAGAAAAAATATAGATTTTAAACCGCAGTGACTGTGTGAATGATGCGGGAGATATTTTTGATCCTTCTTTATCTGTGTTTGGACTGAAGGGAGCTCCTTCTTTTTTCTACAATTTTTCGTTTTTTATCAAGATCTGGATCATATATAGATTTGCATCTAGACACGATGATTTCAACCGAACTGAACTGATATTTGGATTTGCATTTTCTATACTCGTTGAACCACATCTCAAAATGAATCCAAAGAACATAACCCATATGGTTTAGGATTTGAGTCGTGTCCACGTGCTGGAGAATCTAGCCACTTATCATTAGGGTTGCATTAAAGGTGCTTATAGTCATGTATAAAAGTAAAGTTTTCTTTAAACGATGTATATATATACCATTCTAAACCAAATCTTCGGTTATGACTACGGACGGATATATATATATATATTACGACGGTCCTTGTTAAATACTAATATTAGATGTTGTGTTTGGAGTTTTGGACAGTGAAGAAGTAACATGTTTATAGTATCCATTTTTCCTCCCTCTATTATTAGATGGGTTAAGACTTAAGAGATAGTATTATTTATTTAGTATCTCACTAATCGTAGTAATATTATAATAGACGTAGTGTTCTTGCCTTATTCGTATTCTGCAAATTAAGTAAGACTAATTTTGTACTTGTTATTTGCATATTCCCGATGTTTGGAGATGGAGCCATCAGCCATGCATGATGGTTCACACCACTTTACATCGTCCTTTGAAAGAAAAAAAAATGATATATTTACATCTTGAAATTAATTATTCTTTTTTTTGGCTTATAAGTGTTAGATTTCAACTTTTATAAGTACGTATATACAGTACGTCACTACAGAATTCTTGAATTTTCTAGGTATTTCTCATTTTTTTTATGCCCTACGTCTCCAAATTAAGTTTCATGGAACTGAATCAACTAGTTAATTAATGCCGATTGCCGATATTAGACGAAATAAAAGGAAGTGGATATCGAATCGTTACATCAAATATATATGATCAATATCACTATATATCTATATGAGCCATATGACAATATTAATCCGAAAATAGAGTATAAAATTTGCAACCATTTTAATTTGTATAAAAATTATAGACCCGTGCACGATCTCGAGTCGTTGTTTAATAATTTATCAAAGCCAAAGGTGTATTTGTGTCGTTCATATGTGTATTTATTTGTCTGCAATAATGCAGATATGGAAACATAGCAAGTAGATATATATGGAAAATTTCTCATCATGTGATCATCCAACTCACAATTAGTATATTAAATAGAAAAGGCATACATCATTTGTTCGAAGGAATGAAATAATTAACAATTAGTATCATAATAATGAACTAGGGTTTATTTTAGTTCAGGCCGGTGGTTACCGACAAAATGTTTCATCTTTTTACGTGTCGCGAAACAATGGTTTCAATTTCCCTAGACATTTCCCAAAAACCCATCACGTTTTTATGCTTCATATGTACATGTAATAATATTCTCCAATTCTTGGTGAGTGGTACTCCAAAAAGTACAAATAGTATACTACCTGTATAAAAATGATCTACTAATATGTTTTCAAATTATTTGTGACAATATAATCAAAATCTAAACTTTACAACTCTATTGCAATTTATGACAAAAAGTTATTGTGAGAATTTATGCTCTCTCAAACTCATTATTCAGACTCGGCCACAAAAGAGGTAATGGAACTAATAAAGAACTATAAACCGAATGATACAAAACAACAACCAAAATGTACGAGTTCAATCAATAAAAAAACCCTATGTCTCCCCAGAATCTAATTTCGAATATACTATATATATGTTCATGCTCTTAGTTTGAATAAATCTTGTGCATGAATTTTATCTCTCTAATTCTAGCTAGCAACTTTGAGATTAAATAGAAAGAAAACAAGGTGACTAGAACATGACGACGAGTTGTTGAGTAAAGATGGGGGTCCTAATTAATTATATTAGCTACAATTAATGAAAATGAGATTATAAGACAAATAATTCTAACTGATGAAACTTTTAAAAATGACTAAACAAAAACTATACCATGAAATTAACACACCGAAACAAAAAAGATGGTCGAGGTTTGTCAACAACTTGCTATTTTAGTAATTAGTAAATTTACAATTATGGAGTGGAATATTATTACTATGAGACTTAAACTAAACTTTATTTCAAAACAGAATCAAGTGATAATTGGTCCATGTCTCCTCCCTCTCTCGGAAACTGGGGCTTTTTATGTTTTTTATACTATATGGTGCGCATTGAACAAAGAGAGTAAATAGCGAGTGCTTTTATTGGGGTTCTCACTAAATTACATAGCCAAATCACTTTTTTCCAAATATGGATTGGTTTGTCTCCAAAAGTGAATTTTCCATTTTTGGTAAATTTACCATATTACTATTCCACAAACGGCACGACAGCTTCATCCACCAAATTAAAACGACACGAGTTCTGTTTTCTTAAAAAAAAAACAGTAGACACGTGATTCTTAGAGGATGATGGGTGACTAAAAAAGAGAGCCAATAGCTGGCGGCCCACTTGCACATAAATAGCCCATCAAAGGCTAACCGACTAAACATTTTCGAAAATAAAAACAATCAGAAAAACAAACAAACCGGAGAAATGAACTTTGGACGAACGAAAGATTCTCTTAAATTTACCGGTAGAGAGAGGAGAAGTCATTCAGGGAAAAATCAACATCAGCAGAGCTCTGGAGCGTGTTCCGTGTTCGTTGCAATTGAAATTGAAAATTGAAGCTTCAAGATTCATTGTAGATCTCTCGTTGTTGTTACTCGTCGCTTTGGTCTCCTTCCGATTGGTGAGAGGATTCGTTTATCCCCTTTGCTAATGTTTCAACTTTGAATCAAAAGATCGATTATTATGTTATTTTTTTTTTTAAAATCTGGATGTTAACTAAATTTTGATGTATTGTATATGAAATTTGAATTCTTTTTTTTTTTTTTAGGAGTATGCACTACAGAATTTTACCAGTTAGTTAATGTGGTATCTCTGAAAGAACTTTGTAACTTTTGCCTGTGTGTAGTAGTTTCGATCTGAGTCAAATTTCTGAGGTTGTCCTGCTTTGCATTGTGGCGAGGTTTCATATGATGATTCTGTTAATTATGTTTCTTTTAAGTATCCCTGAGGCATTTGTTTGCTGTATTTTTCTTTGTTCTGATTTGGGTTTTGAGCTATGTATTAGCATAACTGCGATATGATGATGTTTTGGCATGAATTTAACTTTTTAAATTTACTATCTTTCAGGTCCGTTGTTATTTTTTTTTTTTTCGTTCTGGAGTTGAGATCACTCTAAGCTTTTCTGCTGGGTGTATCTTGTTATAGCTGGCACCAGTTTCTGCTTTATCTTTCCGTGGTTATTGATTTTGATATGAATGTGGTGTAGTATTGTAAAGGATCGAATAAGAATGAGTTCAACTGTTTCGAATCCCCAAGGGGTTCTGCAACCGGGTGGTTATGGTGGTCATGACTCCAGAAGTAACAGCACTTCTGGCTCTTTTGTGGGTCCGGATTCAGAATCTAATGAAAACGAAGAAGCGGAGTTGGTTTCTGTCTCTTGGAACCAGGATTCAAGTTGTTTTGCTGCTGGAACAAGTCATGGTTTTCGTATTTATAACTGTGAGCCTTTCAAGGAAACTTTTAGGCGTGAGCTGAAGAATGGCGGGTTTAAAATTGTGGAGATGCTTTTCCGAAGCAATATATTGGCGCTTGTTGGTGGTGGACCTAAGTCTCAGTACCCTTCAAACAAAGTACTGATTTGGGATGATCATCAGAGCCGCTGCATCAGTGAATTTGCATTTCGGTCTGAGATTCGTTCGGTGAAACTAAGAAGGGATCGGATCGTTGTTGTTCTTGAACATAAGATATATGTTTACAATTTTATGGACCTAAGACTTCTTCATCAGATTGAAACTCAAGCAAATCCAAGAGGTTTATGTTGCCTTTCTCATCATTCAAATACATCTGTGCTGGCTTGCCCTGGTCTTCATCGAGGAGAGATTCGAGTTGAACATTTTGGGCTTAACATGGTGCAAATCATAAATGCTCATGATTCCAGTATTGCGTGCATGACCTTGACATTGGATGGTTTGTTGCTCGCTACTGCCAGTACAAAGGGCACGCTGATTAGAATCTTCAATACCATGGACGGAACTCGTTTGCAAGAGGTGAATATGAATTACTCATTTCTCCTTCCTTTCTGAATGCATTGACTTATATGTCATATAGATCACTACATCATTTGTTTTGCCATCACATAGATCAAGAGAACAGTGTCAAATCAGACTTTGAACAAATAGATCTGTTCTGACTTAATGAGTTGTAACTGACAAACCTGTTTTATGTTTTTTTTTTGTTAGTAAAAAGTTCACTCAGGTGAAGTCCCATTCCTCTGTTAATGAAATTGGTTGATAGAATGTTTTACGTAGCAGATGCCACTTTGATGCTCATTACTAATGCATGCTACAATTCAATGCTGCTTCTTCATAGGTACGAAGAGGAGTGGACAGAGCAGATATTTATAGCATTGCACTTTCACCAAACGTGCAGTGGCTGGCAGTATCAAGCGACAAGGGGACTGTTCACATTTTCTCTCTTAGAGTTAGGGTAGTTGGGGAGGATTCTCATTCCACTGAAAATGCTGCTCTCCTGACACAACAAACTTATTCTAATTCTCTGCAAGGCCTTGTTTCTCCAACCACTGGTACCAATCCTGGTTCGTCTTTATCGTTTATGAGAGGTAAGCAAAACTTTAATGTCCGAATTAAATATGATGCCTTGCTTCTTCTTAGAGTTGCTTTTGGAACAAAGGAAGACACCAAATCATTGTTGATTCTTTTCTCATGACACAGCCAAGAAAAGGTTATTTGTATCCTAAAAACTAATGGAGTGGGAACAATGACTATGCAGTAGTTCTAAGTCCATAGATATATTCCCTTCATAGTAGCATATTGCTTAGATTATGAATTACCGTTGACATTATTCTGTCTTCTATTTATGATCTCTCCCATTAATGTAGAGTTGGGAAGACTAGTGTTTGGAGTGCTACTGTGAAACCTTACAATTCATTGCCTCCTCCTTACCTAACATATAGAGACTCTTGTTGCAGGTGTTCTGCCAAAGTATTTCAGCTCGGAATGGTCATATGCACAGTTCCATGTATCAGAAGTCACACAGTTCTTTGCAACTTTTGGCAGTCACAACACGGTTGCTATTATCGGGATGGATGGAAGGTATAATATGCCCATTCTGATGTCTCTTAGATATATCCAAATTGCTGTTCTATCACGACCAAGAATCTTACAACAGAACAATTTATGTAGTTGTACATGTATAAAAATCACCCTCAGATCTCTTCTTAGTGCTCACTCGTGTTTTCTTGGGCTCGCAGTTTCTACAGATGCAGCTTTGATCCGGTGAACGGGGGAGAGATGGGACAGCTAGAGTATTTCCACTTTCTGAAGACGGATAACCGCACAAAATAAGTCAGATTCATGCTCCAATCACTCCTCTAAGCCTCTGTACATATACCATGTCTATGTAAATAGATTTGGTGAGATTGCATAAGATTTGATTCTTGCAAATTGCTATTTCGGGTGAAGGACATGCATATTGATTGGGACTATGTACATATCTACATAGCAAGATTTATCCGCAACAGTTTGATTCTAAACACTCTTTATGTAAACTTTCTGATAACACCATATAAAGAGTAATAACAATTGAAGAAAACACTTTCAACGAATTCCCGGGAAACAAGGTCTCCCATTTTTTTATGTTTCTTGGATCTGGGATCTCATCATAACATATACGAATAATCTACAATGAGTGTTTTAGATAATCTCACAATACAGCCATTTTGAATCGAGCTATTGCTGCATCAGAATGGGGGATCGATGGAAATGGAGACACTTGGGTGAGGTAAGGTTGAAGGTAAGTCGAAACCTGACATAAACTCGCCTCCATATAAACCAGCAGCAGCTCCAACTACTGCACCGGCTCCCAATCCAGCAGCAAACCCTGGTCCAGGCCTTGCATATCCTCTTCCCGCTCCTCCTGGTGCTCCTCCAGATGATGATGATGATGATGATGATGGTATATTTGTAACATTCTCTGATTTCGGGATGTATGCTGGCATGTACCCTGAGTTCATAGGTGGTGGTGGCTGCACTGGTGGAGGATAGTAAGGTTGTTGCATTTGTTGGTTGGTGTGGTTCATAGGAGGGTTAGGCACTGATGAGTGCTGCATTGGTGGAGGATAGTAAGGTTGTTGCATTTGTGGGTTGGTGTGGTTTATAGGAGGGTTAGGCACTGATGAGTTGTGGTTATATGGCGGAACTGAGAATGGGTTCGAATTGTTTGACTGATTCATTGGAGCAAATGGATGCTGCGATGGACCAGCCATGTAATCTTGTCCTGAAGTCTTGTAATCCGAGTTGTTCGAGAGCATGACTCCTCCAAAATCCCCTGCGCAAAAGAACAGAAGAAAAAGCATGACTTCTCTTTCCCAGACAAACCCATCTTGAAACGTTAAGACTCAGGAAACTGGGATCTTCGGAAACCCAAGTGTCAGGTTCTATAAGAATTGAGTTACAGGAAACAAAAGCAGCACCAAAGTTGGTTTTTTTTTCTTTTTTTCTGCAGCTTGATTGATTCCACTAAAAGGTAATATGACAGTATCAACATTACCAGTAAAAACCCCAAAGTCCTCTTGTTCTGCCGAGATACGGATGGAAACATCAACAAAACCTTGAGGCTTGCTCGAGTTCTGCTTCCTAAGCTGATAGCTTCCAGTTTCTTCAACTACAGCTTTCGAAGAAGAACTCGGTTGTTGCTTATACTTGGTCAGAAACTCCTTCAAGGAAACAGTAGCAGAGCCATGAAGCCTCTTCCTCAAGAACAAGGGTTCTCTGCTATAAACCTCGACGCGCAAAACCGATTTCGAATCCTCAACCGCGGAATCATCGAGCAAAGTAGCAAAATTTGTTCTCCAAACAGGATTGTCTGATCTTGAAGCATCGATTGTGGTGCAGTACTTGTCTTCTGGATCAAGCCACCCGACGGCGTACATTGGTGTTTCAGTAGAGAGGATCCGATTCCGATTCCAACACGGAGCCCTCGCGCTGATATCAAACAGATTTCAACCAGCATTTTCCCCATTTGAATTTGGATTCGGACTGGCAAGACAAGAAAAAACTAAAGTTTGGAACTTTGAATCTTGTTTCGACGATGGACTGAATTGTGGAAGAGAGAGATAGAGGAACATAAACCTCGGAGTTCGGACAACTATGAGACAAAAAAGGTCGAAAATGTTCCATTTTTTTTTGGTTTGATCTCATTAATTAATAAAAACAAAACATGGACTAATTTGCATGTAATCTTTAATTTACATTATAAAGAAATAAAGTATTTTTGTTGGTCTTTTGACATTTGGACAATTTTGCATCGTAGTAGATAATGCAAAGTTGAATTATATGAGATAGCCCAAATTTTTTTTAAAGAAAAATTAAGCAATTAACATTAAATAAGAATGACGAGTATAGACGGTGGTGGTTTGCTCAAGGCTGTGAAGTCAAATTAAGATCCAACCGGTGGATATTCTTATGGCCGTCGGTGGATGGAGAACTTTCTTCTTGCTATGCCAATAGTCGGTTTCGGAGCATCTCATTACTAAATTTCTTCCGTTACTTGTCGAAACCCCAATAAATAAATCATCTCATTACGATGATTTTAATGCAGAGTTAAATACATTAGATAAGTTCAATTTTAATTTTTTTTATTAAAAGAATTTTCAAATTTATTACATTAATTAAGAAGACTGAAGAGGAGACTTTGTAATACTGAACAAAACACTGTTCTGTTATTACATACAAACAAATCTTTGATTAACCCAAACAAACAAACAAATCTCACACTAGAAAAAAATACAATCTAATTGGCAATGGTGAGACCAAAAAAAACTAAACCAATCAAACAAACAAACCAATAAAAATCAAATCAGGAAAATGCCATATCACCTTAAACTAGTGATCATGCCGCCAATAACACAAATTTGTGTGTTTTCTGCCTAAAACTATGCAGCAACACTGTGTTTTTTCTTCTTTCTAACCACACAGACACATATAGCAGCTGATGCTTGCCGCGCTTAGGAAGAAACTCAGGAGATTTTAAATGAAGAAAATGTTACTTGTTTCATTTTTACCTCAATCATCTGGTCCAACCAGAGTGACCTGCAGGATGTGAAATTGATTCAAAATGAAAGCCTCGCATCAAGACAGAGTAACTGTATTGTTAAATGGGAAATACAAAACAGGAGAAGACAGAAAGAATCAGTGGTAAGTTGTACTCACATTGCAATCATCTGCGTATTTCCGGGCAAGAACAATGGCTGCATTACGTTCTTGCTCTGACTCGAAAGTTAGTAAGAAAGTTATACCCTTTCTTAGTTGCCAGAACAATGCCTTTGCAGGAAGATTAGCATTGCCTCTCACTCCACAGAGCTGAAATGTTTACCAAACCATTTTTAAACTTGAAAGAAAGAAAGAAACTTCAATAAAGCCAAAGGAAGGGTGATATAAAGCGATGATCACAGGTTCTAGATTATACCTGCATGGATGTTGAATATATTTCTCTGGCCTTTGTGATCCATCCTCGGGACAGCTTTATCCTCGCCTTTCCAACAGTAAACACATGGGATCTTGATGCATGGTCTTGTCCATTCATCTGTGATATAACAACCTGAGAAGAAGTTCAATCTGTTTAGCTATAGCAAGAACTATTTTCTTCAATGAGGAGGAAGGGAAAATTGTAAACATACAGTGAATTCACTGTTAGATTTGCGCAGGAGTGATTCAACGCGTGACTGCAAGCCAGCAGCTGTAAACATTGTGTCATTCAATTAGCCATTCTCAATCATTTCCTCATTATAAAACTTCATTTCTTATTAATAGCAAACTAGTAATTGTAACACCTACCAGTATTAATTGGACCGTCGGTTGTAACTGTGAATTTCTGACCGTTTAAAAGAATATCTGCTTGTATTACTCGCCCTACATCGAATGGTTCTGGAGCATATACTGAGCAGTTGGCACCTGAGATTGGAAAATATTGTCAACAGCTCAAGCTAAAAGTTATAAGTTACTACAATGGACCCATCATAACTACCAAACTTGATAGTACATATGTCAATGAATCTACGATATTTTACTATGTATAAAGCAAAGAGAGAATGGCAAGTAACCAGATATAGCTTCTCTTCGACTAGACTCAGATGCTGCACGGTACCACTGGATTGAACATTTGGAAATATCTACACCACTGTCTGAGGAGGTACGGATTCTTAGGCATGAGCCAAGACTTTGTGCACCATCCAGAACATATGGACAAGACTTGGACCCCTCAGCTCTCTTTATTATTGCTATCTATATGACATTTTTTATTTTTAGAGAAAAAAACGGTTTGTTGATAATAAAGGAATAACAAGAAGTAAGCAAGATACAAAATATATACCTCTCGTTGAAGCTTCACAGAATATGCAGACTTCTCTCGAATTTGACTCTTTAAATCATAAAGTTCGTGTTGCATACCAATCACCTAAATTACACAAGCATTCAGTTTATAACTTAAAATTGTAGCCTATCAAGATTTGAACATTTGGATTCTATAGTCAAAAAGATGACTTATGAAAGAAATAGAAAGTCTTATAATAGACATATTTATTTAGAGCAGAGAAATGGAGTTGTACCTTGGTTGGTTTATGCATCCGTTTGATTCGTCTAGCCTCCTGAACCTCCTCAACTAATTTCTCCACATTCTGTGAGACAGAACATAAATTTGATTCAGAATCCTACTCCTTCTATGTCAGAACAAAACATATAAAAAGGATTTGCTACTGATACATACCGGTCCCTGCTCTCGAGAAGCTTTAGAACAAAGCTCTTGTTCTTCAAATGTACCTCCAAGTCTCATCACAAGAGCCCGTGCACTATCTATTTCAGCACAAGCAAATGACTTTTCTTGGTTTACTAACTTCTTTGCATCCTCTGAAGCCTGGATGAGAACACAATGAAACAGCCTTAGTTTGACTGTTAAAAGAAGTAACCAAGCTAGAAGAGAACTGATTCCACAAATGTCTTGCAAAATTTAGATGTACAGTATGTTAAAAAGGACAACGCAGTGGAAACAGACCTTCTTGAGGAAGCTTGCCAGTTTCTTCACTTCAAACTTATCTTGAATTAGTTCACCTTCATTCTGAGTTAACTTAACGGCTAGAGCCTCAACCTACAAGACACAAAAACTGCAACATTTATTTACACCCTTCACAGTTGATTCAAGTCGCCAAAGAAGTGGATATGGTAGCAAGACAGTGCAAATATACTATAGGTAAAGGAAGTAACAAAAGCCTAACCATGGAGATAGCTTTTTCAACTTCTTCCCTGTTACGCCCATCCATCCGACCTCTCACTGTTTCTAAAGCATCCCTAAGTTTCTTTAGCATAACATGTCCTTCCAAAGAAGTCACCTCATTTAAATTTGCCTAAACATTCCAACAAAGAAGCAGACAATGTTAATTTGGAAATTTGTTTATCTGAGACCATTCATCTAAAACACAGACACACAGAGTGGAACCTCGTCAACTAATTTAGAAGCTGCAGCTAAGTTCTTGTCGAATTTGCAAGCGAGGTCACGAACAGAAAGCTGCTTTTGCTGATCTGACAAATCACCGATCTCCTTATCGACGACATCTTTCACAGACAGACCTTTTGAATCATCCTCGGGTTCATCAACAATCTGATCATCAGGTCCTAACTTGTATGATGGAAAATGATTAAAAGCAAAGCTCACATCTGCTGAAATCGGTTCAACCAATGCTCCTTCACACACCACTCTCTTCTCTTCTGTCTTTTTTGGACATACTGTTTTAGTCATTGTCACGATCTTGTCTGCTTACAAAAAGAACAAAGAACAATTAAACTAACATGTCTTCTTATAATCATCAATTCTTAAAAAACCAAGCATTCTCGTGACTGACTACATCTATTGATTTTTTGTCTTTTTTATCTTTTATCATTTAAATGTTCAAGAAATTACTGTAAAATCCAGCAAATGCTAAATGGAACTTGCACTCATCTAAAACTAAATGATAAGTTAATATCAGATTAATTTTACTACATCGGTAAAAAGGGACCAACGTATTATAAAAGATGCAAGAACCCTGAATGGATGATAGAAAATAGGTGTAAGATTAGATTTACAGATGCAAGAATGATATCTAATTCATGCAAAATGAAATGCAAGGAAAAGAATAGATTGAACAACATTGTTAGAAAAACAAAAACTTCTTCTTACATAATAAGAAAACCCCAGAGACAGAGAGAAAGAGGAAGAAGAAAACAAGAAACAGAGAAGAGTCTTTAAAGTCTTTGTTGCAAAAAAGCGTGTGAAGATAGAGAAGAAACGATCAAAAGATGCAGAGAAGTAAAGAGAGGAGCAGGGAGAGTGGGAGACACACCTTTATTATTATTAGTCTTCTGATTCTTTAGTCTCTCTTCCCAAAGACAGCTCGCTTGACTGATCATCATTTCTCTTCTTCTCTCTTCTCTTTTTTCTCTTTCTTTCTTCCACGCCATCATCATCGTTAAAGAGAGAAGAAAGAAAAATAAAAATAAAAAGAAACGTTTTATATCTCGACACAGTCTGGTCCGCCTCTTCTTGTTCGCTGGAAAGTGAAGACGCGCTCTTAAACCCCACGCGCCGTCGGAGGTCCCTACTCTTTATTAAGTTAATTAGTGTTTGTTGGGATGTAATTATGATTCTTAAACGACTCTTTCGTTTTAGTCCCCACTTTTTTATAAGATTAAGCAAAGAATATTTGTATTTTTCCATGTTTATCTATCTCATTAATCTTACATTACACATCTCTTTCATGTAATATACAAAATAATTATGGGTTTCTCTTTGTGGGGATGATCATCATGATTCATGATGTCCTTTCTCTTGTTTATATGAGAATAAATCTTGTTTAATATTATTTTATAGGTCGACCTAGTTTTAATAGCCACCAATTTTGATAGCCGTTTATAACGATAAGCCTTCCATTTACATTTTCATTTACATATGTAAATCAAAATATACATATAAAAAGCTTTTGCTGATAACAAATTTGAGAATAGTAAAATATTGATAAATGATTTACTACGTTGATTTTTTTTGGACCATGATTTACATATGATGTAGTCGATTATGGTTGGTAAACATAGACAAAATGCTAGATACCAAATATAGTAGAATTATTATATTTTTTTTTGG
Organism: Camelina sativa; assembly: GCF_030686135.1. Taxonomy (NCBI): domain Eukaryota; kingdom Viridiplantae; phylum Streptophyta; class Magnoliopsida; order Brassicales; family Brassicaceae; genus Camelina; species Camelina sativa. Next base: position 25,273,769 of record NC_141885.1, read on the forward strand.
ATTGAAAGTAGTACAATTATTGATAAAAAAAAAAAAGAATTGGATTTATAATAGAACATGCATGTATTGTATTGATTCTATGATTATCATTCTCCTAGATTTCTTATCCATGGGATCTCTAACTTGGTAGGTTCAGAAAAAGAGACTTTAAATAATTGGTTTTTATGATAGGAAAAAAGGAACCTTTATGTTGATTAAATTGATAGTTGCAACGTACCAAACTTTCTTTAAAAATCATTATAATCAACATCAATATATGTATTGTCCAAGTGTGTGCATAAAGAAGATGGGGTCGAAAGTAGTTGACTCGAACGGTTATATTTTCAGCATTCCAAATTTGTTTAGAAAATGAGGTGTGTTTACTTGATTTCCGTTTTGTAGTTCGAATTAGAGATTCGCTAACTTTTATATGTTTTGGTCAATAATTTAGTAGGAATTAGCTGTATGGATGTGAAGTATAAAGTACAAAACATATTAATTCGTGCCAGTACGTTACATAGGCTCCAAATCTTAGTTTAGGTTAGGATGAATACTATATGCATGACATCATCGTATACAAAAATCCACATCATTCATAGTTGATCGATTATCAATAAATTACAGACGTTACAACAACAGAAAAGTCTGTCAAATTAACTATTTTTTGTCACAACTGTCAATGTCAGTTCAAAAGAAAATGAAATCAATTTTGATAAACGACATATCAGACATCTGTAAGATAATATCAAATATACGTATGATAAACGCCTATATACGTACAGAATTAAAAAAAAAAATATATACTCGTTAAAATTTAAATCCACTGAATTTAGACTAACAATAGTACATTATCATGGTCTTGTGTGTGTGGAACAAGAAATATTCAAAAGCCAATCTACACACTTGTTTAGGCGGCTATATATCTATATTTCTTGTTCCACACAAGACCATGATAGTGTACTATTGTTAATCTACACACTTGAGATCAAATTTGATAAAACACAGTTGGTTTGGTGGGAATCTTTGTTTTGAGAAGGCAAGGTTTGAGAGTTGAAAGGTCAAAAACACAACTGTATGATGTTTTCACAAAAAAGAGCAAACTATATGTCAATCAATTTGGTGAACGTGAAGAGGACTTCCTTCTTTCTGTGTACTACTCCATACCTATAGTCGCTGTCCGATACAGTTTTACATTTAACCGTTCTCTCATTACCTCATTTTTGTTTTTATTTTATAGTCTCTGAATGAGTCCAATCCATGAGACAAACAACATGAGCTGTGTTTTTTTTTTTTGTTGTTGTCATTTTCACCATTACCAATTTCTAAAACATGGGCTCTTAACTACTTTCTTAATCCCATGCTTCTACCTCGTAACAGACCACATCTGAAAATGTTTCCTATCTTTTCGTCCGAAAAAGTCATAAAAAGCCCAAGAAGGCCCATAATAATTAGTTAACTGATAAAAAAGTTGAGAAGAATTAGGATTGACTAAAACAAGACTCTTTACATGATGATGAGTCCATATGTTAAAAAAAACACGTGGCATAGTGTGACTTCGCCCAGAGGAGACTGTGTTGTAAGACCATCCACAATGGCGTGGATTTGGCCCGTCCCCAATATTTATTGGATTTAAATTTAAATGAAAAAAGCCCAATATCTGAAAAACGGTTCTTATTTGGGGACGTTTTTTTACCGTCCTCTTCGCCACGTGTAGCCGTGTGATTTGTTCTCGAATAAGCTAGGTCTAAAAAAAATGTATTCGGGAGACAAAATCATCCCGAGTTCTTTCTTCTCCCTCTTGACGGCGACCACGAAGGCGATTCGATCCTCCACGACGTTCTGTTCTTTTCACCGGAAAATCTTGCCAGATTAACGAAGCCGATCTTCTGTCGCATCCGAAGCCGGTCCGATCTTCAATACCTAAGACGTCCAGCGGTTCGATCTTCTCTCCCGAAGCGATCTGTCCCTGTCACCCGAAGCTTGTCCGGCGGTTCGAGCTTCTCTCCCGATGATATCCGTCTAAATAAGGTTAGTCTTCTTCCCACTACATGAGATTTAACCTTGATTGGCGCCGATTATCGAATTAGGGTTAGGGATTTGGGATTATCGAATTAGGGTTAGATAATTAGGGTTTGCGAATTAGGGTAATTGAATTAGGGTTATTCAATTAGGATTAATTAATTGGGGTTATTGAATTAGGGTTATTGATTTAGGGATATTGAATTAGGGTAAATGATTTAGGTTATGTTTCTTTGGTGTTTTTTTTGTTTTTTTCATTTGTTCGATGGATCGTTATGTCTCTGTGTGAAGATCGAGTTGTGTCTGTGTCGTTTGTCCTTTGCTGTAGTTGTTGATCTTATAAACATGTTTGTGTCTTGGTCAAAATTTTTTTAAAACATTGAGTATCGTTAAACTTTGGTTTTTTTTTCTTAAATGTTAAAGGATCATCATCTTTGTGTCTCGGTCTATTTTTTTAACATTGAGATAGGTTAAATTTTTTTTTATCAAGGTTTTCAATTTGGTGATTGTTGTGTCATTGGTATGGTTGGTAAAATGTTTTTGACATTGATTTTGATACAACTTTTGGTTGATTAAGATAGTCATTGTCATTCGTATGATTTTTGGATAAATTTTTTTAACAATGTCATTCGTATGATGTCTCGCATTGATTCGTATGGTTGTGTTTTTTTTTAGGTTTCTCATTTGGTAGTTGTAATGTTTACTTGTAATAAATTGGTAGCATTGTTGTGTAGTTGGTTGTATTTAATTTTAGTGTTGTTTGTTCATAGTTTCTTGTTTAATTTGGTAGTTGTAATGTGTACTTGTCATAAATTGTGATTAGACATTTGTTGTTTGGTCTTTAAGTTTTGATAGTTATTGCAAGTAAGGTTTTAAACCATAAATCTCTTTCATTTATCTTCCCTTTCTCACTTGTAAATGATATTCACTTCTCTTCTATACTCGCATCTCTTATCTTCGCATTCCTTCTCTTCTATACCCGCTTCTAATCTCTGCTTTTCTCTTCTCTTCTCTTCGCATTGATCATCTTCTATACCCGCTTCTCTTCTCTGCTCTTATCTTCTCTTCTCCTCGCATTCCTTCTCTTCCTTATCCGTTTCTTCCTATGGATTCTAATAATCCCTTCTTTCAGTCTTCTTCTTACTTCAACTTGCTTAACAGTCAAGAAGAAGGTGGTTTAAATGATAACTTTCATTGGGAAAGTTATCCACCTTCTGGACAGAGCTCACAACCTTCTCCTCACAGCTCCCAACCTTCTCCTCACAGCTCCCAACCTTCTCCTCACAGCTCGCAAGAAACACCAAAAGAGCGCAAGGAGAGAAAGACATGGACACCTGCTGATGATGAAGTCTTGATCTCCGCATGGCTCAACACTTCAAAAGATCCCATCGTTGCAAATCAACAAAAGGGAGGAAGCTTCTGGAGCAGGATTCAAAAATACTATTGTGACACTCCTCACGCTAGAAACGGTGGACACTATTCTAAATTGTATGTTTTTGTATTTTCTTTCTTTAAATAATTAATCTTTAAACTTTCAAAATAATATTATTTTATTTGGGGGACCAAACCCAAATACACACCAATGCTCCTACTAAAAATAAGAAACCCTCAAAATATTAGTATTAAATGTGGGGGACCAAAAAAAGTCCCACACCATTGTGGATGGTCTAAACACGGAGAGAGAGAGAGAGAGAGAGAGAGAGAGAGAGATGCTTCTAGAGTCGTTTGTGTGTATTGTACTCAGACGTCTTCTTCCCCAAATCGAATCCTCTCGCTAGGGTTTTGTTTTTTTGTTTTCTCCTTTGGATCCATAATTCTTGATGACGAGGTATTCTTCTCATTGAGCTTCAACCAAAGTTATCCATGTCTTTCAGTTGTTTGCATCTTATTAGGTTTTTGTTTTCCCTTCTATTATTAATTTACTCGTTCATGTGTTGGATCACTGGATTGAAAAGCTCTCCTTTTTTTTTTTTTTTTTACTTTCATTCGATTTCGTTTGGGGTAGCTTAGCTCTGTTTTTAATTATGAATCCTTTCTCAGTGATTTGATTTTTTTGCTTTTCGTTTTTAACTTTGATATTTTACTGCAATTCATTTGATTAATCCGTTCCTACTTGTTAGTTGCTTGTCGCATTGACTAGTTTTATTCGCTGTCTCATTCGAGAAAATATAGCTACAAAAGTGATTAGACTCCGAGTTCATATTCGTCGGCTTTGGGTTGTCCAATATAAGCAAATCAAAGCTTTCAAACTTTGTGTGTTAATTAGCTGCTAGTATTTGTTCTACCTGCCCTTCAATGATTCAGGTGTTTGCCTTTTTTTATGTACTAGTATAAGTTTTGAGTTTGTGGGCTAGGAGGTTTTATGGGGGTGTGAAGATTCAACCTTGGGTATATACTGTTAAGACATAAACAAAAACCTTCGGTTTCATGTCTAGATTTTGGTATTCTTGATCAGGTGGAAGTTGGAACCTATGTTAGTAGAATTTTGTACTCTATTTATTGAAGTTTGACCTATAATTAATTCTTGTAATGTGCATTATAATTTGAGGTAAGCGGGAATTTTTTTTTCCTGGAGTCTTTGGCTTGGCTTGCCTACTTGGATAAATTTTAGATAAACCAACTTATGTCCACTTTTGCAGGCTTATAACTGAGACCTGTCAGATAAGCTTAAGCTTCTTCTAAGGGCTTCAAAGGAAAGGATCGCATTGCATTGTTTTGGTATTGTTTGATCCCACTGAAGGAAAGAAGAGTGAGAAGCTAAAGAGATGTCAAGCAGTCGAAATACCCACTGGTGTCACAGATGCCAGCGTGCTGTTCGGCTTCACGGCCAAGAGCCTGTATGTTCTTATTGTGGAGGTGGATTCGTTGAAGAACTTGATATGCCTCAAACCAGCCCATTTGATATGTTTAGAGCTCACAGTAACAGGGATGTTGTCCAACGTGATCCAACTTTTGATCTCATGGATGCCTTCTCTGCCTTTATGAGGAACCGCTTAGCCGAAAGGAACCACGACAGAGAAATCAGAGGAAGAGCCATCAGTTCAGGTCCTGAGAACTTTCCTGGTCTGGCTCCTTTATTGATCTTTGGTGGTCAGGTCCCTTATAGACTATCTGTAGACAATGCAGTCGAAGCCCTCTTCAATGGCGGCTCACCTGGCATTGGCATCACACGTGGTAACACCGGCGACTACTTCTTCGGTCCTGGTCTTGAAGAATTGTTCGAGCAGCTTTCAGCTGGCACTACTCGCCGAGGCCCTCCACCCGCACCTAGATCATCAATAGACGCATTGCCAACCATCAAGATCGCGCAGAGGCATCTGAGGTCATCGGATTCGAACTGTCCTGTTTGCAAAGACGAATTCGAATTAGGATCAGAAGCGAAACAGATGCCGTGTAACCACATCTATCATTCTGACTGCATCGTCCCGTGGCTAGTTCAGCACAACTCATGCCCGGTCTGTCGCCAAGAGCTACCATCAGCTGGAGGACCTTCAAGCAGTCAAAACAGAACCACCACCAGAAACTACAGAAGTAGCAATAGCAGTAGTAACAGTCGTGAGAACGGCAACGAAAGAAGGAATCCGTTCTCATCCTTGTGGCCATTTCGTTCATCGGGTTCAAGCTCAAGCTCCTCCACTCAAAACCGTGGAGGCACAAGAAACTCGGAGACAGCCGATGAGAACCATAACTACCATCAACAGCAACAGCAACAATCATATATGGGTTACAGTGGCTGGCCTTTTGATTACTAAAAGTGAGAGCTAAAAAAAAAGAAGCTTTGGTCTCTCTACGTACTACTATGCTTTGTGTGTCTATCTTGTGCTTCCCACTCTTATCTCTCCCACTCCCTACTCTCTTTTACCAACATAAATAATGGAGAACTGAACTGTAATTGTAAAACAAGTTCATCATCCTTTTCTATATATGCTTTGTCAAATATGTCATTTTAGTTGGGTTTTCAACTTTCAGATTTTTTAGTTGATCGAGAAATAAATAAAGGAAAATGTCTGGACACTCTTGCGCGATCTATCTCGTGATCTTCTCTTCTTCTTCATGCCTCTTCTTAAAATAATAAGAAAAAGAAGAAAAGACTCGTGCTTTATAATACTGACGGTGCAGAGCGATTGAACGAAAACCAAAAATATCTTCCACAAAAAGCTATTTTTGATTGCGTATAATGAATATTACGAAAATTGAAATCAATAGCTGCCACTTATAGTACACTACTACCTTTTTAGCTTCTTCAGTCACTCTCTCGAGACTCGTGTGTTGAGATTTACTTACGGTTTGAGCAAGCAAAGGTGATCATCGGTTTCCCAATTTCTTACTTCACTACTACTCTCTCTCTCTCTCTCTCTCTTCCGTGGTTTTCGATTACTCTAATGGCTTGCGTGTTACTGATTTGTTGATTTTTCACTTTTAATTTGTGGTTCTTGAGTCACTCTCCGTCGGATAAGTAAGTGTGATCTGGGTTTTGCTAAAGTTTCGATTTTTGTTGTTGTTCTTCTTGTTTAGAGAATGATGAAACTAGGATCGCTTTCGTTGAGCACGAGCAAGTCTAGTAAACCTATGGTTAGCCTTAGTTTCTCGATACCGTATTTCACTCACTGGGGAGAGAGCCTGCTGGTCTGTGGCTCGGCTCCTGGACTTGGTTCTGGGAATGTGAAAAAGGGTTTGCTGCTTAAGCCATCCCAGCATGATGATCAGCTCATCTGGAGCGGCTCTGTCTCGGTTCCACCTGGGTTTAGCTGTGACTATTGTTACTACGTGGTGGATGACTCCAAGAATGTGCTAAGGTCGGAGTTTGGGATGAAGAGGAAACTCGTTGTGCCTGAGACATTGACTGGTGGAGAATCTGTTCAGCTTCGTGATCTCTGGCAGGTTTGGGGTTTTTGTTTTATCTCATTTGTTTGCTGTTGTGATTATTTCTTGCTGCTTATAATTTGCCCTTGAGATGTTCTGTTCCTTTGAATTCAGACTGGGGATCAAGCTCTTCCATTTAGAAGCGCATTTAAAGATGTTATATTCGACCACAGTTTCCAAGTGAAAGTAGAAAAACCTCTAGGGGTCTTTGAGAATAAGTCGGATCAAGATGGTACTACTTTTTTATTTGAATCTATCACACCATTGTCTCTGAGATTCCCTATTTGTTATTGATCGATCTCGTGGCTAACTTTTGGGGTCTCTTGAACCATGTGTATAGATTCAGTTGTTGTCCAATTCAAAATCTGTTGTCCAGACATTGGAGAGGGAACATCTGTAAGCCTTTCTCTATGATCTTAGGTTTTCTTTATTATCATGTTTGAGTTTTATGTTGTCTGGTGACCATAATTTTGTGTATGGCATGTGCAGGTATATGTTCTAGGCACCCCAGCAAAGTTGGGGAAATGGAAAGTCGAAAATGGACTTAGACTCAACTATGTCGATGATTCCATATGGGAAGCAGATTGCTTGATCCCTAAAGCAGACTTTCCTATCAAATATCCTTTCTTTATTTTCTTTCAGACTAATTAGTTGAAACTAGTTCACATTTCACTTCTCATATACTTTTTGCGTGATGGGTTCTTAACTGTTATTTCACATATAGATACTGTAAAGTTCAGAAGGAAGGCAACATAGGTTTTGAATCTGGTGGCAATCGGGAGTTGTCTCTTCACTCCATCGGTAGTAAACAGGAATACATTGTCATGTCAGATGGCTTGTTTCGGGTAAATAACAGAGACAAGCTATGAACTAGCTCTTGATGTGACAGGATCAATGTTGTCTAAATTATTTAATTTTACATGTAGGCCATGCCATGGAGGGGTGCTGGTGTTGCAGTTCCCATGTTCTCTGTTAGGTCAGAAGATGATGTTGGTGTGGGGGAGTTTCTCGATCTGAAGTTGCTGGTTGACTGGTCGGTAGATTCCGGATTGCATCTACTACAACTTTTACCAGTAAATGACACATCCGTGCATAAGATGTGGTGGGACTCGTATCCCTACAGGTATGAGTATTGCACGTATATTAGTTTTGCAGAAGTTCAATAAAGGGTTGCTGTCACTCACTTAACAGATGGAAACAAATATTCCAGATGTCCTGTTGTTATTCTCTCTTGACTACCGAATTTATGATCATTCATAGTTTTTCTTAGGTTTAGACTTTTGCTTAACTATTTTTTGGGACCTTGCGTTTCCTATACTTGGTTGATAATTAATGACTAAGCCTGAGGCTCTGGTGAATATCTGTCTCTATTTACTAAAATGTCTATATCAACTCATTAAAACTGTCTGGTTCATTCTTTTTGTTCTTTCATCTTTTGGATTTTTGCTTCTCTTGCAGCTCGTTGTCTGTGTTTGCATTGCATCCATTATATCTAAGAGTACAGGCTCTCTCTGAATGTTTGCCAGACGCTATCAAGGTAAGTTTGTACACTTCTTGTAGTCTGGGAGAACCACTCCCAAGAAATAAATTAGCTGATCTTTCTTTTTCCCTTTCAGGAGGAAATTCAAAAGGCAAAGAAGCAACTGGACAAGAAGGTAATCAGTCCCTTGTCAGACCTTTCATAGTTTGTCATTTTCTCTCACTTTTAGACTCTTGGATAATTGAAAAGAATAGCATCAGAGAAACGAGATATGGTATTTTCAAAGTCTTGTGTCTGTATCAGCATGATGTGTTTGAACTCCTGCTAGTAAATGGTTCATATGTTAGTTTGTTACTGTCAGAGTTGGAGTGTAAATTGATCTTTTAAAGATTATTACTTGTAGGATGTTGATTATGAGGCTACCATGGAATCTAAGCTTTCAATTGCCAAGAAGATCTTTGACCTAGAGAAAGACCAGACGTTGAACTCAAGCTCTTTCCAGAAATTCTTCTCGGAGAACGAGGTATGCTTCAGAATCTGATATTGTTTCCTTCATATCCATAGATATATGCCTGCATACTTATACCTCCGAAGGCTCACTTCAGCTTTTCATTTGACTTACTGAGTTTTGTTTTCTTGGAAAGGGCTGGTTGAAACCATATGCGGCTTTCTGCTTTCTCCGTGATTTTTTTGAGACTTCAGATCATAGTCAATGGGGGACTTTTTCTGACTACACAGAAGACAAGGTATTATCTTATCAAGTTTAGTGATCGCATTAGTTCAAGCTTTCCAGATGTATTTCACCTGGATAGTTTCAGTAATTTCTCACAGCTCCAAATATCATAATGCCACAGCTTGAAAAATTGATATCCAAGGAAAGCTTGCATTATAACACCATATGCTTCCACTACTACATTCAGTACCATTTACATGTACAAGTGAGTATGTTCTGATTCGTATTTTATCAACTTCTATTCCATTCTTGTAAGTGAAGTCGATTACTGGGTGTTTCATCTAAAAGTGTGTGCTGGTTACGTTTTCAAAAGTTGTCAGAAGCAGCAGAATATGCAAGGAAGAGAGGTGTCGTGCTGAAAGGAGACCTACCTATTGGGGTTGACCGAAACAGTGTTGATACGTGGGTTTACAGGAATCTATTTCGCATGAATACGTCAACTGGAGCACCCCCAGACTATTTTGACAAAAATGGTCAGAACTGGGGGTTTCCTACTTATAACTGGGAGGAAATGTCCAAAGACAACTATGCTTGGTGGCGTGCTCGCCTAACACAGGTTGGCAATAGTGTCCTTACCGACCACGGCCCTTTGAAAATCTAAAGGCTGACAAGATCGTACTTGCTTTGCAGATGGGAAAATATTTCACAGCATATAGGATTGATCATATATTAGGTTTCTTCAGAATCTGGGAGCTTCCAGCTCATGCTATGACTGGTTTAGTGGGGAAGTTCCGTCCATCTATTCCGTTAAGTCAGGTACACAAGACATGCTACATGCCTATTCAAAAGAACTTGGCTCTGAGGTTTACTTATTAAAAGCTTATGGCAGCCGATGAGCTACTTTAAAGCTAAGGAGAATGATAAAACTTCTTCTGACGCAGGAAGAGTTGGAAAAGGAGGGCATATGGGATTTTGACCGGTTAAGCAAGCCTTACGTGCAGAAGAAATTTCTTGAGGTTAGTTTTTCCATCACACCTGTTATGATCAGCTTTCAGCGCAGATTTAGTAAATTGTAAGTTTCAAGTTACAGCCATTACCTCATAATATATCCTTACCTTTCTGTTGATTTATGTCATTGGTCTGTCCCTTCAGGAGAAATTTGGAGATTTTTGGCCTTTTATTGCGTCAAACTTTCTAAATGAAACTCAGAAGGACTTGTATGAGGTCAGTGAATTCCTCATCTGGAGATCAATTTCCTTTGGAGAACTACATTATCTATTCCATAACCCTTTGGATAACCAAGTCTTGTCTTCCTTCTGTCATAAACGTTTTGGTATTTTTTCTATCAGTGGATATAGTAACTTTCTTGTTTGTTTCCTTTAATTCTACTCTAGTTCAAGGAAGACTGCAACACAGAGAAGAAGATTGCAGCAAAGCTGAAGTCATTAGCTGAGAAGTCTTTGTTGCTAGAAAATGAGGACAAAGTTCGTCGTGATGTCTTTGACATATTACGGGTAAAGTTTTATGCATCACAAGCGCGTCTAGATTTCTTCTCCTTGTTAACCACTTTATGTCTCTCTCGATTCAACTGTTCGCAAATTTTTTTATTTCTGTTGAATTTGTGTCCCTAGAATGTTGTTCTGATCAAAGATCCAGAAGATGCAAGAAAATTCTATCCTCGCTTTAATCTTGAGGATACTTCAAGCTTCCAGGATTTGGATGATCACAGGTACTTCCAAAACCTTTTCCCCAACCACGCTAGTATCCTTCCTAAATCAAGAAGTCTGATCTTGTTCCTTTGATATTTTTCTATTTTTCATCAATATGGGAAAATCTGATTAAGGTTTTCTGATACAGCAAAAATGTTCTGAAGAGACTATACTATGACTACTATTTCCAACGCCAAGAGGATCTATGGAGGAAAAATGCTTTGAAAACCTTGCCTGCACTGTTAAATTCATCTAACATGCTGGCCTGTGGGGAGGATCTGGGTCTTATTCCATCTTGTGTGCATCCTGTATGTGTCCTCTGTTTTCCTTGCTCTTGGTTCATATCCAACTTCTTGTTTTACAACTTGTGTAGAAGCATGCGCTAAAATTCCTAATTACTCAGGTTATGCAAGAACTGGGGTTGGTTGGCCTTCGGATCCAGCGCATGCCCAGTGAGTCCGACGTGAAGTTTGGGATTCCCTCTAATTATGGCTATATGACGGTTAGATATTTTTTCTCAGAATCCTGTCTTACTCACTTATAGCTTCCTTTCATTTCCTGAGAAATTTTAAATGGATAAGTGATTCACCGCATTATTCAAAGTATCTCTTTATATTTGTCAGGTGTGTGCTCCATCATGCCACGACTGCTCTACACTGCGGGCTTGGTGGGAAGAGGACGAAGAGAGAAGACAACATTACTTCAAGGAAGTGATTGGTGTAGATGAAATCCCTCCAAGTCAGTGTGTTCCAGAGATAACTCATTTCATTCTGAGGCAACATGTTGAAGCTCCATCTATGTGGGCTATTTTCCCTCTTCAGGTAATCATCACCACAGTCAGATTTCTCAGATTTATTAGAACTTTTTATCAGGCTCAACAACGATATGTGGTGTTTGTTCTTCTTTCCCCCTGGAACAATTAGGATATGATGGCTCTAAAAGCAGAATACACTACTCGCCCTGCAACAGAGGAGACGATCAATGACCCAACAAACCCTAAACATTACTGGAGATACCGTAAGTAGTACTAATAACACACAAACTCTCCGCACTATTAGTTTTAACTTCAATTGAGATGCGAACTTTTTTGTGGTGCATATAGGCGTACACGTGACGTTGGACTCCCTTATAAAAGACACAGACCTGAAATCAACCATCAAGAACCTAGTTTTGAGCAGTGGGAGATCAGTTCCTGGTAGTGCTGCTGGTGAAGACAACAACAAGAACCAGGGAGAAGTTATAGCCAATGGTTCAACAAAGCCAAACCCATGAAGCAATAAGTCTTATGAGCTCCTTTCTTGGTTCCACACCACAAATGTTTGCTTATTAGTTATTATCACTTTAAAATAGTACAAGCTCTCTGCTCTCGCTCAACTTTATATTGTCCATAAGGCATCATCAAAACTCTGTATTTGTTGTTCCTGTCCAAAATAAAATCCTTAATTTTCGGTACAAACGCCATAGCTTATAGATAAGAACGTAGCTTTCTTTTAAGCTTTTGTTTGTTTGTTAATTATTATTTTTAGCATTCGCCTCCATCCTAAAAACGCGGGAAAATCAGAAACGTAAACAAAGCAGAGAGACATTTATAGCATAATTACAAATAGGTTTTAGAAGAAAGGGGTTGAAGAAAGAGAAAAAAAGAAAACCAAAAAAAAAAAAGGAAAGGAGAAAGAAGTATCGTTCTGGAAGAGGGGAGTCTCAGGAAAAAAAAAGACAGAATTTTTTTCCGGTGACGGTGTCGGTGTCTCTGACGCTCCTCTCTGTTTTTCAATCTTTCTCCGTCTCTATCCCTGAATGCCTTCATCCGTATTCAGGGTTCGTTCAAATTAATTCTTCTTGTGCAAGCTATCTTCTCTTCTTGATCATTCTTTAAAAAGGCTTCCCATGTGACTTATCTTCTTGTTGTTCTTCTTTTTGTTTTGCAGAAAATTGCGGCGATTCATGGTTGGAGGAGCGAATACTTAAAGGGCACAATGGATTCAACCGAAGCAAAGGACACACCATCTTGTGGCTGTATATAGATCCAAGTTGATTTGTAGGTTTTTGAAAACAAAAAATTACGAAACTTTTTTTTTTAGTTGTGTAAATATATATAAGATAGGAGTGCCAAAAAGTTTTGGTTTGGCATGAATTGTTTGGCTACGACCATAATCATCACCTGCAAGCCCACATTGATCTCGGATATGGCCGTGGCTATTGATCCTTTCAGTGACAAGTTCCCTTACTTCAGCCGATCCTCTCAAAGATGCAGACTTCAATCCCTTACCAACCTTGACTTCAACTTCCTCGCGCAATCCTTTAATCATTCGGTTGAAGATGACAACATCCCTCGAAGCGTTTCCTCTCCTTGCTTCTCTATAGCTGCGTCTGCTAATATGGAGGAAGAACTCAAATCAACCACGGCTCCACGGATTGAGATTCTTGGTGGCCAGAGAGTGCCCACGGTTCGTGCCCTTGTTGCTGAGGTGACTATGGCTATGGTTTCTGGAGCTCAGCCTTTGCTTTTACCAAGTGGCATGGGAGGTGCTTATCTCTTGCAAACAGGAAAAGGACATAACATTGCTGTGGCTAAACCGGTTGATGAAGAGCCTTTGGCCTTTAACAATCCTAAAAAGTCTGGAAACTTGATGCTCGGGCAACCGGGAATGAAACATTCAATTCCTGTTGGTGAGACGGGTATCCGAGAGTTAGCTGCTTACCTTTTGGATTACCAAGGCTTCTCTGGTGTTCCACCAACAGCTTTGGTTAGTATCTCACATGTCCCGTTTCATGTCAGTGACGCCTTCTCGTACTCCTCCATGCCCTATAAGGTTGCTTCCTTGCAGCGATTTGTGGGTCATGATTATGATGCGGGAGAATTGGGTCCAGGAAGCTTCACGGTTACCTCGGTTCATAGGATTGGAATACTTGATGTAAGAGTCCTGAACCTTGACAGACATGCTGGAAATATGCTAGTGAAGAGATGTGACAAAAAAGAGTGTTATAATCGACTTGGGACCGCTGAGCTTGTGCCTATTGACCATGGCCTCTGCCTCCCTGAATTCCTAGATGATCCTTACTTTGAGTGGCTAAACTGGCCTCAAGCTTTTGTTCCATTCACCGACTATGAGCTGCAGTATATATCTAATCTGGACCCTTTCAAAGACGCAGAACTTCTAAGAACTGAACTACACTCTTTGCCAGAATCTGCCATAAGGGTCCTCATCGTCTGCACGGTTTTCTTAAAACACGCTGCGGCTGCTGGGCTCTGTCTCGCGGAGATAGGCGAGAAGATGACTCGGGATTTCTCCAGGGGTGAAGAGAGTTTCAGTCTGTTAGAGACCCTCTGCTCCAAAGCGAAAGCAAGTGTTGTTGGCAAAACTGGCAAAGGCGGTGACTATAGTCAGGAAGGAAATGAAGTGAACACAGAGCTAGAGTGTGGAATGTTTAAGTTTGACGGTGGAGATACCCCATGTGAAGCGGAGATTTCAGAGGTATTTTATGTATCTAAACCACCTTTGGTTCCAAGAGGGCCACGTGCAAACACCATCATCGCTACCAATGTCACTGCTTCGATGTTGTCTTCACAAAACCAGCGGATTACTCATCATGAGAAAAATGCAAAAGAAAAGAGAGAAAAATGCAACGTGAGGAGCAAGAGCTCACCGATTGGTGCGAACCATGATGAATCAAAAGGTGTTTCTTTCGTGGACATGACAACAGTTGAATGGGAAATGTTCCTGCAGAGCTTCAAGACACTTTTGCAAGACGCACTGGGCAAAGGGTCCACGCCAAGATAAGGATGCTCCTGCGAAATTTGAGGCAAACAATAAATAGAAGACAGGCAAATGACAACCAAAGAGATAAAAATCTCATAAGGTTAACTTTCCGGTGTTTATATATAGGTACAAGTGTGCATTACTGCCAAGATGACCATAGTGCAAGCTGTAGGCTAACTATTAATACCTTAGAAAGCATATGGATTATGAGACGAGCAGAGTAAGCCGTCCACTCCAATACTTCTTATTTTTTCTTCTTTCTGATCCCCTACTGTATCATGTTATTCTGAAACATTAAGTACCATGTATTTTTTTTCAAAAAAAAATAAACAATTATAATGTAACTGATGTAATCAGGAGTATATAACTCAAGTTAAGTTTCCTTGCAGTTTACATGTTCTATGTACTCTCTGGTTCAGAGCAAATATAATAATACTCTGGGGCAATTACATAAGCTTCAGTGCCGAATGTGGAACTTTGGAAACGTAGAGGAAGTAATTATATGTAAAGAAATTGCATGTTGAATAATACTATGCAAGAATTGGCTACTAGTAGACCCTTTCAGCTGTAGATACTGGCCGTAGAAAGACCACAATGACTGTGATGTTATCGGCACTACCACGTGCTGCAGCCTCGGTTGCTAGTCTCTTTGAACACATTGAAGGTTCTTTTACAGTATCCCTGATTATACTAATAACTTCCTTATCGTTCAAAACATCCCAGAGCCCGTCGCTCGCCATTACCTACCATATTCAACCTATTATTTTTATAAACCGTCGAATAAACAACCAAAGTTTCATATATGATACGAAAGTAAGATGCAATTTACCAAGAACTCATCATCAGCTGATAGAATTGTCTCACTAATCTCTGGTTCTGCTGTTACAGCTGGCTTCAGGTCATCATCTCCTATCGACCGGGTAACCTAACAAAGCAGAATTAACTGAATTTTCAAAACATGAACCATCATGTTCCTCTAATGTCAGCTATTCTTGTCACTTTCATATCATTTTAAGGTATTCTATCAAGTACATAACGACCAAACCTGAAGGCCAGCAGGAGCAACTCTCCATGTGTCAACCAACCATTCAATACGCCCACCTTCTCCAATCACACGATTTCTTTCATCAATACAGGTTGCAAGGTGTGCCTGAGTACCAAGGCCGACGTTAATTTATGCAGGGAGGTGGAATTGAGGGTACCAATAGAATATAAAACTTAGCACACTTTCAGTATGGTCGTCTCATCTCACCTTACTTAGAGCAAAAGGGTGGCCCGAGCGGCATAAAATTGCCCTGGAGTCGCCAACATTTGCAACGAAAAGCTTATTCTCTACTAGGAGAGAGGCTATCGCAGTACAACCAGGATGCCAGTCTTTCTGGCTCACCCTTTTTGATTGCCGATGGGAATCAAGTTCTTGTCTGAAAGCTAAATCCGTTCTAACAAATGCTTGTGACAATGCCTCGCCAGCGCTGAAAATGAGACATTCCAATGAGTTTTAACCATGCTGATGATTAGGAAAAGCTTGAGCTGAGCATTAACCTTGTGGAACATATGCTTTGAACTAGTCCTGGCAAAAATTGAGCAGAAAATTCAGCAGCTGCAGCACCTGCATGTCATTCAGGAAGGTATTTTATATACTATGTGATGGGTAACTAAAGGATTTGATGTAAAAAGAGAGAGGGCACACGTGGATTTTGATTCTCTCTGGGTTAAAATGGCAGTTGGTATACCTCTATGACCATCGAAGATGGCAAATAAGTGGATGCTTTCCTCACTACACATGTGAGGCATGAGGAAGTGTGTATCTTCCATGGATTCTCTTCTTCCACATGTTGCAAAAGACCCACACGAAATAATAGGGACATATCTTGAAGGGTCATCTGTTGAACTAGACCATAATTTCACATCAAAGACATGGGAAGCAGACGATTTCTTGGATAAACACTCCCCTTGACTAGACCAATTAATGGTGTCCCTGTAATCTTCCGACCTTTTAGTGGCGTCCCCATCCTTATCATTCTGGGAACTAAAAGTTTTCTCATGGAGTTGACCTTGCTGTTTTCCTCTCTCTTGTTCCCAAATTGATTCTAGTTCCAAAACGACATTGTCCAAAGAAGGTCGTTTAGAAGGATCAGCTTCCCAGCAGTTTTGTATCAAAGACAACAAACTCTTTGGAAGGTGCAATCCAATTTCAGCAAGAGCTGGTCGCAGACTAGAAGACACAATGGCAGCTGTAAGTTGCTGTTCTGTATAATTCATCTCCAAAACAGTGTGAGCCTGCCAACCAGATTTGCACAGGGTATATTAGGTGTCACGAATGAAAAGAACAGGAATGCATTTTATATGTACTTAAGTATACATCTACATGTAATTGACTATATGATCGTAAGAACTGCTCTCGCCAAGGTTTAGCAATATAGAAAAGTTAAATGAATGCAACTCAGGAGCCTGATATACAAAAAAAAAAAGAAGACAGTAGATAGTATATAAAGGCTTCTCGCAGAGATGGTCATGTCAGAATGCAAAATGAGGAAAGACATTTGTACCTGAGCTTCTGCACGAAGATCAGTATATGGAACAACTCCAGTTAAAAGCTCACTGCAATGTAAGATGAAACGACAATTCATAACCAAAGGAATCTTTTAGGAAGAAAGCTAAACATACTTTAAACAAATTAAAAAATGTAAGAAAATGCTAGGAAGAAACTTTAGAATTTCTATAGAAATATAATTCTTACTTGATCAAAATCCCAAAGCTATAAATGTCTGATTTCTCAGTATACATCTCTTTCTTTAGTATTTCAGGGGCCATGTAAATAAGTGTTCCGACCATGTTCTTTTTGTGGAATCCACCAGTTGGCTTTCCAGATGATCTCCAGTTCTGCAGATTAACTTCGCACAGATTCTTCTTGTATTCTGCTAAACCAAAGTCGGCCAGATATGGAGAAAACCTCTCGTCAAGCTGCATCAATAAAAGCTCACTTAAGCTTCACACAAAAGCTCAAAGAAGAAGTACCTATTCTATATGAAAAAAAAAAAGCACATAAGAAGATATGTAAATTCTAGATGATAGAAGAAGAGCATTACAAGAACATTTGCTGGTTTCACATCTCTGTGAACAATTCCGTTGTTGTGAAGATATTGCAATGCCTTAGCTGAAAAGACGAAACCTCCAAAATCAGACACGGTTGACACAGAAAAAAAAGAACGTTCCTTTGAGACAAGTAGAGACATATACCCAAGTGAAGAGTGATCATTAACACTTGATCAATACTCGGAGACCACTCCTCAACGTGCAACTTCTCAGCTAAGGTCCCTGACTCGTAGAACTCAAAGAAAAACATGTAATTGGGAGGCTTCGCGTGAGCTGCCACTAGCTTAGCCACACCCGGATGATCTAAATTACTTCACCAAATCCAAACTTAAGTGAGAAAAATCAAAAATTTTGCAAATGTATTCAGTTGAGATGTTCAAAATGTAACAAGTGAAGTGATAGAGTGAGACCATAAGAGCTGCAAATTCCTGTGGAACTTGTCGAGGTCATCGGAAGTAGACAAGATAGGCTTCTTCGCTGCTACTTTGCGTCCATCTAGAATCGCTTCGTAAACCACACTCTCTGATCCTGCAAATTTCTCCAGAGAACTCAAATGAAGAGCACGGGAGAGAGAGTGTGAGATGGGGGAATAGAAGAAACCAGTACCTTTAGCGATTGGGGAGAGTAGAGTGAACGAGGAAGGAGAGAGATGAAGAGGAATCGATTCACTGGTACAACATCCTCTGATGCACGTGTTTGGCTTCACAATTTCCATCACCATTTTTTTTTTCCCACCGGAGGAACAGCGAAGAGCGATCGAGTGACGACGACCGAGTGACGACGACGAAATCTCAATTTCCGCAGTCTCAATAATAACCTTGTAGAATGTATACCGTTTTCATGTGTGTGAAACGCTCTCAACAGTAACACATCCTGCCGTTTTGCTATTTTCTTATCTCTTTGACTTTTTCATTAAAACTGGGAAACACTCAGCCGCTCAGGTGATGACACGTGTAATTGGTTCCTTGACTTGTCAATTGTCACTTTTCATAAATGGTAAGAATCAGGGCATAATAAGTTTCCCTTATTAAAAGCTGGAATCAAAAGCGTTATGTATCGTTACCCTTCTTCTCTTGTGGAACAATTCAATTAGCGATTTGCAGATCAGAAGAGAAAAGCACAGCAAAGACGATGATGATGCGAGGAGGTGTTTATCATCTCCGAGGAAATCACATCAGTGGAGTGATCGATAAGTCTTGCTCGATTTGCCATTCAGGAACATAACAAACAACAGGTTTTTTAAAAAATCCTCTGTTTCCCATCTGGTTATGACCTATGGACCCTTATGATATGCATCTTTGTCTGATTAATTTTCCCGGATGAGTACAGAACATGGTTCTTGAGTTCACGAAGATTGTAAGAGCAAGAGAGCAGTTAGTTGCAGGAACGATGTACCACTTAACCCTAGAAGCAAAAGAAGGTGATCAGACGAAGAATTTGGAAGCCAAAGTGTGGGTGAAGCCATGGATGAACTTCAAACAGTTGCAAGAGTTTAAGGAAACCTCCACTTGAAATTCACTTGTTCAGAGGTAAGTAAAAACAAACAACTTATGCATGACTTGATTACAAATGTTTGTTTTTGATGTATTTTAGTGCTATTAGGCTAATGTAATCAAGAGAGGTGTTTTTATGTCCTGCAAATTTCACCAAACGTTTTCGATGATACACCAGAAAGAAATATATGTCTACAAACAACATCAAGAGCATTAGCGCAGAAGCAACAAAAGGTAGATCAGAGAGACCTTTACATATAGTAAGGCACGCGTTTGTACAGATCTTCTGAAGGCAACCGAGGCGTTGCAACTGCTTGAACAGGGGTACGCATGTACGTGACTAGTCCAGGGTTTTCAGACATGTCAATATCTTCCGGTTTTGTCCCTTGAGGCGGTGTCCAAACAAAATGGTGAAGCAAATGACTCATCATCGAAGTCACCAAGTTGATACCAAGTTGTGCACCGGGACAAACCCGTCTTCCTGCTCCAAACGGAAGCAGCCTATAGTCATGTCCCTTCATGTCAACATCTTCTTCCAAGAATCTCTCTGGTCTGAACTCCATTGGATTTTTCCATACGGCAGGGTCTCTAGCCACCGCCCAAACGTTCACATGGACGTTTGATCCTTTGGGGATGTCGTAGCCTCCGATCTTGACGTCTGCGTTGCTTCGGTGAGGGAGCATTAGAGGCGTCGGAGGGTGCAGCCTGAATGACTCTTTCACCACACATTGCAAGTAAGGTAAGCGGGCGAAATCTTGCTCGGTTAAGATCCGGTCAAGTCCAACCACTCGGTCCATCTCTTCTTGCACTTTTTGTTGCACTTCTGGATTCTTGATCATTTCAGCCATCCCCCATTCAGCTGTTATCGCTGTCGTGTCCATCCCTGCCGTGATCATATCCTGCACAAACACACACACCATTTACAAACGTGAGCCACAAGAAATCTAAGGGTTTAAACGGTTGTTATGAACACTAAAACGTTAACGCACCCATAGAAGACCAATGATAGTATCATCACTAAGATCATACTGATCCTTCAACGTAAGCAACGCATCAACGAAATGCTGTTTCGCTCCGCTAGACTTTTCACGGGCCAAAGTGTGCTCCTCCATGATAGCTCGCGTGAGGCGGTCGCGACGAGCCCCATGCTCAGCAAACGACTTCTCGTCCGCCGGACACATCCACCGGAGCCACTCGATGTGTTCAGCTATCGACAGTGAAGCACCTATCTTCAGACCGTTGGATACTATGGCCTTGAACTCAAGCCCTTGCTCGTCCACCACACCTTGCGCGTCCATAAAACGCTTCCCAAATGCTAGCCGCGTTATGTTGTTGAACGCAACCGCTCCTAAGTACTTCCTCAGTTGTAATCCTTTTGTTCTGTTTTCTGAGAAAATTAAGTAAAACATTAGGGAAGTACACTAATTATGAAAATGGCAACCACACTATTTAAAAAAAAAAAAAAACAACGTGCTCTATTATTAGTATGGTTATTAAAGAACGACTAATTGCTTTATTTTTCTTTGAAGTACCATCGTTAACCATCACAGTATGGGTATGTACCTACTCAACCAAAAATCATTATTGGTGATACTCATTACAACAAAACCTTACTTTATGACTGTCGAACTAAAACTTAGTTTGACGACTTGACGTTGACAAAAACAAAGAAGACATTATAAACATATAGAGTACTGGATTTTATCATTTTCTGACGCTAAAGAGTAAAGGCAACGCGTGGCATGCGTTATTTTGTATAAAACGACAAATATAGCATTAATTTCATTATTTCTTTGTTTTTTTTTACATCAATTCTCGTTCTCTCCAAGAAAAAACAAAACTACGATTTTGAGTATCCTACCGATTTTTGTATAAATCGAATTTTCCTTAACCAGAGCATTTTTGACACAAGTATTCAAAACTCCCTTTTATTTTCTAACCTCTTTTGAGATATACGTATTTGTATGGATAAACTTTTAAAAACTTCTTTAATGGCAGAGTTCTTTTTCTTTATATCGAAAAAATAACAAAAAGACCCTAACGATCAGCGTACGTACCAGGAATGTTACAGTCATTGAAGACGGATTCGACCATGGCGGTGACTTCATCTTCACGGATAGGTCTGAGAGACTCGAGTCGTTTAGGTGTGAAGAGCTCAAGCGTGCAAACTTTTCTCACCTTGACGTAGTGAGGCCCATAATCTGCCCATATAAGATCCTGACCGTGGCGGCTAAATACTTCCGTCGATCTATTCCGGTGCCGGTCGGCGAGTTTCTGGTCGTGCTCTTTCAAGACTTCTTTAGCTAGCTCCGCGGTTGATACGACCACGTTTAGAATTGAACCGATCCAGACCGATATGATTGGTCCATATGACTCAGCCCACTCGTAATAACATCTGAACCGGACCGGTTTTATGTCGTAAAGGTTACCAAAGATCGGCTTGGGGCGTGGACCGGGTGGGAACTTGTATCTCAGCCGTTGGATCAGTTTGTAAGATACGACGGCGACGATTGCCGCTGCCGCTATTAGAAACCACGACATGGACTTTTATATTTGTTTTTCTTATAAAAATGAAATCGACTATTTTAAGACAAAACAAGAAAAAAAAATGTGTAAAAATCGAATTCACTTCTAGAATTCTACATAGAAGTGGTCGAGACTTTGATTTATATTAGGAAGGGGGTTGGTGAACCAACTCTTTTTTCTTTCCTGATTTAATATAATAATTTTCATATATATTATATTGATTATATTTATTATTTTTAGAAAACAATTATTTTGGATTATATTGATGATGAAGTAGGGGAAAGTTGGCAGAGAAAAAAACATCACTTTGGATTTAACTTTTGTTAAAATTGGTAAACTACGTGTATAACAAAATTTAGATTTGAGGTTTTGACTGATAATACACTATTGAAAATTCTAAGAGAAAATTAAAGAAAAATAAAAGTCATTATTTTGGGTTTTACTGGTTATTTACTTAGCAGTTGAGGTAAATTCTCATTTACTTGAGCTGGATTTGTTATCAAAAGCTTTTCCTTTTCGTATAGGTGAAAAGTTATTTTCATTCACTTGTTTGGTAGGCAATATATTTTGCTGTTTTCATTAGAAAATTGATAATAATTGATTATATATTTCAGTATTTTAACCTCTCTGATCTCTTTCTCTTTTTTCATTTTTGTCCTTTTCCTTTGGTAAAATATTAATTTTTCCCCCTTTTTGTTTTTGTTATTCTACTTAATAAACTTTCACAAACTCTTGAATTTTTTTTGTTGTTTGAGATTAACGGTTGAATTAAAATAGTTTTACGAGAAGGTGTTTGTTATTACCAATCTATACAATGTGGAAGGTTATAGAGTTCAACAAATATTTTTGGTATAATGTTAAGCATTTCATGTATTCGTGTTAGCGCTAGGGCCTAAGTGTTAATATAAGAAAATGGACGTGGAGAACAAAAATTAGGGAACGCTGGTTTAAGAAATAAGGCTCCCATTTATTAATAAAATCAACGTAAACTAAATTGCATTTTCATTATTAGAAAGTGAAGACCATTCATGTTCTGTTTGGAATCATCATGTCTTCCTTAAATTATTTCAAAGACTTTTCACATTGTCTTGTCTCCACCACCTACACCACTAATATTTCTTTTTATACCATCTTCATTTCTTCAATCCTCTACTAAAATGCTTATATGATTATTTTAGTGTTCAAACAATGATGTTCGCAAATTCACAAACTTTTGTTCGCAGTGAAACGGATAACGTAAAAAAAGAGATAAATACGCACACACAATTAAAAAGTTAGCTTTACTATGTATTTTTATGGTAATAAAATGTTAGTAATTCTCTTCTCTTCTCATGTCCCCATGGACTTAATTTGGTCCCAAACGTTTATGAGAGGCTGAGAGCGAGTGGGAAAGGTGTGGGAAGGTTTAGTTTTGGGGTTGGTGAGAGAAACACGTCACCTTTATCGGCAACCACATGAACTAGCGAGGGGTTGGTGCGCTTCCGACCAGACAACATAGGTGCTTGCGATATAGTAGTAGATTTTTTTTTTTTTTTTTTTTTTTTTTTTTTTTGATATAGTAGTAGATGATTTACGTTATTACAAACTTTATTTATCTGGCCAATCAATTTCTCAGAAAAGAAGGAAGTGACTAAAATTTTAATTATGAAGAATTTTTTTTACCTAACTAAGAATTTTTTAGTCTTAAAAATCTCATGTCTGTTTGAGATATATAATAGATTATTCAAGAATCATTCAGTTTTTAAGATGAAAAAAAGTTAAATCTTTTGTTTTTTTTTTTCCAAAACCAAAAGAAAAGGTGTGGAGAGAGTCGGCTTAGTGGGACCAGACGGGTAGGTGGGTGTGTTTGGTGAGATGTAATTTTTTTTTTTTCTTTTGTGATTTTTTCTTTTATTTTCTTTGTGAGTCTTGTGAATTTTTGTTATAATATTCGATTATAGGTGAGTTCAATGATTTAATTTCAGTATTTGAATAAGACGTAGGTGTTATTCTAACATAGAGAAATTACATATCGTGTTATGTCCTAATTTTTTGGGTTAACTTTTATACATGTATATGGCCAAACCCAAACTTTTTTTTTTTCTCAACAAACCTAATATGCGTTGTTGGTTAGACAAACATGTTACATACCGTATTGATATAAACACAAATACATGTTCTGTCATATACCTTCTACTAATATACCTACCAGTCTACCACCATCCTTACTACACCTATTTGTAGAATTCCATATAAAGCCCATCACCATCATTTTCTTGCAATAATATCAAAATTTAATACTAATTAACTCCGCGAAAACATAGCCAAATAATGCCATTTGAATTGTCATTGTCATATTGTTGGATGACATAAACTGATGTCTCTGGGAAATATATGCCCGCATGCATGAATCATCTAAGATTGATGGAAGTATTAGTCTGGATATTAGTTTAACTGGAATGTATGTTTTGAGAATGATGATTTTACATATTCGGAATCCCCAAGCTTACTATCAAAGGTTGGTACCAGATGAAAAGAGAAAGTTTGTTAGGACTTCTCTACTTATTAATTCAACGAAGATGAAGAACAAGAGAGTTCTAGTTTCTACTAGATCTTAGTTTAGACCAATACACTAAACCAAGATACTGCTTTGCAAAA
Organism: Camelina sativa; assembly: GCF_030686135.1. NCBI lineage: Eukaryota > Viridiplantae > Streptophyta > Magnoliopsida > Brassicales > Brassicaceae > Camelina > Camelina sativa. Next base: position 25,298,005 of record NC_141885.1, read on the forward strand.
TTTAACTTCACGAATAGTAAACCGGTAAAACATATGTAATCTAACAATTGAAACTCTTCTTCAATATGGATATAAAGGCTCGAATAATATTGCCATATTGGGCTCTGGGCTAAGAATTATTTTTTTAAGCAGAAGGCCTTGACCTCGTTGTAGAGTCAGCATCGATCGGTAGCAGTGGAACCTGTTTTGTTATGATGTATGGCTAATTTATGCGACCCATAATCGTATAATATAATATTTTAGTATTTTTTCTTATGTAAAAACTTAAGTTGAAAAGGAAACACAATTTGAACCAAAAAAAAACAGAGGATGTACATTCCACATTTTTCTTGGGCATGTAAGAAGAAGATGTGTGGTATCAATACCAAATGTGATGTTGTTACATGGGGTTACATATAGCTTAAGTCAACGATCAAAATCGATGGTACAGTGAATCCTTCGTTAAGTAGTTACAATAAGAAATCAAAACTATAAATAAATAAAAAGTATAGAAAACTTTTGAAGCAGGGGAAAAGGAATTCAAACTTACAAGGTATCAAAAAAAAGAAGTTACTCTTCTCCCCAATTTTGCCTCTACAAAAAAAAAAACACAATCTAATTTAGGTCGCGAAACGTTTATCCACATTTTCACTACAAAAAACCACCACCACAACTTCCGGGACCGGCGACTCCTTCTCTACCGTAACCTTTCCGGTCTCGACATCCTCATCAGCTTCGTCGATCTTTGCCATTATCGTTAGACCATTATTGCCACTACAACACTTAACGGTTTCTAAAACATTATCTTCTTCATGATGGTGTGTTTCTTCTCCGTCATCATCTACATGTTTGCCCCATAACACGGCGTAGACTCCCACCGTCAAAACAACCACACCAATAATCCTAAAAAAAAAACAAATCCGGTTTAATCAGTTAACTAGACATATCCAAAACTAAACCGGTTATGTATCATAATTAACCGGTTGTTGTTAACGTACCCTCCAAGGTAGATTCCTTGGCCAAGAACGAAGAAGCTCATGATGGAAACAATGACGACGACGAGAGGGTTAAAAGCAGTGACAAAAACCGGCCCTTTTCGCTGCATCATAAGTCCTTGAACGTAGTATGCTATGCTCGACGACATTATTCCCTGTAACCGTTACCAATCACAGTATAAGTATCAATATTTTTGTAAACTGAGCTTTGTGTTTTATGTGAAAAAAGTGGGCATGGAATTAAAGGACGAACCGCATAGGCAGAAGCGAGAAGGTTCATGTCAAAACCGATGTTCAAAGCAGAAGGATTATGTTCCATTACGAATGTCAGGGCTAAAGACTGTAACGTTCCCACGAAACACACCATCGTTGATAACGAGAGATGAGCAGAGTATTTCTTCAAAGTGGCAGCCTAACAAAATGTAACAGTCTAATTTGTTAGATCAATACTTTTATATATTCAGAAAAAAGTCAAAAACAAAAGTGAAGTTTTCAAAACATGTTTTACTAGTCATACTTTTTAGTAATTATTTCAGATACAGTTAACCTAATCAATTTGAAAATATATATATATATATATATATAACCTAATCAATTTGAAAAAATATATATATATATATATATATATATATATATATATATATATATATATATATATATAACATGAGACAAGATTGATATTATATGTAAAAAAATTAACTACTGATAACTGATCTTTTTACATAATCTAATTCTTGATGTAAAAATTGAATTATTTAAAAATTGGAAATCAGTAATTGATAAATATACCTGAAGGACGAAGAACGAAGCCCATGAGATGGAAGCGAGTAGTAGGAAGACGGCGGCCTTAAGATAGTCAGTCGTCAGCGGTGAGGAGACGGTGGTGAGGTGAGATCGGAAGATATTGATGAAAGGACCTTTGTAGAATATCATCAATATGGATCCACCCACTGTCACTAAAGTACCCATTACTTTTACTAGGCATCTTACTTTCCTCATCTCTATTTTCTCCATTCTTTAAAAAATAAAATATTTACACATGAAAAACATATATCAATATATTATAATATTTATGACATCGTCATGCACTAGTTGCACTATACATTACTTTTGAATTGGTGCAAATCCACGACGTACCAAAATATAATAAAACATTTCTTTCTTTTTTTGCTTAAATGTAAATAATAAAACCGTTGCTTTTGTATGTACCTGAAGATAGTGGCAAAGATGATGGTAAGTGTAGGCACGATATTGCTAACGGCGGTGGAAAACGTCGGTGACGTGAGTTTCAGACCGATATAATATAAGTTCTGATCAATCACAGGCCTGTTCAAATGAAAACCTTCTATGTTAGCCTTGATTATAATCGTAACAAAAATCTTTTTGATTTCATTAACGGTCCTATACTCCTATTAGAAGACTAACCCGAGAAGAGCAAGAAGAAATATTCTCATGAATATTGGAAACGTCATCTTGGACCTCACTTTCCTACAAAAATCCCCGATTCATATATATGTTAGTAAAACGCAAAAAGAAAAATTTAACGGTTTAGAGAATCGATTTCTCTAGAAAAATGATATGTACCTTTCGGAGAGAAGAGCAAAGGGTGCGATAGCGGCAGTGGCAAAAGCGTTGCGGTATGCAACGAGAACGTAATGGCTCATACCTCGGTCAAGGACTGCTTTAGTTACTAAGTTCATACCTGCGTATCCGAACTGAAGGCAGATCATAGCAAAGTAAGGTTTAGCTGATTCTGACATCCTTAATCCCATCTCAATATTTTGTTTTGTTTTGATTTTGGGACAAGAAACAAAAACCAAAAAATAAAACCAAAGTTTTGGAGTTATTATAGGTTTTGATAGTTATAAAAAATTGTCAAATTAGTGTTTGTATATAAGAGAAATGTGTTAGGAATTGAGAGGAGAGAAACACTTGAGAGAATGTGCTTTTTCCTAAGAACCAAGTGGTGAGAGGTTCTTTGTATTTATAGCATATTACTCGGATTTGTTCAGTGTTCTCTGCTTTCTTCCTTTGTATTTCTTTTGCATATATTTTTTTTTAAAGTGACGTTAGCGTTAATTATTCCGGTTTGATTCGGCATAACAATTGGGTGTCATGAATTCATTATCTCTAAGGTAAGTGGATAGAACATTCTACATATATATATTCGCTTTATATGACTTCGTGAAACCAATCATATTAGGTAATTAAAACTTGTGGCTACTAAAAATCGTGATTAAAAGTGTGCCTAGCTAGTGTGGAACAAGTAGTTAACTAATTTCACCTCATTTCTTAGCAATTAAAATGATCTAAACTTGTTGTTGTTGTGTTTTATTGATCAACTGAATCAAAATGTATTATTTGTTTATAAATATTGTGTGTGTGTGTGTGTGTGTTATGTTTTGGTCGCACAGGCGTGTCCAATATACTCTAGAGATGATCGTAGCACACGTGAATTAATGTGAATAATGGGAACACTGCCGCTGGGATACAAAAGTTCATACTTCATACGTACCAATGGCCAATTTGGGCATTTAAATGTAATTCTACCATGTAAATATTAGTCATGTAATTCAAAAAAAAATTGGCCGAACATTCATGTATGGATGTTAATACATAAAATGGTAATTTGGGGAAAATGTTAAGGTTGTAACATTTATATCCAGTTTCATTAGGTCGGATCTGGAAAAACTAGAGTCATCTCCAGTTTGTTTCTATTATATAATTAATGACCAAACCCATCAAAGTCAGAAAGAAAAAAAATCCATTTGTTTTTTTTTTCTTTTATGTATATTACCCGGACTTGTCGACAATATCACAAAGACCGAACATAAATTAGTGAAACCACAAGTCTAAAAACTTATTAAAAAAAAAAATCAGACTGGATCGAATTAGCCTATTGCAACATGGCCGATCAGCTCGTAATTAATCTCATAACTTCACGAAAGGAGGTAAGAGATTATTTAATTTGGTTATTATTTAAGAGATTAGAAGATTTTTGTTCTGTGTCTACCGCAATTTGCGATTTATGTGGTCTTAGTCTCATGACTCTTTCCTCTTTATCATAGTATAATATATTTTGGTTAATGTATACTAGTAGATATTTGACAAATCGACCGACCAACCACTGCAGAAAGATTAACTCATTGCAATGCGAAAATGGAGTTCTATACGTATGGAATGTGACGTAAGTCCACTTCCTAATCCTAATTCCTACTCAGCTACACTCATGGTCACAAATCATCGAGATCTTAAGAGGGTAAATCAGTGAAGAAACATAAGTGGACAGATTGAGTCCCACGTTGCAGCAACAGATAAATTGGGTTCAATCCTACGTACGTTGGGGCCCCATATCTCAAAGATTAACATTTTATGCTGAAATATTCAATGTGGACAAAAATATGTGTTACATGTCTTGTCTGTCATCGATTTCGATCCAGATATTTTTAGATCTACGTAACAAATAAAAGAATTATATATGGTTAAAGTGAATCAGAACTTTATAGAAACAAACAAATAAATGAATCAGAACATGTATATTATTAGAAGTTTGGAACTCGAAAATCTTGAAATATCTATGTTTTGGACTCTACATATACCTTAGTTTGCTCTATCTAGAAAAATTACTATATGTTTGTTAATACACAAATATGTTACTCTAGAAAATGCACAATATAAAATAAAATGTCATATATATAAAATGTCTTCTATCAGAGTATAAATAAAACACTCTGGTTGCTCAGCTGGGTACTTCACGTGTTTTCTACCTAAAGGTATACCGTATGCGGTTCGAAGTACTAAAGTTTTTTCGTTCAAAAAAAAAAATGATAACATGCAGTAGTTTATATAAATAATAATATTAAATCTATACTGGAAAAAAAATTGAAATGTCTTCATCACTCTTTCTTTCTTATTCACTTATATGTATCTCTCAGATATATCTCTAACCGGAATAATATTGAATATCAAAAGTTACAAATAATATATAATTGATCATGTCTCACGATTACATTTTCTCCGTTTTAAGTCGGCTCTATTTTATAAACAGCTCGTTACAGACTTACAGTCAGAAAGGGACATGCTAAATATAAAGAGTTACGTGTATAGTTTTTTTTTTTTTTTTTTTTTTTTTTTTTTTTTTTTACGTGTATAGTTATTAGTTGTAAATAATCTAGTTTCTAGCAATTGTTTCAAATACAAGTTTACCCAAAAAATAAATAAATTAGTTCAACTTTCACAAAAAAAAAATCAATGACAATGAAAAAAGTAATACGACAAAATCAACTCGTTATACACAACTTAGCTGATAAAATGTTTGGAAATTGGAATAGTTATTGTGTCCCAAGAAAAGGAATCTAGGCTATAATTGCTAAAAAAAAATTTAATTGATTAAATTTACCAACTCTTACAAAAATGTAATCCAAAGTAATGACCAGGTGATGTATCGGAGTATATCGTGAGTGCATGTGTATATTATGTCTGCACATCTAGCTATACATATATATATTTTCGTTGCGTTGATACCAATCTGCGTAGGATTGCTTATCCGAAATGTAAACCACATAATACTAAATAAAAGCGTAAAAGAAAAGCTCACCACATAACTCATAGAATACTTTTGTTTTATTAGAAATCCCTAGATATTGCATCTTTCTATCAGTTTATGTCTCAAACCACATCTTTCTATCAGTTTATGTCCCTTAAACCACATCTTTCTATCAGTTTAAAATCTTCACTTATGTTTTTTTATAATATAGTTGGCCATCCATTATCTTTTATAAAATATGCATTAATGTCACTTTAAGGGACAATAGTGGCTACTTTACTTAGTTGGGGAAGGTTTGTGTGGAATTCGTATCTTAAATTTAATTTGATGAATTAGATAGATTCAATTGTATTATATTAGGTCGCATGACTTTATTTTATATATACGGTGAGAACATAGAGGAATTATTTTGATATGCTATTATTCACTCTAAACTAATCAGAAAAAGTTTAATGATTTGATCGGTTACACATTTCGATATTTATCGGAGCTTCTACTATATATACTATCCATCATGTGTTAATAATTAAGAATTCAATGCACTTATCCAAATACAGACGAGTTGTCTCACGCTCACTCGTCTATATATTATACTTTAGAAGTATAAGGAATTATATATTTTCGATTATTGATAATAACAAAAATGGAATGTCTGTATGACTGCATAGATGACCATTCTACGTTGGATTCAAGCTTTAGATCAAATAAAATTTATAATAAGTGTTCGTAACAAAACTTAACAAACAAATAATAGCCCAATTACTGTATCATTCGTGAACTCATCATAGTGTAGGATCTGTATTCGTGTATCATCCTTACAAAGCAAACTGCCAAGCTCCATATCTTTAGTGTTTGTTTTTTCTAAGGTTAACTTTGTTTATATGAATAATAATATAATGCTGAATTCTAAAGCATGCGTGTTAAGTTGATGAAATAAATAGTTTGAGATGTAAAAAATAGAATTTTAATTTAATATATCTAAATAGGACTAATGGAATGCTTTAAAAGAAATGCTAAAATAATTCTACTTCCATATATATATATATATATATAGATTTCTATTTAACTGTTTATCAACAACTAATTAATATGCAATATGCCTGATTATATAATCTCGACTATGAAAATAATGAGATTAGTGTGTAAACCATGGTTTATGGCCATTATGTTACAAGTTGTGACCAACTTTTTTTACGAGTTAAATAATGATCTCTTATACATACTACTAGTATAATAGTTATATATGTGGCTATAAAATTTAGCATATCCTTTCGTGACTTCGTGTAAAACTTTCAAGTTATATAAAAATATAAAAATGTAAATAGATGAAAAGGTACACTTTGTGTCCTGTGAGTGTGGATGTGTGGATTCCACGTAAAATTATAGGCTGCTGTCAGAGACAAGTGTCGACTTCTTATGATATAGTTACCGAATCGAATATTTTACGTCTCTGCGATTGGGAATTATATGCTTACATAAAATCCTTCTGACAAAATCTGGCATATGTATCTGACTTTTGATTTTGTTACGTAAAAAATCATTTCGTAAGTCTAATTAAAATAACTTTTTGAGTTGTCAATATAATTCACATATTTTTACCAAACTAGAATCGATGTGACGAGCACGAGCTGAACCATGCTCGGTGTCGGACGTCTATCTCCACATAATTTCTATCCAAAATTCTTATATGATTCATTCTTTTGAGACCCGTATAACCAATTTGCTCATAGTGTTTTATTTTGTTCCCATCTATCGGTGGAACCTAAAATTGATCTTGACACAGTACCAATTAAATTGCTACATTAACATACACATACAACTCGTAGATTTGGGGACTTTTTTTTTTTTTTTTACAAAGAAGATTTTGGGACTCTTGATCTGTAATTTAGACTTTTAGTATAGAGATGGTCTACTTAAATTATGCTTTAAATTTCCCCCAAAAAAAATATGTATATATATATGCTTTAAAATGTTTGGACTATAGTCTATAGATATGAATACAAAGTTGTGTGCCTATATATGTATAGACATAGTAATAGCCGACATATAAAAATTGTACTCAAGATTATAAATGTTTTGGGGTTTCAAAAAAAAAAAACAAATGAAAAGAACACATGAGTTTGATAAGAAATTTGAGAAAGAAAAATAAAGAAAGTGGGCGTGGTTCAAAAGTGTGGGTGCGTATTTGGGTAGTAAAGAGAAATGGGAAAAAAAGAGGGCAACAAATCAAAATGGTCATCTAATCACCCTCCAGCAACTTCATTTCCACACACAAACTCTTTGGGCCTACCCAAAGTTCATGTCTTTTTTTTCTTTTTCTTTTTTTTTTGGTTCTCTTTCGATGAAAATGGTATTTAAGCAATTTGGTGTAATCTCATTGGATTCGAGTCTCTTATAACAGTAGTGACGTGTGTATTTATACCATATATCAGAGATATTAGTTAGATTACTAATTAAGTTTTTTTCGTCAAGGAAACTTTGTTTTGTCAAGCAACTGAGCAACTCGAACCATTTTCAGCATGAGTTCACTTTTCGGTGTACGTACAGTTAAGAGATAATATACAAAATCCTAATTCCCTCATTCTCTTTACCTACGCTTATACTTTTTTACATCTTAGTGATATAGAACTCCACAATCGTAGCAAGTTTTAGAAGTGATAGGTTTGTGTTCTGAATATAGCTATTTTGCTTCTTTTTGCTCTCTTTAGTATATATGTTCGTGTAGATATATTACGATTTCAGACTCACTTCTGATTTTGTTGTGACCAGTTGTTTGCGATTATTGGTAGCTGACAAAGGTAAGGGTAAGGCTGTGATTGAAGCTGCATCAAGAGTGCTGTACACTAGAAGTGCATGCAAATAAAAAGGATCCTAAATCTCTCCGTCAGCTCCCCAAGTTTGGACATCCAGTGTAGATGTTCTCGTGGACAGTTGAACAGAACAGTAGCATGAGTATGATGAATACCCTATTGCCAAGTGGGATCACTTTGGTGAGCTTGACCCTAGTGAGCAAACCTATTTGGTAATCGTTAATTAATCCTCCTTTGGCTTCCCTTCGCGTTTATCTTGCCTAATGCTTCAAAGCTTTTGTTGAAACGTTTTTACACTCTATTAGCAGAGCATTGGGGATTGAAGGGAGTATGAAGATAAGTTCAGGGGACTAATCTCTCTTCACATAAATAAACAACAAACTAATGAGCACATTGTACTATTAATGAAAAGAGAATGAATATAAAGCTTAAAATAATTTGCTAATTCCAAACTTCTACAAAAAACTATAGCTTTCCAATATGCGACTTCTTGAAACAAAGCAATTAATAGGAGACCAATAAAATCAAGAGCATGAAAATAATTTATTTTAAAGTAATTAGAAATATCATTTAACACAACTGTTTTCTTAATATCAGTAGGCTAGACCAAAATTAAACAAAAAAAAGAAGCCAAAAAGTGTTGGTCAAGTTTCCAAGTAGATGAAGCTCTCACTATCACCCATATAGTTCAAGTCAAAATAGTATTTTTTATGAAGCCAAGGGAGTGGCACTCCTTTGATTTCAACCTTTGTCAAGTCATTGCTTTCCAAGTCGTAATACAGAATGTAGAATCGGGAATGCATCTCCAGCGGTGCCAAGATAACCTTGCCGTCTTAAGTTGTACCTCTTACGAACAATACAATGTCTTGGACTAAATGCCTTTGACAAGTCTGCAAAAAAAGAGTCTTTTTCGACCATTCATTTTTCTTCTTCCCAACGTCTTCGAAAACCCATACATCTGCCGAACCCTCATCTTTAAGGTAAGTATGATGGAAAATTGCTATCTTCCCACCATACTCTATAAGATCCGCCCTCATCGTAACTGCAGGCACAACCTGACCAGCGAACATCTCCCTAGGTATTGGGATGATCGTAAACTGTTCAGACCTAATGTCAAAACTCACAACCACACAATTATAATTATCAGGCCAAGCTATATAACGTACTACTGATCCACTGGTAGACCGTCCTTGCGGGAAAGGGGCATGATGAAGATAATTTTCCAGTACTGGAACAACCTTTTTCCACGAACCTCCAGCTTCTAGTGCGAAGACCCAGTGCTCTGACTTCAGATCACCCAAACGTGGCAATCGCGAGGATACCCCAACCGTGCAGACTAGTTTGTATTGATCACTAACAGGGTCGTGTCCGATATAATACTGGGTGTGACGCTTCTTTTGACCTGGTTGAGCTGTGATGTCTGATTTTAAGGCAGGTAAGGTCAAGAGTTGGTTGGTGCTAGGGTTATAGATACACGCCTTTTTTCCAAGGGAGAAACACATCAAGCCACGAACAACGTTCAAGAAGTAGCCTCCCATCCCTGGGATGCTCAAATCTTGGTCGACGACCACAAAACTAGTGTTGTGTGGTGATGATATTGATAACAGTACACGGTGCCCGTCTGCTTTATCCACTAAACACATGTACAGGCGTGGTGGTTGTCGTCGTGTGACCGTAGTAAACAAATGGTTGCAAAAATATCGACAAGAAATAAGGGATGACCACTCCTTGGAGACGCACTTGAACCTCATCAGGGACTTTGTTGGCAATCTCATAAGAATCTCGATCACGAGATCCATGTTCTCACGAAATTCGGCTGGAAACAATGCTAACGAGTTCTCTGCTTTTGCATCCATTATCTTCAACAGTGAATTAAAGAAAAACAAAACAAAACTTAAATCAGTACTTACAATACAAACTTACCCGACCCATTGAGACAAAATATCCAAAGCCACGAATTGGCGAGATTGCATAAACGTGCGTATAAAGGAAGCGTATTCATATATACCTGGGGAATGCTCTGAGAGTCCTCCTGCTCTGACCTCGCTTGTTTTAGATCCACCCTTCTTCTCTTCATCTCTTTCGATCACAAATTTCCAAAAAAAAAATTTATCTCCAAAATTACAACCAAACTCCAGAAATCATTAGGGTTTTGAAGAGAAACCTAGTGTTTATAAGATATCTCTCCCGCGACTCTTTACGGCCATGAATGGAAGAAGGTTTTTAAATGGATTTTAGATGGGAGATTAGCTATCATAATTAATCGTATAATTTATTAGAAACAACCATATTAACCCATAAAGATTTAATAAGATTTGTAGAGCATATTTTTACCATATATCCTTCAACATATTATATGGTAAAAATGTGCTCTACAAATCTTATTAAATCTTTATGGGTTAATATGGTTGTTTCTAATAAATTATACGTTAATTATGATAGCTAATCTCCCATCTAAAATCCATTATGATAGCTAATCTCCCATCTAAAATCTATCTAAAATCCTTTTAAAAACCTTTAAAAACCTTCTGACTATATATCCTTCAACATATTATTTCTTTTGTGAATGGTGATGGCGAACCGCTAGTTCCCTGCAGACCAAATTTCCGGCCAAAATTCCACTTCAGCCGCGGCTGAAGGCAGTTCGTTTCGTCCCTCTCCCTTCTCCCCTGACCCTCCTGACCCTCCCGACCATTCCCCTCTCATATCCCTCTCTGAATTCCCCCCTCTTTCCCCTATCTCATCTTTCTCCTTGTCTCCTCAATCTCCTACTGCTCAATTCGAGCTGGAGAATGTCATTCTTGCTCTTCCTGCTCATCATAAGTCTACTCCAGTGGTTGTGTGTGCTCAAGCTCAAGCAATCCTCAACTCTTACAACCAATCACTAAATCTAAACCCTAGATCTGAAACTCGAGCTACAGTAACACCAGCTAAAACTGCGGCTCAGGCACAAACTGACGGTCTCCTGAGCCCTGTCCAACCAAAAGTTACTCGTATGCTCCTTCCCACTCAGACAAGGTTATCCGCTGTCTCTTCCCAAACTGTTCCCCTGGCTCCGTCTACTACTCTTGTTGCTGTTAATACTGTTACCACTCCAATCCAAAGTACTTGCCCAACCATTGTTGTTCCTATCCCTCTTACCCATCCCTCCTCGCAACCTCTTCTCCTCCCTTCCCCCTCAAAGCAACCTCAGACTACCATCCCTCAACAAACAGAAACTCCCCAGCCCCCCATGTACCCAATCCTAAACCTCTTACTAGCACAACTGCTTCCACTCCATCTGTTACACTAGCTCAAAATCTAAGGAAAGACGCGGATAGGAAGCTCACACGTCCTGCTCCTGCTTCTTATTCGGCTGATGGTATTCCTCGTATAGTCATCCCTGACTCGGTATTTCATGAAGGAGCTGCAATTCATAAGGATTTTATAATTGGTCAGTTCAAAGGTCTACTCCCGACTTACAGACACATTCAAAGTGTACTCAGCCACATGTGGGGCAAAGGACAAAAACTGGAAGTACATTTGAACCACGCTAATAACTCAATGTTGGTACGTCTACCTAATGAATACATACGTACCAAAGTTCTGGAGAAAAAGCTGTGGTACATTGGCGAATGTATGTTTTTGGTGGCGCAATGGACGCTTCTGGTGGTGTCAGTACTGATCTAAACGCAGTACCGATTTGGGCTCATCTAAAAGGAATGCCCTTTGACCTAATGCATCATAAGGGAATAAGCTTAGTGGCAGGGTTAGTTGGTGAGCCAAAGGAAATGGATGACTTCACTAAAAACTTGGTAAGTATTTCTGAAGCCCATGTAAAGGTTGAGAGAAACCTAAACTTACCTCTCCCTTCCTCAGTGGAGATAGTCCGTGATAGTGGAGAGGTTATCACAATTTCAGTTGAGTATCCATGGATTCCACCCTCCTGCTCTCACTGCAAGCAAATAGGTCATGTCATCAAATTTTGTCCATCTGCTAAGTCATCATGGTTAGAAAATAAGTCAACTACTTCGAAGGAGAGTAAAGGTAAAGAGCAGACTAAGCAAGCTTATGTCCCGAAGGGCCCCAAAGAAAGTATACAAGTACCTTCCGAAGAGGGTCCTCAAGCTGGGCCTGTTGCTGTCTGTACTGAGGCTCCTATTGGGTCTACTCAACCATCTCATGTAATCGAACCTGCCCCAGAAACCTTACCACCAACTGAAAGTTCGCCTTCCCCCACTCCTATGGACTGCACGTCTCCATCCCGTAGTCCCTCTCAGCTTGTCTTAGCTAACCCTTTCGCTGTACTATCCTCTTCTACTAACCCCCCTGCTGTAACCACTAACCCTCCACTAGTAACCCAACCTGTGTCCCCTCCTTCACATGCCATGACTCAACCATTGGTCATACTTTCATCTCCCGTGCCTAAGCGTTCAACCACTTCTCCTCCACCTTCTTTAAACTCTTCTCTTCCACCTTCTGGGAAGAATCTCCTGTCAAAGGGAGTGACTTCTCACCTAGCCTAACCCTCTAATCCCATCCTGATGTATATAAAACCCTTTTTTTGGAACGTCCGAGGACTTAATGACCCGGATAAGCATCGACTTTTTGCATCCTGGCTTGCTTTTCATAAGCCTTCTTTTGGTGCTATTATAGAAACCCATATAAAGGAACCAAACCTGAACCGTATTCTGAACCTTACCTGCCCCGGCTGGCATTTTACATCCAATCATGCTGAAGAGGAAAGTGGGCGCATAGTGATCATCTGGAAGTCGCCAGTTACTGTCTCAGTCCTGCACCAATCAAGACATATGATAACTAGTGAAATAACAATTCAAGGCGGCCAGAGGTTCTTTTTCACCGCAGTTTACGCTCCTAACGCGAGTGAAGAACGCACTGACCTGTGGTGTGAACTTATTGGACTTCAACAAAGATTTCACTTTGATACTGTTCCTTGGATGGTGTGTGGGGATCTCAACCAAATAACTCAGCCTGGCGAGCACTCTAGTCCTATGGTTAACCACTTGACAACTAGAATGATTGAGCTGCGAGACTGCCTGTTACAGATGGAATTGGTTGATTTGCGTTACCAAGGATCTCTATTTACCTGGTCAAACAAAAGTCCTGCCAACCCTATTTGTAAAAAACTGGATAGAGCCCTTGTTAACAATGTCTGGCTTACCTCGTACCTGAACAGCGTAGCCTCCTTCTTGGCCCCTGAACTTTCTGACCACTCCCCTTGTCTTATAGACCTTGATACAGCGCTTCCGCAAGCTGGCACAAAGCCTTTTAAATTCTTCAATTTCCTCACCTCCCACCCTCGCTTCCTAGAAACGATCGAAACTGCTTGGATTTTGGCTGGAAATTTATGCCCCCTGGAAACATGTTTGTCAACCCTGTGTGCAAAGCAAAAAATGCTGAAAAGAGAGTTAAAAACACTATCAAGAGAGAACTACTCGGATATACAAAACCGAGTAAGAGAGACTAACCGTTTGCTTCAAGTTGTGCAGGTACAAGCCTTGGCGAATCCAACTACAACTCTTTTCCAGCAGGAGCAAGATTTGCACTCCAAATGGGACCTGTTACGGAGAGTGGAGGAAGCTTATTTTAAACAAAGATCCCGAATCAACTGGTTAAAGGAAGGAGACCTAAATACAACTTACTTCCATCGGATGACATGTATTAGGAATGCATTCAATGCAATCAGGTCTTTCTCTACTATAGCAGGCACTGTTGTTGATGATCCGCAGGAAATGGGAATGATGGCTGTTAGTCACTTCCAGCACATTTTGAGTCCAGCAGTCTTACATCCTCTGGTTACCTCGCTTACTTGGCTCCAAGACTTGATCAGTTATAGGTGCTCGCCTGAAACAAAGCAGTCAATGATCAGAATTTCATCTTCAGAGGAAATTACTAAAGTTATGTTTAAACTAAACGCTAATAAAGCTCCTGGACCTGACGTGTTTACTTCTGCTTTCTACAAGTCCGCTTGGGGGATCATTGGCCAAGAAACCATTTCGAGTATTCTTCAATTCTTCCACTCAGCTTTTCTTCCCAAAGCCACTAATGCCACTACTCTTGCGCTCATCCCTAAGCTACCGGGTGCCTCTCTTGTTTCAGATTTCAGGCCCATTTTCTGTCTTAACACGCTGTATAAAGTTATATCCAAGATACTTGTATCCCGTTTGAAGCCTATTCTTCCTGACCTGGTCCAAAAAAATCAAACTGCATTTATCAAAGGACATTTATTGGTTGAGAATACTCTACTGGCTGCAGAATTGGTAAATGGCTATCATAAGCAGGTGGGACCAAAACGCATCACTATCAAAGTTGACATAGCCAAAGCTTTTGACACAATTAGATGAGAGTTCATTTTTAAATGCTTAAGGGGGATTGAGGTGCCAGAGCTTTACCTGAGATGGCTCAAGGCCTGTGTCTGTACTCCTTCCTTCTCTGTGGGATTTAATGGCTTAGTCCATGGATACTTTAAAGGTCGCAGAGGGTTAAGGCAAGGGGATCATTTATCTCCGTACCTCTTTGTACTGGCTATGAACTGTTTATCTGCAATGCTGGACAAGGCGGCTGAGGATGGAAGAATTAAATATCATCACAAATGCGCAGGGTTAAAGCTTACACACCTTTGCTTTGCTGATGACTTGCTGATATTTGTTGAAGGAACGGCGCTCTCAGTTCAGAATGTTCTCCAGATTCTTAAAGAATTTGAAGATGCATCCGGTCTCGCCATTAGCCTCTCCAAAACGAGCTTCTATACTTCAGGTCTCTCTCAACTGGAAATAGATCAAATTAAAGTCAACTCTGGGATTAGTCATGGCCAGCTTCCAATTAGATACTTAGGAGTGCTTTTGTGCACCAAGAAGCTTACTCTGCTAGATTGTGCTCCCCTAATTCAAAAAGTTAAGAATACCTTCAACGGGTGGTCAACAAAAACCCTCTCCTTTGTTGGTCGCCTCCAATTGCTTAACACAGTTCTAGCGGGTATCACAAACTTTTGGTGTTCGGCCCTGATTCTTCCCAAGAGATGCATAGACATATTGAACTCTCTTTCAGGAGCTTTCCTCTGGAAGGGGACAACAGAAGGGCATCACTCTGCTCGTGTGGCATGGGCTGACGTTACAACTGAAAAGAGACATGGAGGATTAGGCATATGGGATTTGAAAGAATGGAATAAAGCGTGCTTACTCAAACTTATCTCGCTTCTCTTTTTTAGGTCAGGTTCGGTATGGGTAGCTTGGTTCAAGATTTCTGTCCTCTCTGGGAGCTTGAGCAACTTCTGGACTCGGAAGCCAAGCACTCGTCTCTCCTGGTTGAGTGCGACTATCGCTACTCTCTGGCGACAAGGAGGTTGAAGGATCCCACCAGCACGATCGGATCGCCAAGTACGCTTCCAGCAAGAGTTAATCTCCATTCAGTTATCTGACTCACCTGAATCTTATGTCTGGTGGATTGATGATCAACTCAGAGATGGTCACTCAACAGGGACAATCTACAAGGCAATCAAGGAGGACAAACCGTTAGTACCATGGCACAAAATTGTGTGGACTCCAGGAGGTATTCCTAAACACAACTTTCTTACCTGGTTGTTTATGTTGAATCGCTGCCCTACTAGGGATAGGTTGACGAACTGGGGACTTCAGGTCGACCCTAAGTGTCTCCTTTGTGGTTTGGCTGATGAGAGTCGGGATCATCTACTCTTTGAATGCCCCTTCAGCTGGTCAGTTTGGGAGATCATATCTCGGAGATGTAATTTCACTCCCAACCGTTCATGGACGCACACGACTCAAAGCTTACAAACCTTCAGAGGTTCAACAACAGCAAAAAATTACTCTTACTAGCTTGGCAGGCCACGATCTACTCTCTCTGGACTGAAAGAAATCATCGGATTCATCGGAATAGCTTCAAACCGGCAAACCTACTTTTAAGCCAGATCGATCGTTTAGTGAGGAACAAGGCACTCAGTTTCCGTGACTCCAACGCAGCTCTCTCGTCTGATTTGCTAGCTCTTTGGTTTCGAGGTGATACATGACCTTACTGGTGGCTAAACCTAATCTCTCTCAACAAAGAAGAAGACAAAGCAGATCGATGAAATCTAAGAAGACTATCGGGTGGGTGAAGAAGGGTTAATGCCAACCGTTTCTTTCCTGGTCCGATTCTAACTGGTTCGGTTCACTACTTGATTCATTTTGGTTCCTTTTAAACTATGGGTCTAACTAGTTTTATTCTATTCGGGCTTTATTCTTGGGCTTGGGCCCGGTAAACATTTTCATTTCCCTTTTCATTTTAATCTGAATATCCTTTAACAAAAAAAACATATTATTTCTTTTTCTTTTTAACAACATAAATATTGTAATATTAGAATGTTATTTTAAACAAAATTGAAAAAGGAAATATTAGTAAAAACGACAAAATTTAAAATTCTTCATTTCTTTAATAAGCAAATCAAATAAAAAAGAAATATCTTTTATTTTAAAGATGAATAGTTTGAAATTAGAAAAGATGCGTTGCAGTTAAGTCATCCTTTTCAACCTTTCACAAATCAATCATGGCTATATCCACTGTTCAACTTCAGCAATGTTAAAGCCTTTGTCTCCTACTCTACAAAAAAAAACATTATATCGATCAAAGGCAATGGCTAATCATTTATTTGTGACTCTCAAAATCTGATAATTTGATTCATTGAAGTGGAAAACTGTAAGTTATCTTTTGTTTGTATTTAAAACATTAGATTGAATATGATACATACAATAATATGTTGCATACTATACAATTTTTTTTTTATTAATAAGCTTTTGGATTATATGATGTTTGCATAAAACCAATGGTGAATTTTTTTGCCAAAATCTCCAGTATCCAACTTTCATAGAGATGCAGGTAGCTCTACTCAAAAGTTTTTGATGTGAAATATGAAAAGTCATGTTTTGGTTGACTTGGATTTCTTACAAATCTATTATACGTCTATAGATAGTCAGCAGATTTACGTAAACGCCTGCAAGTTGTCACATTTATAGATATTCATAGATTATGGTCAAGTTTTCGCATTTGTGGTAAACTTCAAAAATATAGTTATTAAAATTATATTTAGTCTGCAAAAATCTATAAAATTTGCTTAAACTCTATGCATTTTTGATAGACTTCGTAAATATGTTTGTTAGATTTATATTAGTCTTCGGATATCTATAAATTTTGGTTTAAAATCTACAAATTTATGGTAGACTTCAAAATTATATATGTGAGACATAGGATTGTTATTGGAGAAGTGATTTCTAAATACATATGGAATTGTAAATTATAAAAATCAAAACACATGGATTTTGAAATAACATGTTTTATCCTTGGATTTGAATCATTCTATTTTACATTTTCAAATCAATTCAAATTCATTTAAAACATAATGTGAATTTTGAAATCCAAAAACAAATCATTAAATGAATAACATGAGATTTTAACAAGTATTTGTAAATAATATAACCAATAACACATAATTATGATAAGTATTTTAAAATCAATGATTGAATAACGCATGATTTTTGTTTGGATTTCCAAATCCGTTAAAATCATAGAACCAATAACCCCCTCTATTAGCTAGTGAGATCTATAAACTTTACTTAAAATCTACACATTTTTTGTAAATTTCCAAAATATATTTGTTCGACTTATAGTTAGTCTGCGGAGATTCATACACTTCTAAAGTCTTCATATTTTTTGGCAGATTTGGAATTATAGTAATCTTCACATAAAAACTGAGTTACCTAAGGAATAAAAAGTTAAGTGGGTTATTCTAGTTATTTCTTTATAAAAGGAGGTTATCGTGTATTTTCTCATTTTAGATTATTGTTTTTTGTTTTTGGTTTTTGATTTTTGGATTTTTAGTTTTTGTAATAGATTTTAATGTTTGGTTTTTTAAAAAATAATTACATAAGAAAACAGAATAAAAGAGAAGAATTGTAAGTTTTTCTTAAAATCTCTAATTATGTGGATTTCAGTTTTTTTTAATATTTGTAAAGAAAAACAAAAAACTGATTTTCCTAATTTTTAGGAAATCTATTTAGGGTAAAATACTAAAACTATTGTAGAATCTTCTTACCATTCAAGGCGTTCTTAAGACAAAAGATACAAATACATGTAGAAATAATAATACTCCCTATTATACATAATCACAAACTATTCGTTGGTTCTGGTTCATGTGCTAATTGACTATAAAACCATTATCCTTTAGTTGGTTTGGTTCATTCTGTATGGTCCAAAGCCCTCGGATTTGCATGTAGTTGATCCAAGTCACCATGTTGCTTTTGGTAAAGCATATGGTATTAACAAAAGAATCAAGATCAATAGTTTTTGAAGAATCTGTGAACTAGCTATTTGTATGTTAGAGAACTTTGTTGTGTGTACAAAAGATGGTGTATTTATATACTTTGACAAATTTAAAACGCCTACTGCCTACAAAGTCACAACACAAACAAGGACAAATAGAAAAATTTTAAACTGTGGAAATATAAATTAAAGGCATCTAATATGACATCTAATAAAAAAATATTGCTTTCTTTACTAATCAAATCTAACACGAAGGGAAGTAGCTTATATGAGAAACATCTCTTCATTTAATTAGAAGATAAAGTTAACTAAATTGTATTCTAACATGACATGACATATGTGCAATAAATGTGCATGACAAATAAGATAGTCCCACTCCCACCAAAGACAACAAAAACTTGATTTTATGACTTCTTTAGTCTTTGGTTTGACATTGAGGTTATGACACTTATCTTTTTTTTTAAATGGTATTCAGGGGATGGAGGTAATGATGAGAGACCTTGTGTCTATAATGCCTTCAACGACACTTCCCTTCGTGTTAGATTTGATTAGTAAAGAAAGCAATATTTTTTTATTAGATGTCATATTAGAAAATAAAGTTAACTAAATTGTATTCTAACATGACATGACATGTGTGCAATAAATGTGCATGACAAATAAGATAGTCCCACTCCCACCAAAGACAGCAAAAACTTGATTTTATGACTTCTTTAGTCTTTGGTTTGACATTGAGGTTATGACACTTACCTTTTTTTTAAATGGTATTGAGGGGATGGAGGTAATGATGAGAGACCTTGTGTCTATAATGCCTTCAACGACACTGAGGCCGATCGCTTACTTTTACGTGAGTCGCCCAAGTGTCCTAACACCAAGAAGATGGTCGACTGAACAAATGCAGAATATGAACAGTATGACAATTACCTTATTGCCAAATGGAAGCTTTTTGGATTCCCATGATTAGGTGTAGGTGTATGTGGTGAGTTGGCCAATTTTTTATGAACTGATTCTACTTTGATGTCTCTTGAATTTAGGCTTGCTGATTTAAAGTTGGTGGTTGAGAAGTGCAGAAGAACATGGTTGATTCTGCCATGACAAAGTTAAACCCTTATCTGGATCTTACATACTTATAGTTTGGCCAAGTATATCGTTGGTCATATTTTAGAAAACCTACCAAGATGACAAACTTTAAACCTACCCTTGTGCCAAAATATTTCTTTGGTCACTTATATGTTTAGAAAAATAATCGTTTCTTTTTGTTTTGATATTTTACAAATGGTAAGACCACAATTTGATTTGTTCCATATGTCACGCTTTGGTTATCTTTGGTTGGAATGTGCTCGTTTTCCATGCATTCGAGCTTAACTCGTGTTTCTTACTACAACAACATCAAATTTAGTGTCTTATGATAATGGGTCACCGGTCACAATGGATTGGAAATTTGGCTACACAAGACTCGAATATCATAAGTAGTAGCAAGGACGGAACGTGTAGCAAAATATTGTATTGTATTAAAAAGATTTTTGAAACTTGTACACTACACTTTCTAAATGCATTCATCCTTGCTTCAAGTGCAAACAGAAATAATGTCTTCATACACCAATCCCTTCTCTTGAATGAGTGACCCGTTTTGATGCTCTACCATTTATGTCAATTAGCGCATTTGCCACAAAATCTAATTTTAAATGATAGATACAAACCCCATTGGGAAATTAAATAAACTTAGCAAGCTAGGCAACTAAACAGCATAAACATTTTACTTTGAAAAAGGCTAAAAACTGTAAGGGCATATACAAACCTATAAACAGCATAAACGTTTTACTGTTAAACTGTCTCCCTCAAGGTCCAAAAATAAATAGGCATCTTCTCTTTGGTGTTCTTGATTCATAAACCAAATTAATCCTTTTAACTTAGGCCAACAGTCAATGACAAGGTAAGGTGAATATATTTTGCCACAAGAAACATATGTTCCAAAGACTACGATCACATTCTAGTAAAACGTAATTCAGCTCCTTGTTTGTTTTTGTAGTCTTGGATTGCTTCCCCTTTCTTATCTAAACAGCCCTGTTCTTCTCCTCAATCTCTCTGCCTTTTCTCTTCCCGTATCAATACACAATTGCTTAGAAAACATTTACACACATGATCTTAATAAGTAATAAACCAAAACATCTCAACTTTTCAAAACAATTGTATTTTATTTGAATCCATGATCATTCAAGTGTTGTCTGGCAGTCTCATAACAAGTGATCGAAATATCTTTAAAATATCCAAACAGCGACAATACACTGAGTCTGATGATTTTAAGTCAGTGAAAATAACAGTACTGATATTATGCCAAATACATACAGAAACTGAGAGAGAGCGAGAAAGAGAGACAAAATTCATCCATGTTAATTAAACTACCCAACTTCCACTAATTTACAGTAGATCTAAACCTTCGACTGGTGTCTAGTAATTACTACTGAAACCTGCACGATGCAAAAAACAAAAGTCCACACTAAGTTTCAGAGATCTAACTAAGCTTTTTTTTTTCAGAGATCGAAACAAATAAAGGTTTAGAAAAAAAACTTGTATTTGTTACCTGGGAGATTGTTGTTTCCTGTAGACTACTACTATTTCATTTTTCCGCTTGCGTCAGACTTCCTCCTGTAAAAGAGCACATACGCAGCACCTGACTTCACATCATCTTCGTTTATATGTGATATATGGCTGTCATCGAAGTTATACCACCTATTGTCGTCCAAAAGCTGCAGACCATATTCGTTAATTAAACAAGAAGTAAGAAACTCAGAAGTGGAAACAGATTGAAAAGGTTAAAGTTGTTCGAACTGACCTTGATGTGTGCAGTGTAGTGTCCGCTGCCCATACCACCATAATGATTGGTCAAGGCATAGAGCTCATATAGTTGTGGTTGAGATAGGTTTTTGTTGGCTACATACTTTGTTAAATCTAAGTCATGAATAGGAAAGTTAACAAATGTTTCCAACTTATGCTTCATGGATCTGCTGTATGAGAATCTCTTTAGATGTATGACTAAGACCTCAGGAAGCCTCCACAGATCAAGCTTTTTGCTTGCCTGCCTTCTTTCATTGCATTGCGGACAGAACCTACACAGAGAGAAAGAAAAAAATGATACCACTGATTGATTTACCAACTAAGTAGAAGGTAGTGGCTAAAATCTACTGCAAGAATACAGTGTGTTCAACTTCGATCCGTAATAGACACTAGCAATTTCTCAACATCATTCATCATCTTTCAGTAATGTGTACTTCAACTTTTACCACAAACCAGCAAAAACGAATCTACCACAGCCCACAGGAAGGAAGTAAAAGGAGAAAAGACAGCTTACCACATTTCGTCAGGCACCAAAGGCTCTTCGCGTAGAAACGCCTCCAAACATGCATATAAAGAAAGAGGTTCTGAACGAGCCTTCTTCGTAGCAGGTCCGTATTTGAGTACTTCAGGCAAACTCTCCAGGCAAGTGATATCATACATACCTGAGAGTTCTGGTGCCCAATCCAAATATATAGTCACCGTAGCTGATGATGGTAATTTAATAGCTTCTGCTTCATCGTCTGGCAGATTAATTGTTTTATTGTTTTCATCAATGAGTTGCAGGGATAACTTGGAAGCATTCAATTCGGAGGAATTACTTTTCTTGGCCTTTTTCAGTCCACCAACTTTATCTTCTTCCTCCGAGTTATAAAATCGAGCCGACCTTCTCTCAGGAATGCTGGAATCAGAACTTCCTCTTTTGCCCGCAGATTCTTCCCTCCGAAAAGGTGAAAGCATATTCTGGACGATGCAATGGATTTTTCCTTTGGTGAGCGCATCTCCACGTGAAGCTGATGAGAGAAGAGGCGTTCCACAGGGTTTCAACTGTACTGTACTTTCACGTTCCCCAGCTTTCCTGAAACATGGTACAATAAGATGATAAAGAAGAGAACAAAACAGATGATAAAATATAACCTTCCTCAGATCAGCATTCATCAAGCATTCAAAAATTAGTCAGAAATCAAAGGCTGAAGAAGTGGTGAGGCCACAAAGAATATAGATTTTTGAAGTTGTAAGAAAGTAAACCAACAGATATTGATTATAAAAGCGGAACGTTGTTATCCCAAAGTAATCCAAGAATTAGTTCATACAAAATAGATTGAGATATGTAACTTACTGATCTCTACGGCGGAGGACTAGTCTAAGCAAAGTCGTATTCTCTGAAGATTTTGAAAGTTTGTATGCAGCAAGGTGATCATCGTCTTTGATACTGGACAATGGAGTTAGAGGGTCTTCGAATAATCTATGGATAAAATTATTCCGGATCTGCGAAAAACATATTAAACTCAGTTAAGCCAAAGCCAAAAGACCAACATCTTACTAAAAAAAAACTTGAAGCCACAAACCTCTGCAAGCTTCAGCTCTTCAGTTTGTTTCAAGGAACAAGCACTTGTTAATGCCTGTATCAAGTCTCTGCAACGTCCCTGCTTTGAAACATTGACGGTTATTGTGGAAGGTAAGGCAGTTTTATCACAAGAAAAAACTGTGACTGTTATCGCCCGTGTTGTGTTGAATTGAAGCGGCAAAGACAGGTACATGAAAGGATCAAATGTTACGGAAACCTTGTTGCAGATTGGACAAACCAGTGTTGACTTATATTGCCCCTGTGAGGTGAGACACAGTAGGAGAATGAGTTCCCCACATTGCTAAGAAATTGAAACCAAAACAAAACCAACTATGTATCCTGGGTCTGAACACGAGCTGAAAATCAGTAACAAAATAGAGTAAATGCCTAACAGAAAAGCTGATATATGGTGGATGGTATTAGCACTCAGACAACCGAGATTAGCATAAAGTCTCAATACTAAGTTCAATATGCACAGAGAGACAAGTGATGTACCCATTTAGAACACTGCGTCTCTGTAAAAAGTTGCAAAAGTATTTTTACTAGGACAATCTAACTCTTTTGATATAACTTACTTTCTAAGGAGCCACTAAAAATTAGGAGGGACTGGAATTTCAGTAACTCGTGTCTATTATTTGAGTGACCATAAAACAGATTACTAGACGTTATAGAGTCAAACCAAATGCAAGCCTAATCCATAATACTAGTATAAGTTTGAATGCCCAATATCACAGAGATGAGTTGATAAACCGAAAAGGAATTTCTAAAAGATATGCATCTGACCTGACAAACATCAACAATTATTGAGTCATTACGAGCAATATGATTAGCCCAAAACTCATCAGCAACTTCTTCATCAGGGCGCCCATCTGCGTCTCGAGAATTTATATATGGCTTGTGCTTAACACGATTTAGATCCTCGTGAAGACCATCCAGCAGAAACGCTAAAAGCTCCTGCAATACGAGAGCCCGAATTCCTTGAGTTACAATGCAAATACAGCTTAACGGAAATATCTGGTTAGGCTGACAAACCTGTGAATCATGTTGATTGTACCCACTAAATTGAGGAGCAAAGCGAGCAAGTTTTGCTTTGAAAGGACGGGGTGCAATTGGTGTGCGCCCAGGAGCCCATAATTTCCTGAGTAAGTCACCAAATGCAAGAGCTAACTCTCCCTGTGCACAATGATGATTCAAATGCAGTCAAGTACTGATCTGAAATCAACAACTCATATGTTCAGAGAGAAACAATGCTAGTGATCTACGCAAGAAAATGTCACTGATTACCTACCAAGGAATACTACCCTAAGCAACTGATGATGAAATATTGTTTGGAGATATAACCTACAACTTTTAGTGATATATAATATCTTATATATTCCAACATTATTACAGGTGTATGTAAGATTAAGCCTATCAAGAATGTTTGGGACTAAAGCACACCCCCAAGCATGCAGTACTGCAACCGGGAAACACAAATGACGTCTAAGGCTCTAAGCATACCCATGTACTTAAACCTACGCACACTTTTATGTATCCATCAATTTATGAGTAGCAAGGAACTTACAACCATGCCAAGAGGATTTTGCCAATTTATTTCTTGATGATAGTCTTCTTGAAAGTAACTAGCAAACTCAGGTGTATGGACCAGACACTGTATAGCACTATTCATGAAACAAGTATTCCCGAGATTTAGCAGCCCTGTCAAGCCAGCTGTGGATCCCCTTGTGGTGACACCAGTGCTACTGTATGTGCTATCAAAAGATTGTGAAACTTCTAAACTAACACTTCTGAATGCGTTCCTGCTTGAAGAGAACCCTCCTGCAGCTGCCAAGCTTGATTTAGAAGGCTCAATGAGAATAGAAGTAGAGTCTTCATCCACCAATCCATTCTCTTGGGCAGATCGAATGTGAGCACTTGACAATGTACCATTGATGTCAACCACCTCCACCAAAATCTGTTATTAAAAATGACAGATACAAAATGAGTAGGAGACTAAATGAGTCAGTAAGGATACCGAACAAGATAAACATTAGAGAGCATCTAAATCTTAAGCTTAGGCTAACTAAAATACTGGACTGAAGCATAATCATTTCAATTTCAAATGTTGCCCTCGCGGTCAAAATTAGCAAAAGCCAAAACCTAATAGAAATAAGAACTCGAGCTAACTTAATACTGGAGAAATGTAAATGCATTATCCATTCTGTCCTCGCAGCAATTGGCCAAAAAGATATGCAATAAACTTGACATACCCAGAAACAATGTCAGAAAACTATTACAGAAGTTGAAGTAGCATATTACAGATAAAATTTTAAGGGAAACCAAAAAAAAAAAGAACTGAACTCACATCCTGATCCATTTGTAGGTTGGCATCGTCCAGTGTCTTATCTAAGTCATACATCAAAGAATGTTTTTGGTGGCCATAGTAATCCCAAATACGTACCTATACGATGGAAAATGCTCATGTAAGAAAGAGAAAGGGAAAGAAAAGAATATAAAAAGTATCATTCAAACGGATGTTTGATAACATAGGGATATCAGATCTTTACATGCTCTAAGTTGAGGTCAAAAATTTCACAGGCTCTTCGATGGAGCTCTCTGATAGTTTCCTGCACAACAAAGTTTTAACAGTACAACGAGGTAGCTGAGTAAATGAGTTCAGATTTTAAAGTAAAGGACCATGAAGAAAAAGAACTGAAAAGGGGATGTACTTTTTTACTAATTCTTATGGCACTGTGGTCACTTTTGGGCATCAGAAGTAGCTGAAGACGTAAAGGGTAAACCTCCACAGCCAACTCTGTTTGAGAGAGACCTGAGCTAATGACTCTCCGCGCCAAAGTTGGACCACCCCCATACCTTGTAAAACAGAAGCAACAATCCATATGTACTATATCATCACTTATAGTGAAAAAATCCATAATACAGTGATGTAGTAAATAAGAAACCCAAGGAACTTCGTTATAAGTTTCATATTAAGCATAAGCAACTAAAAAACACCAGATGCATACAAAATGAGCTTGGTAGAGGTACATGATCTAAACTTGACCCAACATACCTAAGATAACCAAGAAAGTCGAACGCACTAGAATAGACATAGAAATAATGTAGCCCACACAAGATGAAGAGATGTAAAGTTTCATAAATGTTCCATTCTGCTACCCTTAAAACTCACCATGAACGCAATTGGTTCCACACTTCTTGAGGGAGCAAAACATAGTCGCGGCCCTCCTGGAGTGTTTCAATGATCTCACTGGTATTACTAGTGTCCTCCAGTGAAGAATCATAGATCAAATCAGAGTTATCAATCCTAGAAGGCTTCTTTAGAGTGGTTGAGCCAGCAGAGTCGCAATGCTCTGAGAGTGAAGACCCATCATTTGTGTTGCATGGTTGGTCTTGATTAACATACTCAATCCATTCTTGCCACCATCTGGTACAGAAAAAAAAGTAACAACAGAGAAATTGTTCTCAAAGATGACACTCAGCAGAATTATAAGTACCATAAGAGAAAAATCAAATCCCTGCAATCTCTACAATACCCCATAAACGTGAGTCAACAGCATTGCTTTACGCAACCATAAAAGAGAGTTCTTGGGAAAACGTTCTGAAATGCTGAAAACTACTCTCAGGAACTGATAAAAATGAAACCCTAACTAAGGAAAGCAAAGTCAAAAATGGCGAAGAGATAGATACAACTCTCAGGGAAATTATTTGATAAACACATCATAAACAACAAAGCTAGAAGTGGAAACAATAGGCGAGCGAAATCAATCAAAGACTTTGACATACCTCTGAGTGATGAGATAAAAGGTATCGCCTTCTTTGCTGTTAGCCTCAGCAGCAATAGCAATGTCTCTAATAAAAACTCGCTCTTCCTCGGGAGACAGATCCGTGCTGCTACCGCTGCTTCCCATCGACACCTCCGCCATATCTCTCTCGTAAAAAATTAGGAAACCTAAATTCCTATTCAGCTTAAGTCGGCTTTTTTCGCGAATTCGGGGAACGAAATCTGAGCTGATAAAACGCGGGTGATGATGATGATAGGTCGAACAAACCGTGCTTCGCCGTACGCCTCCGTCGAGAGCAAGGCGGTGGCTAAGATAAACCCTAACGGTTTTTTTAATTTTGGTGGGGGGACGGAGGAGAAAGAATACTAGAGTGAGCCGCTCGCTAACAAAAGTCTCGAAGGAACCTCTCTCTCTCTCTCTCTCTCTCTCTCTCTTTCTGTAACACACAGACACAGATCCTTGCTGGCTTGGCTTGGCTCCTCGAATACTATCTATTTTTTCGAATTATTTTCCACAAAATTCCACAAGTTTTCTAATTGTTGGAATTTGGAAAAGAGTAATTTTTAATTTCAAATAGTGACTGAAAATATAAAATTCACATGACCCAAAAAAAGTTAAAATAAGGATTTAAAATTAATTTTGGATTTAAATTTTTAAAATAAAAAGTTAATTTTTATTTTAAAAAAAAATGTTGGATTTTTTTTTTTTTTACTTTTTACATTTCTATAAACTAAATATCTAGAACATGTGTGGAAAACTTTAAACAATATTAGTTAGGGTATTATTATTATTAAATTTCGTTATTACAGTAGTCTGAATTGATTGGCACAATTGGATCAAGAAACATCAACTAAGAGCATGTGCATCGCACCGTCCTTCGTCTGTCCTACATAATTAAAACGATTAATTTAAATCGAAATCATAGATTATACAAAGAAACGTTCCTAAAAACGGGACAATTTTTATGCGTCCCTCAGGACACGTGTCATCCTGTAATAGGATGTTGTTTTATTTGTAGGGTGAAAGAAAAAAAAAACTCGACGGATCAATTCATTTTATCTTTCGCACTCTCTCTCTTTACTCTCTCTGTATCGCGACGGCGATTAAACAAAAACTTTGGATCGCCTCCATCAAAGTGAAGATTTTGCAACGCGAAGGCCTCACTTAGTGTATCATCTTCCAAAATATCCAATTGTAAGAGGTATGTGTTGTAAATTCAAGAACGATTTTGATGTATTCTCGATTTAGGGTTTTTATGATTTTTTTTTATTTAGGGTAAAGGGAAATTGTTTGGGGGATTCGATAGAATAGGGAAATTGTTTGTGGGATTCGATAGATTAGGGCAATTATTTGTGGGATTCGATAGATTTGAGAAATTTTTTGTGGGATTCGATTTAGGGTTTATGTTCCTTTCGCGATTTAGGGTTTCGGGAATTTGTTTGGATAGTTTACTATGTGTTTTTAGATATATGATCTCTCTGATTTTTGTTTCGATTTAGGGTATTGGATTATTTTTTTGGTATCGATGGTTGAGTGTGTCAATTTTTTTGTTATAATTAGGTTTTTGGTTTATGTTTATGGGTTTACCTAGTTGACTCTCCGAGTTTATGGCTTTGTCTCTTAAGATTGTTGTCAGTTTGTATTGATTATGTGGACAATGTATCATGAACATTAGTATACAACTCATGCTCTTTGCTTATTACAGGATATCAGAAGAGAATTAGGAATATCTCTGTTTGGTGAAAAGACGCAGGAAGAAGCAGAGCTACCAAAGGTTTGTAATAAGATAACATGTGGAATGATTGATGTAGCGAAACGTTTGTTCGATGAAATTGGGAACCAGAGAAATTTGTGCTCCTGGAACTCAATGATTGGTAGTCTAGCTACTCACGGGAAACACAACGAAGCTCTTGAGCTTTATTCACAAATGTTGTTGAGCATTTTTTGTTTTGTTTCTTCTTCAGTTCAAATGCATGTTGATTCCTCTGTTCTTTAGAGTTCTAACACTTATGATTTTTCTATTGGTACTTTAGCGAGAAGGAAAAAACCAGATGCAGTGACATTTGTCGGGTTGCTGCTAGCTTGTGTTCATGGTGGGATGGTAGTGAAGGGACAAGAATTGTTTAAGTCCATGAAGGAAGTTCACAAGGTTTCGCCAAAGCTAGAGCACTACGGATGCATGATCGATCTCTTGGGACGTGTTGGGAAGCTGGAAGAAGCATGTGATCTCATCAAAACAATGCCAATGAAACCAGATGCTGTTGTATGGGGAACTCTTTTAGGTGCTTGTAGTTTCCATGGAAATGTTGAGATTTATCAGTTTCTTGATGAAATTTTCAGATTCACTTTGTCATTTTCTTATGTCTATAATGTTAATGTTATATGTTTTATTTTAATTAAAACTTTAATATCTTTTTACATATTTATTTAAATAATTAATTTTTTTAATTAAAAATACTATTATTTTTTCCAGAGGACCAACTGTAAAGGACACCAATGTTCATACAAAATTTAAAAAATTCTCAAAATAAAAATAAAATATTTGAAGGACCAAATATCAGTCCTAACCGATGCACATGCCCTAATAAATAAATTTCTCTTTGTAATGATGCGTACATTAAATTATTATTAATGCGTAGTACATTAACACTTTGAGATATTTATTTTCAGATTATTAATTAAATTGGTGGCCTCTGGTCAAATCACTCCATCTCTCTCTCTCTCTCTCTCTCTCTACAAATAAAAAAAAGTAAGCTCTTTTTCGCGAATCTGAGTTCTCTTCCTCGTAAGACGAATCCAATCTCTCTTCGTCGAGCTCAGGTAAGACCTATTGAAGAAACAGAGGATCAAAAGTTTTCTGTGTGTCTTATTGATATTCGATCTCCATACATATATATTCACAAAAGCGTATCTGTACCAATCATATCTCTGCATATTAAGGAAACTAATTAACTCAGCTGATCACGAGAGATTCACGAACAACTTGATGACCAAGTCTTCTTAACCATGTGTGAACCGTAAGATAATCGGATCCATCTCCAACACCCCCCCTCAAGTTGGAGCATACAGGTTTTGTATGCCTAACTTGATACGAAACCTCGCAAAAGAATCTCTCCCAAGTGGTTTTGTAAATATATCGGCTAGTTGATAGGCAGTACCCACATGCCGAAAGGTGATATTGCCACGAACAAGCTCGTCACGAACAAAATGACAGTCAATCTCTATGTGTTTGGTCCGTTCATGAAAGACCGGATTGGTAGCAATATGAATAGCCGACTGACTGTCACAACACACAACCATCGGTTGATCATGACGCACCCCAAGTGTAAACAACAACTGTTTCAACCATTTTAATTCAGAAGTAAGAAAAGACATCGCACGATATTCCGCCTCTGCAGAAGACTTGCTCACTGTGTCCTGTTTTCTTGTTTTCCAAGAGATCGGTGAGTCCCCTAGCTGAACAATAAAACCGGTTACGGATCGACGTGTGAATGGACATGTTGCGTAGTCAGAGTCGCACCAACCAGTGATTTGAAAACCTCCATTGCTACGAAGCAATATACCTTGTCCCGGATCAGATTTCAGATATCGAACAATACGAAGCGCCCCATCCCAATGTGCCTCACGAGGTTGCTGCATAAACCTGGCTAACATGTGCACCGAAAAAGCAAGATCAGGTCTTGTCACAGCCAAATAAATCAAACGGCCTATCAGCCGGCGATACCGCTGTGGATCAGGAAGAAGTGGAGAAGTATTCATGAACAAATCATGAGTTTGCTCTAGAGGAAATGCCGCTGGTTTAGCACCCATCAAACCAGTTTCAGATATGATGTCCAATGCATATTTTCGTTGACAGATATAGATGCCGGTGGCGTTTCTAGCAACTTCTATCCCCAAAAAATATTTCAAAGGCCCCAAATCCAATCTCTCTTCGTCGAGCTCAGGTAAGACCTATTGAAGAAACAGAGGATCAAAAGTTTTCTGTGTGTCTTATTGATATTCGATCTCCATACATATATATTCACAAAAGCGTATCTGTACCAATCATATCTCTGCATATTAAGGAAACTAATTAACTCAGCTGATCACGAGAGATTCACGAACAACTTGATGACCAAGTCTTCTTAACCATGTGTGAACCGTAAGATAATCGGATCCATCTCCAACACCCCCCCTCAAGTTGGAGCATACAGGTTTTGTATGCCTAACTTGATACGAAACCTCGCAAAAGAATCTCTCCCAAGTGGTTTTGTAAATATATCGGCTAGTTGATAGGCAGTACCCACATGCCGAAAGGTGATATTGCCACGAACAAGCTCGTCACGAACAAAATGACAGTCAATCTCTATGTGTTTGGTCCGTTCATGAAAGACCGGATTGGTAGCAATATGAATAGCCGACTGACTGTCACAACACACAACCATCGGTTGATCATGACGCACCCCAAGTGTAAACAACAACTGTTTCAACCATTTTAATTCAGAAGTAAGAAAAGACATCGCACGATATTCCGCCTCTGCAGAAGACTTGCTCACTGTGTCCTGTTTTCTTGTTTTCCAAGAGATCGGTGAGTCCCCTAGCTGAACAATAAAACCGGTTACGGATCGACGTGTGAATGGACATGTTGCGTAGTCAGAGTCGCACCAACCAGTGATTTGAAAACCTCCATTGCTACGAAGCAATATACCTTGTCCCGGATCAGATTTCAGATATCGAACAATACGAAGCGCCCCATCCCAATGTGCCTCACGAGGTTGCTGCATAAACCTGGCTAACATGTGCACCGAAAAAGCAAGATCAGGTCTTGTCACAGCCAAATAAATCAAACGGCCTATCAGCCGGCGATACCGCTGTGGATCAGGAAGAAGTGGAGAAGTATTCATGAACAAATCATGAGTTTGCTCTAGAGGAAATGCCGCTGGTTTAGCACCCATCAAACCAGTTTCAGATATGATGTCCAATGCATATTTTCGTTGACAGATATAGATGCCGGTGGCGTTTCTAGCAACTTCTATCCCCAAAAAATATTTCAAAGGCCCCAAATCCTTCATATGAAAACAAGAAGACAAATAATCTTTGAAATCCTGAGTCGCCTTTGGAGAGCTGCCCGCAATGATCAAATCATCAACATAGATCAAGATATTGATGTGAACAAGACCTCTCGTGAGAGTAAACAGAGAGTAATCAGAAAGAGACTGCACAAACCCATAGCTCTTCAAAGCAGTTGTTAACTTCTCAAACCAACATCTGGGAGCCTGTTTTAAACCGTATATAGCTTTGTGAAGTCGACATACCTTGTTAGGATGAGATGCACCAAATCCAGGAGGCAATTTCATATAAACCTCTTCCTGCAGATCACCATGTAAGAACGCATTGTGGACATCCATTTGATGAATTTCCCAGTTACGTTTTGCAGCAACATCAAGAAACAGTCGAACAGTCTCCATCTTTGCAACCGGTGCAAAGGTTTCACCATAGTCTTCACCCTCTTTTTGTTTGTTGCCAAGAGCAACAAGACGAGATTTATAGCGTTCGACCGAGCCATCCGAATTATGTTTAACTTTGTAGACCCACTGACACCCAATAGCTCTTTTTCCAGGAGGTAAATCCACAACTGACCAAGTCTTATTTGCTTCTTGCGCATCAATCTCAGTAGTCATAGATTGATTCCATCGTTTGTCTACCACTGCCTCTTTATACGAACGTGGTTCTCGAGCAGTTGCAATTGCGGCCATATAAGCAACATGAGACCCTGAAAAACGCTTCTTTGTATCTTGATTGGAGATTGGATAGCGTACCTTATCAGAAACTTCACATTCAGCGGAGTTGACAACAAAGTCTTTCAAAGTCACTGGTGGTTCACGTTTCCGTTGACTCTGTCGAGGAGGAGGCAGAGCCGGCGGAGCAACAACAGCGACGGACGGTGGGGGTTGTCGTGAAGGTTGAGGCGGAGGAGCGGGAATCGGCACCGGAGAGGAAGAAGAAGGTGTCGAGGAAGCTGTTGACGAGGAGCCTCGTGGATCATGTGTCGCCGGCAAGGAAGAATCGGGAATCGGCAATGGAGATGAATGAGCATCGTGTGACGTGGGAGCTGGGTTGTCATGTGGGCCAGAGCCTGTTGAAGTTGGGCCTATTAAATTTAATGGACTTACTTGTAAAGGCTGTTCATGGTCTCCAAATGGGCCAGGAGAGTGAGAAGCCCATAACTGTGGATTGTCTTCTTCATTCACGACTGTGACCGACGTAGAAGACCTCGAGGAGAAGGGAAATTCAACCTCCGAGAATACAACATCTCTGGAGACAAAAAATTCTGCTGCTTCTATATCAAATAATCGCCATCCCTTCTGACCGTGTGGATAACCCACAAAAACACACCTCCGACTTCGCGACTCAAATTTGTCACCGTGACGTCGCGGATTATATGCATAACAGAGACTGCCAAAAACCCGTAAATGCTCATAAAGTGGTGGTTTCTTATGAAGACGTTCATACGGAGTCTGATTGTTGAGCACTGGACTCGGCGTCCTGTTGATTAAGTAAGCCGCCGTGAGAACACATTCCCCCCAAAACTCTAATGGAAGATGTGCTTGAAACCGTAATGCTCTCGCGACATTGAGGATATGCCGGTGCTTTCTTTCAACTCTCCCATTCTGTTCCGGTGTATAAACACAGGAACGTTCATGAACTATGCCTTGTTCGTGAAAGAATTTTGTCATAGACAAAAATTCCAAGCCGTTATCACTACGTACGGTTCGAACGTCTTCACCAAATTGACGTTTCGTGAAGGCAAGAAAATTCTTTAAATGCCGAGCAACCTCTGTTTTGTCAACCAACAAATACAGCCATACACCCCTTGAGTAGTCATCGACTATTGTCAAAAAATACTTAGCTCCAGAATGAGATGTTGTCCGGTAAGGTCCCCACAAGTCACAATGTATCAATTCAAAGATGCGCACTGTTTTATTCAAACTTAAGGGAAAAGACTGTCGAGTTTGCTTAGCACGAAGGCATACATCACAAGCTTTATTCAAATGCATAGAAGAAACAGAAATAGCAGGAAGTTGACACACAACTTTCGCCGAAGGATGTCCCATGCGACTATGCCACAGCTCATATTCTTTTTCCTCCTTTGTAGTGACAGATGCCGCAAGCTCCATACTGCGAAAGTGAAATGTCCCACCCGCTCTAGTACCCATCCCAATCACCATCCTCGAAGTGCGGTCCTGGACCACAAGAAAGTGATCAGACATTTGCAAAACACATCGATTCTCATCCATCAATTGACCAATTGAAATCAAATCTGTGTGAAAGCCTTCTACATAAAACACAGACTGCATGACCAGATCAGATCCTAATTTAACGGTTCCTTCCTTGACAGATACTCGTTCTCTACCATCAGCCAAAATAATTAAAACTGGAGCCATATCTCTTATATTTGTCAAAACATCTAAGTTCCCCGTCAAATGATGAGAAGCCCCTGTATCCATAATCCAAGAGGGATAGATAGACTTACCCGTTAACTTCTCTGTAGAGGGACCCTTTCCAGCATTAAGAATCTTCTTAATAGTTTGCCACTGATCATCGGTCAAGCCGCTTACACCATCACGATCCTGATCCGTGATCACATGATTAGCTTGGTGAGTTGTGTCGATGTGCGGAACACTCACACAGTTAGCATAAGCATGAGAACCACGACCTCGACCTCCACTAGAACTTGCTCCTCCGCGACCGCGACTCTGCAAAGACCGGCTACGCGGACGGTCACCCCACCATTCTGGATATCCAATGACAGCATAGCACCTGTCAGAGACATGGCCAGTCCGGTTACAATGTTTGCATACAACACCCTTGTCTTTATCATCATTCCGGGGTTGAGAAAATCCCGTACGAGACCGCAGCTGAACAGCAAAGGCACTGACATCCGGCTGAACCTCCAACGCCTTGGTACCATTCAGAATCAAATCTTCTTCTTGCCTCACCAGATTATACACCTCCTCCAATGATGGGACCGGGTTGCGAGAGACAAGACTCGAACGAACCGTACGGAACAAAGTATCATCAAGACCAAAAAGGAATTGTTGAACCTTGTCTTCTTCACGATCTCTTTCTTGAAGAGTAGCAAGATCACAGTCACATTTGCCGCATTTGCAGACACGCAAAGGACGAGAAATTGCCATGCTATCCCAGATCTTCGTTAGCTTTCCATAGTACGTTTCGATAGACAAACCTCTTTGTTTGCAGCTTGCAAGCTCAACCTTGATCTGCTGTAGTCGTGGTCCATTCATCACTGAGAAGCGTTTCTGCAAGTGATCCCAAAGATCCTTAGCGACATCTCGATGTGAGATGTTGGACTTAAGCGCAGGATCAATTGTCATCTTGATCCAAGACACAAGAAGTGCTTGAATAGTCCACCAGTCTTCATAATCCGAAGATCCTTCGTCAGGCCGAGGAATTGCCCCCGTAAGAAAACCAAATTTTTTGCGAGAACAAAGCGCCGTCTTCATTGCGCAAGCCCACTCGTCGTAGTTATCTCCCTTCAACAATGGATGAGAGATGACAGCCCCTGGATTATCAGCAGAGGTCAGATCATAAGGTGAAATCGTTCGCCTTACTTCAGTCGTGTTCACGGCATGATTGCCGTTCGGATTCGCAGCAAGGTTGCTGTTCGGGTTCGTCGGAAAATTTCCGGTTTGAGGAATACCGTCCACCATCGTCGTTCAAAAGAAAAGAAAAAACGTTTTTGTTTATAGAAATGATTCAGGCTCTGATACCATGAAGAAACAGAGGATCAAAAGTTTTCTGTGTGTCTTATTGATATTCGATCTCCATACATATATATTCACAAAAGCGTATCTGTACCAATCATATCTCTGCATATTAAGGAAACTAATTAACTCAGCTGATCACGAGAGATTCACGAACAACTTGATGACCAAGTCTTCTTAACCATGTGTGAACCGTAAGATAATCGGATCCATCTCCAACACCTATATGGCTTTTCTTGGTTTTTGTTTACTCTCTCTCTTAATCTGCTTTCGCTGATTCGTGTCCGATCATCTTTGTCTCTCTGCTTCTTTGCGCTTATCGTTTCTTTTTTTATGCTCTTCGAAGTATTGATCTGTTACATATATCTTTCTTGGTGTCTAATTTTAGGCTTTAAGGTAGTGTAAAATACGATCGTTCTTGAAATTGGATTCAAGAAAGTGACAAGCTTCAGAGGATTAGGATGAAAGAGACGGGCCATTACGTGCCACCACCTTATGTTCCATTAAGACAGTCAGATTCTGAAGCTGAAGTCAAGACCGCTACTTCAAATCTGGAAATTGCTGTTTCTCAAAGCTCAAAAGATGATGATCCGAGACAATGGTCATCTGGTATATGCGCGTGCTTCGACGATATGCAGAGCTGTATGCTACTTCCAAACCTTCATTTTACTTGAGGAACCAATTTTTTTAAAGGTGCCGCTTTGAATTGACCTGTCAGATATGCCTGCCTATGTGTTTGTGGTTCTAGTTAGTAGTTCTTGCTGAGGTTATTTTTTGGTTAGAAGCATAACCATTTGCATTTCTTGAATAGGTTGGTTGGGAAAGAAACTTAAGTTTAGGTGTTACAAGCTTTGGTGCAGAAATTTTTTTCCACGATTTATTTGCTTGAGCTTTCCTTGTGCTACTTACTTCTCTTGGACATGATTATGTTTCCTTGTTTTTGGTAAAGATCATCATCATCTAGACAACTGTTTTGAGAGCAACTTTAGAACTTACTGCGGTTTGTTTTGGATGAACAGGTTGTATAGGTTTGTTCTGTCCATGTTATATCTTTGGCATAAACGCCGAGTTTTTGGGGTCTGGAACATTTGCAGGACCCTGCTTAACTCATTGCATTTCATGGACTTTGGTCAACACCATTTGCTGCTTTGCAACAAATGGTGTGTTACTCGGTCTGCCAGGATGCTTTGTATCATGTTATGCTTGCGGATACCGCAGGTCATTAAGAACCAAATATAATTTACAGGTACGAATGACTCAATGGACACGTATGCTTCCATTTGGTCTGTGCTGCGTTTCTGACTGATCTAACAATCTTTGATACAGGAGGCTCCATGTGGGGATTTTGTAACACACTTTTTCTGTCACTTGTGTGCCATTTGCCAAGAATACAGAGAGATTCAAGGACGTAGAAGTGGCTCATATCCTCCCAACATGAAGATGGCTATCACTGATGCCCCCTTGGCTCAAACCATGGAATCAGCTAACTGATCACTTTTTTCCCCTTGATTTGTTCAGTTTCTATTGTACAAGACATTTTTCTTGGCATCGACTTTTGCTATGTATTTGAGAAGTTTGATGAGTAAAGTAACTTTGAGTTGTAAGTTTATCATAGATAGAAGGAAAAAAGTTTGATTTAGTAAGGTACATATGTTGCTCTTGTCGTGAAGACTTATATTATATATTTCTTCAATAGTGTTTCGAAACGTATTCTCTAAAATAATGTTCAATAAAATAAGGTACATCCCCGTACGTATATAGTTTTTTTATTTTACATATTCCATTCAACAAAATCCAATAAGTTAGATCAGACCGTGCGGTCGTGTATTTTCTTCTCTCTTGCTCCTGTGTAATTAAAAAGTCTCTAGTCTCTCTCCTCAATACAAGTCACAACATGTCTTTCCAACGTAATGTATCACCAGTTCCACGGTCTGGTTTGTGATTTAGCTGCAAGATGTAGCGCCATTGAACCACTGCTACTGGTTGGACCTTTGCAGATACCGAGTCTGATGATGAAGGAAGCTGTGCAGCCTTTCTCTAGGCCTTCGCTTTCTATCCACATGTATCCTCCCATTAGCCCCACGAACCTAACCAGAGACACCCCACAACAAAAGCTTACCCTTTAGCTATTTGTGATACCATGTGCTTAATAACTTATATGTACTTTGGGTCGTTACCGTTTGCAGAGAGCTAGCCCGAGTCCTCCACCAGAATGGTTCCTCTGAGTTCCAGTCCGAGGCTGTACAAATTTGGTGAAGAGCAAAGGAATGTCTTGCGTGTGAATTCCACACCCTGTGTCCTTCACCTACACCAATATTGTTACATTTAGGACAAGAAGCTTAACTTTCTTGTTTCAATAATATGTAGATTAGGACTAACCTGCACGCATAGGTAGAAGTGACTGTCACTGAGAACTGGAAAGAATTCTGGAGATGGTAATTCTTGTAAGGACTCAGGTTTCATGATAGAGGCAATTATGGAGATGTAGCCTTCCTTGGTGAATTTCACAGCATTGCCCATGATGTTGAGAATAGTCTGCATCAGACGTTTCTCATCACCAATAGCATAAGTTGGTAAGTCTGCAGATAGAATCAGATTCGTTGATAGTTTCTTCACTGATGCGATTGGCTTTATGAGAGAGATGACCTGCAGATTCAAAGCGCCCATGTTATTGTTATGTAAGACATATAATGGACTTCACTGGTCAACCTGCGGTATTTAGTTACCTCTTCAAAGATCGCTTGGAGACTGAATGGTTCATTTTCCAAGAGTAAGCTCCCATCTTCCAATCTCGAAAGATCCAGGACGTCGCTGATGAGCGTAGCCACAAGATTGCTGCTTTTCAGTATCGTCTCAATCATAACTCTCTGCTCTGGAGACAGCTCAGTCTCAAGGAGGAGAGAAGACAGAGAGATGATGGCATGCATTGGTGTCCTCATCTCGTGGTTCATGACAGCGAGGAAATCATTTCGAGCATGTACTGCCATCTCTGCCTCTTGACGAGCCTTGTCTAAAGCAAAATTCTGCTCCATAAGCTGGTCTCGAGCGTGCATGGATTCCTCCAAAATTGCAGCGTGTGAGAGAGCCACAGCCACCTAAATGAAGTGAGAGCCAGGGGACAAAACCAAAAAACAATTAAAAGGCTGGTAACGCAACTTGGTACACAACCAAACATATGTACAAGTGAAGAGATGGACCTGATCCGCCACATTTTCTACGAGTTCTAACTCATGGTCTCTCCATTTCCTTGCACCATCAGTTGGGAGAATCAGGACCATGATAGCATAACCTTTGCCAGAGAGATCCGACCAGTCACCGCCTTGGAAATTTGAGAGATGTAAAAGAGGTACACGGACAGAAACAACCTCGGGAGGTGAATATCTCCCAACAGGAGGCCCAATCTTAGCCAAAGGACAAGTATGAGGAATGTGCATCGCTTGAGCGCTATTGAAGAGTTCATTAATAATGGGCAGATTAATAGGGACACTGCTTCCAACTTGTATTTTGTGGCTCAAAGTATGAGAAAGCTGCAAATAAAGACCACTCTGAGAAGGCATCCACAAGGCACATTCCTCGAGGCAAAGAGTTTTACCAAGCTCAACGAGAGTGGTTCTTAGAATAGTATGTCTATCAAGCGTTCTTCTAATCCCATGAGTAAGCATCCTAACATGCCTACCAGTCTCCTCTTGCGTTAGTATAAGACCCATTTCTCTGTCTAGCTCATCAGCTTTCTTCTTGAGAAACAGTTCCCGGTTCTTGACACTGAGAAGATCAGGAATAATATGAACCAACATCAACGCGGTCGCACACGAGACAACAGCGCAGGAGACTTTGGCAATAGTCATGACGATAGCAACAACTTTGGAGTGCATGAAGAACATCCAAAGGTTGATGAAATGTGTAGCTCCACAGAGAATGATGAATGCTCCAAACTGCATGAGGACCCATTTGTAAGGGAAGAAAGCAGACTTCTGGACGAAGTATATAAGCTCGAGTGGGATAGAGAAGTATGCAAGAGCGATCAACGCATCGGAGATGTATTGGTACTTCACTAACAGATCATCTTGATTCACATGCGTCTCAAAACAATCGCATTCCATTTTCGTTGGAGCTTTGACCTCTGTTGTTGACCTGGTCAACAAAATCACATATTCAAAGAAGAAAAAATTGAAGATATCATCAGCTCAAGTTACGTTTTGAGGAGGACTTGACTAGATTTGGACTAGAGTTACAGGGAATGAAATCGATGCTAAATCGATCTAGAAATTTATAAATCTACAAAAATGAATTTGATTCCGATCAGACGAAAACGTTACTAAAGCCAAGCAGTGAAATCAATCGTTGTAAATAGATAGATCCGATCATGTACCTGGAAGAGAAGGATTCATAGCGGCGGAGCTGTTGGTGGTGGTGTGAGCCTCATAGCTTTGGGGCAAACGAAAGATGAAAAATAATTTATAGTATAAAAAAAAAAACAGAAAGTTCAAGTTCGTCGTCTCCAACGGATCCGAGCTTATGAAGAAAGAACTTGACGAAACGAAGCGTACAGTGATAAAGAAAGAAGAAGGAACCAATGAGCTAAAGCATTTTTTTATGTTTTGCAATGGGGGAAGTTCACGTGTTCATGCCTACTTGTTACATTTAAAAATAAAATGATCACTTTCTTTTTTCTTCTGACAAATAATAAATTAATCGAAAAGTGAGCTCAGGTTCATGAACCTGAGTTAACAAAAAAGCTAATCCAAATCTCTCTCCGTCAAACTCAGGTAAAGAGGCACTTTTGTCTCGGTAAAGTTTTGAGCTAATGGAGTTTGTACACACCAACTTTTGCAATGTAATTGTGAAGTTTGATCCGTAATGCAAAACTTTCTAAGGTTATAAGTTTATAAAAGGTTAAAAAAAAAAAAAGTTACAGCATTCGGATTCTACATCTGGAAACAAACAAAAAAGCCGGACAACGGGTAAATATAGCTCTATTGGATATTACTTTGATGATACCAAAGAGCAGGGTATTTATTCTTTACATACAAAAAGCCTAAGAGGAGAGAAGACCAGCGGAAATATGTTTCAATCCTCTCAAAAAGTCTTTTTAAGTGGTCACAAGATGAGGAGCTCCTGATCGAGGTAGGACACACGAGTATGTTACATACTTTGCACTGTCTAGAAGCACGACGACAAAAACTCGGGACAGTGATTTTGGTCCCCCAATCATCCCTTCTATATCTCCGTCACCACCTTCTCTCGGATCAACAAGCACAGATACAACCACTGACGACGCTGGCTTGATTTCTTTGCTACTGCTGTTTCTTTGGTGTTCTTTGGTGAGGTTAAAATCTGATCCTGGGAGTGGAATGGGAAGACCGCGAAGGATCCTTCTGTTCTTTCTCTTGTGTGTGTCTGTGGTGTTCTTAACGTGTTCAGCAGAGACGTTGGTTGCAGGAATGATGGCTCCAGAGGTTGAGGAGACATCAAACTGAAACACTTCAGTGCACATCCCTGAACTAAACATGGGCCCTACAATAGTCATATAACAAAAAAATAAGATGTTGTTAAATAGTGAACCAAGTGTCAGTAAGACTTCAAGCTACCATTGTGCGTC
Organism: Camelina sativa; assembly: GCF_030686135.1. NCBI lineage: Eukaryota > Viridiplantae > Streptophyta > Magnoliopsida > Brassicales > Brassicaceae > Camelina > Camelina sativa. The sequence continues at coordinate 25,339,185 of NC_141885.1, forward strand.
AAGTTTCTGCAGAAAAGGGCGAAGAGAAATAAACACCAGATCTACTCTTTTCAATCTATATGAGTAACAATGTCACATGTTCCTAGTTAATATCTAATCTAGATTGTTGGATGCATCTACTTATGACCACAGATTTGCTGAAGGTTCAGCATCATTAAAGTGTTCTTGTGTCAAAAAATCAAGATATAGTAAGGACTAGTATACATAATTAAGTCAAGGGAACAGAAAGTAACATGAGAAACCCGTGAATTACCTGCAACACCTTCACGAAACCATTGCTGCATTTCACCGTTGGCTGCTTTTGTTTTGAATTGGTCTTTCAGAGTATCAGCGGAGCCAGAGGATAGAGCTTTCTGTTTTTCAGTCTTAGATCTATAGAGATGCTTAGCCATTTCCTCGGTCCTTCCCACGTCAGGTAAAGGCAGTGCAGGGGAATAATCTTTCGGAATCACCAAATCAGCGTTCCTCTCATTTGATTCAGAAGCCTTTCTCGAAGCCACGGCTTTCTCACTCGCCAATATAGAGTTAATAATCAAATTCCCATCTATCTTCACAAGCTTGTCATTCCTCGGAACAAAGAGTGATGCAACTAGAGGCTCACTACCATTTCCAGGAGGCACAGAGCTCTCTGTTGCGGATATATTTTTCCTTGTTCCTTGATCAGAATCTCTCCCGCAATGTATCCCGTTACTATTAGAAACCCCAGTGCCAGCACCACTACGAGATGCATCCAAAACTCTATCCCTATGCTGACTGTAAATCTGATCAGTAATATAATTAGACCTATAGTTCCCATAAAAAGCACCACTAATTCCTCCATAATTAACGTTCACAATTGGAGCCAATGCACCAAACAAAAATAGACAAAACAGAAGCCCCAGAAAACTAATACTGGCGACCTTCTTGGTCTTAGCTTCACTCTTCTTACTCTCCGACTTCTTTGCCTTGGATGTTCCAAGAGGATTCTGTGGTTTCAACCTAGGAATGGGAATCAAAGGCACTTGAGACCCTTGTTGCTTGACAATGTAAGGCGGACAAGGCATCCATGGATAAGGCATTGGAGCCATAGGTGGATACATTCCCATGGGAGGTGGTGGATGATGCGGTGGACACATTCCATTGGCTCCCAATTGCTGCCTTAGAGTAGCATTCTCAGCCATGACATAAGACATCTTGCCATTCAAATCCGTTATAGTGGAATGCAAATTCCTAACCTTCTCTTCAAGCTCCTCAACGTAATGCTTCTTCCTCTGTCTCGAAAGCTGCGCGCTTTCACGGTTTCTCATGAGTCTAGCTTTCTTTTTCTCATCTTCCTCGCCGGTCACAGCACTTGCGTCTGCATCCTCCCCTGATCTCCTATACTTACTGTTCCTAGACTCGTCACTCAAATCCTCTTCGATCTCTTTCTTCCTCTTGGTAATAATAGACGTCGTAGTAGTAGTAGCCACAGCTTCTTCCACCTTGACCTTCTGGTCGACGACAACGTTACCTGATTTAGGAGACGATTCATTCGTAGCTTCGGAGACATCAGAACCGCAATTACCGGAGCCCTGAGAGGACAACGGAGTCGGTAGATCTAAGCTACGGTCAGCACCGGAGCATCGATCATCAGAGTCATCCCTAGGCGATTCACGGTTACAGCAACCCGAAGTTGTAACGGCATCATCTTTGGTGGGAAGAAGAAGAGAACCACCGGAGATTCCAGAAGCTTCGGAGTCGGGGGTGAAATCACCGAAGTGCTCTTGGGTAGAGGCATTGACAGGGATGAGAAACGACTCGTTCTCAGCGGGGAAGTAGAGATCGTCCATACCGTCGAAAGTGAGCTCGAATTCACCATCGGGGAAACCCAGATCGGACATGAGTTCACCAATCGGAGTCTGATCGGAGCCGAAATGATCATCGAACGGAGGGATCGAGATGGAATCGAAATCGGAAGGAGGAGGGTGGGTGGAATTAGGGTCCGGAGCAGGTGGTGGAGGCTGCTCCGTGATTGGTTCAGCCATTTGTTTAATCTGAGTTTTTAGGGTTACGAATTGGGGAGATGATGATGATGAAGAAGGAAGAGAGAGAGAGAGAGAGAGAGAGAGAGAGAGAGAGAGAGAGAGAGAGAGAGAGAGAGAAGAAAGGGGTTATGGGAGTGATGCGGGAGAAAGACGACGAGGGGTTTAAAGACAAAGAGAGAGAGAGAGAGAGAGAGAGGAAGAAGGAAGAGGAAGGTGTGGTTGCTTCCGTCTTCTTCGTCTACGGCGCGTGGTCGCTAAACATACACACTAGTGATGTGATGATGATGAGGGAACCTATATAATCCAAAATATATCTCTTTCCTTGATTAATTAATAAACAACAAATCTAGAAAATAAATAAATTAGAGAGGTTATTTTGAATAACTTTATTACTAAACTGTACCTAAATTAACTTGTATGACCATCATGATGTGCTTTTGTTATGTATCCTAATTTTTTGCTTCTTCTTTTAAAATTAATTTTTAAAAATATATATAGTAGTAAGTCTCTAATCCATAAATAATATCAATTTCAGATGATTGACTAAAAATAGTTGATTTGATTTGTGAGATTAAAAAAAAAACAGATTTTATTTTATTTATTTATTTTCTATAGTCTATTTATTTTCTTTCTTTTTTAGTTAAAGTTTATTGTATGAAGTCAATCAAATCTATAAAGTTTAGAATTTATTGCGCATACTAATTATCATACTAAGTATGTTCGTGATTCTTAATTTACATATTTTGCTATTTGTTAGTTGTTTTTTTTTTTTTTTTTACTTTTGTAGAATTATTTCATAACTCAACAAGATTAGAGTGTATACAAAAATTCAAAGTATAGGTTGATTAAAAGACGACGACAGAGGAGTTCTGAGTTCCTCCCCACACATGCATATTATGTCGACCATTGTCTTTGTCTTTCATTTGGTTTGGCACTTGAGGTAGGGGCTGGCTAGCAAAGCATGTGCACGACGTTCTAGTTTTATAGTATAACCTTAAATTTGGTAGTGAATACTTGTGGGAGTTGACTTTTAGGAGATCATGACTTTATTATGTGTCCAATCCAATTTTTAGGAGCCTATATTATATATGTAGGTCCTTTGTGCATTATCTATTTTTTTAAGTCTAGAATATTCTTGCCTAATTTATTTCCTTTTAGAATATAAAGGCAGAAAGATAGGTATATGTTTTCTGTTTATAAAATCTCAATAGTACTCTCTTTACCTTCATCGGTTTATAAATTTACTAACAAATTCCTTTTTTGGTCGGCTATTTACTAACAAATTTTTCTGATATAAGTTGTGGATATAATAAATGGCGAGTGTGAAACAAAGCACGAGAGGAAGAGAGTGGGAGGGATTTGGTAATCCACATGTTAAAAAGCACGTTGACTGCATTTGTGTTAGTTTTGGAGTGAAGGAAGGGTTTTCGTTATTTGTCTCTCTCTCCCGAAACTTCTCTCTTCTGATTAAAAAAACCTTAAAAAAATAATAATGCTATCTTATCGCTTCACTTTCCAACTGTGTGTCGTTTTTGAGTCTCTTTCCCGTCACGCATGTCTCCTCTCCCCCCCCCCCTCTGCATCACTCATCATTTTCTTTTCTCTCTCTCACCTCATAGCCTCACACTATTAACTTGATAGTTGATTGACTATTTAGTAACTTTAAAGTATTTATAAACTTTTTTTGTTATAAGCTAAGAAACAATTCATTTGATGCATTGCTTTTTCTTTCTTACTTACTAATCTTATAGTATAGCACCATCATAAATATCATACAATATATAGTAAGGTCATGTTCTGGTCTAGTTTCTTAATTCTCTATGAGCAACCGACTTCTTTGTCTTGAGATTTGCCACTACATATATAACCGGAATTCTTAGTTTAAAACTTAAATTTAACTAATCAGAATTCTAACGTCTTTACTTTTTATGTTAAAGATAATTTATAAACTTGCAGTTTTTTTCACTTCGATTATCTACACGTTAGTTTGATTTTTTGGATTGCAATGCAAATATGCAATCACGGATCGTTAGTTATAAATATAATTAAAAGTATAAATAAACATGGGGATTTGCGTTCAGGTTCAAACAATGAGTTGGATAGCCGCTTGGAAGCTAGCTACAAGGTATTATCAATTCTAGCTAAGTCACATATTTAGACATATACCTCTTTTGGATTCTTTATAAGTCACATTTTTCACAAGGTAGATTCACCAAGATCACGAAAATACTACATTAGGACACCGCCAAAATTAGGAAAGAGACAATCATTTTCACAAGATTTGGAGGACCGCAAGAATCATGTAAGACAACACTTAAAAAAAAAAGAAAAAAAGAAAGAAAAAAAACATATGATATGATCTCACACTTTTCTCTAGAGGTGCTTGCAAAGAGAGAGAGAGAGCTGGTGTGGGTGCACAATGCAATTCTAAAGCCTTCGAGAATACCTATAACAAAGCATCAGAGGAATAGCAATGTTCTATAACATCTTCTACATATTGCCATTAGGCATTAGCCCTGACCAAGTTTCATATGTCTTCGAACCTTCGAAACAACAAGCATCAAATAATTGTATGCGTACATATGTCAAAACTTTTAGAAAAGAAAAAAAAATATGTCACAGTCGCTACTAACACTAATTTCAGCTCTTAGTAGAGTAACCAAGTTGCGTACACTGTTCGGAAGTGACGGTGATGCTCTATCGAGATGTTCATCATAACTTCTCATTCCCTCTATTAGACGAGACATAGGGTAATTAGTCATATCTGACGAGACATATCTGATGATGTACAAGCAGCCTTCTCAGCCAAACATAGGGTAATTAGTCGACCAACCAAGATATTTAGAGCATGAGTAGAGGGGTTCATTTCATACATACAAATACAAACATATCTCCTAATTTGCAAAACCAAGAAGCCACTTTGTGGTTTTTATGGGATTTTTCCCTTTTTGTATATCCTCCCCATTTTTTATTTTATTTTTCTGTACGGCTCTTTAACTTTTTTAATTACAATTTTTCACCCACAAGTTTCTCATAATTCTCTCAAAGAACACTAAGGTATTGAAAATTTCATAGATGTGACCACAAATTTCTATAAAATCCATTTTTGTGATTTTGTTAACAAATTTGAGTATGAAATTAACAATCAACGTAGATGAAAGTAAAATTCTTATTTTTAAAAAACAACGACGAGGTGAATCATCAGATAAATTTTACATAATGTATATGAAATTAGGGTAATTTTGAGTAATAACCAAAATATGAGGTAAAACGGTGAGGAAAGAATGAGAAATTGGTTTTTCTTGTAATTTTCTGTAAAAAAAGCTTTGACTCTCTTCTTCATCTTCTTCAAAAAAGTTTCTATTTTTTGTAGGCTGTGAAATGTTAAAAACACACAATTTCAGAAAACTGTGAACTGTGAATGTGATTCTAGCTACAAATTTCCGGTAAGGTTCGTTCTTCTCTAGAGTAGGCTTTTTATTTACAAGAGATTCATGAACAGAGGCCTCTCTCTAGGCTTTTGCTTTTTAATATACTTAAAGATGTTCTCGCTGCTTAAATTTCTCAGTTTATCGTCTCTCAGATTTTCTGCCTGCTTAAATTTCTCAGTCTTTCTTTTTATCTTGTTTTTAGGGTTTTATTTGACCGGAACTTTGTTCTGTTCAGTCGCATTTGCCTACTCAGCTGTACCAAAACCTAGCTGCCGAACTTTGTTGGAAATCTAGCTGGACCAAAACCTTCAGAAGCAGCCGTAGCTCTCTCTCTCTCTCTCTCTCTCTGTTGTTTTAAACATGGAACTTTCTAGTAGTGATGAAGACAGTGATGAGATCTGGAATTCGGATGATGAATTGAGATTGATAACTATCAATCTTCTCCGATGCATTCTGTGTCTGAGACCTCAGGTGGACCTGCTTGTGTAAGTGCTTACTGAATTCTAAAGAAAAATTGCAATTCTTAACTTGTCTCTTCACAAGGGAATCTCTGATGAGACGTTTGCTAGTTTTATTGAGATGGGATTTTCAAGTGAAAGCATTGTTAGAGCAATTGAAGAAAACTGGTGGTTAGTCTATTTCTGATTTGTGTTTATATCTGAGATATGCATTTCTGAGTTCTGTCGATCGATGAAATGTTAAATCATTTGCAGGACCAAATCCAGAACCTATTCTGATTCTTGAAACGCTCTCCAAGTTTTCTGTGAGTCTCCTATTTGGCTTGAATTTTTCATGTGCATGTTCACAATTTGCTTGTATATAATCTTAACTCCACGTTTTTTTTTTTTTTTAAATTTGTGAAGACAAGCGATGAACCTACTTCTTCAAAATCCAAAGTTATCGATCAGCTTATTGGGATGGGGTTTCCTGAGGAAAATGTGTTAAAAGCTATACAAGAATACGGTAATGACATATCTCTTTGCTCTTTTTTCCTTCTAGGAATTGGGAAATCTTGTAATGAGGTTTATTGAACTTTCCTTGATAATATGCAGGAGACGAAAATGTTGATGAGTTAACAACTGCACTTCTTACTTATGCGGTAAGTAAACATTACAACTAAATAGTATATCGACATGAAAATATAGTATTTCATGTAATAGAAGGTCATTACTGTTTCTTTAGGAGGTAGAGAAAATGAGCGAAACGACAGACGACGAGAACATCAACACTAATGATGATGACAATCTCTATTCATTATCCTCAGATGATGAGGTACAATTGTTCTATCCAAGTTTCAGACCTTTGCTTGGTTATAACATTTTCTGCAGATTTTTTAAACTTTCAATGCAATGCTCATGTCTTACATTTTTAAGAAGTAGATTGTATGTGTTGCCTTCTTATCTGTTTTGGAAAATGACAGGATAAACCAAACTACTCGGATGAAGATAGTATACTCCAATATTTGATCAAGATGGACTTTTCGAGGGAAGAGGCTGCAGAAGCTATAGAGAGATGCGGTACGCTCTCGCTTAATTATTATCATTATACTTTAAAATTTTCTTATCTTTCTGTTCATATCTGTTAGACGTTTACTTGTTCATCAATCCAATTAGCATCCTTGCAAGTATTCACGTTTCTTCTCAAACTTTACAGGAGAGGATGCAAGTGTGGAAGAGGTCGTAAACTTCATTTGTGCTGCTCAGATGGCACGGCAATTCGCAGAACAAGATAAAAAAGAGGTAATAAGTCGAAGTCTCTTGAAGAACCTAATACAGCCATCAAGTTAGTATTGAATTATCCTTCTGCAATTCTGGTCAGTTCGATGAGACAGCTAGAGTTGTCCGCTTTAAAATTGTGTGATTGGTTAACTTCGTCCTATATTTTGTAATCAATGCCTGAGATCATTGTTTGTGTTGCATTCTTGTAGATTATTAACTGTAGTTTTTAAATTAACAAAGCTCTTGGATTGTGATCTTTGCATATTTATACCTCTGATAGTTTGATTAATGATAAGTTGAACTCTGGATTTCCTTGGTCTTAGCTTTTTTTTAATTCGATCAGATGCTTTGGTTTGAAATTACAATTTGATACCTTTTGTAGTTCTACTCAATGTTTCACAGAACTTACATTGCTTCCTCAAGTCTCGTTAATGTTTTTGCCGGTGTTGATTGTAGTTCAGTCTTTCTTCAGAACATGTAATTACTTCACTGTAGGTGGTAGACTTCATTTGTGTTGTTACTGTGTGGCTAAATAGAAGAAATTACCAAAACGGCAGTGAACTTTTCCCTAGATTATGCAGTTTTTCATGCTTGACTCAATGACTCTTTGACTGTGCAGCTTATAACTAACAGCAAAAAGAGGCGAGTATACAATGAGCCACCAAGAAGAGAGAGAAAGCCGAACACTGCCATGGCCAATGACGAGCTCATCCGTCTACCAGATCCGATGACTGGGTTTGGTGTCCCTAATGGACCTGGAATTATGACAAAAAGACCAGTCCCAATTCCAGATGTTGCTCGTGGCCCGCCCTACTTTAACTACGCGAACGTTGCAATGGCAAGTAAAGGTGTTTGGGCCAAGATTTCCAGCCACTTGTATGATATCATGCCTGAATTTGTGGATTCTAAGTATCTCTCTGCCGCTGCAATGAGAAGGGGTTACGTTCATAACCTGCCAATCGATAGAAGATACCAAATCCAGCCTCCACCACACTACACCATCCAAGAAGCCTTTCCATTGACCAAGAGATGGTGGCCCACTTGGGATGTTTGGGCACATTTATTGCCAGTGCTACGCTTACAAACAATCTACGTGAGAAGCTTGAGAGACATGATGGAGAGCCGCCTAAAAGTGTGCAGAAAGAAGTCCTCAAAGATTGCAGAAAATGGAATTTGGTCTGGGTTGGCAAGAACAAACTTGCCCCGCTTGAACCAGATGAGATGGAGATGCTTCTAGGCTTCCCAAAGGATCATACTCGAGGAGGACTCAGTAGAACTGAGCGCTTCAAGTCTTTAGGCAACTCGTTTCAGGTATAATTCGATAACTAACACCTCTCTGTCAGTTCAGTTTTGGTTTGAAAGTCTTTGGTTGGTTCTAAACTTGTGTTTTTGGTTTCATTTTTCTTTAGGTTGATACTGTTGCATATCACTTTTCCGTCCTCAAGCCTTTGTTCCCGAATGGAATCAACGTTCTGTCACTCTTCACGGGAATTGGCGGTGGAGAAGTCGCACTCCATCGTCTCGAGATTCGAATGAATGTAGTTGTGTCTGTGGAGAGTTCAGACGCAAATCGAAACATCTTGAGAAGCTATTGGGCGCAGACGAATCAGAAGGGTACCTTGAGACAGTTTTCAAAACTAGACAATAATACAATTGAGCGACTTATGGACGAGTAGGGAGGGTTTGACTTGGTCATAGGAAGAGGTCCTTGTAAGAATCTTGAAGGAGATCATTCGTCTCTCTTCTTCGAATATTGCAGGATTCTCGAGACGGTTCGCAGCAAATCAGCAGATATGATGAGGAGATGAAGAGTTTGAAGTCTCAAGTTGTTCTGATTTGAAAGAAAAGAAAAAAAAAAAACAGTTCTTACATCAGTACATGAGTAGCAACGTTCTAAGTGATTCAAAGTTGAATTTTGCAGATTCTTTTTGTGCCTTCTCTTTCTCTCCACTGTAAGGTTATACTATTTATTACTGCTAGAAAAATTTTCGATCTAAGTTTCTCTTCACTAAAAAGGTAAACTATACACTACACCAAATCGAACCAAAACTAAACCGAATATATTACACTACACTGTACTACTTTATCTTGGTGGGTTCGAGACCGTGGTCGTGGAATCGGAAGCAGAGCCTTGTACTGTGTTTATCTTCTCCATTTTCGATTGCTTGAAAGCTGAATAGCCTGAATCCAACAAGCCCTTAAACCTCAAGCTTCAACACTGCAAGTAGCACAACAACAGATGAACTCCGAGAAGTTTTGGTGATAATTGCTTTTTTAATAAACATATGAGGACCTTTTGTATAAATTCGGATTAGTTCGGGCCCCGTTTCTCTGTGTATTTTGCAACGCAATCTAAACCCTTCTAGAATATATATAACAATGCTAAGCCCACTAGGCCCACTAAAGATTTTTTTTTGAGTACACAAACAAAATTATATAAAATCTTAAGAATAAAATAAGAGTTATCTTCCCTTCCCTCTCGTTCGATTTGAGGGAGAGAGAGAGATAAGCTTTTTTTTTTTGCATCTTTTGTTCTTCTCTCTCTCGTCGTCGTCCTCCTCAATGCTTCCATTTCAATCATCCTCTTCCTCCTCTTGATTGACTTCTTCTTCTCTTTTGCTTCCGAGAGAGAAAGAATCAACCTTTTAGAGGAAGCAAGGACTTATCATCATCTGTCTAATCCACCTCTCATGGACACAGCCTTGACCTCTGAAACAAGTTGTGCCCTTATGGCCGACAAGGGATTCACGGTGGATCCTTTTTTGGTTGAGGCCCTTCAGAATCCTCGACATCGTCTTACCAGTAAGCTTCCTCTCTTTTTGCCCTGTTTGGTTGTTTCGTCTTCGATTCCTGTTACGATGCCCTAGTTTCTTCAAGTTACAATCTTGTATAGAACTGACCTGTGCTTATATCTTAATTGAGCTTAGAATCTTAGTTAGGGATTTTGGGGAGAACGATTGGTGTTAGGATTGTTTATTGCCTAGGTTGATTTCTAAGAAATTTTTGCGGATTCAGATCTTGGCTAAAGTGTTATCATTGTTAAAAGCTTACTTTGCAGAGGGATACATAACTAGGAAAGTGATTTTGCAATATTAATGTTTCTAATCTGATGTTATGAGTTTAAGATGTGAGATTTGTTTGGAGTTAAAAGTTATTTCTCTTTGATTATGCTTGGGGTCTATCTCATGGACTATTCTTTGCTTGACTGTTTTCTAAGCGATTTATTGTTCTTGTAATGTCAGTTTTGAGGATGGAACTTGATGTTCAGAAGTTCTTGCAGAACCCTGATGAGCAGCAATTCGAGTTCCAGCATTTCCCGATATCATATCTCCGTCTTGCAGCTCATCGTGTTGCTAACCACTATGGACTAGTCACATCAGTTCGAGATGGTGGTGCAGGTGGTAACGTGAGCAGGATTCTCGTGACTAAATCAACTGAGAGTAGGTTTCCTGCTGTTCGGCTATTTGAAATCCCAGCTAAACAATCAGAAACTGGCAAGTTTGAGCACATGAAAGTTGCTATAATAAAGACCCGACCTTCTAAAGGATCTGGAATGGAAGCTGGTGACCTGGGAAAGCAAGGTCCGAGAAGTGTTGAAGAGAGGAAAGAAGACTATGACAGGGCACGAGCACGTATATTTAACGGTCTTGCAAACCTTGCTTGTAACGATTCTCTGTCTGAAACTAATAATCCTTGGAAGGTGAATAGTAGTCCTATCAGAGATGATGAAAGTCAAGTGTTGAAGAGTGGTAGTATCGAGGCTGAGAAAAACCATTTCCCTAAGGAGAGCATTCCTGGATCTCGTATTGCAGTTCTCAGAGACAGAGAGAAAGACCGGTATGACCCTGACTATGACCGCAGCTATCAAAGGTACGTAGTAAAGCATCCATTACCCACGGTGATTGCTTGTGAATAACAAAGAACGTTAAAGCTTTCTTTTGTATACTTAAAAACCTTGTGCGCTTACAGGTACATTAGGAACCTCCCAGTCGACCAAAATTTCTGCTTGCCACACTTCAACATTCAGAAAATAGGGGCGCCGTGCTATGATATGGGATTTAGCGGGTATAGTCAAAACCCAAGTGCTCCTACGTCTCTCAGCTTGGGTCAACACTCTGTCATCAGCCCCTATGTGACCACGGGGTTAAACCAGCCTTCGATGAATGCTGCTATGTACATGCAATGGCCAAATGCAGCTGCGGTGATGTATACTCATTCTTATGAACACTTCAGAAACGCACCTTTTCAGGTAAACAAGTTTTTGCCTCTTTTTGACACTCCTTTATCAAGTTCACAATGAAACACTTGTGAGGAAAAGTAGATTGTATAACACATCTGAGTAGATACTTAAATTAGTCATTGATAAGTGTTTAAAAATGAATGTTGTTTCTGCAGGGGCAGTTCTATCCGCATCCGCAACCCCTTAGCTTCGATTACATGCAGAACCGGTAATTGCTTTTTTCGTTGAGGCTTAACGATTTGTGTAGTCCAAATTTTGAAACAGTTTGTATGTCGAATATAGAACAAACAAAACCTTTTGATTAGTGTCATTGCCTTGTCTTTTTTTTTTCTTCTTACTGTGTTACGCTCCAGCGTTTGGTTTTCAACGTAACTTTATCACGTCATTGCAACAGATGATAATTTAACTCGGCTTGTAGTGAATACAAATGATAACATCATACAAAAGTTAAACCGTTCGTGTAGAATTAAAAAAATATACACTAACAATACATTTATTAAGTTTGACGAAAAATGCAAATTACACAAGATAATCCACATACCTTTTAACATTATTACTTCCATAAAAATGAAGTTAAGAACTCAAATATATTAATTTCCCGCAGGGAAGAGCTTAAGAATCTTCCTACCACCATCTCCATTACCTTGTGCGGAATCTTCATACTTCAGATTACGAACCACTTGGTTTTGCTGAGTGATCACATGCTTCCCCATATACGGATGCTCTAATGGAGGCATCAAGTACTCATGATGGTTCAAGAAATGTGCCGGAACCGGCGAGCTCGCGAATAGACGATCAGTTGCTGAGTCGGAGACGATAACGTGTCCACCGGAGATTCCATTACCGTTCCCGCCTTGCATTCTCCTAAGGTAAAGACGATATTTCTGAAGATGGCTCGCGACGTTCTCTCTAGTCAACCCTTCAACGCTCATTAGCTGCATTATCGTCTTCGGAACTGCGTTCTTGATCCCTAAATGTCCAACAGCGTCGACGAAACGTTTGTGTAGCTGAGGCGTCCACACTAAACGCGGTCGTTTCAACGTTCTTGCTGGCTCTCCTCCGATCGATCCTGAACCAAGATCCGTGGAATCGCCACCGCCGAAATCAGAATTCATCATCATCGGTTGAGGAGTTAGAGTTGGAGTTGTTGGAGTGGTGGATGGTTGAAGGTTCTGGTGGTGGTGATAAGTAGCTGTGGTTCTCTTCGATCCAAGATGATGGTTAGGGCTTCCGATTTGGAACGCGAGAGCTAGATGAGGAGTGATCAAGGTTTGAGAGATAGGGATGAGTTCTTCCGGTGAAGGAAGCTCCTCTTCCCATCTAAGGAACCAGTTTGGATTATCTTCTCTCATTTTAGAGGCGGTGGGTGATGGTGAGACGGCGGCGGAGGAAAGACGGAGGAGAGAGGATCGAGGTGGATCTTTTTGTTTAAGTGAGGAAAAGAACAAAGTAACTATAGTGAATATTTGTAGATAGAATGATATATATGGAGGAAATGAGAGTGATTGGCTGATTCCATTTCTCTCGAATAATGTGTTAATGGGGTTATGGAAACGGAATAAATTGAGGATTCTTTATTATAAAATGATATATAAATAAGAATAAGAAACAGGAAAGTTTGAAAAATGAAAATAAAAATAGTAATACACTTGTGAGAGAGAGAGAGAGAGAGCATATGAACTGTCATTGTCATTACACGGTTCGGTTCATGGCGTCGTCCAAATTTGCCAGTTCTGTGTGTCCATGCGAAATGTTTGCCTTATTTAAGTGACCAATTTGCAATTATTCTTTAGGTAAAAGATAACAATAATGGATCGTGCGTGTGTGTGTGTGTGGATTTCCATTTTATTAAGAAAAAAAATATCAATAAATAAGAATCGATCGCATAAGAATGCGCCAATAGTTGAGCCGACATGATTTGAATAAATTTTTAAAAGTACATATGATCAGATAACCCAAGGCAGAGAGAACCTTATATGTGACAGAAAGAAGAAATCTCAATCTTATACTAGTAGTAGTATTAAAAACAACGATTGTGTTGTGTCCTCGATAAGACGAAAACTATAAATTCCGAATCTTTCTCTAAATTTAAAGAGCGATCTGTGATTGATTATAACTAATAATTAGTACTAAAATATAAGGACACCAAATTACCAACCAAGGAAGAATAACATTTAATTTCCTTAAAAATGTGATGGAAAAATAAAATATATATAAAAAAAACTATATAATGACAGAAACAGTTAAAGTTAATAATTGAAGGGATTGGTTTTAACTTTTTGTTAGTTTGGATCTGTCACTGTCTTATGTGTTTCGAAGTTTATGGTCCAAAAGCCTCAGAAAGATTCTGGGCTCTCCACGTGGCGCGTGTCTTCACTCACGCGTTTATGTTGCGGCTGGGAGTTACAAGAAACAGCACCCTTTCGTACAATTGGTCTCAACTACGCATGAGATTCCACGGATTAGGTTATTAGCCAACTTTTTAGTATTTTTAATTAAACTTCATTTAGTTAGTGGGTTTAGTTGTCTGTAAACCATGCGTGTTTATATTACTTTTTAAATTAACTTTTTTTTGGTTTTTTTCTCTGATTGTGAAGTACAGTATATAACAGTGCATATTTGTATCCAAATCATTATTTAAAATATTTTATTTATCCTTCAAAATAAATCAAACATTTTTAAGATTATTTTGTTTTTCTTTTGTTAAATTACTTTAGGTAATTATGTTGTTTTTTCTTTCTAAATGCATGTGCAAAAACCATTAATTAAAATAAGTTACAGTTACATGGAAATTTTATTGCACTCGTATATATCATCGAGTTATACACAAAAAAAAAAAAAAAAAAAATATACACATATTATAATACAAAGCATGGGTTAAGAGTGGGACTTGTGCTGCATTAACAAATAAATAAGAGATTAAAGTATATGTAGTAGAGTTGTGTGAAAAGATTTATATTCCAATTTTAGGTTCGGCGTGTGATGTGAAATAAGGAAGCTAAATCTGCTAGCTCTAGTTTATATATATGATCTATTCGGAATGAGAAAGTGGAATTGTCTTTATTTTAGTTAAATTGATTCTTGTTAAAGATTTGGTTCCAATTGTACGTATGTAGGTGCGTGCACATAAACCATATCTGATTAGGATTTCTCTCAACTTTTCTCCCAAATGATGAATGAATAGAGCATCATTTATACATTTTTTTCAGTGAAAGTTAAATTAGAACACAGGATCGAGCATGATGATATAATGGTCGCTGATCAGCGGCCAGTCACTATTCAATAAGCCAACTAAACTTGTCGACATATTAACGACCTAATAAGAATATTTAAAAACAACTTGGTTTTCTAACCTAAATATTAAGAAGTGTCTAGTGGCCAACCTCTCAGCACCATCTTTTCTATTATTTTAGACTATTAGACAAAATGAGATAAGGAATCTTCTTCCGAAGTCACCAAGACAAGAAGTGAAACCGGACAAGAATTGTCCCCTTGATTTCTTTTGCACCAAAATATTTTGGACTTTTTTAAAGCGAACCTTACTTAAGGCCAGGAAAGCACAAAAGAGGGGGTTTATGCAATAGATCCTTTTGAAATAATAATGTTAGCTTTACAAAACAATAACTTAAAACCTTTTAATTTTGGAAACTACATTGCGAAAAGCAGAATGATTTAAAGCGGGGAATCTTTTATCTTTTATATTGATGGAAAGAATAAGATAATTCGTGAACCATGTGATGCCCATGTTTTATTATATACTGTACGTACACTATTATTTTGCCATCATCGAGTAGATGTGTAATTTAGATGGATTACTACCTATCATTCAATCACATAGGATAGTAATACGGTAAGGTTGAAAAATCCATATCAGGTTATTGTTTAAGTTGAGAAGAACCTACATATTTGGTTTGAAGTCTAGACTCGACGTCGCCATAGAAATCCAATATACTAATTTCCTTTGGTCACCTTGGATTAGCATTCCACGAAATACATAACGCTAACATTAAAATGTTCCTTTGACCAAAAAAATACTCAAAACAAAATTCCAAGCTCCTAATTTATTTATTTTATTTGTAAAGGGCCCAATTTCGAGAGCAAGACATTTTTCTTCTAGATAAGTTTCTTTTGCAATTTCACTGTTGTGTAGTCTAGTCTGATGAATAATCCATAGTTGTTGATGGTCCATGAAGAAATTGTCATTCATATGTTTCCAAACAAACCTTTAAATGACAAATCTTTTTTTTATCAATCACCTCCGATCCCTCTTGTGGGACAAAGACGAGTAAAAGAGAAGCTGGCACAAAATTTATGATTCAATAAAATTTGGAAAACACTGTGGACATAAGGTGGGCCGTCATTGGGTAAGATCTAGGCCCAGAGTAAACGCAGATTGTCTAAAATCTAACCACTGTATCTCAAATTTTTGATTCTCATTTATTAATTAACATTTATTTCAATTTTTATCATATGAATTCCTTTTCTTATTTTATAAATTATTTTGGTACTAACGTTTTTATTACAAAAGAAAATCTAGCACGAAGTAAATATATTTGATCTGTTGTAATAATGTCACGGTTCCAACTTTCTTCTATAGTTAAAAATCGACGTCGTTCAGATCCTGCTTGTAGTTGAAAGCTCTATTAATGGCTAATTTCATTAGTATACATTGGAGACCAGTAAGAAGACCGCAGTCTTTCTTAGGTCCCCTACTAATAAAATAATTGGTTCATCACAAATTGTTAGTGTTTACTGTTTAGTACTTTTGACCTGTCTTGTAATTAAAAAAAAAAACAAAGAAACACAAACTACCGAAGAATGAATTAATTAAAAAGAAAAAAGAAAAAGAAAAGGAAAAAGGTAAGAACACACAGGTCAGCGAGTTGGACTCATCTGGCTTAGAAGAGAAGAGAAGAGAATCATAGAAAGAACACGCGACGACGAAGCTTACACAGAGACAGAGAGATAGCTGAGACTAAGCTGAAGAAAGAAGCCTTTGAGTATCATAAACCTCTGTAATGGAAGGTTCGTTCGTACCTTTTGTTTAATATCATCCGCTCTTTTTTTTTCAGATTTTTTTTTTCTCCGTCAGTCTGAGAAAAAAACCCTAGATTTTTTGCCGACTTGAATTTGCTTCTTTCGAATTTGATTCTAGCACACTAGTAGTAACAATTCATATTCGGAATCAGCATTATCTCCACGAGAATTTGTCACTTCTGCCCTAAATCTGAATTCGATACCCCGAATTAGGTTTTTTTTTTTTTTTTTTTTTTTTCACTAGAATTAGTAACGTTTTTTTTATGCCAACAGATTGATTTCTAAGTTATCCAAATTGTTATACAGGTAAATCACCAGACCTGGAATCAATCGGGTCTGGTACAACTACAAAGCGTTCAAGTGTTTCAAGCCGATCTCGTACCCGCAGAGATTTCCTTACAAGATTTACAGACAGTGAACATTTCGCTGAAAAGCTTCAAGATTGGTTTGCTTTAACGTTGGACAACAACTCTAAGAGTAGCAATGGACCTGTCTTTGATGTTCCTTTTGAGCTTGTTGAGCTTCAAAAGTTTGATTACGCATTAGAAGGCATTTCTTTTCAGCAGCTTACACGAATGCCTAACGCTGTCTACGCTTCCACATCTACAGCTGTTGAGGCTAAGGCTTATTTAGCTATAGAGGATTTTTTACACGCTACTGTCAAGAGTTTGTGGGAAGCGTTTTGGAGTCAGGACGAGCCTGTTCCTTTCTCTGTTGGTTGTTTGTATAATCAGAATCTTAAGTTTTATCAGGCTGAGAGAGCTTTGGGTATTGGGAAGCTTGATGGTCTTTCTGGGACTGGTGTTTTGCTTAAGAATCCTCGGCATCCACATGGGAAATGGGATCATATTCTTGAGCTTGCTCTTTTAAGGCCTGACATTGGAAGCTTTGCTCAGGACAGTGATCGTCCGCCTTCTTTACCTGTCTTAGGCGAGGCTCTTTTCTATGCTCTCCGTATACTCATCGCAAGGAGTGTGAGCCGTTTGGATTTTTCTCAAAGCTCAAACTGTGTCTTTGTTCTTCTCGTTGATTCGCAGTTTGGAGGTGTTGTTAAAGTTGAAGGGGATGTGAATAAATTGGATTTTGACTTGAACAATGTTTACGAGTGTGCAGCCGACTGGATAATGAAGCATTCCAAGATAGCTGTGTCGCCAGTTGACAGGATTTGGAACAAGCTGGGGAATGCTAACTGGGGTGACATTGGTGCTTTACAAGTAGTCTTTGCTACTTACCACAGTATAATGCAGTACTTTGGTCCACCGAGGCATTCTATTGAAGACTTAGCTGCTGACCATAGTTCTCGCCTTCACTCAAGACGACAGGAGAGACAGTTGGGTGATACTAGTCTCAATGAAAACGGTACGTTTAGGTTCCAGCAAAGTACCATGTCTCCTGAAATTGTTGAAGTCCAAGAAGAATCAACCAAAATTGAGACTGAACCATCAATGAAACTGGAAGTTGGATCGGTTCTGTGGTTGGAGGATTCGAATTTTCAAAAAGGGTATCAGATTGACGAAATATTGACTAATGGTACGCTCCCCTATCATATTGCATCACCAGTGGACGATGCAGGGAAGTCTGTGTTCTTGTATGTTGGTTCTCCTCCTTCACAGCTTGAACCAGCTTGGGAAGACATGAACTTGTGGTATCAGGTCCAAAGACAAACTAAGATATTAAGTATTATGAAACAGAGAGGACTGTCTAGCAAATACCTGCCGCAGCTCCATGGGTCTGGTCGGATACTTCACCCAGGGCAATGTCAAAAACCAAGTTCAGGTGGACGATGTGATCATCCTTGGTGTGGAACTCCAATTCTTGTGACCACTCCGGTTGGTGAGACAGTAGCTGACTTGGTAAATGGGGGCCGGTTTGGTCAAGAAGAAGCTATTCGATGTTGCCATGATTGCTTATCTGCACTTTCTTCCTCCTCTTCAGTTGGGATCCGACACGGTGATATCCGACCAGAAAATGTAGTTTATGTCACTTCGGGTGTAAGACATCCTTACTTTGTACTTATTGGTTGGGGTCACGCTGTGCTTGAGGATAGAGATCGACCAGCGATGAATCTTCATTTCTCCTCGACTTATGCGCTTCAGGAAGGGAAACTATGTGCTGCCTCAGATGCAGAGAGCTTGATTTACATGCTTTATTTCTGTTCTGGAGACTTCCCTGAATTGGATTCAGTTGAAGGAGCTCTTCAATGGAGAGAGACCTCTTGGTCAAAAAGATTGATTCAGCAGAAGCTAGGCGATGTCTCAACCATTTTAAAAGCGTTTTCAGACTACGTTGATAGTTTATGTGGGACACCATATCCATTAGATTACGACATTTGGTTAAGAAGATTAAAGAGGAATCTTTCAGAAGATCATGGGAAAGAAATTGAAACTTCAGGCTAAGCTCTGATCCAAGAAACAAAATGGGGTTTCGCCATACCAGATAATGGAGGTCCTTATATGTAAAGATTCGATTCCTTTTGAACATTCTTTCAGGTGCCCTCTCTCTCTCTCTTTCTCTCTCTGCTTAACCTGTCCGAGACTGGAAGCCTCACGATGAGACGTATCCTTTGGTTTTGCCAAGTCTGAAAAGTTTGGGACCTTTGTTTTCTGTTCTTGTACATGTTCTTTGAAAAGGATTAGATTCTGCGTCTCCCTTGGCTGTTAATGTTCTTCTGTTCCTTTTCTTCATTATTATTATTATTATTATCATCATCTTGAGAGCGATTCTCTATTTATTTATTGTAAAGGTGAGAGCTTTTTTGTTCCCATTTTGACTTGTGTTTAAGTTTACGAGTTCTTTTCTTCTTCCAACATTGATTCTGTCTCGTCGCCATTATATTATTTTCAAGTATTCAAGAAACCAAAATGAGTGAAGGAGAACCAAGGAAGAAACTGTTTTGAATAAACCTGTGTTGCAAGAAACTTGCGCCGCAATGACTACTCCTGTACCCTTTTTATCTCTTAATTTTACTCGAAGACAAAAAGCGTATGGCTTTAGAAATAAAGAGAGTATAGTTTACACAAGTAATCAAGCATTTTTCACAGACGCAAAGATTCTGCAAAAGATCTATGTTCTGTGATCCATGGTTTCTTTTCTTTGTTGTTGTCCTACCTCGATCTCACATCAACACTCGAGTTTCTTGTTATATACGCGGGTTCTTGAATCCCTGGGATGGGAAACACGGTGTTGGTCTCAATGGTTCCTTCACCTAAACCTTTCTTCTTGACAGTTTCTTCGATGTTTCTGTTGTCATACTCCAGTGTCTGGAGGAGCAAACCGCCTTTGCTGTTTTTGCAACCGCCAATTTCCATTTCCATATCATATTTATCTCCTCGAGGTCCAAACGTTCGGTCTAGCTCAGATGCAATGGATCCAACCTCTACGTCAGTTTCCTCTGGAGCCCAGTCTCTGAAGTTGATCATAGGAGGTGGGATTCTGGCAAAGAACAACTCATATAGGTTCTTGAAGAGACCCTTTCCGTAAGGGTTTTCTTTCTTGTCATATCGGTACCGGAAATTCTCATAAGTTGTCTGCAAAATAGTAATAAAAGAGTCAAAATTACAAGCGAACTAAACAAACAAATTTGCAAAAACAGAACACAAAACAGAGCAACAAGAGTAAGGTAGGATCTTGCCTGATTAGTGCAGATGAGGTAGAGGTGGAATACAGTGAGTCCGCCGACAAACCAGACAACGACGAAGCAGTAGAGGATGAGAACAACAAAGACGAAGTCGTTTGCGATGACCACTAACAACATCTTTCCGTGTAACTCAAGCATACTGATCCATGAGAAGACAAAGACGTACAAGCAGAGGAGTGTTGAAGTTGATATGAAACAGATGAAGTACGGATAGTTTCGCTGCAAAAACCACAGATCCTACTTACACTTTTTGTTTCAAGAGATTCAAAAGGAAAGGTTGTTAATTTAGAAGACTTACTAAAGCGATGCATTGGCCAACCCATGGACAATGGTGATCAAATCTTTGGACACAGTTGTTACAGATGGAACAGTGAGAGGCGCGTGGAGGACGGTAAAGAAAACACGTATCACAAAACTTAACTTTGACAGTGTAGCCATTCACCAGTATATCTTTGGTTCGAGGTATCTTTGTATTACCAAGTTTGTTGTTTACCCATTCTGAGGATTGAGTGATCATATCAAACCCTTCTGCTTCAGGTGCTTCTTTGTTTCTAGGAATAATCCCGGGGTCTCTCGAGGATGTTAAGAAGAGAAATGTGAAATCCTGCAAAGAAGATACATGAAATATACAGAAAAGGGCAACATAGCTCACAAAGAAAGAAACATTTTGTAATATGGTTATACCAAGACTGTGAGCAACAGTGCACCCAACAACACAAGAGAGTGGAACAACGGATAGCGTTTCCCAATCATAAAAGCCATTCGGATGCAGAAAGTGAGAGCAGGACCTCCAATCATAACTGTGGTGAGAAGGAGCGAAGATGCATCTGGACCAAAGACTAGTCTCCCTCCGCAATAAAATTTCTAAAACATAAAAACAAGAAACATGGACAAGTCATCAATCAAGCTGGTTCTGACATTAACAAATCAGGGGTTTAGTATCAAATCTCTTTCCGAAACATGATATATCTTGTGTCAGGACATTACAAAAACCCTTTTGTTTGTTTGTCAAATTCAAAAACAACAGAAAAGTTTCATTATAGTGAGAAAGTATTAAAAATGGGCTTACATTGTTACCCGGCCAGAGTTGGTAGATCCTCTTGGGTTTACGATCCTGAGAAAACATGGTTTCATCGTCGGAAGGAGCACTATGAACATGACAACTTTTCTTCCTCCCCATTTCACCAATATCTTCTTACTTCTTCTTCTTCTTAATCCTCAAGCCTCAGAATCAACGACGAAACGACCAAAAAACGTAATCTCCATATTGTCTGCTTAGGGTGTTGTCGTTGTCGCGGCCAGCGAAGGAAACCGGAGATTTCAAATCGCTGCCGCCTGGGCTTTTGGCTTCTTTCTTTCTTCCTCCTCGACGTAAACTCGCTCTCTGGCCTCCTCCGCTCTCTTTCTCTCTCTGTTTTCTTGCTAATTAAGGTTTGTGTCAAAAGAGTTGTTTCTCTCTCTTCCCCTTAAAGCTTTTTTCCTCGGCCATTGGAAGTTCGTCAACACCAACATCCATTCTCTTCTCTGGAACATCCTTAACATAGCAAATCTCTCCATCACAGCAATTTTTCTCCTTACTTCTCGCAACCCTCCAAAACCCTAATTTTCATTACTTCTCCCGCACGCGCCATTTTCTGTTTTAACAATCAAACAACTCTAACTTATAATTCCCTGTGTGCGCGGTGCGTCATGTGTGTTTTATAAGACTTACTTGACACAATTATATCTCGAGAGCCGAGAGTTAAGCGAAAGTAGCAAAACTGACATATATATCTTAAAATTAATTGTTTATTAGCTTTGGATAAAAACTAAAAAAATAAATTAAAATTTTTGATTTGAAAAATCACATTAAAAATAAATAATAGCATTCTTGTTGAAACAATAAATAACTCTTCAACATATTTTATGAAGTGGAGCAAATTCTTATTTCAAAATTTTAACTAATATAGGAAACCTAATTACATATTTGACTGCATAAATACCAGCTTACTAATGTTCAAATGTAATTAGGTAAAAGAATCATTATATTATTAAATCTGTCTTGTCAACAAGTATTTTTCTTTTGACTACAATAAATTTACAAGTAAATCTGTTGTAAGATTATGTTATATTCCCAACTTTGACTAGGATAAGTACCTTTTTTAATGTATGTTTGTTTTAGTATATATAAACAATCAGTCTAAACTAATACAATCATATTAAGAAAAAAAAAATCATAAAAATGGGTATCAGTATCACCATGAAAATTTTAGTCGCATTTGCTTTCAGTGCCTTCTTCATCCTATCTTCTGTTAATTGTCGTACGACAACCGCTAGTACTCCAGGCACTAGTTTATTTTAATACAACATTGTATAATTATGGATATGATTTTCTCCATTTTAATAAATGTACATATTGTTTTTGTTTTTTGTTTTTTTGTTAATAGGTTATGGAATAAACCAGCAGGATATACAATGCTTCTATGGAACATATCAATGTCGTACTGGAGGGAGGCCCAAATGCATTATCTTTTGTCGAGATCATGGTTATTATTATGGCTTGTGTGTTTCTGATGCATGTTGTTGTAGTATTCCATTCCCTCCCAGCAGGGGTCCGAAATGAAAAAAAGAAACTACACATATATAACCAAAATATGTATTCATTTCCTTGAAATATAATATCATTATTTTTATATATTATGATTATATCTATCTATTAAAAAAGATCTATAGCAAAATTCTAAACAAAACTTTATCAAATAGAAGTTACTTTGAAGGACTGAAAACAGAGGCTGAACAGTAAAGATGTTAGGACCATGTTTTCCCAGACTAATTTAACATGTATTGTTTGCTTCTATATATGTTTTCTAGATTCATGTTGCATAAGAAGTTACATAAGGGAAATTGAGCACCTTATTAACAACCTTAAAATGACAATGGGTTACATGTTTGGTCAGTCTTCTCTATATGCAGCCGATATTCCTTGAGCTGAACATTATGGTCAGCATGTCATTGCAAGAGCAACAAGCGTCCACATCTCTCTTTGCCGACCAGATGTGTTGACATTCACACATCTTGCCTCTGTTTTACTCTCAGACCAGGAAACTCTTTGAGTCAAAGAGAACTTGAGTAGAATTTATGTGTCCTTCCATGTTAGAAGATCATATATATATACTTGCCAAAACTAATATGATCCTATACTATCTACAACATAAAGACATTCCTAATCACCCCAACCATAGAGATTTTTTTTCGTGATACACATGGGTCAGTAATAAATGAAATAGATATTTCCTTGATCTTTCTTGGTATATATACTCCAGTAGTGTAGCTAATCAGTCTAACCCAAGAAGAAGGAAAACAAGAAAAAAAGTTAAGAGATTATTGCAAAAATGGCTATCAGCAAGAAAAAATTAATTTCATTTGTTTTCACTGTCCTCTTCATCATATCATCTGTTAATTGTCGTATGAAAACTAGTTATCCAGGTATATTGGTTCATTCTTTATATCATCACTTCATTATTATGAACAAAAATTTGTTTTGTTTTCAATTAATGTATGTACTGGGTCAATGTTTCTTTTATTCAAAACAAAATTAATAGGTTATGGAATAAAGCAGCAAGATAGACAATGCTTCAAGAGTTATGAATACTTATGTCGTGGTGGAGAAGGCGACTGTAAAGATTATTGTAGAGATCATGATTATGCTACTGGCTTATGTGTTAGCCATCCTGATGCATGTTGTTGTACGATTTAATTTACACTCAAAAACAAAAATAAATAAATTTAATAAAATGTCTTGATATTTGCTAGAAATATAACATCAATATTTTGGAAATGTTTTGATTATCTATACATAAAATATAGAATAAAATAAATAACCTTCACTAAATGAAATTTAATTTGATTAGACTTGAGCAATAGCTTCTGCAATTTGAACAAAATGTAAAACAAAGTCGATATACAACTTAATGAATGTAAAATACATAGGAGTTTAGTCCAATACGTTTCATGTGCTATAGCTATACGCGGCCATGTTATATTTTAACAATTTATTGAAGATAATTAATTAAATGGTGAAGATTTACATCAGTTTATTTTTAGTTTTGGGTATAGAATGAACTAATGTTTGATTTTAAAATTACATCAAAAACTATAACCACCTACTTTGTTAAATGGAGAGAAAAGAATGATTGATTAATCTTTTTTAGATGATAACTAATGGTGAAGATTTACATCAGTTTATTTTTAGTTTTGGGTAGAATGAACTAAAGTTTGATTTAAAAATTACATGAAAAACTATAACCACCTTCTTTGTTAAATGGAGAGAAAAGAATCGATTAATCTTTTTTAGATTATAACTAATGGAATTTGCAAATGATATATCAAAATCACATTAATTAAAGTATAACAATATATTTTTGAGAAATTGAGAGAAATGGCTACTATCTCCACCTCACATACAACCAAAATCATTAATTGACACTATCTCATTCATTGTATATCACTTATCTCATTCACTGTATTTCAACTACTGTTTTTTTTTTTCGATTTACAAGTTACAACCATTCAAGTTTGCAAAACTTATTTCAAAAATCACACTAAAAATGTTATAACAGTATATTTTGGGAGGTCGAGGGTATATTACTAATCTATTACGAATTACAACCATTAAAATTTACAATCTTTTGGTCAATATGTGTTTAAATAGAAAGATTATGTTCTTTTTCAAACTTTGACCAAGAAAAATACCTCTTACGATGAAGAACTTACCCCTTTATACATTACAAGACCAAAGCATCCTTCTCCTTGTCGATCGTGGGAGCATGTATTCCTTTATCTCCATCAAAGCATCCTTCTCCTTTTCAAGACAATTGCTGCTTTCGTATCCATGTATTTGCACCAACAATAATATCACCCATATAAAGGAATTTACCCAGCAACACCATGTCTTCCATAACAATTATAATATATTAATTTAATTTGGAAAACAAATAAAAAAGCATGTTCAAAAATTTTTCTCAACCAAAACTATGGAATAACATATTCCCCCCACCCCATAAGTTGGTATTTAATATAAAAAATTAAATAAAAAAAAGCAAAACATTAGCATTTGTAAAGAAAAGCATAAGCAAAACATAAGGAAAATTATTTTTTTATGTATGTATTTGATAACAAATAAAATAGACTTTCAGGAAATGTTATATCATCTCTCTTTTATTGTTACGTTAGCATTTTGTTACTTCATTTAAAAAAATGTTTTTGTATATAAAATTTGAATACAAATTTTCAAGATTCATGGGGTTTTTTATTTTCTTTTCAAACATGTAATATATTATATAATATTCTGTTAATATAAATAAAAGATTTAGACATATGAATGAATACATATTCAATATTATGTAATTGTTTTTATGTCTTTAAAATAGATCATCGATCTGTGAGTTTTAATTAATACTAGAAAATTAATGAATTTTATATATTAAAATTGAATAGAATAATATCAAAAGATTAGAAGACACGTAAAAACTTCTTAGAGTATGGATTTTAACCTTAATCTTTTATTTTTTATGAAGGAACCTATGGGAACTTGAAAACCCCATTATTTGCCTTGTTGGGATGCAAATCTCTTTACTTGGACATAAAGACGCAATATATATGGACTGTAAAGTATATTAGTATATCGAAAGTGTTATGGTCTTTTTAGATTTTTTGCAACAAATATTTATATCTCCAGATATCAATCGTTTTCTAATTAAAAATATTTATTTAATTAATATTTTATTTTAATTAAGTTTTTTTAATAACAATTGAATGTAATTTTTTACACATTTTAAGATTAGTTTTATATTTGTAATTCTCAATTAATATAGTAGGATATAGTCATTTATCACTTTTGATATTTTAATTATTTTTAACCTGTAAACTTTATTCTGTATAAATAAAATAAAATAAATAAATAAAACATACATGGGGACTCGGTAGCGCTTGATGGTGTTCCCTTGATTCTTCCAGCCAAATTTGGAAGAAGAAGAAGATGAGCCGACAATTAAAGAAAGTAAAAAAAATATATATATTTTTTACTAGTTCAACTGGTATTTTTTCAATTATATAATTGTATAGTATTAGTTAATAACTTAATATAATAGTATAAAGAAATTTAGATAAAACAGAATATATTTTAGATGAGATAAAATAGGGAAAAAATCGTTAACTGACACTTATCTCATTCATTGTGTATCACTTAACTTATTTCAACTACAAGTTACAACCATTAAAATTTACAAAACTTATTTCAAAAATCACACAAAAAATGTATAACAATAGTATCTTTTTGTGAGGTCGAGGGTATGTTAACTAATCTTTACGACCATGATAAATTACAATATTTTGGTCAATATGTGTTTAAATAGAAAGATTATGTTCTTTTCCAAATTTTGACCAAGAAAAATACCTCTTACGATGAAGAACTTACCCCTTTATATTACAAGACCATATCTACTCGCCAAATCTAAAATATGATCCTGTAATAAGTTCTTAGTATATATGATACGCATGGACTAATATTTAATTAAATAGATACTTCATCGATCTTCCTTGGTGTATACTCCAATAGGATATCTCACTATATATATATATATGTATAATCAGTCTAAACAAAGAAGAAGAACAACAAAAAAGAGCTAAGAGAATATAGAAATGGATATCACCATGAAACATTTAATTGCATTTGTTTTCACCATCTTCTTCATCATATCTTCTGCCCATTGTCGCATGACAACGGCTAGTGGTCCAGGTATTCGTTTATTCTTATATCCTCATTTTTTTTCAATATATTGTGAACAAAATTTTGTTCTGTTTCAAATGAATGTACATATTGGATTAATGATGTTTTTATTTGATATAATAAATAGGTTATGGAATAAAGAATCGTCAATGCTTTCAAGAACCAACATTATGTCATTCTGGATCAGTACGCGGCTGCACCCTTCATTGTTTCCACAATGGTTATTCTTATGGCACCTGTCCTACTCCTGATCAATGTTGTTGTCATATTCCAGAATAAAATGTTTTTGCTATCTTTGTTTCAAAAATAACATTAATGTATTTTACATCAAATCCAGAACGAAATAAATACAAACTTTACTACATATGTCGATGTTGATTTGATTAAACTTGAGCAATAATAGGTTTTGTAATTTAAACAAAATCTAAAATCATATTGAAAATACAACTAATTATTTGTCCAAAATTTTTTTAAAAATTATTACTAGTACATATTATTGGGTCTCAAGGAAAAACAAAAATTGGGCTTCGGCCCAATAATATTTTTTAATATTAGCAAGTAAACATAATTTAGTTGTGGGTGAGGGAGGAAGCGGCCATTGAAGCGCCACGAAGTCTTCTTCTATCGCTAAAAATTCTTTACGATTCCGATTTGTTTGTTATCTTCAAATGTTACCCAGACGAGCTCAGATTCGCGTTAATCAATCATATTTGTATATGCGTAGCTATAAACACAGGAGAAATCGCGGATCTCAATTTCAGGTGTTTGCGATTCCGATTTAGGTTTGAAAAAATTAGCCGATGGTGGATCATTACCAAGTTCTAGGCGTTACGAGAAACGCGATTAAGAAGGAGGTTAAGGATGCGTTTCGGAGATTGGCGATAAAGTATCATCCGGATAAGCACGCGCAGTCTCCGGATCACGTTCGGAGAAACGCCACCGTGCGGTTTAAGCTTGTCTCGGAGGCGTACGAAGTTTTGAACGACGATCTGAAACGCGCTTCTTATAACGCTGTCAGCGATTCCGATAGCTTTCGCCGTACGAGCAGTGGTTCCTATAGTAGTAATCCGTATGGCAATCGTGGTGGTAGAGCGTATGGCTACGGTTATGGTTACTCCGGGAAGACTCGTCAGTCCTCTAGTTTCAGGAGCGGGTTTGATTCGACGTTTCGGTACTTGAATACTCGCGCGTTTCTACTTAATCTCGCATTAGCTGGGTAATGTGACAACTTCTTTACTTGTGTCTTTTGGTTGATTTGGTATCTGAGTATTTTGCTGTAATTGGCAAATTCCTTGTGAAGAGGATTTGATTATTCTATGGAATTTTCATGGTTATTTGTGTAATCATCATCATCTTACCTGTAGTTTGATTATTCTATGGAATTTTCATGTCTCTTATCTTTTGTTTTTCCAGTGGTTTGTACTTTGCATTTACTGCAATCGATACAAGCGGAGAAACACTATGGAAAATGCGTAACTCTGGGGTAAGCTATTGAATTTGATAATCTTGCATTGGTAATTTATGCAAAATTCAACTGGGTTTATTCCTGCTGTTGGATGCATCTTAGTGCATGAATTCGCATATTTGATTTAGATTGAAGTTCTTGTGAACACAATGTGCTTGGTGATTATTTCTGCACACCTAGAGTATTGTGGCCGTAGCTGTAACGAGTATGAAATCCAAGAATTAATGCTGACCAAAAAACTAGTTTTCCTACTTGTAGCACACTAGATAGGTTTAGAAGCGTAAAAAGGGAGAATTTGTTCAAACCATTGACTACTGTATATATGCTTGGTGTTGCAGGGTCGTGTACTGAGAGTTAGACTGTAACCTATATATGCTATTTGCAACATATTGAACCGTTTATGAGAACATTTTCTGTCTTAGGGTTTTCAAGACATACAATAGTTGCAAAATGTAAATTTACAAGCAATGGTGAAAACATTCTCACGTCAATAGGACTAGAGAAAATGCCATCTTGTCACAGAACTTAGGAAATCCCACATGTGCTGGATTTTAGAATGGGAGAGTAAATTCAGGCATTACTACTGAGGATATTGATGGTTGGTTTCCAATTTTCCATTAGTGAGAAAAACGAGGGCATGTGTTATTTCTTTCTGTTTACATGCTTAATCTGGATTATCACCATTCACCACAGCTAATAAATGGACAATCCACATATTTTCAGAAATCATTTGAAGAGGCAATAGAATCAATCGAGAAATCAAAGACACATAAGGATGAAGGGTGAAAAAGAGGACTCAAAGTTACTACTTTGACTTCGATTTTTAATTCTGTGAGCTTGATGGGTTTGTGTGGCCGGTGTGGGTCATTTGTTAGCCACTTTTCAAGATTTCACTTTCTTAGGATAAGCACTATTTACCTTGTTGGGATGGAAATCTCTTTCCTTGGGCATGAAGACGGAATGCGGCACTGTATTCTTCACTCGGACATATGATATAATTGTGCTAGTCTATGGACTGTGGTATATCGTAAGTGTTATCAATCTTTTTTTTTTTTTTTTTTTTGTAACAAATATTTATATCTCTCCAGATATCAATCGTTTAATATGAGAAGTCCTACTACACGCAATTGTTTTTGAGACATCCCTAATAAAACAAAAATATATTTATTTTAGCTTAATTTGTATAGGCAATGCATGAAGACATTTTTTGGGATTAGTGGTGGTAACGTATTTGATTGTCTTATTTGTTAAGATATTGACCCTGCTTCGTTGAAATATCTTGTGATATAGTTTTTCTCTAATTTCAACGGTGAGAAGACTCTTAATGATTACACTAATGCGCATAAAGAACTTTAGCTTCAGTTTCCTATACCACCAACTAACCCCCACCTCAGAATTTTGTTTTATCTCTCATATTCAAATTTAAGTTAACACACATCATGCTTAGCTTAATATGTTAAACAGATAGTTTTGTTGCGACTTATCCGAGAAAAGAGTTTTAAATTCAATACAGAAACCGATTTGATCCATTACATGGATAAACAAAAACTATGAACAAGATTTGATATTATTCATAAAGGGTGATGCATAGAACAAAATCTATCAAAACAAAAGTTATTACGAGCTAGTCGTCACATAACTTTCCATGATTCAAGCGTCGGAAAAGTTGAGTTAGTACTATCAAAGTCCACGGCGGAGACGTCTACCGCAGCATTAGACTTGGCTGATTGCAACCCTAAGCCGCTGTTACCGGAGAAAGCGTTACCAACTGCTAGATTCTCCTGGTGATGGTTAGATAAAAATGCAGATGTATCTAGCATCGGAACCGCCGTGGATCGATCCGATGTACACTTGGGAAGTTTGTTGACGAGCCTAAGCGGCTCCGGCTTAAGGATCGGAGCGAAGACTCCGAAGGAGTAAGAGTCATCGACGATGTAGTTGGCTCCGGTGACTTGCTGAACCATCTGGCGAAAATTGGTTGGATCCGCGGTTATGAAAGTAGTGTGAGATTTCTTGGAAGGGCGAGACCTGCGCTTGGTGGCTTTACCTTCCGCAAGAAGGCAGTTACGTTTCCGTTTAGCTCCTCCGCCGAAGATTTCTGGATCGGAACCAGCGGAGACGTTGGAGGAGAGAGTAGTGTGAGTTGAAGAAACAGGGTGAGAGACGGAATCGAAGAAAGAAGAGGGAAGTGGTGTGGCTGACGCTGTGACGACGGTGGTGTGAAGAGCTCTTGCGAGCAAATCGTTGTCGTGGGAGAAGGTATCAGTAAGCAACCATGAATCAACGTTGAAACCTTGTCGATACAACCAAGCATCGACGTTTGTTAATCCGTCGGAAGTCACCATATATTATATAGTACCACCGCTGAAGAGGAGTGATGAAGTGGAAGAAGAAGAAGAAGAAGAAGATGAGTCTCAAAAGGTTTCTAGAAAAGAGAAGAAGTTAGAGAGAGAGAGAGAGGTGAGAATGGGGCCGAGGGAGGGTGAAGGGTTTTTATAAGGACGGCGTCGTCGTCAACTGATAGAGAGAGAAGCTATGATGAAACCGCGTTGAGCGGAGATAGATAGAGAGATACGTGTCACACAGTTTTACTCGTACGAAATTCTTTTTTGTTTTTTTTTTGGTTCAACGAGTGAGAGATTGATTTATTTATCAGGTAGAATTAGTAAAATTCTTGAATTATTATGATAGCAAAACTTGCTTATAGTGTTATTATTTTTAGCAACCGAGAAAAGGTTAACCCAAGACCAAAAAGAGCAAAAAAGACCGATCAAGTGACCATTTTTTCTAGTTATTAAATTCTTTCTTTGTTATAAAATCGGTTTTTGGATGGATAGGAGTGTTTTCCCCAGTAGATTCTCAAAAAAAATAATTAATGGGGTTTATCCAAAATTCAGGTATTAAAAATATTCAAACAATAATATAGTTGCAATGATCCATTAAGAATATCTACAAATAGATTCAATCTATGTATATGTTTTCAGTCATCCCAATCAACGCCGTGAAAGACATGCAAATAACAAAATAGAAAAAAAAAAAAAAAAAGGTCAATTTCCAACGACTGATTGATTCTAATGCTTAGATTTAATGCTTTGTTGCTCAATGGGACCAAAGACCATAGCATAATAGAAAGAGAAAAAGATAGAGAATCTCTCGTTTTCAGCTTCGGAGCTTCGGTCTTTCTTTTGGTGCCCTCCCACATATCTTATTTGTGTCTTTAACAAAGCCATTTATAAAAGAAAAAACAAAACAAGTCTTACTTAATCTAATTAGTTCATTTTTTCCCCTCTGATAAAATACTTAATCTAAGTGATACTTGGATGGAGATACAGTTTGTTAACTAAAAAAAAGAAAAACCGTAATTACATACTAATCTACGTAGATATAAATTCAAGCGTCAGGTTGTCGATTACATACTGATGATGCGACTCTGGGTGTTGATGCTATTGGGACAAGTTCTACACGCTGATCATGAGGAGCTCATAGCTTGGTTTTGATTTGCTCTTCAGTATTAGTTTTGGCTTTCTCTGTGTTAGTATTTGTTTTCGTATCACTAGGTCAATTTAGGTGGTTTAAGAGATGATTTCACTCCGAATTGTGGTGTGTTATCTATCTCGTTGTGGTTAAAAAATGCAATAGTTCTCGATTAGATAGTGTTGGATCCGCCTATTGTTCCAGGGTTGTACTTGATCAACCATTGCATTTGTTTTGTGGTCCAAGTCTTTAGAAGTGAATGTAATGTGTCTTTCATTTAGTTGTAATACTTTGGTTAATGGAAAGTTGATGTTGAGCAAAAAAAAAAAAATTCAAACGTCAACAAAATTCTGAGGTTTACCTATAACATTTTTTTCTTTCTTTCTTTTCTCTTCCATGTGATATAACAGTTTATTTCGTTTATAAATGAAAGTACGTACGTATGTCGTACCACTTGTAGATTGTTTGTGACTTTGTGCGATCCGTGATTACCTTCTTTTTCTTTTGGCGTCGCCATCGCGATTATCATACTCACAGCACTATCTTCCTTTATTCAACTGGAAAAAAAAATAAAAAATAAATTCACCATATATAGTAACTTTATACGATAAAGTCTTCTTGATGTAAATAAGTTATAGTATTATAGATTGTTGCTGTTTCTATATAATATTCAAAATTTCAGGTAGTCCCAAATAACTATACTGTGTTAACATGATCGAGTCTTTCAACGCGTTAGAAATGATTATGTGTTTGAGTAGTGAAAGACGAACGCCATTCGAAGTAGGTCATATATACATACTTGTTTTTGAGTGATTTTTATAACTAAAAAATGTTGAAAATAGTTTTTACAGATTGTTTCACCCACTCAGTACTGCATATATATAATAAACTATATCCATTCTAATAAATAGTTCCACTAATTAATACTCCCACTGTCTCATATAGTTAGATGTTTAGGATTTTACACACATACTAACACAGAGGGAATATATGATTAATTGTGTTTTCTGATGATTTTTTTTATTTTATTTATGACCTCTCATGATTTATTTTTCTGATACTTTTTTACTTTCTCACTTTCTCACTCTATACATTCTACAACATCAGTAATTAATAAAACAAAATTTATTAAAAATATTCAAAACATCAATCTTTGAGAGACAAAGATTATTTTCTAAAACATCAAACTATTTGAGACACAGAGTATATCACTTTATTGAAATTGAAATGTGTATCCACAAAAAGTAATATCATCAAATTTGTACATGTCATCGACTTATATCATCTAGTGACTAGTTGAATAATCCACCCCTAGATTCAGTACTGAAAAAAATCTTTGGAGAAGTTCACGTGTCATATAGCATTTGTTTAAAGTTCATAAACATACATATTCTACTCATTACGATTACTAGATTACCACTTGTAGGAGTCATAGCCGTTGTGCGTTGTTTACAAAATGAAATAACAAACAAACACACACACACCAATACTAACGCTATTTCTTTTTTATTTTCTTTCTTAATCAACTTTAGCACATCATTAATTATACATTCACGAGAGGACTCTCCTCAGCTTGACCGGTTCATTGTTTAAGGAATTTATTTGGAAATTTCTACGCATCATAAGCATATGTTAAAATATTTCTGTTGGAAATTTCTACAAAAGACTAGTCCAAAAGAAAAAGAAACAACGTATTCTTCTTATATATAGAAGAAGAATAACAACAACAAAGTCATTAGACGCCAGCAGTGACGTCACATGATCAACTTTATACGATGTAATTATGATGGTACGATGACGAGACCGAAGCATGTGATGAAGCGGCCGTGTGGGTCTTTCTTTCTAACATGAAGAGGGTCATCCATGAGGTTGTCCGTAAGAAACATTAGCATTTGTACAAACAAAAAGCAAAACATTAGCATTTGTTATGCAAAACATAAGTAAATTTTTTTTTTATATGTGTACGTATAACAAATAAAATAAACTTTTGGGAAATGCTATATCATATCTGATATCTCTTTTATAGTTATGTTAACATTTTGTTACTTCATCCAAAATATAGGGTATGATTCGTGAACCTGTTTCGTTAACAATACTTTCTTGTTATCTAATATATGAGTTTTTTTAAATATGGTAAAACGCGGTAAGCAAATGCCTTTTTTTTCAAAACACAGTATCACTTTATTGAAAAGTAAATATCTACAGATATGTGCATGTCGTCGTCGACTTACATCATCTGTACATGATGATGGTATGGTGCAAGAGACCGAAGACTAGTCTAAAAGAAAAAGAATAAAAGAAAAAGAAAAAACGTAATTATATGATGATGGTATGGCGCGAGAGACCGAAGCATGTGAAAAGACCATTTAAGCTTAGACTAAGGCTATGAATGGAAGACGGTTTTTAAATGGTTTTTAGATTATAGTTTTTGGTTTTTGATTTTTGGGATTTTAGTTTTTCTAATAAAGCTATTTTTTGGTTATTTTAAAAATATTTACATAAGGAAACATGATAAAAAAAAAGAATGGTAAGTTTTTTCTAAAATCGCCAATTATGTGGATTCTAGTTTTTGTTAATATTTGTAAAAAAAAGGTAAAAATTAGTTTTTTTTTATCAAAAAAAAGTAAAAACTAGTTTTCCTATTTTTTAGGGAATCTATTTAGTGTAAAATCTTGAATGGAGAAAAAAATGATTTTTGATAACAAAATCCAAAAACTATTTTAGAATCTACTTGCCAATTGGATTTGTGTTAATATGAGTGAGTCAATCAAATATGGAACTCGATTTTTTGAACCTGTTTCGTTGTTTACAATACTCGGATTCTTGTTATCTAATATATGAGCCTTTTTAAGATATGGTCCTTAGTGTATGGGCTTAATTGCTTAAATATGGGCCCAAATAAAAGCTAGGGTTCGCCGGTTCGGATTCTTTTTGCGGACTCTCTCAATCGCTCGTACTGGTGGTTTGTTGAAATTTGATTGGTAATCGGAAACGTTGAATCTCTCAGTGTCTAAAGGGTTTTGGATTGGGAGGTTGAAGGTTGAAACTGAATAATGGGAGAAGAGCTGCAACATCATCAGAATGGTTCTTCTGCTCATAACCAGACAACTAATTATGGTTATGGAAGCTCGCTTGCCTACGATCAAGACATTGAATCTGCCGCAAGCAATGCTCTTCTCCGAGAACAAGTACATATTATATAGTGCTTTCCTCGATTAAAAGTTTCCAAATTTTTCATTCCAGGACGTGTGGGTGAAGGTGGTTAAGTTGATTCATTGTTGTGAATTTTTCAGGAAATTGAAACGCAGAAGATTATACAAGGTCAAAGGTTCTGTCTTTCTGCTGTATAATGAACATATTGCTGTTCTTATCAATGGGAAATTGTAAATTTCGTGTCTTTAGTTGGTTTGTCTAGCAAATTTGTTTAAAAATTGAATCTTTCCCCTAATTTCAGAGAAGCTGGGACTTCAGTAGCTGGTGACTCTCAGCATAATACTGATATTCTTCGAGATCGTACTGACCCCAATGCTCTAAAGGTTTTTTTTTTTTTTTTTTTTTAATCCTCAAGCGGCTAATGGCTTAATAAGTCTTATCAGTCATGACATGAAGTTTTTAATACATAGTCGTTACTATGTAGGAACATTTGCTAAAGCTAACTGCAAATCATAGAGCAGAAACAGCGGCAAAGCGTGGTGGGAGTGTGAGTACATGCGGAGAAGGTTAGTCATAGCTCATGCATTTTTTGAAAAATTCACTAAATCTGTCCAATTAACGACTTTTATCTATCTATATATACTAGGTAATGTGGATGTGGGAAACGGTTATGGTATACCTGGTGGAGCTGCGTACGCGGGTCACTCTGAGCTCAGTGGGAAGCCTGAACCTACTACGGATGTTTCTTCAAACAATTTGCCTGAATATCTCAAACAAAAATTGAAGGCTAGGGGAATTCTCAGAGAAGGAACAGGGGCTGCTTCATCTAACACGCAAGATGTAATTATCCATCTCTCTCACACTTTTATCTTTAGCGGCATATGTTCGCTTATGACTTGACCATGATTCAACCCCTTTTGTTTCAGGTTATGTTATTATTATTGCTGACCTTTTTGACGTATTTGTTTGCTTGTGATTCTTTACTTTTCCAGGCATCAGCGGTTAGTTGGAATAGACAGACAAACTTACCTTTTCCGACAAATGCAAGCACCTTACCATTAGGATGGGTATGAATGATACACAATCAAAATGCTGCATGCTGGGAAACTGTATTGATTGTTTGAAATCCTTCAAATGCGTTTAGTACTGCCTTAATGCTTTAAGATGGCCACTTATGGTTCTTATGATGTGTTTATTCGTGTTAACTGTTAAGCCACTTAAACTTGTTCTGTTTTATTCAGGTAGATGCTAAAGATCCTGCAAGTGGTGCTACATATTACTATAACCAACATACCGGGACATGCCAATGGGAAAGGCCTGTTGAATTATCTTCCACCACGCCATCTTTGCCTCCTAAAGAAGATTGGATTGAAACACTTGATGAAACCTCTGGTATGCTATTTACTCATATAGTCATCATTATGACTATCTCTTTGCTAAATATGCATATGGACGATTATAAAAGGTTAATATGTTTCTCCTTTTAAATGAATTTTATAACGATCTTTATCACCGTGGAAAGAACCTACATCATCACATGTTAGAAAATAGGAATGAGGAAATCCTTGTGTTTTCTGCTGGAAGTTTGTGCACTCTTATGGAAGAGTCTTCTGATTTCTGTTGTACTGCTTACAGTACTCGCAATGCTTGCTTAATCTTTTGATCCGCTTTGGTTGCATCCCTGAGCTTTAAACCTTTTGATTCCTAATGCACAGGACATAAGTATTACTACAATACAAGGACACATGTGTCGCAGTGGGAACCTCCAAGTTCTTTACAGAAGCCTGCTTCCACAAACTCTAACAACGCTGTCACGCAAAGTACTGCTAATGGGAAGGGCGAGCATCATCCAGATCAGCTGCCAAGATGCTATGGATGTGGGGGATGGGAAGTGGGCCTTGTCCAGGGATGGGGTTACTGTATCCACTGTACCAGGTAGGAACCCTTTCATTTTCTTGCTATGCTTTTTGAGTTAGATTGCTCCATAGAGACTGCTCGATTTGAAGCTTATGCCTCTCTCACTGCCTTTGCTTACGGGGACTCATATTATATGGAACGCAGAGTTTTGAATCTCCCAGAACGTCAGTACCTGCCAGCAAGTTTAAACAACTTCACAAATGCAGGAGATTCTGCCCAAAAGCATCCGAATCAGAAGTAAGCTAGCTTTCAGAATCTGAAGTACTAAGATAAAGGTCCTTCTGGTCTATCATATTTCTTAGAAACTGAGTGTCTCATTAGAGAACGAGATTTGACTCTTGTTCATTAGAGAACGAGTGTGTGACTCTTGTCCTCCTCCACATAGCTGTTAGCAAATATCTAGACTACTCACTCGTTTGGATATAAGTCCTCTCATCCCTCTTTTCGGAAGGACAGAATCTCTGTTAGAGAGAGTCTACCAAATTTTCAACATGAAAATAAGGATGGAACACATTACATGTAGTAGTGTACCAAGACGTTTCCATTTGACTTACTCTTGTAATTTACAACTTACAAATGACGCAAAACTGGAAATGATTGAAACAGGTCCAGTTCAAAACCTCCTATGAAAAAGGGATTAGGCAAAAAACGTGCTCATGCCGATGATGATGAGGTGGATCCAATGGACCCAAGCTCTTACTCAGATGCTCCGCGGGGTGGCTGGTAATGTCATTACACCCATTTTAACCACTTTGTATATCATCGTTTATATTTCTATCTCTGCTACATCATCTGATCTGAGGAGAATTATATACCAAATGTCAAACCAAGCGTATTATACTAACATAACATCAGGCTGATCTAATCCTTCGCATCTTGCAGGGTTGTTGGACTGAAAGGAGTACAACCACGAGCTGCTGATACAACTGCCACAGTAAGGCCAATTGAGACTCACAAAAAAGCTTGGGGGTATTCTTACCTCATTAACTACATGGTGACAAAATCCAGTTCCTAACTTAGTGAGATTGGATATGTGTTTCAGGGTCCTCTGTTTCAACAACGACCGTATCCATCACCTGGAGCTGTTCTGAGGAGAAACGCAGAGGTGGCATCATCGCAGAAGAAGAAACCAAACTCTCAGTTCACGGAAATCAGAAAGAGAGGCGATGGAAGTGATGGTCTTGGGGATGCAGATTGAGAGAGCACGACTCATCTTTATATAAGATAGATCCCATGTCTTCTACTGTTTTGTCTGTTGCTTTCTCCATATATGATAGTGAGAGTAGGCTGTTTACTAGTTAATGAACACGATCGAAGTGTAATCAGATGTATTTAAGCACTGGGCTCAGTGGTGTTTTGTATACATATAATCACCATCAGTTACTTCAGTATCTTCCATCTTCAACAATATCCAGAAACATTCTCCTAATTCTCAAAGAGCAACATGTTTTTAGAGTTGATTGACATTTATGTAATGAACAAATTCATTGGTATTCTCGAATAATTAGTTTGACTAAGAAAGAATCAAAAGATACAAATGGTGTGACTTGTCAGTAAAGAGGCCATTCGATCATGTGGACCCAATTCAACCAAGTAATAAGAAAGTGAACGAATGGAATGGTGAAAACGAGAAGTGTGCGTGCGCCTTTTATTTCGGCTTAGCTTAAAATTCGGACAACACATTTAATGCTTCGGCGATTTTGTTGTTACAAGAAACGTAAAATTGTCTGAGCAAAAACAGATTCCGTATATATTGAGAGCCAAAACATATCTCTCTTTCTCTGCTCGTTGACTCTGTAACTCTCTGCTCTAATGGCGATGGCCGCACTAACAGCTTCGTCTTCTTCTTCTGCTATAACTCTCCTCAACAAGCCTTTCTTACCTAACCGATCTTCTTTCTTCTCCTCTCATTCACACTCTCCTCTTCTCCGATTCTCTGCTTCTTCTTCCTCTGTTCGTCCCCGTTTTTCTTCTGCCGCCATAAGCTCTGTTGCTCCCGAATCGGTGCGTTCTGCTTTTTTTTTTTTTCTTGATTTCGTTTACAAGCTTTGTAGATTGATTATATAGAATTCAAACGAGAGTTCAATGGTATTTTGCAGGACTTAAATAAAAATGGAACTCCACAAATTGAAATAGAGGAGACTCAAGTGTTTGCGTGTCCTGTTTGCTATGAACCACTTATGAGGAAAGGACCTTCAGGTATCAACCTGTAAGTTCTTGTTTTACCTCCTCACTTTGTTATTGGTTATATAGTTTTGTTTCTTTCTTTTATTTTTCTCTAAAGCTTTGCTTTTTGTGTGAATCTGCAGACAAGCAATATACAGGTCTGGATTCAAGTGTGGACAGTGTAACAAGACATACTCTAGCAAAGATGAATACTTGGATTTAACTGTCACTGCTGATTTGGATGATTATAATGAAGTCAAACCCATTACTACCGAGCTCTTTCGGTACATTTCTTTTTATCCACCTGTACTAACCATTTTCTGTTCTGTTAGCTAAGTCTTATTTGATCCTTTGTGTGTGTGTGTCTGAATGTGTAGGAGTCCATTAGTATCATTTTTGTATGAAAGAGGTTGGCGGCAAAACTTTAAGCGAAGTGGCTTTCCCGGTCCAGATGAAGAGGTATCTACATCTTTGGTCTTTTTTTTTTGTTGGTCTTGTTCTTTCCTCATGGTCTTAATACTTTGAAAATGCAGTTTAGAATGGCTGAGGAATACTTCAAAGAAGCAGAAGGTGGGGTTCTTGTGGATGTTAGTTGCGGAAGCGGTTTGTTTTCTCGGAAATTTGCAAAGTCCGGGAAATACTCGGGCGTGATTGCTCTCGACTACTCTGAAAACATGCTTCGTCAGTGCAAAGAATTCATCAAGAACGATGATACTTTCGACAACTCAACTAATATAGCGGTCGTGAGGGCAGACGTTTCTCGTCTCCCTTTCCCTTCAGGTTCTGTTGATGCAGTTCATGCTGGTGCTGCCTTGCACTGTTGGCCTTCTCCTACAAATGCTGTAAGTTCTTGAATTTTCTCTATAGCTTCGTAGTTGTTTTGCAAATGACATGACACTTGTTAAATTTTATTCTTGTTGGTTTCAAGATTGCTGAGATCTGTCGTGTTCTAAGAAGCGGAGGTGTCTTTGTTGGGACAACCTTTCTCAGATACAGTCCTTCGACTCCTTGGATTATTCGTCCTTTCCAATCGGTAAGAGAGAATTGTAATGATCAAAAGTGGTTATTCTATGTAAAGATTTTGATATTTAAGAATTTTGGATATATTGTTGCAGAGAATTCTGCAGAGCTACAATTACTTGATGCAGGATGAGATCAAGGATGTGTGCACATCATGTGGTCTCACAGATTATGAAGATTATATTCAGGATTCTTTTATTATGTTTACTGCTCGCAAGCCATAGAGAGACCTCTCTCTTCATGTAACTACATTTATATACACAATATACAAAATAACAGTAATAAACAAGTTGATGGAGAGTGATTTTTGTTTTTGGTGACAATTGCTGAAATCATTCATATATGAGTAGAAACAACTTTCTATTATTAAAACTCACAAATCCAAGAGTAGTTTCATCAGAGCACAAAAAATTTAAAACGCAATCCCGTTAACGAAAGAAGACAAATAAATTGAGATGAATCTTGCTAGTCAGATCAGATCAAAACTGTATCTGTTTGAAGCCTTGTGGGTATAGTCACGCCTTAGACAGCTTCTGTGGTTTCATGCGTCTTCTTTGTCAGTATCTTTGTCTTTGCGACAGCGGAAGTGGAAAAACTGAAGCAGAATCTGAAACAAAGAATAAAGGAAGTTAGAGCTCAGTGAAAAAGAAAGGAATCAAAGATCATGAAGTTGATGAGAGAGATTTGTATACAAGAAAATCAAGCACAACACATCCTCCTGCATCAACAAGCCATGGTAGATTAGGTGCAATTTTTAACCATTCCACACTGTTCACAAGAATGCTGCAACCAAACAGAAAAGGGAGTTAAACAGGTTCTAAGAGTTCAACCAGAGATTCTTTAGAGACTTAGAAGCATAAAGATTGTTGATCTTCACCTTCCAACATAAGTCATATTGCCAATTAATGCAAATAAGAACATCAATGGATTCAACCCCTGCAATTTCAAAGGAAGAGCATCAAATGGATTCTTCAGATACAACACTCTTACTTGCGCCGTATCATTAATACTTGCTTACCTCCACATGTCCTCTCCTCATCTGCCAAAAAGAAGATATCGGAAAGGAACATTTGATTTAGCTAAAACTGTTATAAACAATAGATCAAAAGAATAAATTAGTTATAGAAGATTCAGAAGCCTCCTCTTACATTGAGACATATTTGGGGAAGCCTTCCACCCAAGTAAATGGCTGCCATTGCCCAACCCAAAAACATTCCAGTTCTGCTGCTTTCTCCACCACCATGTTCTACTAAATTGCCGCTACTGACCTGAAATAGAACCAATACTAGTCACAGTTTACATTTACATTAATTTTATAGATTAAGAAAGGCTATCCAACATAAAAGCACGTAGACATGAAATGCATAAATTATAATGTGCCACTTATGAGTACCTGCAAAAGCTTTCTTGCTGCCTGAACTACAAATACTCTATCTCTCTCTCCGAAAGCCACAGTTCTTGATTCACTTAGCAAATTGGGAAGGTTGAATGTTCCAAGAAACATGAACGCTGACACCTATAAGAGAATAATAATGTTATTCTTATTCAATAATAAAACCGCTTGGATTTTGGAAATCAACACCAGGCATTGTGAAACAAGGCTAACCACGCATAGCAGTGATTTGGTGGAAGGAGGCAATGAAGGAGGTGAGGCATCCTCAGGAAGCAATGGCTCTTCAAGAGTTGGTTCACTGTGACCACGAGCCATTCTCTGAGCTAAGACAGATCCAGCTGGTGGTGTATGACTACTCGACAAGGATCTTGCCGACCTGAAAGAATTAAAACGTGAAAAACAAATTCTCAGAACCTTTGAACAAGTCAGTTGCTTAAATATATTTTCTTTCATCATAATGCTACAGTAGCCTAAGTAAAGAATCTAAATGGCATCATTACGTGTAAAATAGTTCTCTTCCGGTAAAACTATTTCTATGACTCCCAGGAATCATAGTGATAGGTGTCGTATGAACGCCACAAGGAGCAGTATCAGAGCTATTTCTCCATCGGCCACGAATTTTCACGTCGCTGCTTATGTTTGCAATACGTTCTGCTTCAACCTACACCAGACATTCATACTCGAGCTGTTTTAGTATCAACGCATAATTAACAGGCTACAAAAAAAGAAAGAACACTGCTAAGATAGGCATACCATCTGATTTCTTCTGTTTCTCAACCGGGGATAGATATGTCCGTAGTATATAGATTGAAGAAAGAGAACTGATGTAGTCACGGTATACAACTGCAAAGAAATCACACATATCAAGCAAAGATACAAACAAACACTGTAAAACATGAAGCTGCTTCTGTTTTTTGTATTATACCAGTGCCATGTAAAACTGTGTTGGAAGCTGCAAAAGAATTTAAAAGTTCAGAATTAGCTTTAAAGCAACTAAAGGTGAGATAAACAAGATTGAGGAAAATTGTGGTTCTGTAGATTCACTCACAGTAGCTGGTTCCATCAAGCAGCCAAGAAGATTGAAGATATCCCTACACCAATTTTAAAAAAAAAATCCCAATTCCT
This sequence comes from Camelina sativa, assembly GCF_030686135.1. NCBI lineage: Eukaryota > Viridiplantae > Streptophyta > Magnoliopsida > Brassicales > Brassicaceae > Camelina > Camelina sativa. Next base: position 25,381,730 of record NC_141885.1, read on the forward strand.
CATTAAACCAAAGGAGGTCGTCAATACACTCAATGAACAAGTAAAAAAGCAAAACTTTATTTAGATCATATTACCCAATAATCCACGTCGTTAAGAAAGCAATAGAGAGACCTTCAGTGGATTTCTCACTGTAATTAGTCATAATCTGAGGTATCTCAGCAACACCCCAACTGATAACACTAATGACACCAAGAGATAGTGACAATCCTTCTCTAAAACTGCTGTGGAGAACCATCTTCACAGCCAAGAAAATATCACAACCAAAAAAACCTGTGTAAACCCAAAAATTAAAAAAATAAAACCAAACAAGTCCCTTGGTGAGCAAAGATAACGTCTTTATAATTGTGTAAAACACTAATAAGAAGAAAAAGAGAGGTTTTTTAAAGAGGTAAGAATAGGAAAGAATATTTCAAACAGTAGAAAACGAATCCTAGAGAAATAAAAACTCCGTTAATAATTCAATGTTTTTGGTTTTATGGTATCTACTAGATTCACAAACAAAAAGACCCCACAAAATCTGAATATTCTCCCCACACACACAAAAACCCAAATCATCCCAGGATTCAGAGTCTTCCATTTAAGGTAACAGAATCGAAAAACGTTACACACAATCTGGTTTCGACATTCACACCATTGTTAACATACCTATTTCAATGAGACATCATCGATTCAATGATACATTACATTAGGAGAAACGAATACACAAGAATGAAACCAAAGTTGCTACCTTTTGCAGAAGAAAACCGTGAAAGGAGTGATTCGACGGGTTTTGGTTCAAAGATTTGGTTAAGCGTTTAAGAGGTGTTAGCTTTGGGTGACGACTGCTTTCGTTTGTCTTTTTTTTTTTTTTTTTTTTTGGTTTCTTTTATGGAGATATCTTCATGTGTTCTTTCTGGAAAACACAAATCACCCTCACAGAGTTTTCTGTAATATCTTCCTTCAATTCCAAATATTGGAAAAAAAATACAAATATTATTTATTTATTTTTTCCCCGTGGTGTTTATTTTAATTTTTTTTTTTTTTTTTTTTTGGCATTATTGTCGTCGATATCTTAGTGGGATTTGGTTTCGATTTTGGTCTTATTCTGTTTTGTTTTGGCAATTTTTATTTATTTATTATTGAATGACAAAATAAAAGATATCCTTTATTAGGAAACAATTTGAAAACTTTAGGCTAAAGTCTTTTTTTTTAATAGGAATTGAAAAATGAAAAAAAAAAAAACTTTTGAATTTCGTCTGCCTAAATTTTTTTAAAAAATCCATGTGCAATTTATAATATTTTGCCCATAAACATAGTTCAAATATGTGTATTAGTTCCAAAATTATGATTGATTGATTACAAATTCTTTATTTTTAGCCTAATCTAGTGATAAAACAGTCACTATTATGAAACAAACGTAAAAATAAAATAAATGTGTTTAAATTTTATAGCGAAATAGAAGGAATAAAAAACAATACAAATGAGCATGACAAGGTTGAATAATGAGTGTTAATGTGTAGAGTGGATGTAATAATGATTTAGCTAAAATTTTCAAAAATTCTTCATACAATCGAAAATAAATTATTAATGTAATAATAATGATCAAACTTCCACTATAAGATTTTTTTTTCATTCTTACTTGCACACTGACTTTTAATCGTTTTTGTTTTCATAATTCATAAAAATGGTAAGTGGTTTGTCTCTTTACGAGCATGTAAACAAAAATAAAGTTCCTTTCATAATGAATAAGCTTTTTAAAAAGAAAGAAATTGCTAAAAAAAGGTATATCCGAGTTCCGTGCACCTTCCCAAAAACATACAGTAAGTATAAAAATTAAGTTTATTTTTATAAATATAAAGATTCAAAGGACATTATAACGTACTTTAGTAAAAAAAAAATGGTTGAATAATAGTGGAGCAAAATTGTTCCCCAAACCATTTAATCTAAAAATTATATTAGTAAGTAAAATATGTAATATCATAACAAAATATAATAAAGTTGATGACAAAATAATAATAATAATAATAAAGTTTGAGTGGAAATGAAAAGTAACTCCAACCAAAGCAATGTGCCTGTCAAGGCGCCACACCACACTCACTACCTAACCAATTTGGGAATTGCCCACTTTCCCACGAATCATTGCCAATATTGCCGGTTAAGTTAATCGGTCCGGTTCATCAGTTCGATTGGACATATTAATTGGATTTCAGATTAACCAAAAAGTCACGGCACATTGTATACGGGCCTCAAAACTTCACAAGTGTGACCTGATGATTAAAGGCCCAATAAACGTCTTATTATTTAATTATAATTTTTTTTTACAGAATAAATCTTTCCTAACTGTCTTGTCTTCTTCACACGGTCGCGAATCGTTAAGCTTCGTCGATTCAAGCAGATTTGTAGAAAGATAGATAGGAGGAAAAGACCCTCCAGGAATTACAAAACCCTAGAGGACTCTCTTCAATTCAACCTTAAAAACCACCAATTGCGCCATGACAAAGAAGAGAAAGCTCGAATCTGAATCCAACGAGACGTCAGAGCCGATGCAGAAGCAGCAGGAATGTGACAAAGAGAATCCAGGAATCAGAAATGATGATCATCAAAGAGACGAAGACCAAGTAGTAAACCACGACGCACTCAAGGAGGGACCTAAAGATGACGATAATATCGAAGCGGGGTCGTTGTCAGGATCTAGGAATTCGAGAAATGAGGATGATGACGAAGAAGAGCCCCTCGATGATCTTTTAGAACCGTTCTCAAAGGATCAGCTTTTGATTCTTCTCAAAGAAGCCGCAGAGAGACATCGTGATGTAGCTGATCGAATCCGGATTGTGGCTGAAGAGGATCCTGTTCATCGTAAGATCTTCGTTCACGGGTTAGGATGGGATACTAAAGCCGACGCACTAATCGAAGCTTTTAAACATTACGGAGAGATCGAAGATTGCAAATGCGTGGTTGATAAGGTATCTGGGCAATCCAAAGGTTATGGCTTTATCCTCTTTAGGTCAAGGTCTGGTGCTCGTAAAGCGCTTAAGCAGCCTCAGAAGAAGATTGGGACCCGTATGACTGCGTGTCAGCTGGCTGCTGTAGGACCTGTTCAGGGAAACCCTGTGGTGGCTGCGCCTGCTCAGCATTTTAGCCCTGAGAATGTTCAGAGGAAGATTTATGTTAGTAATGTTAGCGCTGATCTTGATCCGCGGAAGTTGCTGGAGTTTTTCTCAAGATTTGGGGAGATTGAAGAAGGTCCTTTGGGGCTTGATAAAGCTACTGGGAGACCCAAAGGTTTCACTTTGTTTGTTTATAGATCTGCAGAAGGTGCCAAGAGGGCATTGGAAGAGCCACATAAGACCTTTGAAGGTCATGTCTTGCATTGCCATAAAGCAAACGATGGGCCAAAGCAGGGTAAGCAACATCAACATCAACATCACCATCATTCTCACAAACAAAATACTCGCTACCAAAGGAATGAAAACACTGGTTATGGTGCACCTGGAGGCCATGGACATTTCATAGCTGGTAATAACCAATCTGCGCAGGCCATAAACCCGGCTATTGGCCAGGCCCTTACAGCTTTGTTGGCTTCTCAGGGTGCTGGTTTGGGTTTGAACCAAGCATTTGGGCAGGCTTTGTTGGGGGCATTAGGGACAGCTAGTCCAGTAGCTGCTGCTGGAATGCCAAGCGGATATGGTACTCAAAATATCACACCTAGGGTCTATCCTGCGTATGGTGCCCAAGCCGGCTTTCAGGGTGGTTATCAGACTCAGCAACCTGGTCAGGGCAGTGCTGGAAGAGGGCAGCATGGAGTTCGCTATGGTGGCCCTTACATGGGTCATTAGATGTAGCCCACTCAGGTATGCCATTGCAGCTCCTTTTCATCTGTTTCATTAATGTTCTGTGCCAGACTTTATCTGTGGTTCCGTGATGGTTATGACCCTTGTATATCTTAAAACTTGGACTTGCTGTATTATGACCTTTTCATAGTTAACTCCATTATGTTAAGCATTGCAAGATCATCGTTTTCAAAGAATCAAAGTTAGTGTGACTTTTGTTGTGTTAGGTGTTCGGTTTTGCCCCATTTTATAAAAGTCGTCTTCTTATTTTCTCAATCGATTGTGCAGAATGCAGATATTCCAAAACAGTTCTTTTAATATTGACATGGTGAATCTTCTGAAGTTATTAAGGAGCTGATGCAAATGGAGTTGTTTAGTTTTTGGATGAAATGTTACTCTTTTCGTTTCTTCAAAGGCCATGACTCTTCAAACCTTTCAAGAAGTTTTTAGTTTTCCCCTACTTATTTTCCCAAATCCCAACTCTTTTTATGAATATCCCAATGACATTACTCTGATTTTGCTATCATCGTCTCTTTTAAAACTTTTGTGAACGTTTTCATTTGTAAACTTAAACAGTGTTCCTCATGGACACAAATGCTTTCATTCTCTATTTGAATTCGTGTTTTCCATATTCTTGGTTCCCTCTATATTTTGCCGTTTTGTGAGTTTTTCTACTGCATTCTCTAGATTCATGGTCATGTTTTGTTACTTTGGAACCTTGTGAGATCATGATCACACTTTCAATATAAATTTGCACATGATGTCTTATCTTGATTTCCACATATAATATTTGCTTAATCCTTGTTCCTCTCGCAGGTAATTTTGACTGCAGGCTGAACCTAACACTAACGCTCTACAAAATCGTATGGGTACCTGCTATTTGAATGCTGCTCACCTGCTTTATTTTTACTGACCAGAAATGTTGTGAATATAGAAATGACTGGTTTTTAACTATAGATGTAGGCAATAGTTGTTTTCTTGTTTAGCTTCGGTAGGCATCTGCCTGTACCAAAAAAGTCAACTTGTTTTGGCTCTGTGCTAAAAAGTTTGAACAAGTCTATTTCAAGGTTTTGACTTGTTTTAGAGCAGCATTTTGAATCTATAGCTATGAATGTGCATTTTAAGTTGATATCGCGGAGGTTATACTTAGTTAAATTTCTATCTGAGTTTGGTAACACAGACTAACACAGCTGGAATTGGTGATTTCTCTCGCATCGTGGAGCTCTGAACTGTCTTCCCAAAAAGGTAAGTAAAACCAACGCATTGTGAATATTTGTATTTAATGTAGAAGTAGAACCATTGTTGAGGAATGAATTGATGATGAAAGTCCTTACACAAATGTGCTTCCCCGTTTTTGTATGTTGAGTCAGAGCTTCACGAGTGTATGGTTATGCTAACTGCCGGGGTTCTACCTAGTTACCCTCTAGGCTCTATAGGCCACTAGGTTATGATAAGCATGTGAAGTTTTTTACATTACTTGATTCTTAGGAGACCTATGTTGGTACAGCCAGATAGATTGTGTGTTCTTGTTCTCTCTTTCGGCAGGATCGAGCTGCCACATATGATTCACTGAATCTGTATGTGTTATAATCATTGAAGGACAGGCAAATATACAAAGGAAGAAGAGTCTTATGACATTTGATGTGTTAGATGATAAGAAGAAGAGAGAAGTGTGAGAGACTGAGAGTAATTAAAGAAAGAGAAAAGGGAAACAGAAACACGTGGGAGAACATCCCAAAGAGGAAGCACACGCGGATCTTCATGCAAAGCCGATTCTCCCATGTGGTCCCTTCCTCCCTTTGTCCCCCTCCCCCTTTCTCCTTTTTCACCATACATACAACGAATCTTCTTTTTTTTTTATAATATCAAATTTGGTTTTTATCACAGTTCAACAACACCTTCTTGTTCTCGGTTACTTCCCCACTCTCACTTTTTATATAACAAGCGCATTTTGGGAAACTTATGTTTGTGAAAGACAAGTCTTGTTTAGAGAAAGTGATTTAACAATAGCTAAAGTGAATATATATATGTTAAGATACGAATATTTGGTTTATATTCTTAGGGAATAAACTTCAGTTCTAAAGTGTTCACGAGATTAATACTTTCATATCTGTACAGAGACTTCTGTTTTTTGTTTTTTGTGTTTATTCTACAAGAAAAAGTAGCTTTAATTGAATTAAAAAATCCTCAAAGGTTTAAAGTTCTCGAGTGTAACAGTTTTTAAGGCAAACAAAAGAAAAACTCTTCTCACTCTCTCTTTCTAATATTTCTCTCCTGTGGAGAAACTAAAGAGAGAGAGAGAGAGAAGAGAATGTATGTTTGGTTTTATAATCTCTCAGCTTTTGCTAAAGATTTGTCTCAGAGCCCACCACTTGGACACAGAGAACCCAAGTTCCTTTCTTACTCTTTCTCGATTTACTCCTCCTTAATCTGCTTTTATTTCTTCCTCGAACATCATTCTTAAATTTTTATTCCCTTCTTCAGAGTCTCCAACCTCCTCTCTTTTCTCAAGTTTAGTTATCATCTGCATTTTTGAGCACTCGTGTGCTGCATGCAATTTCCCCTGGTTGTGTTTGTTGGCTGTGATTATTAGAACTTCTCATTTTCTAGGTGGTTAGATCGAACCAGGGTTGTGTAAATGGGTTCTATTAGAGGAAACATTGAAGAGCCAATCTCTCAGTCATTAACTAGGCAGAACTCTCTCTATAGCTTAAAGCTCCATGAGGTTCAAACCCATTTAGGAAGTTCAGGAAAACCACTAGGAAGCATGAACCTTGATGAACTTCTCAAGACTGTCTTGTCACCAGAAGAGGAAGGTCTTGTTCGTCAGGGAAGCTTGACTTTGCCTCGAGATCTCAGTAAAAAGACAGTTGATGAGGTTTGGAGAGATATCCAACTAGACAAGAATGGAAACACTACTACTACTACTACTGCTGCTCATAAGCAGCCTACGCTGGGTGAAATCACACTTGAGGATTTGTTGTTGAAAGCTGGTGTAGTGACTGAGACAATAGCTCCACAAGAAAACGTTGTGAACATAGCTTCACATGGGCAATGGGTTGAGTACCATCAGCCTGGACAACAACAAGGGTTTATGCCATATCCGGTTTGTGAGATGCAAGACATAGTGATGATGGGTGGTTTATCGGATACACCAAAAGCGCATGGGAGGAAAAGAGTGGCTGGAGATATTGTGGAGAAGACTGTTGAGAGGAGACAGAAGAGGATGATCAAGAACAGAGAATCTGCAGCACGTTCACGAGCTAGGAAACAGGTTTGAGAACTTGAGATTGTCTTTTTAGTTTATTAATATTTGTTACTTGTTAGTAAGCTGGTCTAATAAGATTAAAATTTACAGGCTTATACTCATGAGTTAGAGATCAAGGTTGAAAGGTTAGAAGAAGAAAATGAAAAACTTCGGAAGCTAAAGGTAAAAAACAACATCTCTTGTTTCATCATAATTTCGTTTACTGATTTATTGGTTTTCTAAGAAATTTGGATTATAATGGCAGGAGGTGGAGAAGATCCTACCAAGTGAACCACCGCCTGATCCTAAGTGGAAGCTCCGGCGAACAAACTCTGCTTCTCTCTGATCTTAAAAGACTTCTCTTTTTCTTTCTTTCTTTCTCCTTCTTCTTTGTGTTGGTTTATATCAAACAGCTTTTGTTCTTTGTATATTCTGTAGACTTTATTGACTTTTTGAACAGTATGTCTTTAAATACTTTTTTTGAGTGTAATTTCCTTTTGCATCTGGTTCAAACTTTTGAGTTTTCAACACTAGTTCAATGTCGCTTTTTAGTTTAAACTTGAGACACGACTTAGGAAGCAGGCAAGTCCTCAGACAAGAGTCTCTAGGTTCGTAGATAGAGTGACATACAACGGTAAGAATGTTTTTTACCTTTAGAACAGTAGAAGTATGTATACAAAATTGATTGATGGATGGTTCATGTCTTCATCATGGTTCTGCTAAACCGTTTTGATGGTTGGTTAACGGGAAAGGATTACCAATACGTTTTGGGCTTTTCTCCATATAAGTTATTGGGCTTTTTATTACGGCCCAACTAAACCGAGCGTTTAATTTTCCTTTCCTTCTTCTTCTTCTTCTTCGTCTTCGAGCTACAGAGAGAAACCTTCGCTGAGAATCCAATCTGCGACGTTTCAATTGTAAATGCACTGCTCAGTATCCTCTGTTGTTCGTCCACTATCAGCAGATCCTGCAACAGCCATAGCCACTTTGTGCTCAAAAGGAAACCTCCGAGAAGCTTTTCAGAGATTCCGACTCAACATCTTCACGAACACTTCTCTCTTCACCCCTTTTATCCAATCATGCACCACCAGACAATCTCTTCCGTCTGGGAAACAGCTTCATTGCCTCCTCGTCGTCTCCGGATTCTCCTCCGACAAGTTCATATGCAATCACCTCATGAGCATGTACTCAAAGCTTGGAGATTTCCCTTCAGCCGTCGCGTTGTATGGTCGTATGCCTAAGAAGAATTACATGTCATCTAACATACTTATCAATGGGTATGTGCGTGCTGGGGATTTGCTAAGTGCCCGGAACGTGTTCGATGAAATGCCTGATAGAAAGCTCACCACTTGGAATGCCATGATTGCTGGATTGATTCAGTTTGAGTGTAACGAAGAGGGTTTGAGTTTGTTTAGAGATATGCACGGATTAGGGTTTTGGCCCGACGAGTACACTCTTGGTAGTGTGTTTAGCGGATCTGCTGGGTTGCGGTCAGTGTTCATAGGGCAGCAGATTCATGGCTACACGATCAAATATGGGCTTGAGTTGGATTTAGTTGTTAATAGTTCGTTGGCTCATATGTATATGAGAAATGGGAAATTGAGAGATGGTGAAATTGTCATTAGATCAATGCCTGTTCGTAATTTGGTTGCATGGAATACACTCATCATGGGGAATGCTCAAAACGGATGTCCTGAAACCGTGCTTTATCTGTATAAGATGATGAAAATCTCTGGTTGTAGGCCTAACAAGATCACATTTGTAACTGTGCTCAGTTCTTGTTCAGACTTGGCGATTAGAGGTCAAGGTCAGCAGATTCATGCGGAAGCTATTAAGATTGGGGCTAGCTCTGTAGTAGCTGTGGTTAGTTCATTGATCAGTATGTATTCAAAATGTGGGTGTCTTGAAGATGCAGCTAAAGCTTTCTCAGAACGTGAAGATGAAGATGAAGTGATGTGGAGCTCGATGATTTCTGCTTATGGGTTTCATGGACAAGGCGATGTGGCAATCAAATTGTTTAATACAATGGTAGAGAAAACCGAAATGGAGATCAATGAGGTCGCGTTTCTAAACTTGCTTTATGCGTGTAGCCATTCTGGTTTAAAAGACAAAGGGCTTGAGTTGTTTGACATGATGGTGGAAAAATACGGCTTCAAGCCTGGTTTAAAACACTACACTTGTGTGGTGGACTTGCTTGGTCGAGCAGGCAGTTTGGATCAAGCCGAGGCAAAAATTAGGTCTATGCCAATCAAACCAGACACCATTATATGGAAAACACTGTTATCTGCGTGTAACTTACACAAAAACACAGAAATGGCACAGAGAGTCTTTCAAGAAATTCTTCAGATTGACCCTAATGACTCCGCTTGTTACGTCCTGCTTGCAAATGTTCACGCCTCAGCTAAGAGATGGCGTGATGTCTCAGAGGTGAGAAAACTAATGAGAGATAAGAATGTGAAGAAAGAAGCTGGAATCAGCTGGTTTGAACACAAAGGTGAAGTGTATCATTTTAAGATGGGAGATCGTTCTCAATCTACATCAAAAGAGATCTACTCATATCTAAAAGAGCTGACGCAGGAGATGAAGTTGAAGGGATACAAGCCTGATACAGCGTCAGTGTTGCATGATATGGATGAGGAGGAGAAAGAATCAGACTTGGTGCAGCACAGCGAGAAACTAGCGGTTGCATATGCGCTCATGATATTACCTGAAGGTGTACCCATTAGAATAATCAAGAACTTGCGGGTTTGCAGTGATTGCCATGTTGCTTTCAAATATATATCCGTGATCAAGAAGCGAGAGATCACGTTAAGAGATGGTAGCAGATTCCATCATTTCATTAACGGGAAGTGTTCTTGCAGCGATTATTGGTAGCCGGGCAGTTAAAGTATGCTATGACGCCGTGCTTCAGAGTCTTTCTGGAGTGTTAAGCACTCGGATTGGATCAGGAAGCCATTTGGGACGAAAGCATTCAGCAACAAGGGTAAATTTGTAATACATGTTGGGTCATATGGACACTGGTCACAAGACTCAAATTCTTTACATTGCGGGTAGTAGTAGCTTTGCAGTCTACCTTGAGATTGCTCCTGCCTGTGTTATTCTTGAGTCAGGCGCAGAAAGTGGTTTGCTGTCAACTTTACTTGCTCTACCCATCTCCGCAAGGTAGAAACTTATTTGATGCTTCTCGTTATTTCTAATGTACCATGTTTTTGCTCGTTTGTGTAGTTTCTAACCTTCCACACGCTTGGTTTGCGATTCCTTCCACAGTAGTGAATAGAGATGTTAAATAAGGATGGAGTGAGTTCTCTGCTCTTTCTCACCATGCACTGAGCAAGTAGAATGCACTTGCAAATCCCTCCGATCAGATTTCCTACGTAACGTTCGTTAACTTCAACAGCACCAATTTACTAAATATGTGCTAATCAATTGTCATAAGCGTGTAGTTCCTCATTCATTTTTATCTTAATGCAAGTTTTTGCTTTATTATTTGTTAAGTTTCGCATAGATAAGGACATTCGAAACACATGAGTTTTACTCCCTTCGTTTTTTAGTTGATATTTTAGGAGAATTTTTTTGTTTTCATATTATTGATGTATGCAACTTTTCATGCAAAACTAATTAGTTTATTTATTGGTTTTGACTATTTATATTGTACAAATTGTTTTATTACTGGTCGACTCGTGTTTAGATTAATAATAAATTACATATTAGTTTAGAACTAAACAAAAAACAAATAATTCTTTAATTGGTTTGCAAAAACATCAGATGGTAACAGCACCATCGATGTCCTTGAGTTCTGATACGCATTGATCGACACAGACTGTAAGGAAAAACTCAAGAAAGCTCAACTCACTGACAATCAGCTTGTCGAGTGTAAGGAATTCTTCAGCTCAATAGACAAGGATGGTGATGGTATGGTTCATCATCCCTTTCCCTCTTATCGTACAAAAATATTTCTCAACAAAGCAAAACATTAGCATTTGTAAAGAAAAGCATAAGGAATTTTTTTTTTTTTATGTATTTGATAAAAAAATTAAATAGATTCTCAGAAAACGTTATATCAAAATTATATCTTCTCTTTTTATTGTTACGTTGGCATTTTGTTACTTCATTTAAAAAATATATTTCTATATCAAAAATTTTATACAAATTTTCAAGATTCATGCAGTTTTTATTATCTTTTCAAACATGTAATACATTATAAAATATTCTATTAATATAAACAAAAGATTTAGACATATGAATGAATATATATTCAATATTGTTTAATTGTTTTCATGTCTTTAAAATAGATCATCTATGAGAATTCAACCAAAAAAAACTCAAACTTTCCAGAATTTGCCAAAAAGAGCATGGATTTCTGGTATAGCCAAATAATACTCAACTTTTGTTGATTTTCAAATATAATAACAAACTTTCATTGACTTGCCAAATTAGCATGCTGTTTATAAAGTTAATAGAAAAATTAAACGTCATTAACAACACGTTAACAATTGGGGTTAAATAAAAAAAAATGCATCACCAAAGGTCGAACTGTATTCTGAGGATATAAGAGAGGATTATACCACTGTACCAAAGTCAACTTTCAAAGAATGTTGCAACATACTTGTTTTTATTATATGCGTACGGAATTAAAAAAAAAATCAGTTTTTTATTCCGTAATACATTACAAGACCATATCTACTTGCAAACCTAATATATGATCCTGTAATAAGTTCCTAATATATATATGATACGCCTTTATACATTACAAGACCATATCTACTTGCAAACCTAATATATGATCCTGTAATAAGTTCCTAATATATATATGATACGCATGGACTAATATTTAATCAAATATTAAGGACTCGTCTCATGAACAAATGACATGCCTCGCGCCAACCTAGTTACCCTGCAACATTGAAACACACGTCTTCAATATTCGATAACCAAGTGTTTGAGCAAAACAAAGAACGCTCTTTCGCCTAATTGGATTACACAATGTGCGGAGAATAATTGCCTGTTCAAAATCAAAAAATAATTGGATTAGATGTCATTAGGTATGGGACCAGTTGAAAACATCGAAATTCTGTTGGATCCTATCTAATCTTCATGGGGTGCTTTTTGTTTTTGGAAGCGAAGTGCAACTTTTGCACTAGTGTTTGCCGAGCTTCTCTCAGCAACATCGCCAAGAATAGGGTTCTCTTGTTGAATTTCTGACCCCTTCACCATCTGAAGGTCAGTTTGCTCTCACTACTCTCTGAGCTCTGTTTCTGTTCTCTGCTTTTTAACAGAAGCACATCACTCTCTCTTACTCTCTTATGCTCTGTTTTGTTTCTTTAAAAGAGAGAAAGAGATTTACTCAAATGACTACATTGATATTTCGGATCTCAAGGATACTTCTTATAAGACACAACACACACATACTTATACTTACTTGATACCACTCGATTACTTAATTAGACTCTAGACTTAACAACTACTAGTACAAGACATCGCTTAATAAACACCAACAACTTTGCTTAGCTAGACACTAAACAAGACACTCTTTCTTACTATAGCATAGTTAAACTAATTAAAGACTCGTCATTGCTTCTCAACACAATTTCCTTCTAGTCAATTGTCATTGCTCACTTGCTACTTCCTCTTCTTCTTTGTTGACATTGTTTTCTTCTTGTCACAACTTCGTCTTCTCCGAAACTTGTTCTTCTTTTCCCTTTTACGCTCAGCTTCTTCTTACTCTTCTTCTCATTGCAGGTTCAATCAAGGTTCAACTTCAACAGTTTTTTTTCGAAACATCGCTCTTGAGTCTTGAGCCACGTTGTTCCCCGCCGGAGAGTATCCTTCTGACACATGGAGCAAGTACAACGCGCCTGTGAATCCCTCGATTCATTTCTTGGTAAAACCTACCTTCAGCGAGTAAAATGCATCCTTTTCGTTTCATAACAAGTCAACGAACAAAAAAACGCAAGTCAATGAACCAAAACATGCTAATCAAAATTAATGTCATAAAGCATGTACATTTTATCTTATTGCAACTTTTTCCTTTGTGATCTGTTTAAATTATTGCAGAAACAAACAAGGACGTTCCAGGCACTACTTCCCAGAAAGACAGACAGCATTTAATAATAGCGAGGAAAAAGGATTTTTTTTTTTTTTTTTTTTTCGGTCGGAAAAATAAATAAGGAATTGGAACAATACAAAACAAACCAACGAAAACCAAAGGAGGCGACTCACTGGAAAGGGTAAAAAAAAAAAAAACTGACATGGCAAAGTCAACGATCCGCGTAGAAACCGCGTGATCCATCATCTCTCTCCTCTTGTGTGTTGTCAACCTGGCGCTTAAATTTTAAACGCAAATTAATGGCATTCTCGTAGTTAAACCCCCACATCAAGGGTGTAAAAGACATTTCCATACAATTCCGGTAAATAAAACGCCTCAAGTCCGCGTTTGTAGCACTAAAAATTGTCTCTTACAAACTCTTCGTTTTTCCTTTTTTTTTTTTTGTTAATCTTCTCTCATCACAAAAAAAAAAAAAAAACAATGGCGGATCAGCTCACTGACGATCAGATCTCCGAGTTCAAGGAAGCCTTCAGCTTATTCGACAAGGATGGTGATGGTATGTTTCATCCCCCCCCCCCTCTCTCTCTAATCGTACATGTTTGATCTTATTCGAATACATTCGATTTTAGTTTCTGCTCTCTCGATCGTTTATTGTGACCGATCCATGTTTTAGTTTCTTTTTTGTATCATAATTAAATTGAATTCTAGGATTTTACTTTGCGATTCGCAGATGCAAGGATCGATCTGTGTAGTTTCCTTGTTTTTCAAAAGCGATTTGCGATCCTTCATCCTGTGTTTTAGATTGACTTTTGTTAGCTTAGAGAAAATCTAAATTGGATTTGGGCATTTTTGATTGAATTGTTGTAGGTTGCATTACCACAAAGGAGCTAGGTACCGTGATGCGATCCCTCGGTCAAAACCCAACCGAAGCTGAGCTTCAAGACATGATCAACGAAGTCGATGCTGATGGTAACGGCACAATTGATTTCCCTGAGTTCTTGAACCTTATGGCTAGGAAAATGAAGGACACTGACTCTGAGGAAGAACTCAAGGAAGCTTTCAGAGTCTTTGACAAAGACCAGAACGGTTTCATCTCCGCTGCTGAGTTAAGACATGTCATGACTAACCTCGGCGAGAAGCTAACTGATGAAGAGGTTGATGAGATGATTAAGGAAGCTGATGTTGATGGTGATGGTCAGATCAACTACGAGGAGTTCGTCAAGGTTATGATGGCCAAGTGAAGAAGAGGTTGAAACTAAACAACTTCGGCTTCCCCCCCCCCCCCCCCCCCACTCTTTATGTAATTTTATTAAGAATGTTTCTCATCGCTTGTTCTAAAATTTCATTCATGGCTCTGGTTTTTTTTTTTTTTTGGTGGTTCCCCTTATGGTTGGTTGTTTTCGTTTTTGTTGAACGGCTCATTTATTTTTAATTGTTGTTCTATGTTATTGATAGGTTCAGAACCTGATTCTTGAAAAGAAAACAGTAATGAGATCTTCTTCTTCTTCTTCTATTATCTTTTGACTTTTTGAATGCAAATCAGATTTTTTTATATTGATCAGAATCTTTGCTCAATCTGCAAGATCAAGAAGATGTTTATCGGTAGCGGTTAGTGTAGGGAGCTTAACCCGTGTTGGCTCAGATGAGGAACTTGAAGGAGAGAAGAGTATGGAAGTTGTTTCAGACATCCCATTGTTGAAATCAACCAAAGTCTCTAAGCTGTATATACTCTGTCCAGCTGCATAACCACCCAAGAGTTGATAAGACTTGTCTGATTGATCCATCGTCAAACACATATCTTCTGAACCTATTCAAAATTATGATCAAGTCAATTTTGGTTTCTTGAGTATTACAATGCATTGCTAAAAGGACCATAACTTACAGGCAGCGAGCTCGAGTTGAGTTTGATAAACGAATTCAAGAACGGCGGAGACATCTCGCTCGAATTCGTGAAATGGTCCGTCTTCGAAATTCATCTTCCTTAGCTTACAGACTCCTTCTCCTAACTCCATCATCGCTCCTTTATGGTTCTTGAATTCAAGAAAACGCTCCTTTTATAATTAACACAAACAATGAAAACGAACGATAGATTGAGAAAGAGAAGGGACTTACGCTGTTGAAAAGATGGTGAAAGCCAACAGCACATTGAAGAATCCCATGGATTAAGGTACGAGATGGCTCCTCAGCTTGAATCCAAAGAGCCTCGAGGGCGTCGTGACTTTTGTAATAATCTCTCTTGTTGAAGAGCGTTACTGCTTCCTCAAAGCTCCAATCTTCTTCACTCTCCTCATCACTACCTTCTACATCTTCTCCGGCGTAATCGTTGTACCTGACGATTGACCGTCGGCTGAAACGAACGCGTATAGAGCCAAATTTTGTTGTGGAGATTGGACTCGTTGAAGCAGTAACAGAGATTGGAGAAGAAGGAATCGTGGTGATGAAGGAAGAAGATGGAGGAAACGTGAAATCTGAAGGAACCTGGAAATGTTTCGGAGAAACAGCCATTATCAAATTCAAAGGTCGAGGAGGAGCTCTGTTGCATGGTACTCTGCTTGCGCCAGTTTTGTGGTCACCGTTTTACCAATACTTTTAATTTGGGCCACTCTTGGGTCCTTATTTTTTGTTCATTAATTAAGCCCATATATTTTTGATTTGCTTCCTCTTTTTGGTTGGTTATCACATTTGTAAATACTCAAGCTTTTTTCAGATATTAATTTTCAAGTTATTACTAGATAGTAGATAGTCTAGATATTATGTAAGGGCTATATATCTAGTTAAACGTTTGTCACTTTAATACCACTATTACAAATCATTACAATACATGTTTTGAACTTTTGATCTAACTTTAATATCCGAGAAACGAGTAGTGGTAAAAAAAACATCATTATTATTCATAAGTAAAGATACAAAAATGTTCAAATAGTTTCAAGATTTTTCTTTTAAATTTTCGAAATTGAGTCCCAAAATTCCGAATTGTATCTTCAGTTCAGTTGATAGATGATAGAACTATTGAGAATGATGATGGTGCCAAAGACAATGACCTAATTAAGGACCCTTCCCAAAAATTCCGAACTCTATATCAACTTTTTCCCCACCAATACACATGAAAACAAAACAAAGAATTTTAAGCATATATATCTAATAATAATAATAATAAAATATTAATCTACACTAGCTCTACCCTCTCTCATTTCACGTATATATATAATCCATCTTTTAGGACAGAACCCACCGAAAGCTCCACAAACACCCCATTAACTAACAAAAAAAACAAAAGAAGGCGGCGCAACTCATTAGAAAAATGCAACCAGAGAGGTTACTGCGTCTCCGGCGATTACATGACGACTATGCAGAGCTTATGTGGGTCTTCGTCGTCGACGTCATCTTATTACCCACTTGCGATCTCCGGCATCGGAGAAACGATGGCTCAAGACAGAGCTATAGCTGCTTTGAGGAATCACAAAGAAGCTGAGCGAAGAAGAAGAGAGAGGATCAATTCTCATCTCAACAAGCTTCGTAACGTACTCTCTTGTAATTCTAAGGTAATATAAACTTTATTTACATTTTATATATATATATATATATATACTCTTTTCATATGCCGTATGGATGTAATATCCCCATACATATACGTATATCTTATCAATTTTATGAGATGATTTTAACATGAGTATTAGGGTTTTGCATATCTTCTCCAACCTAAAGTTTACATCGATCGTCTTTAGATTTTTTCCTTTGTTCCAATCGAATACTAGACATTTTTCATGTTAGCTTAGTTATAACCGTTTAGTTGACTCTAACATTTCTTACTATAAACACTCATAATTATCAAATATGATCCATAATTTTCTGCATATATAATTCTACAAGGTTTAATGTTTATTTGATTTGAATATTCAAAAATTTGCAAGTATTGAGAACATTTAATAGATGGGGAAAAAGAAAAGCTTCATGGCCTTTTGGTGAAGCTCGTTGGGATAGGAATTACTTTTTGGGAAAGTTTTCAAGCTTTTTCTGTTGATTTGATTTGATATGAACATAAATTTTCAACTTCTTGATCCTAAACTTATAAAAAAAGGCTAGTCTAAAGATCCAAACTTTTCATTGTAATTTCATGTTTCTATTTTCAGACCGATAAAGCCACACTACTTGCCAAAGTGGTTCAACGAGTCAAAGAACTTAAACAGCAAACCCTAGAGATCTCCGACTCCGATCAAACACTATTACCATCAGAGACCGACGAGATTAGCGTTCTACATTTTGGAGACTATTCAAACGACGGTCATATAATCTTCAAAGCCTCTCTATGTTGTGACGATAGGTCAGATCTCTTGCCGGACCTCATGGAGATACTTAAATCACTTAACATGAAGACTCTCCGAGCTGAGATGGTAACTCTTGGTGGTCGGACAAGGAGTGTTCTTGTCGTAGCTGCTGACAAAGAGATGCACGGTGTCGAGTCAGTGCATTTCCTGCAAAACGCTCTTAAGTCGCTGCTTGAGCGGTCAAGCAAGTCGTTGATGGAACGTAGTTCAGGTGGTGGTGGAGGAGGAGAACGGTCAAAACGGCGTCGTGCGCTGGATCACATCATAATGGTGTGAAATGATGAGATTTGAGTACACGAAAAAAGTCTATAATTGATTAATATATATATATATATATAGGGTATGATCATAATTAACTTCGTTATAATTTACCAAAACTTTTTTTATTCCTCTTTTTTATATGTGTTCTAGTATGTTTTTAGTAGTCTCGTGGGAGTGCATGTAAGCAAATGTTGTAAGTAGGTTTGGTGTGTTCTTTTTCTTTTCTTTTTCAAGAAAAAGAAAAAGATATTTTCAAAAAAAAAAAGAAGAAAAAAAAGATAATATATATATAAAGAATGTTTTTCATGTTATATATCTCTTTATTATATTATATATTGGCTGTTGGTGTGAGGACTAGGGTTTTGAGATTGTGGGAATATTTGTCGTCGATGCAGAAGAATATAAGTAACAGATGTGATTGGTGAAGTCCAAAAGAAACTAGACTTCGATATATATATACACTATATATGTGTATATGGTAAAGAGAGGTCTATGTTTGTACGCTGTGAGTTTCAAAGCGACCCTTATGTCACCTTTGTCGCCAAATGAATCCAATCTCTCCCCTCTCTTTCGTTGTTCATGTCTTTCTAAATGTGTACATTTGACCACATTTTTCAGACCAAAGAATATAAGCAGTGCGTGTTTTTTTCTAACTTATTTTGATATATATCTTATTTAAATAAATCCATGTGATTGTGACGAACTGTTTTACTTTTTAGTTGAGATTTGTTAAGTATTTAGCGAAATGTCTAGTGTACGACTTTTTTCGGATCATATGGAAAAAGCGATCATATATGTTTTTAACACACAAAAAAATCCTTAAAGGTATATTCGAATAATAAACTCTCCGAAAATTACATTGTCGTAGTAGCATATACAATTATTTAGAGAAGAATATACGTATGAGAAAAGTGGGACTAAATAGTGTATATATCCGTAAACATGAATTTTTTGTATTGTTTAATAACATAGGCGGAGAAATAGGTGGTGTATCAAAGAAAGTAAAATAACAGCATGATCAAAAAAATTAATACTACTCATTACGTACCAAGGAGTGAAATCACTATGATTAAGTGACATTTTAACCATTATAACGAGAAACATTAGGAAATTGTTAAAATATATGAATGAAAGTTTGTTAAAATTTGATTTGGATGAACAACCTCAATATTGTACACACGTACGCTAGAAATTAAACTATGATAACACAAAAAAATTCGTACGTGAGATTGTAGAAGCTATTGTATAAAAATGAAAGAAAAAACATGTTAGGATATGCGAAATTCATCGATGACGGTGACGTGACACAAAGAGTAAAGTTTAATTTTAGGTCGACACACTTCATATATTCGAAAAAGTGTGGCGATATATATATATATATATATATATATATAAAGAAGATAAGAGTTTGATGATAAGATTAGCCACAAATATTCGAAATTATTTTGTTTACTTGTTTTCGGTTAGCCGAGTTTATTCGTTGGAACGTGTACAAGTTTTATACTCAACTGAATTTTGGTTATAAAGCTTTTTGTCACTAAGAATATGTTAGGGTGACAATAATGGAATTGTGCAAGTCTCGAGTCATTTTGATTGAAAAAAGTTTGTAACCATATCACTTATAATGGAAGTGTTTTGAAATTTAGTGTTATCAAGTATCTCTGCTTTCTTCAATACATATTGCCCTTTTTTTATAGAAAATGGGATATAGGAAAAAAAATAACGCAATAATATAACCAAATAGTGAATTGGAGTACATGAAGAAGAAGGATGAGAATGTGGGATTAAAGGGAAGAGGAAGCGTGAGAAAAGGAGACTGACAAAAGGAAGTAAAATTGATGGGCCATTGGCTCTATGAGACAAAAAGACCGACTCTTCTCATCACTCTCCTTTTACCCTTTCTCTCTTTTTCTAATTATTGTTTCTCTATAAACTTTGGAGAATTCAATAAAAAATACTAAACATTGAAGAAAACTAAGAGAAGGAGAAGAAAGAAAAAAGAAAGGTGGAGAAAGTTTGTCCATGGAGCGTGATGGTTTTGGGGCAGCTGGTGTCCCCTCTATACTCAACCTCTCGACCAAAAAGTATATCTTATAGAAATATGGAAATATTTATAGCTTTTGCACTATTTATTATAATTAAAGTTATATTTGTATTCAACTCAAAATATAGTAGAAAAGCTTCATTGTTTAATTAAAATTCCTTTTGAAGTTTATGGGTAGTGTGGCAAAAGCAATCATTAACATCACACGTTAGTGTCTCATCGTGTGAACATGTGAGTCCCCCTTTATTATCTCACCACACAATTTTGACCATCCTATTTCCTTTTTGAATATCACTACATATTGTATTTTCTTTGTGTTTTACTTGCATTTCACATACAAGCAAATGGAAGTTATCATATTATATGTCAAATATGTCTTTTGTTTTCCAGTGTTCTTATTGTCTCTCTTGGTCAAGTGTTCTTGTTTACCTACACAGACAAATGTAGGAACCTTTTCACTTACTTCGGGGTTTCACCGGAAATTTAGAAAACCTAAAATACCGAGGCAGAAACATCAACATGATAATTGATTAGTGCAGTCCGTTTTACTATATTAACAAGATAATTTACTCAATTTATAAATCAGTGTCTTTTTGTCCATTGTCAGAACTTACATTCATTTTTAACATTGTTTCTATTGATCTAACGTACTAGTTGAACCATCTTTAAATATTATTTTAATTTATTTTAAGTCAAGTCTCTCAACCTATTCAATCTACGAATTTATATAAATTAAGTTTCAATATTAAATATATATATATATATATATACAAAAATCATTGGTGATACTAAGTAACTATAATATCTATACAAAAAGGTCACAATATTTCAAAAGTTTATTTGGTACCCACATATATAATATAAGACTTATTTCTATATGGGACTACTGACTAGTTTATCTTGAATCCACAATTTGTTTTTATGTTCTTCTCCAAAACTTTTCATAACTTAAAATATAGGATACTGTAAGATAGTATTACTCTTGAGACCATCACGAAGAAACACTTTTGTGAAGTTTGGGTCATTTTTAAACCTTTTGGTGCTCTGTGCATATATAAATAAAACGGTTAAACTGTTTTTCTTTCCAATATCAAATTCTTATATGTAGAGAAGAATCGAGGATCCCAAGCCCATCAAATGACAGAGAAGGGGGGGTCCAAATTGAGATTGGTACCAAGTTGGTTTAGGGTTTCAGAGAAAGGCCCAAATTAGATGTGAGTAGAGCAGTCCATAGTGACAGTGACTCCGACATGACAACACTCGAGTTAGAAGACCACCCCCACGTCTCTACTCTACTCTAAGCCTATGCCGTACGTCAAAGGCACCAACTCTTGTATCACATTCACATATATTTAATCATTTCATTCAAACTCCAAATAATTCACTGGAACCTGAGTTTTGAATTGGCCTGGACCAGTACTGAATGGAATCTAAAAGATTTTGTGATAATCTTTGTAGATGCAACCGAAACTGAATAAATACCAGAAAAAACGTACAATTTCATGTAATTATTGTGAAATACTGTGAAAAATAGATAGAATTAATAATAGTATGTGTGTGTACAAAACTACAAGTTGTAACTTTATTTGTTTTTTTACAAGAATTACGATATAGGGAAATTTTTTGCTCTATGTTACGTAATGTTGTACAAGTTGTAACTTTATTTGTTTTTATAAGAAAGAAGATATAAGGAAAAATTAGAAACGAAAAGAGGTGGCAAAAGAAAAAGAAGTGGAACATAAAAGATGTCAAGGAATATTGATATTCTTCTTTTACATATACTTTTGCACATAATTTTGTTATAATTTAGGGTTTTGCTACCAAAATAACACACAACCAAAAAAGCCCACCAAGGGTGATGGTTGTTAGGTTAGGCTTTCTTTGTTTTATACTTTTCTTGGGCTATATATCTCACCTAATATGGAGTTTCCTTTGTAATCCATTTTATTAATGAAAATGCTCTAACGAAAATCGTACCTAATATTTTTCTTGATTATTTGTCTAATGTTGCTGATTCATTATAAAGTATTGCAATCTTCGTATTGGATATGTTCGTCAAAGTATTGAATTGACTCGTATACGTACGTATTTTGAAAAAGAGGAATGAAAACAAGTTACTGGAAGACCTACGCAATTTAATAAGTTAATTTTCAACTCAAAGTTGCCAACAATGAACGCAATTATTAATATTCGTATATAGAATTTGATTTTATACTTTTATAAAAATGCACTCGAGGAACTCATTTCAAAAGAAAGAATCAATCAAATCATTGCCTTGTTCCAACTACGGGGATATTGAGTTCTTGACTCATTATATAACACGTGAGATCGTCACTATCTCACGCATTTTTTTTTTTTTGGGGTGGTAAATTCATCATCTCAAAGGATTTACACAAAAGTATATTTATGAAATACATGGACTCTGAAGATTGACTGCATCGGAAGATATATAGTCTAAGAAATCATTAATAATATCATTTGGTAGCTACATCGTAAAGAAACATGATTAATCAAAATATGATAGCCTTGTCACTTGTGTGATGCTCTGTTAATTTTTTGTGAGACGAAACCATTATATGAAACGCTATTAAGGTAGGGTTGTCCATACGTGATTTGGCAAAACCTTCGTTAAGCAAAACTAGGAACCTTTGGCTAGTAACTAAGGTACGTACCTTTAATCAAGTGCCAAATTCGAGGTTACAAATCTCTCTTTTTTACATTTTGGCATGATTCTAAGTACTCTTTTGGATCCTTCGATTGATATTTATTTCTAGACATAGTAAAAATTTTGGCAGTACAACAAAGATAAGGTTGTTGTGTTGTTAGTCTTTGATAGAATTTGGCAAAATATATATATATATATATATATATATATATATATAGAGAGAGAGAGAGAGAGAGAGAGAGAGAGAGAGAGAGATCGTCGTCTCGTCTTATTCTTTCTCCCGACTTTTTATCTATTATAAGTTAAAAAAAAAAATTGATGGGGTTTGATATCAACAAGACATTACAATACTTCCTAATATTAGCCACGAGTTAGCAAAGATGGTGATTGCTGAAGGAAGAAAGAAGACTCTTTCTTGGCAGCCAAACATCACATAATTCACACTAATCTCATTTAACAAAAAAAAAAAGAGATCAAAACTTTGCTTTTGTTTAACAAATAAAAATAGAAAACAAAAGAAATCAATCAAACTTTGCTTTTTTCTCTTTTTGATTCTTTCTTTTTTTTTTTTTCCACTTTTTATGCTTTCCTCATCTCATCTCTTCTTCCTTTTTTCTTGTTGCTACTGCTAAAAAAGCATCTTCTTCTTCTTCTTCCTTTTTTCTCTTTTCCATTCTTCTTATTAACACTTTGCTTTTTTTTGCTTCTTCCTCTAAGTCTCTCTTTTACTTATTTAGCTTTTGCTTCTGACTGGTACCAAACTCGCTTCTTTCCTTCTTCTTCTTCTTCCTCTTTGCGTGTGGTTGATTTATCTTCCTCTAAATAATCTCAATTCTCAAACTTTTTTGCTATATTCAATCTACTTACCCTTCTCTGTTTCCTGGGTTTTCGAGTCTCTCGATTTCTGTGATTTACTCTGTTCTCTTCCCCGGGAAATATTAATTATACCCACCCACATGAAACTAAACTTGTAATCTTACACAAAGTTTCAAGCTTTTCGTTTTGAGAATTCTCAAATTCAACAATCCATGGGGATCTGTCATGGCAAACCCATCGAGCAACAATCAAAAAGCCTCCCAGTTCCGGGAGAAACCGACAGTGAAGCTCCGACGAAATCCTCTGGCTTTCCGTTTTACAGCCCTAGTCCTGTACCTAGCTTATTCAAATCCTCACCTTCCATATCATCAAGCGTGAGCTCGACGCCTCTTCGTATCTTCAAGAGACCTTTCCCTCCTCCTTCTCCTGCTAAGCATATAAGAGCTTTCCTCGCGCGTCGTTACGGCTCAATCAAGCCTAATGAGGTCTCCATCCCTGAAGGTAAAGAGTGTGAGATCGGTCTCGATAAGAGTTTTGGGTTTTCGAAACAGTTTGCTTCACACTACGAGATCGATGGCGAAGTGGGTCGTGGACATTTTGGTTACACTTGCTCTGCTAAGGGTAAAAAAGGCAGCTTGAAAGGTCAAGAAGTTGCTGTTAAAGTTATTCCTAAATCCAAGGTTCCTTCTTTCAAACACTGTTTTAGTTTCACTTGTTTTGTGATCTGTTATTGTTCTTTGAGTATTATATGACCATGATTTCGAATTCTAGTTTCATTGCCATATGTTTAGAATTATGCACTTTTAAAATTTAATTGGGTCAAAGTATTGTCAGAGACATATGATGAAGGACTCTGTTCTGTTTTTTTTTCTATGTTAAACTGTGTGGAATTGCTTTAGGAGCTTTAGGACTTGTTTGTTGCTTTAAGATTGTGGATGTTGCAAAATAATTTGGAGATCAGATTTGTTGGCATTGAAATCCTGACAAAGCCCATTGTGTTTGATTGCAAAGGAATTGACTCTTGATATTGTTTGTATATCTGGTATGAGCATGAATAAGAGTAGGAGTTTACAAATAATATAAATAAGCCAACTATATCCCTGAGCTTGTTTTACGATCGCTGCATTGCTTAGTGTTGGATGTTCTTGACTGCAGATGACAACTGCAATTGCAATTGAGGATGTTAGTAGAGAAGTGAAGATATTGCGGGCTTTGACTGGTCACAAGAACCTAGTCCAGTTCTATGATGCGTTTGAAGATGATGAAAATGTTTATATTGTAATGGAGTAAGTATAAAATTTCTCAGTGAGATTTTCCTAAGCTCATTTGATCCATCTTCCAATACAAATACTTTAATCTCCTTTGACCAGATTATGCAAAGGTGGTGAACTCTTGGACAAAATCCTTCAAAGGTAATTGCTATACACACATGGTTAGATGATTGTCTTTACTCTCTACTGAATCGTGCTTTGACTGGTTGAGCTTTGATCTAATCAGGGGTGGAAAATACTCAGAAGATGATGCTAAAAAAGTTATGGTTCAGATTCTCAGTGTTGTGGCTTACTGTCATCTGCAAGGTGTGGTTCACCGTGACCTTAAACCCGAGGTACTTTATAATCCATGGTGATGTTTTAATTGTTCCCTCGTTTTTTTGTTGTAAATAATGTTGGCTTTAGGTGACACTTCACTTTCTAGGTCCCATCACATTATCAGCAGTCTTTGTACACATAGAATGAATTCCACTAACTTATGCAGAGTGATAATGACGGTTATGTTTCTTTCTATTTGTATGTTTCCCTTTCACAGAACTTTCTGTTCACTACGAAAGATGAGACTTCTCCTCTGAAAGCAATTGATTTTGGTCTTTCTGATTATGTCAAACCAGGTCAGAGATGTTAATATTGACCCAAGATTACTCCTATCGAACTCTTCTTGATATTAAAATTTCACCTTTTTTTTTGTTGCAATTTTGCAGACGAGAGGTTGAATGATATTGTTGGAAGTGCTTACTACGTGGCCCCGGAAGTTTTACACCGTACATACGGGACAGAAGCTGACATGTGGAGTATTGGAGTCATTGCTTATATTCTTCTCTGTGGCAGTCGACCTTTTTGGGCCCGTACTGAATCCGGAATCTTTCGAGCGGTCCTAAAGGCAGAACCCAATTTTGAAGAAGCTCCGTGGCCATCACTATCACCTGACGCTGTAGATTTTGTGAAAAGATTGCTAAACAAAGATTACCGTAAAAGACTAACTGCGGCCCAGGCTTTGTGTAAGTGTATAATCATCTTGATCTCTATAACGGGTTAACACGCATCATTATCATGTTCTGCACTTCATATGTTATGAACATCTGAATAATCAACTGTCTTTTTCCTCAGGTCATCCCTGGCTGGTTGGCTCGCATGACCTAAATATTCCATCTGATATGATTATATACAAGCTTGCAAAAGTGTACATAATGTCTACTTCCTTGAGAAAGTCAGCTTTAGCGGTGAGTTGGATTCTGCAGAAGCTATGACACACTGACATATACTACTTACTTGGAAAATGTGAGTTTTGAGCATGAAGATTGATGGCGTTTTTTTCATGGTTTCAGGCTCTTGCCAAGACATTAACTGTACCGCAGTTAGCTTATCTGCGGGAGCAATTTACATTATTGGGGCCAAGCAAAAATGGATATATCTCGATGCAGAATTACAAAACAGTGAGTTCTATTTCCATGATTCTATCTACCACTTCCCTTCTCAATTAGGATTATCTATGATTCTTGACTTTTTCATACAAATCTCAGGCAATCCTAAAGAGCTCAACAGATGCTACGAAAGATTCACGAGTCTTAGATTTTGTTCACATGGTAAGAAACGAGAGGCTAATGATATGGAATAAAGCTTTATCAATTGGTTTGTGGTGGTTTAACGTTCTAATCTCTTTTGGAATGCAGATAAGTTGTCTTCAATACAAGAAACTCGACTTTGAAGAATTTTGTGCTTCAGCAATAAGTGTTTATCAGCTCGAAGCAATGGCAACATGGGAGCAACATGCACGGCGTGCTTACGAGTTGTTTGAGAAGGACGGGAATAGACCCATCATGATTGAAGAACTTGCATCGGTATAAACTTTATCCTTTTCATTTCACCTAGAGGCTATAGGATTGTGATTAGAGAAGAAGACTCATGAAGAGGGAAACTTGGTCATGGTTGATCTTGAACAAATGTGTTTTAATTGCAGGAACTCGGACTCGGGCCATCAGTGCCGGTGCACGTTGTACTTCAGGATTGGATAAGACATTCCGATGGCAAGCTTAGTTTCTTGGGCTTTGTCAGATTACTACATGGTGTGTCTTCTCGAGCATTACAAAAAGCTTAGAACAAAAACCACATTGTTAGTTGAGAAAAAATGCAACTAGGTGTAATCTGGCTGTGGCTTCTTCTTTCTTCCATTTCTTGATAGTGTTTTTTTAGTTTATTTTTTCTTCTTCTCTAATCATGGGTGGGTAAGCATTTGAGTCAAAGATTCGATATTTATGTCTGTGGGTGTCTCTTGTGTGTGTGGTGGGAAGAAAAAAAAGTCTATGAAGAAGAGGAATGTACAGAATCAGATATATCCATTATCTCTTTGAAATTGGGTTTCTAATTCAGTGATGTCCTACGTCTCCTTTCTAATAATGTCAAACGGTTTCTTCGGTTATATTTCGATTTGGCTTACAATTAAATTTTCTCAGGTCAACGCAATCGTAGTCTTTCCGATAGTAAGTGTGAGTGTATATATGTCTTGTAATGTGGATTTGTGCCGCTATACTTTACGTGTGGAGCACTCTTTTAATGGCCGCCGGAACAACAATTCGTATTCGTCATCTATATGGATCATCAAACCAATGATACGCCACGTGACTGTGTCTCACAATGGAGGGAGACACCCACGTGACTTTGACCTTCATCATCAGATCTCTGATCTCATCTTAATCTCTACCTAACCGTCACAAAGATTCTTTCTTTCTATCTTCTTCCTCTAATCTCGCTGCAACAGTTTTAACTAGAATGGCAACAATGCGCAAATCCCATAGGTCAAAAGCCACTCTGGGATCAAGAAGACTTGTTCTGCTATGCATTGTCGCCGTCGCATTGCTCCTCTTTTTTTCTTCCGTGCTCTCCACCGGCGGATTGGTTTTACCATATCCGAAGACCCTTATTGGTTATTATTTCTTGAAGTCTTCACGAATTAGCAAGAGACGGCACAGTTTGTCGGATAAATACTTGTACTGGGGAGACAGAATCGATTGTCCTGGTAAGAACTGTGAGACCTGTGCTGGTTTGGGTCACCAAGAATCTAGTCTTAGATGTGCTCTTGAGGAAGCCATGTTTCTTAACAGGTAATATTTTGATTTCCTCCACAAAATTGTCAAACTTCTGAGATTTCTGATGGAGTTCTTGAATTGGCAATTAGTCTTCTCGGTCATAAGATGGTTAGTTGACTAAATTTTTGGGAAATGCTGGTAAGATCAGTGTATATGGTGTTGAGATATGGTCTCTGTAATTGTCACTTTCTTGTTGCAGGACTTTTGTAATGCCATCTCGGATGTGCATAGACCCAATACATAACAAGAAAGGTATACTCAATCGATCAGACAATGAAACTACAGAGGAAAGGTGAAAGACTTTCTTTGAACTAGTTAAGGAAAGTGCTTTTGTTTTGTTTCCCACTTTTAACACAAGAGGAGGTCTATTTGCTTTGTATGGTCTTAGCTGGGAAGGGAGCTCTTGTGGAATGGAATCATTGTATGATATTGACCTCATCTCTGAGAAGATACCTGTGATCTTGGATAACTCAGAAACGTGGCACATTGTGCTATCGACCAGTATGAAATTGGGAGAACGAGGGGTTGCGCATGTGTATGGAGCCAATAGGCATGAGCTAAATGACTCTAGCCGCTTTACAAATCTTTTGCTCATTAACCGAACCGCAAGTCCCTTGGCATGGTAAGCACATTTCTGAGGAAATTGAGTATCTTATATTGTTTGTTTTAGTCATCATCATACTCTTCTAGCTCGATCAGATCGTATATCTATCTTCAATGTAGGTTTGTTGAGTGCAAGGATCGAGGTAACCGTAGCGCCCTTATGCTTCCTTATTCATTTCTCCCGAATATGGCAGCATCAAGATTGAGAGATGCTGCCGAGAAGGTGAATGAGTTTTACATAATCTAGCAATCTAGATTTAAAATGGAAAAGGAGATGGTTATGTTCTGTTGAAGCCTTATAAGCTTATTCATAAACCAGTTTTGGTTGAACAGATAAAAGCACAACTTGGTGATTACGATGCAATCCATGTTCGTCGAGGTGACAAACTGAAAACACGAAAAGACAGGTTTCACGTTGAAAGAACTCAATTTCCACATTTAGACAGAGACACACGCCCAGAGTTCATCCTTGGCAGAATACAGAAGCAGATCCCACCAGGACGGACTCTTTTTATCGGTTCTAATGAGAGAACCCCTGGATTCTTTTCGCCACTCGCAAGCAGGTAATATCTTAAGGTCTACATTCAAGTTTATAGGTTTATAATAGATGTTCGTGTAAGATACTTGTTACACTGCAGGTACAAAGTGGCTTATTCATCGAATTTCAGCAAGATTTTGGATCCGATAGTTGAGAACAACTATCAGTTATTCATGGTGGAGAGGCTGATAATGATGGGTGCAAAGACATTCTTCAAAACATTTAGAGATTACGAAACGGATCTCACTTTAACAGATGATCCGAAAAAGAACAAGAACTGGGAAGTACCAGTTTACACCATGGAAGAAGGCAAAAAGTAGCAAGCTAAACTATCTATGACCTCACTAGCAAAAATCACACAACGATTCAGACAAAAGTCTCATCACTTTCCAATTACTTGGAGTTGAGCCTAATCTTGTCTGAAGAAGATTCTATTGCTCGGGAGAAATCTGTGTATGAGAAATCAGAGACTAACAGTTACTTGAGCATTTTTCTTTACTTAGATTGCTTCAGTTTTGTGTAAATCAAACTGTGTACTATTTACTTTAATATTCATTTGCATCAAAAATAGATTTTTTAAAGTAAAACTTTTGAGTTGCAGTCTTTTAATGAGCATGTCTTCTCTTAAACTATATCATAATCCAGTATAAGTACATTTTCGTATTTTGTTTTCTTTTCCAAGTAAAATAGGTTTTGTGAAGTGTTAAATGGGACTGTAGATTTTAATCTCTGAAGGTTTAGTCAAATAAACCTCAATCTCCATGTTTTTTTCCTTTCTTTCAAATCTGCACTTACATAATAAACATAACCTACGAACTTTGTTCTAAAACTACAACGGTAACTAAACGAGGCAGAAGGAATACCTATAAAAGAAAGAAAAAGAGGATGTAAATCAGATCATCCACTGGACATATTGTCGTTAAGGTAAGGTCATTTCCGTTGTTAGAACGCAGCAGAAGAATACCTCTTGTGTTGTGCAATGTCTCCATCTCAAATCAACAATGTTTCTGAACTTCCTAGTAAAGGGTTTACTGAGAGTGTGCTTCAAGAAGGATGTTGGTGGCAGCGTTGACATCATTTCTGGCATGTACAAGAGCCTGTCTCGCTGCGTTCTGGTCAAATCCCATTGATACCAAAGTAGCTATGGCTTCCTGAGATGGCTCTGTAGTTGATGGCATCGGAGCTCGAAAAGCTCTCTGAAAAACAGAAACATCACATGTTAGCAAACGAAGATTGGATATTTAGATTGTTATAGGAGTTTGGTTAAAGAGGCATGAAAAAGATGCTGCAAAGATAAAGACTTGCCACTGCTTGGCGACCTAAGTTGGGTGATGTCCTTCTTGGTGGTTGAGAATGGCTGCTCAAGGAGGGCAGAGAAAACCGGGAAAAGAACGAAGCCATGAACTGGGGGAACTGACATGTATTTTAGACAAAAAGTGGTGTTACTAAAAGTAGACAAAAAAACCCACATTTGAGCAAACGGTTTGGAAAGGTTATAACCTTTGCCTTGCGAATACCAAGGATGTTCAACCGGTACAAGGAACCAGCAATAATGCCGCAAAATCCAGTGAGGATGGATCTTTTCCAAGATGACAGTAAAAGCTACAAATATTGAAACCAATAAATTTATCAATTAAAGAAAAAGAAATCTACAGCACAACAAAAGTCATATATATAAGCATATGGTATATTTTACCTGGACACCCGCAAGATATATGAATGATTTATCAGAGAAGGAGACGCCAAATACACCAAACCTCTTTGTTACTGGAATGTACAAAAAGAAGGGTACAAAGGAAGCAAATATGACGGCGTATGGTCCAGATGTCAGTAGGTTTGCAGTAGGATCTACAAAAGAAACAACAGTTTGTTATATAGATATACCCACAATCAATAAATGTAAAATGTTTGTGTTTTTAGAATTCATAAAAGGTCATATCACAAACGCTTATTGAGAATACACAAAATCATCTCTTGATAATTTAAATGCTGGACCAAGGGAATTCTCTGTAAGATCTATTCAACATTATGAGTGAAGGAATTTTTTCAGAATATCCTAATACTCTCTGTACAATTTTTCTTAGATGTTTGGTGAGACTAGTAGCAAGTTACAATTCCTTTATAGTTGTCTGCATTAGCGCCAAGATTTCATATTCTAAAGGACGAGTACTGATCAAAACAGTATAGACTTTGATGAGACTATCTGACATTGGGAAGGTGCATACCTTTAAACAGAGATAACAAAATGGTCTCTAGTATCAGTGACACAGCCCCAGAGAACAAGATGAAAACCTGCAGGATGAGCACAAATTTAACTCATTCAATCTCGAAGCACTTATCTTTCTAGTTACCATGGTAATGGACAGGTAAGTCATGAAGAAAAAATAGAGCTAGAGTATCCCTTACCGAATACTTATTAGAACCAATCTGTCTCTCAAAGACTCGGAAGAAGTAGAGCAAATACAAGCCGGAAAACAACTCTGTTGTGGACGAGAACGCAAAACTCGATATGATTAGTTTCCATATCCGAAACTTCTCAAAAATATCCTGCAACAAGATTGGAAGAAGTTAATAAAGATACGGTTGACTGGATTTGAGATAATCTGAACGTTTTACTTACACATAAACAAGATTCTTTAAAACAATCAAACATCTTTCTAAGTGCAAGACTAGATGCATACACAATCAAGTAAATTGAATAGACGCAAGTTACCATACTATTTAACATCTGAAACCTAAAATTTTCTAATGAACTAATTCGCATTACACCAATGGCTGATGACTAATCTAAGTAAAAGCTCTAGTACTATGATGCCGTGTAGCTGCGTCCTCCCAGTAAACTCAAAACCTTGTAAACTACAGTAAGTAAAGAACCAAAGCATAATCCGCAATATCTTCTAGTGCTAATATTAGCAATTAGAGGACAACAAATAAGGCAGCAAAACAATTGGTACCCAAAATCCTAAGAACCTATGGAAATAAGAGCCAGAATCGGATCCTAATTCTTCTGTAAAACCCAGAAAGGCTTCAAATTGAACAGAGATGAAAGAAACAGTACCTGGTAAGACAAGGCGAGGTTGGAAGAACCGCTCCTGCTCCCGAAGAAGACAGTGAAAAGGGCAGTCGCAACAACGAAGGCTTTCGTTACCGGAGCATTATCTGCAAAGTTCCAAAATTTCGAACATTAATCGAAAACCCAGAAACGAGAAAACAAAAACGAAGAAGCGGCGAAAAAGAGAATTGGGGTAAAACGTACTGAAACCGGAGGGACCTCCGCTCATCTCTACTAATCGGGATGAACGAAAAAAAAATCAAAATCGGGGATTGTGAAAGATCGGAGGAGGGGAGCTTTCGTTTCTTCTCCTTAAGTCGTCTCCGATGAATTTTATTTTCTTTCTACGGAGGGATGTATGTTTCCGGGAATTTTCACTACTTTGTCCTCTCCAATTCAAAAAAAAAAACAAAAACACACTCAGCAGAAGAAACAGAACAATCCAGAATCTTTCATTATTAGCATATTTGCTACTATTAAAAAACAAAATTAAATTAAAGAACTTTGCAGCTAAAGCCCCGGATCTTTTCAGTATCTTTATATTTCTAACCCTCTAGTTTTAAGTATTACGTTCTAAACCAATAGTCGCATAAACGCATATTATTTGCATCAAAATTATAGATTCCTTGAGCAATTTGCGTTTGTGTGTATTAAAACAAAGTTGCTATTTACACAAATAAGTCAATCGTATTTTTTTTTTTTTTGTCAACAAAAAGAATCAGCTCAAACGAGCCAATTTGTGGGTAAATTGTTTACAAACATAATATGATGCGGAGAAAGGCGCATGCGGCGGGCCAAAGAATCCGCTCTTACATTTGCATTATGAGGTACTTGAATCAAAGAAAAAGAAGAAAAATCCTCCCTGTCATTCTTTATGTCTTCAAGGTAAGTTGCGAAGGCTGGTCAATCATCTCTTTATGTCTTCAAGGTAAGTTGTGAAGACTGGTCAATCATGAGGCAAAGACACTATCTTCACTAAGTCTGAACAGTCTGTTAGGAAAACTACATCTTGGAAGTCATGTCCAATTATACAATACATCGCCCATATGAAAGCTTCCACTTCTGTATGTAACGGAGACAAACTTTGCCGTTACGACTAGAATTGGTATCTTTTTTTCTTTAATGGATTTCTATATTTGTTTACATATTATATTTTTTTTAACAGATTTTGCAACAATATCCAAATGGTATCATACTATCATCCCCTCACTATATTTGGAACCTTCTGGCCCAAATAGAGACAACGGAGACTAAACCAAACAAACGTAATGATTTAAATTTAATCCTCCTCTTGTTCACACCTTAAGGTCTTAACACATTTTAGCTTAGGGCCATTGTGGTGAAATCAATCATGTTTGGTACCCTAACCCGAGTGTTTGAGAGTAGTCATTTAGATTACCAAAAATATAACCTTACCAAAATAAACAAGTTTAGTGTCATATTTGTGTTACTAACAAAAGTGTTTGTAAATCTCTTTGACATCACCATCAAATCTCAGCCACACAACGACAATGAGAGAGAGATAGAGAGAGACATTAAATGAATTGGATGTTGCACTTTGGTGAAGCTCTAGGAAGAGTCGTTAGATTGGCTCGCAAGTACTTGTTGCTATCCTTTTGTACACCAATTCTCACAGTTTCAAGACATTGTAGTTTTCCCAAGAAATGTCTCATTTGTTTCAGCTCTCTAAAACTTCCTCCGTACCCTGTAATCTCTAGCACCTTGATTCGCCAGGCCGACAAACAACACATTCCCCTCTTCTTCTTGTATGGATTATTTAACTAAACAAAAGCAGTGATGTTGGAGTTTTACCGTCAAAAGAGAAAGTTTGAAAATGACATCAAGGTAAATTTTTATATAAGAAACACTTTCTAAGGGATCACTATCGATGATTCAAACACTTTCAAACACCTTAGACGAGTAGTGTCCATGGGAACTAATAATAGTATTATCTCATTTTAAAAGCATCAATCCAGTTACTATTTCTCTTCAAAAATTGATGTTACACTTGCAAACTAAGATGTCATGTTCAATAACCTCACTAATATACTACATATTAAAAGTTGACTAAACTAGGACAAAATCAAGGCAAAGAAATGAGGCACAAAATTCTCCCAAACGTTATATACAGGTCTCAAAGATTCAGTTTTGCTTAATTACTTTGCCTCTTTGTAGAAATGCACACACAAATCCCAAATTAATTGCAAATAATCACTACAATTGATGTAGCAAACACGAATTCAAATGCTACATAATGTATGTTCATATTATTTTCACTCCTAATAAACACAAACCAATCCCTACACATTTAAATCTTAAAATAGGAAGTCATAAAAATAAATATAAACACAAAATAAAGCAAAGAGCGATAAAAAAAAAATATACAACAAAAAACATGGGAGTTACACACAACAAAAAAAATTATGCTATCATTTAGACAACTATTAG
Source organism: Camelina sativa (assembly GCF_030686135.1). Lineage (NCBI taxonomy): Eukaryota > Viridiplantae > Streptophyta > Magnoliopsida > Brassicales > Brassicaceae > Camelina > Camelina sativa. The sequence goes on from NC_141885.1 coordinate 25,415,941, forward strand.
ACCATCTCTAATTTACATCTTTATTTTATTTTTTTTAAATAGTGTGATTCTAAAATAAAACATTATATTTTATAATGTATTACTCTATTTTCAACTTTAAAATAAAGTTAGTGTTAAAAAAAATAGAATTAAAAATACAATTACTCTAAATATAGAACAATTCTATCATTTTCTCTATTTTAGAATAAAATATAAAAAAAAGAAATTGGAGCAAATGCTAATCTATAATAAAGTTAAATCTAAAATAAATTAAAGTTATTAAAATTTTAACTATAAAATAGTTGGGGTTGGAGATGTCTTGCAACTTCCAAAACCAAACAACCTTTAATTACAATAATCCAAAAAATATATTGAAAAACTGATATTATTAACAAACTTAAATATATTTAAAAAAATCATAAAAAAAAAAAAAAACACTAGTACTATTCCAAGGATTGTGATGGCCACAATCGCTTCCACGTAGAAACCTCATCCTCCGTACCCAATTTCTTCACTCCGCCGTAGAAACCATCGTCTTCATTTCCCGTCTCACGGTGTTCCTTCCTGTTAATCACCGTCCTGCTCCACGGCGACTCCGGTCTGAATTGTCTGAACTCCATCACCACATTCTCTGCCGAAACAGATATTAGTTTCCTTTGTTTCTTTCTTCCACAGTTAAAACAAATCGAAAAGACATAAAAATTTGTTAAACTTATTACCGTCAGTGTGGCAACGGCAATTCTCTTCTCCGTCGCAGTTTTGCTGATGACCCACGATTCCAAACCACCATCCTACGCCGCAAAATTAAAGAAAAAAACCCACCAAAAAAAACATCAGACGAATTTGATAAAAGAATTAAAGAACAAAAAGTTGTTTTTTTGGGGGAAACAAGAACAGAGACCATAAGGGAACTCTTTGGTTCTTCGCCACTGGATCTCGAAATGGTCTCCGGGTCGAAGTCCGTGCAAACTATCTGACACGTGTAGATCACGTGACTTTGTGTCCACTTGAGACGGTCTCAGCCTCTGCCACGTCACCTTTTCCTCCGCCGCTCGCCGGCCATGCGCCGAGTATCTAATGCAAAAAAGGAGAAAAAAATACTCAAAAATTTAATCAGAAAAATCTAAGATATGTTCTTATATAAAAAGATACTTACTTTGCTTGAAATGTATCAGTCTTGAAATCGTATCTGATCTTAGCATCGTAACAAGACATCATGAATCCAACATGTCCGTTCTGAGACCAAACAAGCAAAAAAATTCGATTTCCAAATTTAGTAATCAGAAGACCGAATCAGTCTAATGGGTAACCCTAAAACCCTATAAAGGTGAAATCTTTCACGTCTTTTGTTTCATAATTACCTCGTGGTTGTAGACTTGAGCAGGGAACCAAAACTTGCCATTTTCAAGATTCGAGTACCAATACATAACAGAGTCGATGGGTGCGAAGTATGATGAGCCTCTCTTGTCACAGCCGTGGTTTGAACTTAACCATGAAAAAGGTTTAAGACTCGCAACAAACCTCGATCTCCAGTTTGGTTTACTACTGCTTTGATTTGAACTTCTGAGACATCTCATTAACGTTGCGACATGAGATTTCCACTCTTGTGTCGCTGCATCACCCATCAGTCTTCCCCATTTTGTCTCCATATGCTTCTGCCATAGATGATCGCTGACACATTTGTCTCTCAGCTCAGAGCATACACAAGCCGTAGCACATAGCTCGGATGGAGAGAGCTTCTCTAAAATGCAGTCTAAAGTTAAGTCTGGCAAATCCAGAAGAGACATTTTGTTTTCATCTTCTTGATTCTTCTTCGCTTCTGTTCTCCGTAGTAGTGTTCTTAACAAATTACGATCGATAATGCTTCTTGCAAGCCAAGAAACTATGAGTAAGAGTAACACACAAATCGTGTTGGGGAAACAAAACGAAAAGAAAGTGAGGTACTTTGTCTCCATTGAGAGCAAGAAACGAGGGAGGAACTCTGAGAGAACAGAGAGAGAGAGAGAACTGAGGGAGATTAACAAAAAAAAAGTTCTTTTGCCTTTTTGGGGTTATTCACACGCGCAATTCAAGAGGAGCTGTCGCATGGAGTCACGCTTTGTGTGTTTGTCTGATTTTTACAAGTAGTAGTAGTACGAAGCAACGAAGCTTGAAGTTGAGGCCACTATATCAGCGGAGAGACAATTAAGAAAGAAAAAAAAAGAACACTAAAGAGACATGGTGTTGTGAACAATAATAATGAGTTTTAAGGGTTTGTAAAAAGATTCTGTTGTGAGGCTATTAAATTTCAAGAAGTGCAACATTAAATTGGGTGAGCACTAAAAATACAGTTAGGGGTAGGTGGAGTAAAGGCAGAACTAATAACGTTTGTTAAGCCAATAATAAGACTTCAGTGACAATACCATGAGAAGATTTTATATAGAGAAAGTGATCTTAGACCATCATTACTGGCAGTTCTTTTATCGATACTCTTATTAAAAAATAATAAAAAGAAGAGAGAGAAGAGGATAAAAGAGAGAAACGTTCCTTGGCAGAGTAATCTGAGAACCGATACTCTCAACAAACAAAACAGGTGTCATCTGTTTAGTGGAGCAGATTTAAAAGATAAATAAATAATAATAATTTGTAAAAAAGTTAATTTATTTTTATTTTTTGAGGAACGATTAGGGGGTTACTCGAGTAAAGATGCTCTTAGGTCATCTCCATCATCTCCATCGAAGATCCTTAAAGATATCTTATGAGTATCTTAGCTCAAAAAAAAAGAAAAAAAAAAATCAAAACTGCCAAATACACTTAGCATCGACGCTTAGATAAGTGACTCTAGCATCCTTTAGAACCAACGACGTGTCAGCATATTGTTGGCTATATTTTTTAACAAAAGAAAAAAATAATTACCCTATCTCATTCTCATCTCTCTCTCGTCTTTTTCTGCAGTGACAAACTTTTTTGAAGCGGAGGAGGAAGTCTGAGAAGGAAACGGCCTGAAGTTTATGCTTGAGAAATCTGTGAACAAGGGTGATGCTTCTACTGTGTTAAGTTACAGAGGGTTATCAAATTCAACGGCGGAGGTGTGTCCGACTTTTTTTTCCTTGTTTCAGTTTTGATGGGTTTGATGGATTTGTTTGTGTTGGATCGTGTTTGGATGGGGTTATTGTTAGATGAAATAGGTTATTTTGCAAGTTACAACCACATGATCCATTGAATTGAGCCTAAGATATTAGGAATTGAAGTAACTGATAAATAGAGTGTGAAATTGGGATGAAGATTTTTTCTGAATGTCAATAAAGTTTAATCGGTTACACTAGCTGGATTAGAGGGTTTGTTGGGTCTCTTAATCGGTTACACTTCTACCCATGATTGTAGAAACTGGATTTCCACAATGAATTTGTTTATGGGGGAAAACAAATTCAGTAAAGTAAACTCTCTAGAAAACCGATCTAAATTTTGATATTAGAGGAAAGGGAATTGATCTTGAAGAATTAGGGTTTCTATTGCTAAGAACAAGAAGAGAACTGAATAATTGTCTTCAATAATCGATGTTTTACAATGGAGAAGTCTCTCCCTCTTTATACATATTCATAGATCGCATAATATATTAACTTTCCTTATCAGACGAACTGAAATAAGGAAGGTTGTTTTATCTCTTAGATCGGCCGTCGGGCGAAGTGGAAGTCGGTTCTTCACCCTCGAGGCTGGGCTTCCTCTATCCGAATTGGACTTAAATGACCTAATTGAGTTCTTAACTGGATTCCCAGTTAAATAACCAAATTGTCTTTCTGGTTTAGTTCGGTATGTTGAGGGTGCTAAATCCCGCACCAACAATGATCATTGATTTTCTTGTATCTGTTGATTGAAACAGTGGCTCGGTCTAGACAAAGAACTGAAGAAGCTTGTGGTTGACACAACTGCCAATCAAGTAAATTATCTATGATCTATAAATGCGATATCTTTACTTTGGTGTTAAGTGATTGGTTTTTGTTAATATAGTCTCTCTGTCGTAAAACATTGTTTTGGTTTAAAATAAGAATCTGGTTTTTTGATAAGTTTGTTATCTTGTTTAGTTTTATATGATTTACACAGAGAGACTATGTGAGGAAGTGTTGATTAATTTAAGGCATATCGGTGGAGGTAACTTTTCTACATCCATACGTCTTTGGACATCGTCAAGACACTGTGATTTATATCTTCCCTTATCTTGTTCCCTTTATGAAATGTAATCATTTTGAACTTTGAAGTTTGTTTAAAATTTAGAAATGGTTTAAGAAATGGTTTTGTTCGTTGTTTAACAAGGGTCGTTTTAAATGGCAGCCGGGGACGCAGTTGAGCATCGACACTCCTACTAAATCTATAGGGAACACAGACAATGGACTGATGAAGAAGCTGAAAAAGTTTGGTGGACTTGCTATGTCTCTAGGAAATGGAAATCCTGAAACTGGTACAGATGAACATAACTTTTCAAAATTAAAATTAATCATTTTGTAATCTATTTTTAATATGTTTTATGTCATGTTTGTTTAAACTTTTATTGAATGCAATATTTTTAAGTTTTTAAAAGTATACAAGTCTTATAAATTTTAACTAAATACCAAATAATTTACAATTACAAAGAAAATTATTTTTAAGAACCTCAAATTTAACAACCTTCAATGGACCTATGAAATGTTAAAGTTTCTTAAGAAGTTCTTAATTTCATTTTTATTCAAAATTAAGAATAAAATCTGTTTTAAGATAATTTCATTACAACCTTTGATGGAGGTACTCTTATAGAGTTTATGTCGTGCGTGACAGCTGGCGATCGATTTTAGATCGATCCAATTCAATCATAAAGCAGCTACTCAGATCAACAAGATCGAACGAGGGAAAAATGTATTGAAACCGTAAAACACCTTCCCAACTACTTTATTTTGTTTTGTTTTGTCCGTAGCCTAATTCAACCAAACTTTCCAACTACTTTGTACAAAAACATTTAAAAGATTATGAAACGATTAGTTGGTTTATCGATCTATCCAAATAATCTTAAAAGGTCTTAAAGCCAAAAATCTCACGAAACCAAATAGTCCAATACCACCGACTTGGTCAACTCCTTTTTGGTAATTCAACTTAAGTGAAGTGGACTATACGACAATTGTAGTTGATAAGGTTTGAAAGATGATAATTGTGTCTCTAAATTTCCAAAACTAAAATTCCTAAGGGTGAATCGCACCAAGTCACACGATCCCAAACCAATTCCCTAAACATTCGATGCCTTGAAAAATTTAGGAACTCTTACCTGCACTCACGATCACCAGTCAGGCCTTACTATCCCAAGTTCCCAACAGTGAGCAAAATGATCAAAGAGAAATGGATAAAACAAGGGGAAAAAAGTACAGTATAAGTTACATGAATGTTTTAAGTTTACATACTTAAGAAGAGCTCACTGTAATATATATTAGTATTATGTAACAAAACTAGTTTTATTAGAAAATATATACATTTATATTTAAATAATATTTTTATTTTGTTATGGTAAATATGTATTTGGGTTACATTATTCATATAAAAGGGGGACAAGCCTCCATTGTAAACTTTCGAGAGACAAAATGATCAAAACATCTCTTCCAGATCTTTTATGGTATCAAGCTAATGTTTTCAGGGTTTGTATAAATTTATTTCAAAATAGTAGAGCATCTCTTCCAAATCTTTTACGTTTTTTCTTTTTGTTTTTTTGCTTTTCCACTCTATTACTGCATCATGGAACGAATAGTTTTAGGTAAAAGCATAGAAGAGCCGACTTCACTTATTTGAATTACCAAAACCGAGGCTGACTCCATATTCATCTACCAAGAGACTCCTCCCCAAAATTCGGAAACTGGGGAGAAAAGGGAACATTTGCTTTGAAATAAGATAATTCAAAACAAAAAATTGGGTACATTCAAGCATTGGACGAGGACTTGCTTTTGGAGTTTGGTCCAGTGGGCTTCTCATATTTGTCTTCTTATAAAACACGGATTTGGAGAATCGTTCATGAAGACGGTTGTGTAAGCGTTGCTTTTAGGATTTGGATTTTGGAATATGGTCCCAATGGACTTATCTTTTTCTGTGAGAATAAAAAGACTTGATTACCAAAACATAAACATACAAACATACAGAATTACAGAGATTTTGTCTATTATTATAAACTTATATATAAAAAAATGTCGGAAATAATTATAATAAGTAGAAAAACGTATAAAATAATTTTCACAATGGCATGTCAACAAAACTCATTATTAGATCTCTATAAAATTAAACTATGTATATTTTTATTTCAAATGTCGGAAAATATATATTTGTATTTCTAATAGCTTACAAAAGATATCTTGAATCTCTTTCTAAACTATTTTTGTTTTGTTTTTAAGTTCACAAATATGTGTAAGAAATTGAGAAATTGTAAAAACACCACACTTTAACAAATAACAAACGTAAAAAATGTATATCTATGTGATGATCAATACAACATCTAGATCAAAGATGAATTCAGTATCGTATGCTCTACTAGAAATAACAGAGAAATTTTAGCCCAAAAAAAAAAAATAACAGAGAAAAAATGAAGTGGTTTGAGGATACGTGTAAATGGATATCTTCGTGGACAATAATAACTCCATAAAATACGTATCTAATCTACTTGATAGATCGTCTCGGAAGAAGTCAGTCGTTTGGATCCGTTTACTTTCAAAGTCAACACACGTACGTGTTTTTAGGATAATGCAACCACGAATACGTTTTTTTAAACTTTTTGGTGTCCAAACATTTTTTTTTTGTTTGGTCGTTACTCGTTATTGTCCAAACCTTTTTAAATCACCAATTTCTTCGGTGGTTATATGGTGTTATTGCAGTTTCTGTAATTGTGCCAAAACTAATTAATTCATGGCCATTAACATAGTCGGTCATTAGTCTCAACTAAGCTACGTACAGAGATTGGTAAAGAAGGTGTCGCCGACAAATTTAAAATTATTTTGGTACAACTTCTATAATGGTTATTGAGAAAGTTAGATTCGTTTATTTTGTAAGATTCATAATTATAAGATGTGATATAGTTTGCTTTTGCGAATATTGTGATATGAATTTCGTTACATTGTTAATGCTTTTTTTTTCCTTAATGAAATGGGACCGAGGCATACTCGTACGTCTCTATTGGAAGGAGGGTATTCCTATTTTGTTCACGGGGAAAAAAATGATAGCCTCTCGTAATATAAGATATTTGTTTCAACTTTTATGAACATCGAGTAAAGTCGTATTTGGAATTATATTATGTGTCACGAAAATATGAAAGACTCTCTATCTACGTACACGTGACTTGACTTATTTGTTGAAGATCAATATGGTCAAGTTCGATGTTTTTTAAAGTACTAAGAATTTGTCGGAGCTTACGATAACGTTCTTCTGATTAGTGAACTAACACCTAAAACAATTATCTTAGAATCTACTGTAATATTATACGATGATTAAACCTGTCAACTTTTTGATCAAAACGAAATAAAAATTAGGAGTTTTGGGAGGGGCAATACGAGGGCCCTCACTAATAATAATACATAGACCGATGTCAAGAGCTAAACCTTTTAATTAGGACAGACCACCGCACATACCGCAGTGCTACCTCTCGTCCCACTTGTCCACATGGACCCCTTTTGCTTTCATTTCTATCAATTATTTTTTCAATTAAAAACTTTTTCGTATTAATTTTTTGAGTTTTCTACTCATACAATACATGAATACATTACTTTCCGATAGCATCATTGACATTATGTTGTTAAATACGTAATAATATATGTATATGCTAATAAATTTCTACCAAATAACACTTTTTGTTGGAGTCGGCAAATGGAAAGTGTCCCCAATAAAGTAATTAAAAATCGAGATTAGGTGCTAAAATAATTAAATATTAACTTCAAATTTTAACATAGAAACCAACAACCTGTTTCTTCTAAAATGGGACTAAAATCGAATAAACTATAAATCACCAGTTAGATCTATATTCCGTGCTCAACAATTGAGTTGACTCTTTAAACCATGAAAAACGATTGGAGTTGACTCTAATAGAATGACTTATCACTTTTCCAGTTTTCGTACGTAAATATAACATATTATTGTTTATCATTATCAAACATATAATAATTTACACAATGGTTAGTTTTCGTTTTTTGGTAGGAAGTTTTTGTTTTTTGTTGTTGACAACTTAAGTAGTTAGAAGTTTTTTTTTTTTTGGGATCATATTTGTGTTAATCACTATGGTTAAGTAGCATCGTCAATAGTTCCCGCGAAGGTTAGTTATTTTTTTTTTCAGTTAGAATTAAGTTGGTGATGAGATCATTATCGTCGGGACAAAAGTGACGTCATGGCGTCTATACGTCTACCTCACCGATCTTGACGTGGCCTTCTCTTAGGTACCCTGATGACTTATTAGCCGACGGCGGCTTTCACTTTAACTTCTTCTCATATATCTTCCATCACCGATTGTTTTGGCGCGTGACAAACACGTCCGGGGAAATCATTCTAATTATTTTAACTCGAGATTTTAGATATTGGTATACAACATTTTTGAGATGTCCAAAATATTGATTGATTGATCTAAACCCATTTGATTAAATCATTATACCACTGAAACGTCCTAATACGATATAGTCCACACTAGTCAGTCTCCCGACAATATATTCTAGGGTTTCTTTGGTTCAAGTCCAACAATTTTCCAATCAGAAAGAGTAATAAATCACACTTGTTTTTGTTTTTTTTTTTGGTTTTTATAAATCACACCAGTTAAGAATTAAGATCATGGAGAAACTTAGGGTGAAGAAACTTAGGAACAAGTCATACATACTTATATGTATTATGAAAATACACACACACGCGCCGTCGGCTATCAGCAGATGAGGAGGATTCAACTCGGACTCAATGCCATTTAATTTCTTTTGTTTGCATCTTCTCTCTTCCCTATCTTCGCTGTAATTTCCACTCTCCTTCCAAAACAGTAAAAAAAAAAAGTTTATTGTATATATATTATAAATTGGGCTACAACAAAGATAAGCTCATCCACATCTAATTTTTTTTTTCCTCTCTTACAAACACAAACAAAAGGAACTAATAAAGAAGATGGATCAGTCATCATCGACGTTGCTCATTAACCGGAGAAAGTCATCATCGTCTCCGACGAGGATACCACCGAAGCAAAAGAGGAAGTCAACGACGACGACGACTACGAACAAACCTATTAAAGTCCGTTACATATCAAATCCTATGAGAGTCGAGACTTGTCCTTCTAAGTTCAGAGAGCTCGTTCAAGAACTCACCGGTCAAGACGCCGCTGATTTACCACAGGAACCCACCACTTTCCCGGTCGAAGAAAATCTCCACCGTCCATGTGAGTCGTCGGAGATGAACTCTGAGCCGTTGGATGGAGGAGGGATCCGTGAGTATTATTCACCGATGGATGATGATGAAGTGTTTAATGCTCCGCAGATGTCGGCAAGTCTTTCTGGGTTTTTCTCCTCTGGTTTTTACAATGTGAATGCTTTAGGAAGCATTGGTTCTCTCTGAATCCAAGAAAAAAAAAAAAAAAAACAATTCTTATTACAAAAATACTATGTAAGTTTCCACACTGAAACACATGAAGAAGCAATCATCTAGTATAGTTTTAGGGTTTTTTCATCGAAACCTATATATAGTTGCTAGCTTGGTGAATTAATTTCGTTTGTGAGTACGTAGAGATACATATAGCAAATTACTGTGGTCATTTCAATCATTTGTTTGTTTTTTTAATATATAATAATCAAAAACCTTATCAGGTGATTTATATTTGTGTAAATATATAAAGTAACATATCAAATTCCCAGTTTGGTGGTAATAATTTTTGTGATCATCAGTTTGATCTCCCATGTAGTAAATTAAATGATCACATATGGAAACAAAAAAATACAACCATATAGAGCTTTTATGTTATCACGGACTTTAGTAGAACATTTGGATAGATGTTTGATGTATCCCTTTTGATTTTTTTAATTTATTTTTTGGATTTTGGAAGATAATTTTGGTTGACCCCATCTCTATATAATAGAGCTACGCAATAATACATTTATTTTCGATTATTTTTTAATGATACAAGAATTTTGTTATATTTTCTTAATATTTAATACTGTATTTTTTAAAAATAAAATTTGATACAGTATTTAGTAGAGGTCACATTAATGTATTTTCTGAATATGTTTTATGTAAAATATATATAAACCAAAGGCAAACGCAGTATACATATTTTGTTCAGTATGTATGTTTTGTGCATGTTTCGCATTTGCCTTAATACAATCTACAAACAATATCTGACGGTAATATTCATCTGATACGAACAACATTATTAAATGGAAACAACAACTTCAGTTTGAACTGTGGATTTTTTTAATGGTAGTTTCACTATTGTGATGTCTTAAATTGCAAAAATATTTAACGTTTCACAGGTTTAAAAAGTTTCTGTACGATTGTGATTTGCGAGGCTATGGTTCGATATAAAGAAAAAAATCCCAGCGATATATGAGACAGCCTCTTTGAATTCAAAATAGTATTTCTAATCAAATGGTTAAACATCAGCTAAGAAAAAGCTTAATTATCTCTTTTGAGTTCTTGACCAAAAAGATGACCAAACATTTTGACGCTTGTTTCGCACGGCCAATATACCGTTTTCAATTGTCAACGAGAAATGACACATTAATATATAATTTATTTTCTGTATGTTTACTTGTCACCATCTATTTTATTACTGGTTAAGAAATCTAGTTTTGTCATCGAATTAATAGTCAATAAAGGTATATGGACCAAAAGGTCCAAAACGTTTTGCCTATTTTTTCATTACAGTATTTTTTTTTTAAGATGAGATCATCTACAGACCTCGATCTATACTAGTTTTCTGTCGAATTATCGTGATTGAATAGTTAGTCCGGAGTGCTACTTGGTGAATGAATATCTATACTTTCATATTTTTCTTGTGATACTGGAAATAATTTGAATCAGCAAATCTCATCCTTCCCTAATTCTTTTCTTTAAGGCTATAAATGAGATGCCTTTTGACACATTTTTATTTTTGTGCAAACACTTATAGGCAAATTATTTTCAAAAGTTTTACCATACCATATTTAATTCTCACTATATTATCCAGTTTTGTTTCTAAATATGTCTCCTTAATAGTATTTGTTTCTTAAGATATGATGTATAACAAATTTAGTGAGTATTGTGAAACACTGAGCAGGACCGACAAACCTCAAGTCTCGTAACTTCCTTCCACTTAGTCATGTCGGTGACGACGAGACGGGAGATATTTGGGGTCTGGCCGTCTAGGATTAAATTACTAAATGGACGATACTATATAATTACTACAATATGCTTTTTTACTACAATATGCTTTTTTTTGTTTTTTTGAACAAACTACTACAGTATGCATGGTTCTATATATATTCATGTGAAATCTTCTAAAAGCTGTTCTTTAACTTCTTTCCGTTGGCTTTGCTTATTATATTTTTCCCGATAGTTCCAATAAATTTTGACCGACTCTTTTTCCATGAAATATTTATTTTTCTTCATGTTTGATAACTAAGAAATCCCGGGATGTCGAAAATATGATTTACCCCAAATTTTCAAAAATGTATTTTGTAAGAAATCTATATTATTTGTTTTTAAGAAATAAAAACATCATTGATTTGTGTTGTTGTGCATGTCTTTGTTAAATAGGCGTGCTCATTATTACCTATATGACTATATCTAAACATGAGAACTGAAGGATGCTCAGAAAAAAAATGAAGAGATACACAAAAATACGAAGCAAACATAAAACTACTATCAGAAAGCAAACCTTTCACTAGTTTTATTGACTTTAAAATCCAAATTAATAATCTTAATCAGGGGACTTATTAGCTTCAACCAAAAAACATTCAACTCAAAGAAAAGGAGAGAAACTATGGGGCTTTGTCTTGGAGTTTCTTCATTGATAGTTCCTAATGATCTTTGCAACCGAAGAGTATGTCCCCAAGGTCCCACTTATCACCCCAATGGCCACAATTATCGAACTCAGAATCATCTGTATCATAAAGAATCAATCCATATACAAAAAAAACTTATCAGTCCCCAAATAACTTCAAGAAGTTGAGAAGAAGATGACACCAAAAATGCTGAAATTACATTACCTGTGTTCTTGTAGCTTTGTTCCCCATTATCTTTATGAAGCATAGAGCTGGCATTACTATTGCCTGAATCATACAGATATTTATGAGAAATAATTAAGAGTTTTGATCCATGAATGTGTTTCTTGATAGATATTAATCAATAGGGAGAGGGGAGTGATGATGAAAACTAACCACGAGTATACTGAGAAGAGATCCAATAAGAGCCATCACAAGACCTATGTGGAAAAATCAACCAATTGCAAAAGAAAACAAAAATGAGTCTTGAGACAATTAAGGAGCATTCCGAGTAAAAAAAACCAAAACCTGTCTAGCTTGGCTTAATGTTCTTACCAAAGAATGGGATAAGGAAAGCAGAACAAACAGAGGAAGCAACGAGTGCTGTTCTTAGAATAAGAAAGCACCATATGTTCTCAGACATTCTTAGGGGTAATAGTTCTTCTATACTCCTAGCAAGTGGATTCATCAGGAGAGCGTACTTAGTAAACGGACTCACAACCTGAGAATAGAATAAAACAGAACGAAGAAGGAGTTTTAGAGTAAAATGAAACCTCCAAAGATTTATGGAAAGAAACAAAACCGGTGTTGGTTTCTAACCGTAGTCCACTGTGCCACTTTTGAGAAAAACTGATCTTGTGGCATGTTTAGTGTAATCTGAGATAAGGTGGCTTCACCAAACATAAGATAACCCATGACTGCAACTCCTCCATATATCAAAACACATAAAATGAAACTGCAACATAGCCATAACAAAAAAGAATCATTAGTAGTTTTAGAATAGGATTGAGAAAAAAACATCAAAAGCTAATATAAGAAGAGTGATGTTTTTGGTATTTACGTTGTGATCACTGCTTTGTTGAATTTGGTTTTATCAGCCATGGATTGGTATATATTTGGGAACACAGAATGGCCTGAATAGCAAAATCCATAGATACCAATAGCAAACGGTATCCCGTTCAGTTTCACAGCTTTCCCGGTGTGATGAAACCCAATTCCCCCCGTTGTACCGAGGAAGAACACGCTTACTGCTATCAAAACGGTTGCAATAACTCCACCAGCTATGTCATCACAAGAAGAAAAAGTGAACTGATTCAAGATTCTTGACTAAAAGGAATCAATTCTATCAAGAAAAGAAAAAGCAGTTGATTGAGTGTACCTGAGAGGTAGGAAATGATGCGGAGGTCCTTCAACCAAACAGTTGGCAGAACAATGAGAGCAGTTAAGATTCCAAATAAATGTTTAGAGTCAATATTGATACCAAGCCAATCCAAGGATGTACCAGGGAATAGCCCGGTAAGGTTATCCCCTTCCAAAATGATGAATTCAACACAATATGACTACAAAAAAGTGGACACAGATTCTAGTAAGTTCAAACAGAAACAAGCTTGCTTTAGATCCATGAGTTTTTAATTTGGTAACAGAAAGATCTTCACTTACATAGAGTTCTGTGTACAATAGCATCTGCACAACAAAACACAAAAACAATCGCAGAGACCATAAGAAACTATGATTCTATAGCTGCAGGAGCAAATGCAAAAAACAGAACAGCTGATCCAAATCTCTAAAACCAAAACAACTTACACAGATAAGAATACGACCATATATCCCAAAAGCTGCTTCTCCAATATCAGGATAAGTGATAATACCAGTTTTGTTCTCGAAACATTCTTTCATCAGAGTAGCAGTGTAACAACAGATAACAGCAAATAAGAGAAGAATCACCATACTAGCCCAACCAGCTTCTTTCACTGTAAAAGGTGTTGAGAGAAGTCCAACTCCAGCCATTACATTAATAGCTGCAACCAACAAATACAGAGTTTACACATATTTTGCTGATAAGCCCAAGAAATCATAATCATTTTGTAATTTACCATTGAAAATGGTTTGAGTGAAGCTGCAACCATAGCCACCAAGGGCTATTTCATCAGCAAAGGAGCCTTTATGAGACCAAACTGATTGTGTAGCTGAGGCTTTGTCAGATTCTTCAGTCCTCTGAGGGAGCAAAGGTGCTTTTGATCCAACATCTAATTGACTTCCTAGATTACTTCTGCTCGCTCTATAGAAACTCGGAGGATTACTCCTCACAGATCCGAAGATCGGTGATGCAGCAATCGTGTATGAATCAGTCGTTTCCCTAAAAAAAAAAAAACAGAACCAATCAAAATTACAGAATCACATAAAAACAAGTTGTGTCATCTGTGTTCATCATTACATGATCTCCCTCAAGATTCGAGCTTTACGAAGAGAATGTAAGAAAGAATTACCGAAAGCTTTGAGGCCATTGAACCTGGGAGATGAAAGGTTCATCGTTGTCGTCGTCACGATCAGCATCACCAGGAAGATCTCCGAGATCGCTTTGATCAGTTTCACTGTCGTTCTCGTACTTGCTGCTCTCTTCTAGATCTTCATCGTCTTCGAACATAAACACGGTCTTTTTCTCCTTATCCATGTTTCTTGAAACAAACCTTCACCTAATAATAATCGATCCTACCGAGAGTAGCATGTATCAAGAAGAACCCAACAAGAGAATAAAAATCTCACAAAAAAGGAAAAATATATATTTTGGATTGATGTTTTTGGTTACAGAGAGTGTGAGCGGGTGGGGGTTCGAGAAGTTTGCAGAGAGAGAGGTGGCTAATAGTGAAGGCTAAGTTTTCGAGAAGCCTGGACACAATTGTCCGTTTTTTTTGTTTTTTTGTTTTTAAGGGATAATATTTCTTTTTTGATTTTTATTTTTTAGAGGGATTTTGTGATTTCATTTGCTCTCTCTCTCTCTGTTCGCGAGTTGATTGCCTTGTTATAAGGCGGGAAGTGCTGACGTGGTGATGATAGAGATTAGAGAAAAGTGATCAGAGTTGAGTTCAACGTTTTGTTTCGTCGATGACAAGTGTTGCGTTTGCGATTGTTCGGTCCTGTCCGTCCGGATGGATGTGTTTGCCGTAGCCGGTTTACAACGTGTTAACCATTTTTTTTTCTTTTTTTTTTTTCATCAACGTGTTTCAAACCTATTGATAAACAAAATATAAATCATTATCCGTTCGTTACCATGGAGTATTTATTTTAACTATCCGTGCAATTACTTTTCTTACTTTCTTTCACGAATAATTACTACCATGAATGATGAATGGTGCTGGATTCTTAGGTTTAATACTTGCTTAGAACTCATTCGTTGTTCTAAATCTAAATGTCCCGCAAGAGTCCAAAGATAAATATGTGAGTGACTCAAAGTCGACGAGGGAATGGGGGTGTAAATGTCTATCGTGTCAGCTAAAACATAGAAATACGTTATCTCTCTGTGCTGTCATGTGTAGTTTCTCCAAGTGTCCTACTTCCATATGCTCATTTCCAAATCTAATCTAATTTTTAGCCTTTTTTAATTTTCTTTAACACAAATGTATTTTTATTTTGGTCAATGATCTATGATGTGTTTTTAATGAAAAGATCTCTCCATGCCTTTTCCACCTTGATATTTTGCTAAACTGGATCATCAACACTTTAATTACTCTACTACATTTTGGCTTTCAGATTCATACTGTGACCATATTTTATGTTTCAGAAGAGAGGATTCCTACGTCTCATAATGCAGTAAACAGTTGATTATGAATTTATGAGATATATAACTAAACAACTAATATTGAACTGTGAACAGAAGAAATTAAAATAAGGATTTTCATATAATATGAAATTAATGGAGACACTTTTTCTACAGATCCTTATGCTAAACCGTCACGCTTCCGGTACGTGCCTTATCGATCAGGAAATGCCAAGATACTGAGCCCACCTCACAAGTCACAAGGTCACATCTCCATCATTTGTTTCTCAATATTATCGTTAACATTTGTTTACGACATGCAAGAAAAAGAAAAGGAAAATATCACAATATGGGTCAAGCTCTCAATACCGGTTCGTCCTTTCTCTTTCTCCCACAAAATCACGTCTTCTATTGAATTCATTTATAAATACATACACATATATCTTTCTTTTCTTTATGATAAAGATTTAATACATTATATATATTTCAACTAAATTTTTTTGTTCGGGGTAACTTAATTATGGAATGAAGCAAAAGGGAAAGGAGAGGTAGACGTAAAAGACTTGGAAGCAATGGCTGAAAATTGCTACCGCAAACGCTTTGAAGAACAAAATGACGATCAAGATTGGTCTTTCGGCGACTTCTACCGCATTGTTGCTGAAGCTGTCGAGTAACTTTTTTTTTTTAATATTCTTCTTATTATCTTTTTTTTTTTCGGGAATTTATTTAAGCACGATAGGAATCATGAACAGTTAGATTCGGGCGGGTATTCAACTATTTTAAAATAACGATTAGCTGGTCTCCCTAAAATTCGAGTTTGGTCACCACAAATTATTATAGTTTTGGTCCGGGCGGTTTGTATGTCAATGCTATAAAAATAAAATAGAAAGAATGATAAAGACTCGAGCCAAATTAGTCGGCATCAAGATAATTTGATTATGGTATATAAATGATATTATACATGTGATGTGATTATATTTATTTGGTGCGACAGAGAGATCAACAGACGACTCGGTGGTACGCAACTTCAGGTGCCAAGTGTTGATAAATTACAGGAAGCTTATGAGGTATAAAGTCGCCTAATCTCGATTTACGTATTTGCTTTTTGTTTGACTTTGAATAACGAAACTCTCTGTTACGTACAGAGTCTTCGACTTGGTTTACTCTAAACCGAAATAAGATTACAATTGAAACTTAATGTATGGTTTTTGTTAACCAATTGGTTTAATTAATTAATGATCTTGGTCGGTCTCGTGTACTTTGAAATTGAGCAGAGACACAACCTCGGGAAGGGGAAGAAGCTATCGAAGGACGAGTTTCAGAAGCTTCTTCAGGAGGTATTGATCGGAGCTGGGTTCACCGGCGTTGGAGGAGTGAAAGAGTTTCTTCTGTTTATCTTTGGAGTTCCTGCGCTCGCCGTCTTCCTCAAGAACCGTTTAGCTCCGACGTCCCTATCCAACGACATTTTCATCCCAGCCGTCACCTCCGCCACCGTCTTCCTCCTCGCCAAGCTCAACAAGATATGACTCTAATCGTTTGATCTTTTCGAGCTTTGCTTTGTTTTTATTTATTCTGAATTTGTATTGGGGATTTGACTGATTAATGTGTGTTTGTGAAATACATGGAAAGTTTCACCTTTTTAGTTGATTGATTTATTAGACTGATGAAAGAGAAAAAAAATGAACTCATGTTGTTCGACAGAATGCCTCAGTGAGTTTAAGTTTAATTTAATTCGTCTCAGGTGGTCCATTTTGAAAATATGTTTCAGTTTATTTTGTAAGAAATAAATGTCATTGTATTAGAGGGAGGCAAGGAGAAGAAGCTAAATATAGAGAATTTGGGGGTCGTGCTTGTTTCTCTAAATTTCAAGGCTTTCATTGGTTTGAGGACATGAACAAGTCTTTTCTTCGAATGTCAAAATTAGTTTTGGAAACTGAAAAGAAAAGATGAAATCTCGGAGACATTTTTTCCCTTTTAACTATTTTTTGGCGATTGGTTTTTTTTCTCTGTTTTTCTTTCTTTGGTTTGAAAACATGGTCTAGACAATCAAATCATTCAATCCAATAATGCTGCAATCTGAATAAGCTCTTTGCCTCCGACTCAGTTACAATTGAGATCACAGAAACTCGCAGAGGCAAAAGAAAATGACCAATGGGACATATGTTGTTGATCTCTTGGGTATTTGTACATCTTTAGGATTGTTCTCTAGACATATCTTATGAGGGGTACTGATAGCTTACAGGTTTATAAGATAGAGGTTTCCTTTAGTTTAACACAATGAGCAAGGACCAGAGCTATGTTCTAAAAGCATGGGAGGTGACCGTGCGAAAGACCCAGCAAGCAAAGAAGCGGGCAAATAGCGTTTTTGGAACAGTATCGGTAGCACCACATGCAGAGAACGATGCTACAACTGATGATATTGACGATGAGACCACCACTAACAGGAGCAGCACTGAGGAGTTCTACCATGCTGAGAGGGTGCTTCCCAATGGGGACTACTACACAGGTCAATGGTATGATAATTTTCCTCATGGCAATGGAAAATACCTCTGGACAGATGGTTGCATGTACATTGGTGAGTGGTACAATGGGAAAACCATGGGGAATGGAAAGTTCGGGTGGCCATCTGGTGCCACATACGAAGGAGAGTTTAAAAGTGGTTACATGGATGGTATTGGCACATACACGGGTCCGAGTGGAGACGCTTATAAAGGTCAGTGGGTGATGAACCTGAAGCATGGACATGGTGTCAAGAGTTTTGCAAATGGAGATGCCTACGATGGTGAATGGAGGAGAGGTTTGCAAGAAGGTCAAGGAAAGTACCAATGGAGCGATGGGTGCTATTACATTGGCGAATGGAAGAATGGTACGATTTGTGGCAAAGGGAGTTTTGTTTGGACAAATGGAAATAGATACGACGGGTTCTGGGATGAAGGGTTCCCCAGAGGGAATGGGACGTATAAATGGGAAGATGGAAGTTTCTATGTTGGCCATTGGTCTAAGGATCCAGAGGAGATGAATGGTACTTATTACCCGTCAGGAAATGAAGGGAATCTTGACTGGGATCCTAAAGATTTGTTTAATAATCTGAGTGAGTACAGTATCTGCAGCGGAGAAAGGGTTCCAACGTTGCCTTCACAGAAGAAACTATCTGTTTGGAATTCTTCCAAGCGTATAGAGAAGCCTAGGAGGATGTCTGTTGATGGGAGGGTAAGTGTTGGCGTAGATAGAGCGTTTGAGAAGATGAATATGTGGGGGAACGAAATCGGTGAAGGAGGTTCCGATATGAGGAAGGAATTGGATGCAGAGCTGATGAGATTGGACGCTGAAGGCCTTCAGAGCCTGAAGTCGAGCCCTGTGCCTATGAAACTTCCAAAAGCAGGAAGGAAGCAAGGGGAGACAATATCCAAAGGGCATCGCAATTACGATCTTATGCTTAATCTGCAATTAGGAATCAGGTAAGAGAGACTGTGTCCTGAGTTTTACAATTTGAAGTTTGTTGGTCTATATATGCACATGCTTGTGTTTTTGTTGTCATTTTTAGTGAGTTTTATTCCCTGCAGGCATTCTGTTGGAAGACAAGCTCCAGCGGCATCTCTTGATCTGAAGCCTTCAGCTTTCGATCCAAAAGATAAGATATGGAGGAGGTTTCCGCGTGAAGGAACCAAGTACACTCCTCCACATCAATCTACTGAATTCAAATGGAAAGATTATTGCCCACTAGTTTTCAGGTTAGACCCAAAAATCCCTTTACCTATTTCACATATATACAAATTCTGTTGTATGCTTTAACATGTTTTGCTTATGATTTAATTCCCAGGAGCTTGAGGAAGCTATTCAAAGTAGACCCAGCTGATTACATGTTATCGATTTGTGGGAATGATGCCCTTCGAGAACTATCATCCCCTGGCAAAAGTGGGAGCTTTTTTTATTTAACAAACGATGATCGCTACATGATAAAAACAATGAAGAAGTCGGAAACAAAAGTGAGTTCTTTTCAAATTACCGGTTTGAAAGTGTTGGCTTGCTATTACCGAGATTTCAGACTGCATTTACTGAAACCATTTTCTTTCTTTTTGTCTTCTTAATGTAGGTGCTTCTGAGGATGCTTGCAGCATATTACAACCATGTTCGAGCATTTGAGAACTCTTTGGTAATCAGATTCTTTGGTCTACACTGTGTGAAATTGAATGGACCAACCCAAAAGAAGGTAGATACAAAAATTCAACACTTGATTTGGCATGGCTTTTGAAACGATTGATTTGGATTTATACCATTTGGTCTACATATAATGCAGGTGCGATTCGTCATTATGGGTAATCTGTTTTGTTCCAAGTACTCTGTTCACAGACGCTTTGATCTGAAAGGATCTTCTCTTGGTCGTACAACTGACAAACCTGAATCAGAAATCGATTCAAACACGATCTTGAAAGACCTCGACTTGAATTTCATCTTCAGATTGCAGAAAGTATGGTACCAAGAATTTATCAGGTCAAAAACCATTACACTCTACTTTTACAAAAGTTTGTGTGCGCTTGCCCCATTTCTCATGGCTCATTTCTCACATTACAGGCAAATCGATAAAGACTGCGAGTTTCTAGAACAGGAGAGAATAATGGATTACAGTCTTCTAGTTGGGATTCACTTCAGAGAAGCTTCTGTCGCTGGAGAGCTTATTCCTAGTGGAGCTCGAACGCCTATTGGTTAGCATTTGGCAAATCAAAAATGTTTTTTCTTCCCATCAGCAAAAAATTGAATAATTTATAGAAGCAAAATGATTGTTTCCTTATCTACTACAGGTGAATCAGAAGAAGAATCAGGCCCTCGTCTTTCTAGAGCAGAGGTTGATCAGCTTCTTTCAGATCCTTCAAGGTAATACAACACGAGATCAATACCAACACTTTTAAACTCAAAACAGAAACACATCAACATTGATGTTGGATATGTTTGTATTTGCAGGTGGGCAAGTATAAGATTGGGGACCAACATGCCAGCGCGTGCAGAGAGAACGATGAGAAAAAACGACTGTGAGCTTCAGCTTGTGGGAGAACCTACAGGGGAGTTCTACGAAGTGGTGATGATATTTGGTATTATTGACATTCTTCAGGATTATGATATCAGCAAGAAGCTTGAACATGCGTACAAGAGCATACAGTATGACCCTTCTTCTATATCTGCGGTTGATCCAAGACAATACTCGAGGCGTTTCCGTGACTTTATCTTCAAAGTCTTCACAGATGACAACTGAGAAGGGGTTATATCGTCTCTGGGATATTTAGCTTTCTTGTGTCCCAAGAAAGAGGGATAGATACTTTGGCAAAAGGGCTCTGCAAACAGACGACCTTGCAAAGTATGAAGTATGAATCCCATATTGTTTGTTTATTTCAAAAATTTAGTAGATCTTTCTGATTTTTGTATTAATCTTTGTAATCAGTTAAAATCCATAGCAATAAATATTCTTGTTCTTATTATTTTCTTTCCATGTATACTGTTATGTAACCTTAAACAAAACAACCACAAACAGTTTCATAATATAAAAAAAAATGATTTTCTTGTAAATAAAATGGTTTGAAAGTTAAATATGGTGGTTGATATTTCTACTAATATGTTGAAAGTTGCATAATTTCCACTAATATGTTGAAAGTTACATAATTTCCACTAATAGGTTTTAAACAGCAAAAAAAATGAATAAAAGTGGGGGTTTAAGATACAATTTGGTTTTAGTTGATAAAATTTTAATTTACAGATACATTTTCACTAAAAGTAATCCGTCAACTACACACAAAAAAAAAAGTTGAAGTGGGTGGTGATATATACAGTTTAGAATTCCAAATGTGATATGATTATTCTAAAAATGGTAATCAAGTATCTTTGATGCACCAACTAAAAGATTCGTTCAAAAACAGAAAAGATTCTGGCAAAAGAAATTATAACTCTTTTCTCCTAAAAATTGAAAGTTTCTTGGTCTAGTAATGGGATGCTGAACAAGACATGAAAGCACAAAAACTTAAAAAAGATAACACAAATATTTGGGTAATGTAAGTTACGTATGTGATGATGATATCTTTTGTCTTCTTCAATAAAGAAATAAGAAGTAAAAAGATTCCAATAATTGTTCCCAAGTTCTAACTATTGCTGCTGTTGTCGTTTTCTGTCAAAGAGAAACTTAAGAGAATCATCTCTTATTTTCTTCTGCCCCATTTGTCCCCATAGCATTAAACTTATATACTATACAATTACATTAACGACTGTTTAAACGCTTAAATAATTTTGGTTTACAAATATGTGATTACGTATTGTTTGAATTAAAACCAAGCACTTGCCAATAATTTTATTTTTTGCCTATTAATTATACATTTTAATCGTTCTGGTATCTGTAAAGGCACACACACATGCGTCAGTCGTCATCAAAACGCACCGCTAAATCTTTAAAGACGCGATCGCGTTTGAAGGCTAATAAAAACAAAAGAGGAGATCAAAAAATCCATCACCTTTCACAATAACAACAACAACCAAAACAGCGACGGCGATTCGAGTCCCCAGCGTAGTCGTCGTGCTCTCTCTCACTGATCACTCTTAGAGCTCTCGTGCCGTGTGATCTGAAACGACAACCACCGTTTTGGATTTTTCTCAGCGATTCCGGTGTACCGTACACTCCACCGCAGGGGATAAATCTTTGCTTCCGTTTTGACTTTTTTTTGAAAAAACAACGGCAACAGTCGCACGGAGAGAGTAAGTAGTGAGTTCGAAATCCGATCGGCTCTCGGCGTTTGTTTTCGTCTTCTTTAGTAGCTTCAATCCATGGCGCTACAGTCTCCCGGCACCGCCGGAGCTTCGTCTTCTCTTTCCCGGCTTCTCTCCTCCGCTAAATTAAGTTCTACTAAGGCTCTCTTCTCTGTTGACTTCGTCGGATCCTACTGTGTTTCTAAAGGGACTAAACGGCGTAACGAACTCTCCGGGTTTCGCGGCTACAGTCCACTGCTGAAGTCCTCCCTCAGGTCTCCGTTGTCGGTTAAAGCGATCCTTAATTCTCACCGGCCATTTGGTGATGCATCGGCTTCGTTTTCTGATCTGAAACCTAAGGTAATCGTGGTTCTTTACGATCCTTGTTAAGCTGGAAGATAGATAAAGCTTGCATATTCATCTGCTGTTGATCTAGGTTTTTGGTTTTGACTTTTTGGGTATACGAAATTTTTGTTCGAGTCTTGAACTTAGACACTTGCAATAGGTTTAGTTACGGAAGTTTGATATGATTTTTTGGGGTTTTAATTTTGTTTAATTGCATCGTCGCAGGTGGCTTACTTGAAAGATATAATTTCAGAAAGGGGAGCATGTGGTGTTGGGTTTATCGCGAATTTGGAGAATAAGGCTACACATAATATTGTAAATGATGCTCTTATAGCACTTGGTTGTATGGAACACAGGGGAGGTTGTGGTTCTGATAATACTTCGGGTGATGGTTCTGGTTTGATGACTTCTATTCCCTGGGATCTGTTTAACGAATGGGCTGTAAAGCAAGGAATGGCTTCTTTCGATAAGATGCATACGGGTGTTGGAATGCTGTTCTTACCGAGAGATGAAAACATTAGGAAAGAAGCTAAGAAAGGTGAACATATTATAGTTGTATTATGCAAATTGATTGTGAAATTGCAGTTCTGGTATCCACTCCAAGCTATGTTTTTATTTATTTCTGTGTTTAACATGTAATATCTTCCTTTGCTAAATCATGTTTTGACATTTCTCTCCAGTGATTACAAGTATTTTTGAGAAAGAGGGCCTGGAAGTGCTTGCATGGAGAGCTGTTCCTGTAGAACCGTCCATTGTGGGTCATAATGCAAAACAGACAATGCCGAACACCGAACAGGTCTTTGTTAGAATTGTCAAAGACGATAAAGTTGACGACGTTGAACGAGAACTTTACCTTTGCAGGAAGCTGATTGAAAGAGCAGTTGCTTCTGAAAGTTGGGCCTCTGAGCTCTACTTTAGCTCCTTGTCCAATCAGACCATTGTTTATAAGGGAATGCTTCGGTCAGAAGTTCTTGGGTTATTTTACCCCGACCTTCAAAATGATCTATATAAATCTGCTTTTGCCATCTATCATAGAAGATTTAGCACAAATACCAGTCCCAGATGGCATCTTGCTCAACCCATGAGGTTTCTTGGACACAATGGGGAGATCAATACTATACAGGTTATGTTTCTCTTCTGGTCAATTGCTTTGTTGGATCTAAGACTAAGCTAGGTCCTCGTCACTGAAACCTAACAAGTTTTGCAGGGGAACCTAAACTGGATGACATCACGAGAAGCATCTCTAAGATCACCTGTTTGGCATGGACGTGAAAATGATATTCGTCCAATTAGCAATCCAAAGGCTTCGGACTCCGCTAACCTTGACAGTGCAGCAGAGGTATGAGTCATCTAACCTCCAAACTTCTGTTTGTCTCTTGTGATTCTCTTTGTAATATCCCCTTCTGGAGGAAAGAAGAAGAGGCGTCGAAAGTGTTGTTTGCGTTTGGGACTAAGCAATATTCTGCATACCTATAACTTGTCTAACTGTTGACCAAAAAATAATGTTCTCTCATATTTGACGAGCATTTCATAAAAATAGGAACTCATCTTGCAAGTACATACATTTATGCACTCTTCAGAATAACCACAAGGCCTAGGTTATAGACCTTTTTTTTTTTATTGCTGCAAGATTCAATGTATTTATGTTATTGAAATTGTGCAGCTATTGATAAGAAGTGGCCGGACTCCAGAGGAATCTCTTATGATTCTTGTCCCGGAGGCGTATAAAAATCACCCGACTTTAATGATTAAATACCCTGAGGTATTGATTTGTGTTTGCTCTTTTGGTCTTTATGGATAGTTGCAACTCCAATTGCTTCTTATCTGATTTTCAACTGCAGGCTGTAGACTTTTATGATTATTATAAGGGCCAGATGGAGCCCTGGGATGGACCTGCTTTGGTATTGTTCAGGTAAGTTGCCTGGAAGTTTCTTGCCCTTGGAAATTTAGTCATGTATGCAAGATTTACGCTCTTTGCTGCCCTTGTTCCTCAACAGTTTTCTTAACTAAGAATAATGTGTACTTACAACTGTTCTAGAAGGCTTGTAAGTGTTGATCACTCAGATCTTTCCTACTCTTTTATTGGTGGTATCCACAATTGTGGACTACTGGAGAGCAAATGACCCTGAAGTTAATTTGTCGCTCAAAGTGGTAGCTAGTCTAGCTAGAAAGTCTGTCGCATTTCTTTCTTCTGCTTTCACATTCCAAAACTTAATCATCTTGACTTGTTTGGTGCAGTGATGGAAAGACTGTTGGAGCTTGCCTTGACCGTAATGGACTTCGACCTGCTAGATATTGGCGCACAAGTGATAATGTTGTTTATGTAGCCTCTGAGGTGCGTTTTGTCTTTTACTCTATGTACGTGCTCTTTATCATCTGAGCATGGTGGTAATGATTGCCAGCAGATCATTTGGCTTATGCTTGAAAGTTGAATCTTAAAGCTTTGGTCCTGACAGGTCAGAAAACCAATTTGTTTAATCACTTTGGAAGTTTTTTCGTTTTTCTTCTTTGGAATAGTTATTTCCAACTGTTTTTTGAGATACGATAACCAGTATAAGATAGTTTCTTAGTGATCATTTAGATTGACATCTAGGAGTGTTTACAATCCCCTCTAGGAAACCAAAATTTTTTCGCTGTCTACAGATTTTTATGTAGCCGAGTTAATACTTTGCAAAGCAAATAGATGATCGGTTTGGATAAACAGGGGCTCTGTTACCAATTTTTTTATATCTCGGCTGCAGAAGAGTTGCTAAGTGATGCCTTTATACAGGTCGGAGTTCTTCCAATGGATGAATCAAAAGTCACCATGAAGGGTCGTCTTGGACCTGGCATGATGATATCTGTTGACTTAGAGAGTGGACAGGTTGGTGCACCAGATCACCGTTTATTGTTCTCATTATTTGTTAACACTCATGCTTTTTTGTTTATTTTGTATCTCATTATTAATATGTGAGTTCAGGTATATGAAAACACAGAAGTAAAGAAGCGGGTTGCATCTTATAACCCATATGGAAAGTGGGTTAGTGAAAACTTGCGAAACCTGAGGCCTTCTAATTTTCTTTCGTCAGCAATCATGGAGACTGACGAGACCTTAAGACACCAACAGTAAGCCTTTCTGTTTTGTCTGTTCTATGCTCCCATCATCTGCTGTGGTTATTTACTTATTTATCTAAAATCAGAGCACAAATCTTTTCTTAGCTCTTATTCTTCTTGTATACTTAACATACATCTGTTGTGAAGTTGATTATTTTTCGAAGTACAATATTCATCAGTGGTTTTCACCAGCATAATTCAATGGTTTTGCATTATGACGAATTAGACACTAATTTTGGCTATTCATGATATATCTTGACTATGAGGAACTAGGGCGTTTGGCTACTCGAGTGAAGATGTTCAAATGGTAATTGAGTCGATGGCTGCACAAGGAAAAGAACCTACGTTTTGCATGGGGGATGATACTCCAGTGGCAGTATTGTCTCAAAAGCCGCATATGCTTTATGATTATTTCAAGCAGCGGTTTGCTCAGGTTTGTACGTTTCATAAGAGGGCATTTGAACTGGTTTATTCGTCTGATCTTGGTGAACTGAATGCATGATTTGTCTTGGTAGATTATTGAACTGTCCTTGAAATGCTCTTTGTGGTTCTTCACATGGTCTACTTGCAGGTTACAAATCCAGCTATTGATCCTCTTCGAGAAGGATTGGTCATGTCACTTGAAGTTAATATTGGAAAGCGTGGTAATATATTGGAGGTTGGGCCTCAGAATGTTTCACAGGTCAGAATGCCTAAATTTTGGATTTTGTACTGGCTTAGAAATATTTGGCTTTTGCAAGATTTCATATTTGTCAAGACTTGTGATTTTATGAGCAGGTCGTTTTGTCTGGTCCTGTACTAAACGAACGGGAGCTTGAGGGTTTGCTCAGCGATCCACAATTAAAATCTCAAGTCTTGCCCACATTTTTTGACATTCATAGAGGCATTGAGGGATCTTTAAAGAAGGGTCTTCTAAAACTCTGTGAAGCTGCAGATGAAGCGGTTCGCAATGGTTCCCAAGTGCTTGTTCTCTCAGACAGATCTGATAATCCGGTACATGAAATTTTCCAAGTGTATGCGTTCAATAGTGATTTTAGATGTATGATATGTAAATTTATGATTATCAGCTCTTACAGTGCCCTCCTTTTACATTTAAGTTTTGGTCTACTAACAGCTATGCTCTAGGCTATGATTCCGAACTAGCAGCATTTTTGTCTTTGTTCATGCCAAAATTGGAACTGTCGAGGGAAAGAAAGCTAGAATGTGAACTTACCATTTCCATATTTCTGGTTGCACTGATGATTTTTTTTAGTGAACTGTTATTGTTGGCATCGTTAAAACGGTGTTCTGGTATGTATTCTCGCTGTTAGTCTTTGTATGCTTCACTGCTATCCAGTTTCCTTCAGTTATTACAATTTTCGTTAAACTGAAGCTCATTATCAGGGTCGTACTTGGGTGCTATTTTCTTTTCTAGCTATCTTTACATATTTGTAACTTCACTGTCCATTCCTAAATCAGCAGCCTATCCCTTTTTCAGGAACCAACTCGACCTGCAATTCCAATGCTGTTGGCTGTGGGTGCTGTTCACCAACATCTGATTCAAAATGGTCTTCGGATGTCAGCTTCGATAATTGCAGATACAGCTCAGTGCTTTAGTACGCATCACTTTGCCTGTTTGATTGGATATGGAGCAAGGTTTCTACTTTCTTTTTCATTGAATCTTTCACCTTATTAGGCTCTTTCACCAACATTGTTTATTCTCTCTTTCAGTCCTTTATGCTTAGTTTATGATACGCTCGTATTCTTGATTTTAAGTTGAATGATGATTTGAGAGTGCTTTCCTCAACTGTTAGATAACACATCTATTAAGATGATACGGAATTATGTCTATAACCATTTTCAGTGCTATATGCCCGTACCTAGCACTGGAGACATGTAGACAGTGGCGTCTGAGCAACAAGACCGTGAACATGATGAGAAACGGAAAAATGCCTACTGTAACTATGGAACAGGCTCAAAAGAATTATCGTAAGGTCAGAAAACTTCTAACCATTGACAGAAAAAGAAATTCGAGTGGTGATAAGCCGTTCTTGCATGCCTATATTGTTTGCAAAATTGATTGTAATCTTCCCCTGTTGTAATATCGCAACCGTCTTTATAAGTATTGGAAGAAAGGTATCCTAAGATTCTTTAAATTGCTATCACAGGCTGTTAACACTGGTCTTCTCAAGGTTCTCTCTAAGATGGGCATCTCGTTATTCTCTAGGTTCAGTTTCTGAACCATCTATTTTGTCTTTGACCTTATCACTGTATTTGTTGAACACATGAGCTCTTTCTTTTCAGTTATTGTGGAGCACAAATATTTGAGATTTATGGATTGGGGAATGAGGTTGTTGAATTCTCGTTCCGTGGTAGTGCATCTCAAATTGGTGGATTAACTTTGGATGAGGTCAGCCTACCCTAAACCTTTTTATACGAAGATATTTGATGAGTTGCCTGGTTTGAGTACATATATGTTACTGGAGTATTATTTTACGATATCAACTTAATACCTCTTAGATGTTAAGGTTCTGGACCTCAGTTTAGATGCTATTTTCATCTATAACACTAAACAGCAATACTAATATATGCACACATTTTTTGGCTTCTGTAATAGGCTTATATGCTAGTATTGTTGTTATTTTCCTCTCTTGATGTTGCTTTAGTTTTAAATAAGCGACTAGTTTTAACAGATGAATAGCTCAACTGTTGCTGAGAAATATAATTATCAGAGCTAGAGTGGAGTTTCATATAGTTCAATGGGAAACTCTGAAGGCAGGAACACTGAATTGTTAGTGAATACTTATGAAGTATTGAGTTTATACATGTTGAAGGTTCTTATAAAGACTGAGATCTCGTCTACTGTTTAATGCTTCTCATATTATATTTTCGCCCAATTTAAATTTGTTTTTATTACAAAGAGATGCCATTGGCATCTAGTTCCTAATTTCTCCTATATTTTGCAGCTGGCTAGGGAGACGTTAACTTTCTGGGTGAGGGCATTTTCTGAGGATACAGCCAAACGGCTAGAGAACTTTGGTTTCATTCAATTTAGGCCTGGAGGTACTTTTTTGGACTGAAAATGTTTTAGTTAGGAGCTTGCATGTCTATGCACAAATGCATACCCTCCTGCCACAAAGACATATCCTGCTGCCTTTGTATATATGTACAACTATGTCAAGTTAGATAGAGCTTTTGAAGTGTATATAAATTACATAATAAGGTTGCATATGCACAGACGCACCTTTCTATTTATCTGTTCCTTAAGTGGATTGTATTGCTACTGTTCGTTAGCCCATGAAGCTTTCTAGTATTATCTTTGATTTGGTATGTTTTGTTATTTGAAAGGCGAATACCACGGAAACAACCCAGAAATGTCTAAATTACTTCATAAAGCTGTCCGCGAAAAGAGTGAGACAGCCTATGCAGTCTATCAGCAACATTTATCCAACCGTCCTATTACGGTGAGTGCAATAATCTCATCTTCATATCTGATCGTCTGTTCTTTGGATCAAGTAAATATTATTTCTGTACATTCTTGCTGTAGGTTTTCCGCGATCTTCTTGAGTTCAAAAGTGACCGTAAGCCTATCCCGGTTGGGAAGGTTGAGCCTGCTTCCTGTATTGTGGAACGGTTTTGTACAGGTGGCATGTCTCTTGGAGCAATCTCAAGAGAAACTCATGAGACAATTGCTATTGCAATGAACAGATTAGGCGGAAAATCCAATTCAGGGGAAGGAGGGGAGGTAATACTCATTGTCTAGTTCAGATTTTTTTCAACTTCAGAAAGCAGAATTTACCTCCATAGTCGCTAAAAAATCGTCGCCTGATCTTTCTAGGATCCGATCCGCTGGAAGCCGCTTACAGATGTTGTTGATGGGTATTCTTCAACACTGCCGCATCTTAAAGGTCTTCGAAATGGGGATACAGCAACAAGTGCTATTAAGCAGGTAGCGGAAGTCAACTAGACTAGTGGACATTTCATATTAACATGTGTACAGTCTGCTCACGCTGAGGAAGTTACTTGGAACATCTTTTGTTTCCTCCATGGACATTCTTAATGTATACTCTGTCTAATGTTTCCCAAACATCAAAATGACCTTTTGTATTCTCATAGGTTGCTTCAGGACGTTTTGGTGTCACCCCGACGTTTTTGGTTAATGCGGACCAGTTGGAAATCAAAGTTGCTCAAGGAGCGAAGCCTGGTGAAGGTGGCCAACTTCCTGGGAAAAAAGTTAGCGCATATATTGCTAGACTCAGAAATTCTAAACCAGGAGTTCCGCTTATTTCCCCACCCCCACATCATGATATTTACTCCATAGAGGATCTGGCGCAGTTGATCTTTGATCTTCATCAGGTATTTTTCTTTGACTACAAGTATCTTACCAACTTTTCGAGTCACTCCCACTGAACAAATTTTAATAATCAGGTCAACCCCAAGGCAAAAGTGTCAGTCAAGCTTGTATCAGAAGCTGGAATAGGAACAGTTGCCTCAGGAGTAGCGAAAGCTAATGCTGATATCATACAGGTATGCACTTCAGAAGTAGCGAAAGCTAATGTCAGAAATCTGATATTAGAGAATTGTATATATTAGTCTTCTGATTATGCAATTCTTTAATCAACATCTTAGCTAATAAGACATGCAATTCTGCCATCAATTTGCTTTTAGTATGCACTCTCTGGGGCAATTCTTTGACAGTATAAACTTGGCTTCAGGGACCACTTCCATGTCTCTTCTAGTTTATCTATTAACGATCCTTATTCCATTTTTCAAAATTTTTGTATATGTTCATTTGTGTGTCTTTGAGTTACAGAAACATAGTTATAGATTTATGGATTTGCTTCTTTGTTTACAGATATCAGGGTATGATGGTGGAACTGGAGCTAGCCCTATAAGTTCCATAAAGCATGCTGGTGGCCCTTGGGAACTTGGACTAGCTGAAACCCAGAAGGTATATATACCTTCATAATGAGAATTTGTTATTTTCATTTTGGTTGACCATGTTTATCAACTTAATTTTTTCTGTGTAGTCTCCTATTAACTCCTTGATGTCTATTAATGGCTAAGATTCAATCTTTTGCAGACTCTTATTGGAAATGGACTTAGGGAAAGAGTCATTATCAGGGTTGATGGTGGGTTCAAGAGTGGTGTTGATGTGTTGATAGCTGCAGCTATGGGCGCTGATGAGTATGGATTTGGTACTCTGGCCATGATTGCCACAGGGTGTATTATGGCTCGTATTTGCCACACTAATAACTGCCCCGTTGGTGTTGCCAGTCAGGTAATGTGGACTCTCTTTTTAGTTGTTAATATATATTTTTCCAATTGATAACCATTTTCTGCTAAGATTTTTCTAAATTCGGTTACAGAGAGAGGAACTGCGTGCACGTTTCCCTGGTCTTCCCGGTGATCTTGTCAATTTCTTCTTGTATATTGCAGAGGAGGTGATCTTCGAGAAATTTTCACTTATATGTAATTTTCATTGGTTTTAGCACTCAATATTTCATCTAAATTTCGTAGGTGAGGGGGATACTAGCTCAGTTGGGGTATGAAAAATTGGATGATATAATTGGGCGGACAGATTTGCTAAAGCATAGGGATATCTCTCTCGTAAAAACTCATCTTGACCTCAGTTATCTCCTATCTGTAAGTCAAGAACTGTACTTATTGTTTTTATTGTGCATACACCTACCTGCAACCTGTATTGGTGTAAATCTTATTTCTTCTTCAAAATTTTCAGTCGGCTGGGCTGCCAAAACGAAGCAGTACTTCCATTAGGAAGCAGGAGGTTCACTCAAATGGTCCTGTTCTTGATGATACTCTACTTCAGGATCCAGAGGTAAGCATAGTTTCTTACTTGTTGACTCTTGAACTAGACTATATATTAGTTTCTTACTTGTTGACTCTTGAACTAAACATATTGATTATGTAGCTTATGCACAAATCTCAAAACAACCTTGTTTAGTTGTTTATGACTGCTTTTACTTTAGAAGAGCCTAGACTTTCAAAGAAAGAGGTTTTACTGTATGTATGGTAGAGTAAACTCTTGTACATATGCAAGAATACTCTAATACTTACTTTTTGGTTGCTTCCCAGATAATGGATGCAATTGAGAATGAAAAAACAGTTGACAAAACCATGAGTATATACAACGTGGACCGTGCTGTTTGCGGTCGGATTGCTGGGGTGATTGCGAAGAAATACGGAGACACAGGTTTTGCTGGACAACTGAACCTAACGTAAGAAAAATACCATCCAAATTTTGAATAGATATTTAATGAGATATGCATGTTTTAAACTTTCACAATCCACTATGTACCCCTATAGGTTCACCGGAAGTGCTGGCCAATCGTTTGCATGTTTCCTAACTCCTGGAATGAATATACGTCTTGTGGGTGAAGCCAACGACTATGTGGGAAAGGTGTGTCTCAAATTCGATATTTTCTTTCGACAATATTTTGTATGAATGGTCTCGTGATGTACACTTTTACCTCACAAGGGAATGGCCGGAGGTGAAGTTGTGATATTACCAGTGGAATCGACTGGTTTTCGCCCTGAAGACGCAACTATTGTAGGAAACACTTGTCTGTATGGTGCAACTGGTGGGTTCTTATTTGTCAGAGGCAAAGCAGGAGAGAGATTTGCGGTTAGAAACTCTCTAGCTCAAGCTGTAGTTGAAGGCACTGGAGATCATTGCTGTGAATATATGACTGGTGGTTGTGTCGTTGTACTTGGGAAGTAAGTAACACCTCATTTTCTCAGCGTTGAGCCCTAAACCAGAACCTAGAACTGAATAGTCTTAAACGCTGAAGGTCATTATCGTTTCTCTCTGAAACTGCAGAGTTGGTAGAAACGTAGCCGCCGGGATGACAGGTGGACTGGCATATATCCTTGACGAGGACAATACACTCCTCCCTAAGGTTTAACATTACAAAGTCTGCTAATAGATGTGGTAACTTTTTTCTCTAAAGTTTGTGAAACATTGAAATAAACGCAATGAACAGGTGAACAAGGAGATAGTGAAGATCCAAAGAGTGACTTCACCAGTGGGACAAACACAACTTAAGAGCCTGATCCAAGCTCATGCGGTAACTAACTAATTCTCTCTTTCTTGTCTCTTCACGGTCACGGATACAATTCATCTCATGAATCGCTCTATTATGATAGGAGAAAACGGGAAGCAGCAAAGGAGCAATGATTGTAGAGGAATGGGACAAGTATCTAGGAATGTTCTGGCAACTTGTACCGCCGAGTGAAGAAGACACACTTGAGGCTAACTCCGACCACATCCTGAAAACAAGCACCGGAGATGAAGAACAGATTTCAAACACATATGCACAGAAGTAAACAGTTTGATCCTTGGTATCTTGTTCATCTTTTGTACAGTCAAGTCCTGGTGGTGAGAAGTTCTCCATTTGATTTTGACATGGATTTGGACTGGATTGTTTTATCTTTCTATTAGTTTGCTCGGACATTAATAATAAAACGAATGTCCAGCTTGTCTTGTATTTGGTTTTTCAAGGTAAGATTTTATCTAAGTATGTGATATAGAAGAAAATTAGTGGTCAAACTAAAAATTAAATCTAATGGTAAATGAATTTAGAATAAAAGTTGGTTCAGCTTAGATTCAAATGTTGGTTTATGTTAGATTTAATATGGATAACTTTAACAGAACTAATCTTTAGGTTTTTTATTTATTTATGGACCACTTATTTTGATTAGTCCGAATCACTTCGATTTTCTCTGGTCAAATTATTGGTAGTCTCTCCACGTCGGTAAATATGAAAAAATAAAACATGTAAGAGACTCTTGAGATATATGCATGAGCTGAAATATTCTGATATGTATTTGTACTAGAAGAAAATATAATTCTTGTGTATACAAAGATATGCATTTTGAAAGTAATTTAATTTCCTAACTTAAAAAAAAAAAATCTGTTGAGATTTTCTAGTAATGCATGTACGTTGAACGTTTTAAAAAGTTTAAAAGACACAGTTTGTTTAAACCGATGTGTGTCCCCAAATGAATGAATGGGTCACGAGAAAGGTACGTGTGTGTTCGTTGACAATAATAAACTCCATTAAGTTTTTTAATGTTTATACTTCCCTCTGTTGTGTCTCAAAACAGAGGTATAGCTGACACGTGTGAACGTCCGTCTCTTAACGTCAGTATTATTTTTCGTGTCCCGTGAAATTTTCCAATCTATTGAATATAGAAAGTTCTTATAAACACCAAAATAAATCGAAAGTTCTTTCTAAGCACCAAAAACCGGAATTGACACGTTCATTGCATACTCACCGAAAGCCAGAGAAGAAGAAGATGTCAGCATTTACTAATTTTACAACAACAAAAAAATGGCAAGAGAGCGTAAGTTCAGTGCATTTGCGAGAGAAATCGTTACGTCTTCTCTTATCTTCCTCTCCTTAACCAACAGTACTATACATTGTATCTTTCTATAAATTCTGTGTTATCTCTGCCGTTTATTTTGACTGTTCGTTTTCGATACGAATGAAACACAATATTTCGAGATAAAAATGTCAAGAAGATAACAAGTATTTAGCTGTTGTTCAGTCGGTAGTCAGCAATTAATGATGCTTACAAAGTTTATTAGTACTAGATTTAAATCAAACTTTTAAAACCATCTTTTCACGAATGAGTATCTATACTAGTATTTTTGCAGCAGTTTTTACTCAAAAATACTTTTTAGGAAAGTTTTTGCATTTATTGTTATTTAATGCTTATGTTCATATTCTAAACAAGTTTAGTTAATCCTCTCTACTATCTTTATAATCAAACATAATTAAAATATTTTAAATATTCATATATAATATTCTATAATTAATATAGATGTTTAGAAGATTTATTCCATATAAAAAAGAATTATTCTCCTATCATCTTTTTTGATTTTAAATTTTAAATTTAGTGAATCATCATATAATACATAAAGTTAATAAAATGTGTATTTTTCTGTATATATTGTGACTTAATTTTTTAAAACAAACATATATTACTCAATTAATATAAAAATTGTGTGTTCAACATACATATATAGTAAATTATAAAATTTTAAGAAGTTTATAATTTGAAACTGATATATCTAAACTTAATAAAATGTTTAAAATTATGAATATTTAAACATATTGAATTTTCAAAATAACACAAACGAGTTATATTACATGACGGGTTATATGACATTACATGATTGAATTGATAATATTAAAAAATAAAATATCATTAATATGATATTTTAATACGGGTTTAATCCTTATTTTACTATTTTAACAATACCAATATAAAATATGTCGAATCAAACTGATTTAATTAAAATTGTATTAAACAACAATTGTTGTACGGTATACCACGAATTATATACTAAATCACTAAAATTAACAAAAGAGAAGTATATTAGCAAAATTAGTATTAAAATAGTATATTAATAAAAAAAATCAGAAAAAAAATTGTCCCGAGATGTACCGCAGAAAAAAATTGTCCCGAGATGTACCGCAGGGTGATAATCTACTTGAATCAATACTATTGACGTTCATTTCGTTGGCCCACCTATAACCATCCCAAATTAAAGCGTCCTTACCTACAAATTATATCTCTAATAAGGATATAAGTCAAATAACTAACGACCGTGGAAAAAGAAAAGAACTAACTAATTGTCAAAAAAAAAAAAACTATATGAGAAAGTGAAAAACCTTTTCAATAGAATAAATCGGAAATAACCATATATAACCTTATTGTATATTACGTTATTATAAGAAATTTTTCGATGGAGTAAAACGAAAACCAACCTATGTAATCAATTACACTATGTGAGAACAAAAAAAATCAGCAAGTGAATCGGGAAGCATATACAGTATTGTCAATTACAATATATACGTACGTAAAAGTATAGCATGTATGTATTTGGCCAAATTTTCTAGTAGTATTTATTTCGTGATGCATTTAATAGCCTTTTCCCTATATGTATTTTTATTTAATTGTAACGCTGAAATAAATATATAAAACGGTTTGAAGTTTCCTAACGAGCGTCCCCTCCGTCAAATCCCAAGCGATTCAAGACCGTGAGTGCTGATTCCTTAACTAATGAGTGGCGTTACATTACTAGTAAATTTTTAAAAATGAAGGAAAAAATAATCGAATATCATTCATATTGCATGTATAATTCTATAACGCAACATTTTTAATTTCAGTGTATAATTCAGAAACTCGAATCTGTGATCATTGAGTGCTAAAAAAATATTATATACGGTCTGATGATATATCTCTCGTTCTTGAATCGATAGAAAATGGTTTGATTAATTAGAAAATTAGAGATTACACTACAAATTTTACAATGACTCTGATCAGAAGATCCCATTTGAATCCCCCAACGAAGAAAATGAAAAAAAAAAAAAAAAAATAAACAAGGAAAAGATCTAATTTTGAATCAAATGGTCCGGATACTGCATGGATTTAACAGTTATCGTCAAATGAAACAAAGAACCCAAAACCCATCAAACGACGACGCATTCACATATGTGCGTTGTGTCATCTGGATCGAATAGCACATTATATTGTCTCGCACTATCATCACATATTCACATTACATGACTATGAGTAATGAGTAGTGTCAAAAGAAGAAGAAGAAGAAGAAGAGAGAAGATGAGATTGATGAGGTGGATAACAAATGGCTAAGTAAATAAGCATTAGCATCAGCACCACCGGAATTCCCATCAAAATCAACGGAGGGGGCGGAAGAGGTGGCAGAACGGCCGGAAGAACCGCTAATAGAACTATCACCACACCGATCATAAACATTACTAGCTATGCTCCTTTTGTATATAAATCTTCTCTTTTCTTTCTATGTTCCTGCACATATATGTTTGTGTGTGTGTATATATATTGTCGTATAGGTTTTCAATAACTCTCTTTATTTTTATTTTTTT
Organism: Camelina sativa; assembly: GCF_030686135.1. Taxonomy (NCBI): domain Eukaryota; kingdom Viridiplantae; phylum Streptophyta; class Magnoliopsida; order Brassicales; family Brassicaceae; genus Camelina; species Camelina sativa. The sequence goes on from NC_141885.1 coordinate 25,452,699, forward strand.
TTGTAATTACATTTTTGTTCGTTTTCCTTTTTTATGTGTGTGAGAGAGAAAGACGTTACGGCTTACAAGTGAAGCTCATGCACTGAGCAACACTATTTGCTTATTCGCCCAATGACAAATATCGTTCTTTTTATTTTCATTTAACATATTTATTTGAAATATTATTAATAAATTAATAGTAATACATATTTCATCTCTCTCTACTTTAGTAAAAAATAGTCTCTCCATTTGAAATAAATGTCAAATTATTTTTTCACACATTGTAAAGGAAACAAAAAAATACCCTCAATCAATTTTCTATTGTTAATAAAAAATTATAAAGTGAAAACTGGAATTACGATAAAGTAAACACATTTTAAGAAAATGGAATCTAAAGTTATATTGACAGCGTAAGATAGTAGTACTTGTCATAAATGATTAAAGTAGAGGTTGTTGGAAAAACAAAACCAAGAATCTAAAATATGGAGGGACGTTTGACAAAGGTAGGAGGCTAGCTACGTATTAACGTGGCGGCTTTAATTAGTTTCCATTAATGTGCATTTAGATGACTGAAACCGTAAGGAGGGGTTGGTGAATTTATAGGAGAGAGTGTGTTTGATACTCTGAATCTGAAAATCAAGTCGTTTTAAGTGTATTTAGTTCATCTTATTCCACCATATACATTTAACCCAATTTATTGCGATTGTCCATTTTAGGTCTTTCTCAACGGCTAATCAAAAAATATGTCTTTTTTATTATTTTTTTTTTCCTTTTCCTTCAAATATAAAAGTTTGTTTGTATATAGTGTCAGTGTTGAGGCTTGTTTCTTAGAGCAAGATTATTGGAGGTTCATATATTAGGATACTTAGATACTGTTTGAATTGTTTATGAATTAATTGCATACTGTTTAAATTCTAAGAACTCTTGATCTCTTAATTAAAATTATATCCTCAAATGGTAGTATATAATTATTGGTCTCTTATTTTGAAAATATAGTTTTTTGAAATTTAAAAGTTTTGAGTAACAGCTCCAACAAATTGCACAACATTAGGATAAGTAACATCTCCAATAAAGTAAGTTCGTGTTTGAACGCATTTTTGTGCGTAAACAAAAAAATTCAGATGAATAAATTTGCAGAACAAACGTAATACATGAAAAGCAAACAAGATAAACACAGAGAGAATGAAGCGAATTACAGAAAAACATAAAGAGATACTCATTTGAAGAGAAGAGTAAAACATACATAGTTTCATGATCCTTGTAAAGATCCTTATCAAGTATCTCAGAACTTTGGCTAGAGAAAGATGACCTTTCCAACAATCTCGGTTGCAGATAATACGCCTCCTCTCCACGAACATCAATCGCAACACTCAGCTGCAGATAACAAAACAAATACCAAAAAATTACACAATCACTTATCAAGCTTCATTAAGTTTGGTTCTCAAGAGCAGTATACTCACAATTTGTTCACCAAAGTCGGTGTTAACAACATAGCAAACAATACCCAGAAAACAAGAACAAAGCATTAAGAATATACCTGTGATTTGCAGATCGCATTCATCTATCAACTTCTTAAATTTGGAGTCACTAGGTCCATTTGCAATGGAAACACCCTTTTCAAGAGCTGTTTTCACAGTCAGATAATCTTCAAGCTTCATACAAGCAGTTCTACAAATACAAAAACCAAAACATGAACTATTGAATTAATAACTTGACTGTAAACCACATAAACTGCTAATATGACAAACAAAGGAATCAGATAGATTTTAACTCTCACTAAAACTTAAAAGACATGACTAACACATAGGAGGAAATAGCAATAGCGTACCCTTTCTTAGATAAACTTTGGTCAGTGAAGGATCCAACTCAATTGCTTTGTGTGCATCTGCCACGGCCTCTTCCCATTGAGAAACAGGAGACCGTAAAAGAGAGACATTAGCTGGTTCCTCATGATCTGCAACAAAGAGAGACATTAGCTGATCTAAAAGAAACAATAAAATAAAAGGGAAAGAGAAGACCGTCAATGACTGCATCAAACGGATTTCTGTCTCAACCGGATTGATATCAATACAAACAAGCTTATCTTTGCAGCATTTATACACACCATTCTCATCCATCTCTGTTCATAGGATCTCACAAAAACACTAACAATGCATTTCATTGCATCTCTGTTCATAGGAGCTCAAACGCTAGAAATATGTGCAGCATCCAATGCTAGCGGCTTGGGAAATGCTTATCAGAATCCAATGCTGCTGCTAGCACGAGAGATGGATAAGCCGACTCCACCTTACTCACAACATCAGACTCCCCTACACACTTCCCCCAGGGGTGACAAAAGCTCATTAACTCCTCCACACTTCGCCAAAGTCGCAGCCTGAACAAAAAAAACTACAAACAACAAACAGCTACATACAAGGCAACATAAACTGAGCCACCAACAGAGCCACATCAAAGCCTCAAACGGATCCGCTCTGAAACCTCCACAACACCACCGCTCTGAAACCTCCACAACACCACATCAAACCACAACTTTCTCAACAGCTTCACAGATTTTTTCAATTTGAGGCAGATACCGTTCTGCAAATGGTTTATTGAATTATAATGAATTGAAAGCTAAACTCACCAGCCATGGTAAAGTACAAGAATAGAGGAATAAAGAAGATGTCCCACCGCATTGTTCAACCTCGGATCATTTGAGAAGCTACCATGTTCACTGCAATATGATCAATAACAAAAATTAATAATTTCATTGACAATTCAAAAGGAGATTACACAGAGTTGCAATTACTAGCTGCACGATTACACAAACTTAATAAGTGTGTTCACTGCGATTACTCTCATTAGTAAAAGCAAGCCTGAGAGATAGAATCACATAGAAAAAAACAAAGGGTTTTGTTTCATCAGAGATGTCACTATGAACACACTTATTAAGTTTATGCAATACCATTATTCATGAATCTACAGAGTTGAAGATGTTTGGTACTCAGGTTAAAGATATCGACTTGACCCATCAATTTCCACAAAAGTATTCCACACATAAGGTATTTTACATCTGCAATAACAAGAAACCGATTACAAAAAACACAACTGCAATAATACTGAAACCGATTACAAAAACAAAAGAAAGCATTCATATCATAATTGAAACCGATTACAAAAACACAAGAAAGCATCCATATCATACAATCGAGTTAAACAACAACATCATATCTGAAGACATTGCAATAATCCTAATTTTCTAACATAAATCAAAGAACCCTAATTTTAATTTTTAACATAAATAAAATTCGAGTCTACTATATAAGAGAACCCTTCGAATTCATACCTTTCTTCTGATTCCAGGTCTTTCGATTCAAAACCTTCAAGCTTCTGATTCCAAATTCATCAATCGTTTTGTCGATTCAATCGCAACCGAGAGAGAGAGAGGAAAAAAGAAAAAAATCGAACAGGAAATGTTTTTTTTTTCTCTTTTGTATTATTCTTTCGACCAACAAAATGGCGACACGTATCACCCTTTAAACCAAGTTTCAATCTCTTATATATAAAGAGAGATCTTATAATTTTTCTTCATTTCTGATTAATTTTTTTTTACCAAAAGACTAAGAGCTCTCTTATGAACCCCGGATAAAGAAGGTCTTAGGCAAGTGGGGATATATTAACATAGTTGCTTGTCTATTACATTTTGTTTTCCATAGTTTCTCTCATAGGTTCTTCTTTTATACCAACGTACCCCATAAAAAATGTACTCGAGCTGTTCTCTTTCTTTTGTAGAGATGTGATAATATATTTTCTATGTTCCATAATATAATATAAGATGTTTAAAAAAAAAAATATTTGTTCCATTTTGTAAATATATATATATATATATAATACAGATTTTTAATATTGTTAGGTAAATTAAGACCTTTCCAAGATTTTGAAGTTTTAAAAAATGATTACCGAAAATGATGATACTAAGAATAGAATAGGGTACAATGAAGGTTAGTTTCATTCGGGTATTGATGCATGCATAGAAATATCTCGCTTTCTTTCAATATCCGAATCAAACCAATTAATCTTGATTTAAATTAATCTCAAAGAGAAAACCATCAATAGATAATTTTATATTAGTCATCCATATTTTTTACACTTCATTATTTTGTTAAAAAATATAGTTGTTAGTTTCCATCAGTTTGAACATTTAACTTAATTATATATATAATACAAATTTCTATATACAAATTATAAATGTATTTGATACTTTAAAATCTTTTTAATAACGGAATGAAATTAAATATTATTTTGTAAAAAGAAACTAAACCAAAACATTTGAAAGAGGGAGTAATGTTCAAATTATAATCATATGTAACACTTCTCTACCCATAAGAGTTCCAAACATTTGAATGTGAATTTGTAAAACAAGTACATTCCGTGTGTAGGGATTATATGATGAGTCACGTAATCATCACTTAACGTCGTTATTCACACACAATTTATCCGAACTTTTTGTATTCCTTCCTTTTCTCGGAATTATCCCTAAGGTTACGATTGAGTCACTAAAGCCCATAATCTCGTGACCAAACAAAAAAAAAATTAATAATAATAAAGAGCAGAATTTCAAGACGTATGCTATCAAACTCACCTGTATGTATAGGTGCAGTGGATCTGATTTGTGTGGACAAATTAAATGCCTTCTCGTATGCTTTTTGTTTTGTCGATAGATAGAGACTCTTCTATAAAGCGATGATAAAGATTATTTAATTATTTTTGTTCCTTTTTTTCTTACTTCAATTTGGTCAAATCTCCTTTCTGTTTTGCGTATTGTCTCAAAACTCGCCTACACTATTTCCCCGGATAAATGATCTCATATCATATGGATGATGATTACAAAGTTGAAGAGCTCAATTTTGAGTGATTATAACAACATCAATAAAATGTAGTCACCATTTCGTGATTAAATTTAATTTGAAACTGTTTTCTTTTAAATCCACTTGTTGGAAAATTGGAACGTAGTGTGTGAATAGATGCATGCATGATATTTGTGAAGTCAATTCTTCTTTCTTTTTGAACTTTACATAGTTCTTCTTTGAGTTATATCATTAGACCGACGACAATGCTCATCCCCAAACTATTTTTCATGATATAACATAAGATAATGCTCACATATTGGCTAGTCGTTACACAATCATGAGTTACAAACTCTTTTACCTGCCAGCCGTCGTGCCTACGTACAAGTCAAATTCAAATTTATAACTTCTCTTCATTTGCAAAAAGCAATATTGGCACAGCGATAAGAATGATTCAACACTTGTATATGCTGTGATACAATTCACCCAGTGTTGCTAATTGCTATATAGGTTTAGAGTCTAGACCAAATAGTCGATACTATGCACTGCAGTACATATGTATTATTGGGTGTATAATTCAAAAATGGAATAAATTGATTGATAAGAACATTGATACACGAAGAAGGAGCATGCTTCTTGTTTTTTCTGGTACATCAACTTTAACAGTCGACGTTCACTGTACGCATGACCAAAGTAAGAGTAGCAATCTTACGTTTTGAAGAAATTAGGGGGAAAGGAAACGAAGGGGGAATCAAACTTAAGAAATAAGACAGATCTTAAAAAAAAAAAAAAAAAATCAGAAATCAGAAATCACTTTTGACCATATTAAAAGAATCTAACTGTGTGTCGATGGCTTATGACGACCAGATGGCGCATCCACTTAGTCTGTCTCTCGGACACCAAAGGACGATTCCCTATTTAATAAGTAATAACATAGGTGTGGTCCACACCAGACCCAATGAAAAATCTAGATGTACAAACAAACATACATTCATATTAAATAAACAAGTGATCGATGTAATATGATAAACAGTGTACTTATTACAAATTGTGATGTTACTGACTTGCAGTTATCAAGTAATTTGCGTCACATTATTAAATATTTCACATTTTCCATTTTATAAGATGTTTCAGCTAAAGATACGTATAAAAAAATATTTCACATTTTTATAAAAATATTGATTTTTTAGTATAAAATTAACCAATTATATAAACATATTTATATATATATAGATGATCACAAAATGTTTAGTATATTTAAATTTGTATAGAAAATTATTTTTAAAAAATAAAGAAAAATTCCTAGACATCTTATAAAATAGGAGGTCTATCATTTTCAATATTTTTCTCTGGATTGTTTTATATATATTTTTTATAAGTTTATACATCCTAGCTTGACCATTTTTGGTTTAATTTAGTTTTTTACTTCAAGTAATGCATGTATGATGTTTTGGAAAAACATTTACATAATTTTTGAACAGCAATCAATTTAAATATAAACATAAGTGATAGAGTCTGGAGATCTCCTTTTGTCGAGAAGCCATTTTGACCAAAGAGTCTGCCTCTGCCACTTCATTACATTGGCGGGGAACCGGTTTGAAATCAATAAATGCAAAGCTTTTCGCCCAACGACATATGTCCTCAATCAAATTATTCGTGACGGTGTATTCTTTCTTTGCCTTTGGAATTAAGTCGGTGAGCTCCTAGCGCAGTCTCCTTCCATTATTTTACCAGAATTAGAACTGGCCACGCCAAACCGATTGTATCGCATGATAGGAAGATTTATACCTTCCGCAGAAATCGATGCAACCTTGACAACTTAGTTGTATATAGGTTTAAAAGTATATCGTCATCGTATATAATTTCAAGATTAGATAGAAGATTTTTTTTTTTTTTTTTTGCTTTATTTGCTAAACAGTTTGGATCCGAACTAAAACCAAATTTGGTTCAATTCAGTAACATCGGATTACATACTCTTATTAGTTATTTATTACTTGATAAAATGATGTCAGTATTTAATTTCCCGAAAAAGAGTTCGGATTGCAAGAAATTAGAAATAAAGAGAAAGTGAAAGGAAAAAAAAAAGGAAATAGAGATAAACATATACTACAAGTACTCATACGTACTTTGTCCAAAAAAAAAAACATACAGTATATAACAAGAAAGCTTCGACTTAATTTTTAAAATATTCTTCTTTAATTCATAATGTGACTGATTAAAAAAAGGAAAGAATTCTTCTACAAAATAAGAAAAGAAAGAAACGAATAAAAAAGAAAAAGAAAATTAATTGCTCAAAGAAAGTAATTAAACGCTAAATTTACTCGGAGATCTATCGCATGATCTAACTTGCACGAAACTAAAAGCCATTAATACACATACACATATCAACACACTTGTAGGTATTTGGTGTAATGCATATATATATATGTATGTACATACGGTGCGCAAGTCGCGGACGTCAGGGGTCGAGTGAATCCACGGCAAGGCTAGGCTCATTAGAAGGAGAAAAAGCCAAGAAAACAAGGAGAACCATGAGAAGGAGAGGAAGGAGGAGGAGTGTCGCCGGGGGCGGTGGAAGCGGCGGAAGGAACGGCGGAAGAATCAGAAGAAAGAGAGAGATAAAGAGAAGAACTGCGACGGATCTTGCCGTGATCAAAGAACTTCCGGTCAAACCCATTGGTTTGGGTGTGACATCAAATCTCAGCCGTTGATCATGAACCCTCATTTTCCATTAGTTTACCAACTATTTTTTTTATAGAAATGTCTTATTAGATCCTTCTCTGCTTTTTGTGTCTGATATATAGTGGCAATTGGGAAAGTTGAAATGTCTATGTAGACATGTATTTATATCTTATATATTTTGACACCCCAACAAGATTTCAAAATTTTCATAGCTAAATGATGTAAATACAAAATTTAATAAAAATCCAAAATATGTATATTTTCAACACTTTTCCTGATTGATTTTTTTACTACTAAGTAGTACTCCGTCCGTTTCATAATATAGGAAGTTTAGAGAAGTATTTTTGTTATAATATAGGATGTTTCCAACTTTCTATTCAACTTTTAGATTATATTTATATTTTATATTAAGCAGACTTGTTTATGATTGGATAAACTTTTAAAAAGTAATTTTTTGTAATATGCGTGTTTTTACTAAAACATCTTATATTTTGAAACGGAGGGAGTAATATATTTTTATTTTGTGAAATGTGTATTTATTGGTTTAGGTATTTATGATTATGTTGACAAAAAAATATAATAATTGTTAATGTTTTTGATTAGTGGTAATAGTAGTATTACTTTTTTTACTTTTGTCGATGATTGTATGTACACCCTATTATTGACCCTGTCCAAAGTAAGTAAAAGACCCCAAGTTACAATAAAATAAAGAAATAATAAAACCCACTTGAGAAAAGTTAGACTAATTAATAAAGGTATTGGGAGTTAGGATTTGGATTAGAATTTAGAAGGAAGGATATATAAATGCATGTCAAGAAATGTGCAGAAAAGGGTAATTCCAAAGTGCCGGTTTCAGGCCACAGCTGTGATTTATGTCTATATGTCTTGATTCAAATAATCATCTAATTTCACACTCCTGCCTTGTTTTTACTCTCTTTCGTGTTTGGTTGCTTCAACCATAATTGTTACTCCTTCTGTCTACAATGATTACTGTTTTGGCCTCTCTTTTTTCTTCTTCTATTCATATTTTACCATCCTCATTAGTTTTAATAATTTTACGTTCCAATATTTTAAATATATAAGTAAGTTTTTCCTTTTTAGAATCTACAATGTAATCCATTATGTGAATTTAGAAGCTGATAAAAATCTATTGCTTTCGTTAGACTCCATTGTAACAAGTAAATTGTAAAATGTTCAAGTTTAATCTAGGTACATGATTATCATTAGTTGTACTGAAACTTCTGGAAGAATAAAAGCTTAAGAAATATTTTACTGCAAGCAACGAGGAAAAAAGGTAGATGCATGAACATCCCAAAGCTATTTAGATGTTTATAGGTATGTTGACGGAGACCGGAGGCTGATGTACTTTTCTGTACATTGTCTTTGGAGTTCCCAAGGAAGGAGGTCCTTTTGTCTAAATTCTTCTTCTTGAGAAAATCACAAACTTACAAAAAATAAAACAGTAATATTTAAAATCAAAATAACAACTAAAAATTCATACTATTAACTAAAATAATTGAATTATGTTGGAAAATAGAAGAAATTCTCATTAATTAGGTAGCAGAAACTTTGTTCAAAATAAAAAAAAAGGTAGCAGGAACAATTGATTCGAAAGATAATGAACAGAAAACAAATAAATAAAGGGAATAAAAGCTATAACTCAATTTAATTAACTGATAAATTTTAATATAATTTTACAACTAGCCAGTTTTAGTTCCCTGCAAAAAATTATGTATCGCACTACAAACCACAAATTTGATGGTTTAATGGTTTAAAATATTTGGTGTAACAATATAAAATGATAATATTAATGAAAATAAATAGAGCATTTGCCGAATTTAATGAGATAGTAAAGCAAGTTGGTGGTGCCATCAAAAAAAAAAAAAAAATTCAATTTTCATTCATCATACAATTTTTGAAATTGGGGGATGCATTGCACCTAACAGCACTGGTTGATATGCTTTCCCGTGGATTTGGCATTTCTTTGGTATTATTATTTGACCATTTGGTTGTTTTTCAACATTTTTCTATTTTAAGTAGTTTTTTTTTGTTAAAAGGTTTTCAATTAAAATGCATAAAAAATAATACAGGGATATGATTTGTAGATCATATAGTTTTTGAAAATAAAGCAATGGGAAATTATACAATAAAGCATATTTTAAAAGGAGAAAGATAGAACTAGTGGGAACTCGAAAGTTAATCCTCTAGCTATTTTCTGGATCGATCATCTTCGACTGCCACGACCACCACGACCATGCTTGCCTCGTCCTCTGACCGTAATCTATTGATCTTGGAGTTTCTGGGTAGGTTTGATTGTCCTTCCTCCCCGGGTACGTTAAGAGGATTCATCACCCATCTCATAACCATAATCTCCAACATCGAAGTTAGCAAGTTGATTACTTCCTACGATATTTTCCTGCACAAACTCATTTTGCAAGGAACTTGAACAAGGTTTTGAAAATGGGACAAATACCATTGGAGAAGATGACAATACAACTTCGGTGTTGATGGGAATGGGATTTCATAAGGCAGTGGTGATGGTAGTAGCTTCAACTGTAGTAGTAGTATGCCCAGCGACAAAGGCTGGTGAGGGTGTGCGGACTATAGTCTCACCAAGTGCAGCTTCAACTGAACGAGTAGGGGAGACATAAGTGCAGGCAGAAACAGAACCTGCACCTAGCACTGCAACAGCTGCTTGAGAGAGGAGAAGACATCTAGTTTCTTTGTGGCCTACAAACCCACATTTACTACATTTTGATGGAAGCCAAGAATACTCCACATCCACTATAGAGACATTGCCTCTTTTGTCTTCGACAACAACTCTATCTGGAAATCCTTTTTCTAGCTCAACTTCAACCATGAGCTTAGCCACTCCCATTAGAGACAGATCCAACCTTGGTTTATCGGTAGCCATAGGTTCAACTAAACCTGAAGCTATCCAACTGATTCCCCAGTGCGAGTAAAGACGACTAGGGATTTTTTTTAGCGTAACCCAGACCGGCACAGATGTGATCTCTGGCAGAGCTAATGTATCAGCAGAAGTCCATGGAGCAACGAACATGATGCAATCATCAATGTGCCATACACCACGCTGTAAAACCCAGGCTCTAGTTGGTGCATCCGGAATATGAAACAAATAAGAGGATTCCCCAAGTTTTCGTGAAAAATTTTTACACTTTTTCCCCCAAATTCTATTAGCCACTGCATTGATGAAACTTCCAGATGGTGTAAGACAACGATTAAACTGACCTATCACATATTCTTGTTGATTCTCAAGCCCTCTCAACAAGACATGATTTGGAATGTGTACCTTGGGGGTGCCATCTTCCATGTAAGTTGGTGTTGTTGTTCGATGGAGATTTCGGATGGAAGGGTCCATCTTTGCTGCCCATGGAAATCGTAGTTGTCCATCCTCTTTAATCGCTGGAGGAAGGATGTCTAAAGCCGGATCAGATTTGCCTCTTTCTATTGGAATTAGAGTTTCGTGACGGTAAGACACAGCTTCTGAGATGATCTTAGGTGGTTTTGCCCATGCTCCAATAGTGGGAACAAAAGGAGTAGAGACAGGAGCTGTCAGAGGCGGAGAAGAGTGATGCAAGGTTTGAGTTACATCTTCCGTCGTGAGAGGAGAATTCAAAGCGACGGAGCTCTGACGAGAATCAGTGGCAACATAATCCATCAAGTCAAAGAGGAGAGACTAGATAGTTCACCGGAGAAGAAATTACCGGAATCAGTCAGTGACGACTACACGACAGCGGCATAGTCGTTGAAGTGAATTGAGATTTGCTTTAGATTTTTTGCTTTCGAGAGAGAAATTTGGGACCCACAAGTATCAATCACTATTTTAAGTAGTTTCCTTTTTCATTTGGTCTGCTCGTTCTCAACTTGGTAGGCTTTACAGCTCCGTTGATGCAGTCGACCCAGAAAAGTAGTTATTATATTCCCTTTTTCAATATTAATTAGGTTTACAATTTACAAAAGGAAAAAAAAAAAAAAAGGGTAAAGAATTAAGATACATTAGAAAACAAAAATACGGGATTAATCTAAAGCAAACTGGGCCAAAATTATTTATCCAATTATGGCCCAAAATCGATCATTCACCTAATCTTATCCTTCCCAATCGCACCAAAACTTTCGCCTCTGAGTCTGAATGTGGGTTAGGCAGAAGTTCATATAATATAGTATTTCTAAAGAAGTTAAAGTTTTAAAGGAAGACAAGAAACGAACAAATGACATCATTAATTATTGATCATTGATTTACATGAATTTCCACATTTCTCGTACAAGTACAACAGCCTATCACTTATCTCTTCGGAATTCAGTTTGCAATTATCCATCCAAAGATGCAAAGTATAAAAGAGCCGCTCTCCTTGAGACCTTGAAGAAGAAGCATCCACAAGAACCAACCCATATTCTTCTACACCATTCAGCACATTCACAAACGAACAATTGCAAGTCTGTAACGATGAAATTTGGACCATCACTTCGGTCTCACCGAGCCTAGTCGCAGAAACTGTTGATGCATAACTTGTGACCCCTTTCTCTGGCTTACCGTTTTTCTCGGTGTAAACGAGATCTCTTGGACCCGAGATTTGAAACGACAACTCTTCTTTCTTCTTTATGAGCTTTTTAACTTGCTCTTGCAGCTCTGGTATGTACTTCAATGCCTGCGAAACTGTTGCCGAAACACTTAACTGCTTCTGCAAGAGATGCACACAAAAGTACATGTACATCCTTCAGTTAATTTTCTTGTATTATTATATAGGCCGATTTTATAATATTTTGGTTCGTTTGCTTTGAAGAAACATAACATATTACTAGTCTTATCAAGATCACAATAGCAAAAGAACAAGGATAAGAAGGTTTTAGAATTTGCAATAAAACATTTGATATATATATAATTCTATTGATGGTTTAGTTTTAGTAAATTTGTAGATGAAAATAAACGACTTTTTTTTTTCTTAAGTTTAGAAGTACATAAATAATAGTATGAATTAGTGGTTATATACCGATTGATTGTTGGGCGGAAGACAAGAACGAAGAGATGAGAACATTGTGTTGATCTTCTTGCGACGATCACGCTCGCTCGCGTTGTGATTAAGCTTCCTCATCACCACGGGATTGTCTAGTAATATTCTACTTTTCTCCGACGACACATTCTCATGAGCTACCGTCAAGTCCGGCAATGGAAAATCAAGAAACGTGTTGGTTACGTCGTCGATTTCATAGAAACTATGATCTCCGTAAGGCCAGCCGAAGTAATTGGGATATAATGGAGGGACAAGTGCACACATTTTGAGTTAAAAGACTGTTTTTTTTGTCTCTCTCTCTAGAAGCTGTTTCGGGTGGGATTATGCTGGTGAGTTAGTTGGATTATTTATGTCTCAATTTATATATTATACACACACGGATACAAGAAAAATAGAAATAAAGAAATAACTCTGTGTTGTTTACGTCATTACGTGTGTTACAAATTAAAATACATGGGGGTCTCGAGTGGACGTGCGTTGACACGTGATTGAGCACTTTTTCCTCAAGCAGGAGCATGTTCGAACTTCGAAGAATCACCTGTTGACCTACGGATTCATGCATTTTATACTTTATACATAGAGATAATATTACAATCTTCATTTTTATTTTTATCAGAATCTTAATGTTCTTATTGATAAAAAAAAATATCATAATTATTTATATTAGGGTTGTCATCGTATGATTACGTGAAAATGTGAACTAATATAATGAGTTATAAACCAACAAATCTAAATACCTTTTTTGTGTTATAAATTCGATTTAATAACCAAAATTATTTAGTTAACAACATAACATGTCAATAGGAACGTACATGTGTTTTATAAAGAGATACAGAGTTGTGTATCCTCAATTTTTCCAAACATATGTTAGTAATATAACAACATTTAAACTAAAAACAAAGAAAATTAAGGCATTATATATGATGCAGCTGGAAGAAAAAGATAGAGACGCTGCTGATACACGTGGATTCACGGGTTTGGTGGCCGTCGACTATTGAGAGGCACGTGCAGATCACGTGGAATAGAGTTACTCACAGTAATCATATTTACAATTGCGTTGCGTCTTATCTCTATCTATGATCTATCTATCTATCTCTATCTTTAACAATCATTATTTATCAACTAGATCTTATATGGTATAGTGGCTATTGTTTATTTATATGTATATTATTATTTATTACGAGTGTTTACGATCATACGGCTAAAGCCATTTTCTAGTGTCAGGTCAACTCCGGTCATCTCGGTCAGGTCAAAAGCCTTAGATTCTATTTCGACGAATAAAAGAGAAGATGGCGATACCTGAAAATGTTTCCTCACTTTTCTAGTTAGGCCCATTTAAATCCAAAGATCTAAATGGGCTTCTCTGACGACACCAAAAGTAAACTAATAGGTTACAATTACGTCATACATGTCTTAACTTTCGAATGTAGCACAATACTATATGTATCTCTAGAATGTGAAGGATTTGTCAACAATTCGGAGCATCATGTTAATAATTGGAGTGAGTAGCATTCACTATTTTTTGTCAACTTACAGGTAGCAACTTCTGGTATTTTATTCATACAATACACATTGTCTAGGTTCAAGTTAGTAAAAATCTAAGCAAATGTCAAAAACAGTGTAAGACATCTGTTCAGATCAAGAATGATCATGAAGCTTTATTGATCATAGGGGTACATTATTTTCTGGTTTTTTACATAAACAGAAACATATACACACAAATTATAATACGAAAGAGAAATCAAATGTACAAAACTGCTCAAGAAAAAGCAAAAGCTAAAACTGAAGCCTGAACATGTCTGAACCAATTCTCTTATATGCGTTGCTTCAGACCTTCACTCCTATCCGTTGAGCAACCTGCAGAACCAAAAAGATGCACAATTCATTTTCAGTTCTCAATAATTTATATTAACTCTTGAGAGATTTGTTACCTGTTTAAAGGAAGTAACTTCACTTCCCCATAGCCAAGCATCACAGCCCGCGTCTCTAGCTCCCCATACATCATTCCTACGGTCGTCACCTACATGAACCGCATCCTCAGGTTTCACTCCTAATAACTCACAAGCTTTCAAGAAGATAGTTGGGTTTGGTTTCTCCGCTTCAACCTGACAAAACAATCAAACACAAAAACCTTTAGTACTGTATATATATAAACACTCACTCCGAAAACATTTCAGCTCATCTACGAAAAGATACAAAGAAAGAAGTGCTATTACTTCTGCTGAAACAGCTACAGCATCAAACCAGTCTTCACATCTCAGTGCTCTTAGGAGAGGTCTTAACCGAGTATCGAAGTTGGACACAATGGAAACTTTTACACCCGCTTCTTTAATAGCCTTGAACACTTTCTCTGCATCTGGATCACATAACTTCCACGCCTGTGAAAACCAAATGGAATAAATAATTAATAAGAGAAAGTTACAAACTTTAACGAGTTTCCTCAAGCATATGGAGAAGTCAAAAGCGGAGATCAAACCTGTTCTGTAGTAAAATAGCTGTAAAGCTCTTCAAAGTAGCGAGTATCCGAACAGCCTGTTGATTCAGTCACTATATACTGCCAGAAAGGTCTCGCATCATTTACATATCTGCAAACAACAAAGAATTCATCATAATCAAGAACACCACAACAAATGTATTTTCCCCAAGTGTCAGCTTCAAGCCTGATCTTTTGCACAGACATGCATCACTAGAGTCGTAATCATGATCAACTATGTTAAAAAAAAAGTTCATTCCAAACAAATAAAATGCCTCAGATGAAGAGAATATGATACCTAAGATGAGATCCACCCCATGGCTTCTGATAAGCTCTTCTGTATCTAGTAAGTATCTCAGCCTCCGAGTACTCAACTCCATACCTCTCCCCAATATTCTTGTATATCTACAAAGTCAAAATCACCAACACAGCTCAGAATCCACAAAATTAAAAATTTCAATTATAATCTTCTAGGAACAAGCAGAGATCATAGTAAGCATATCACATTTGATCAAACCGTACTCAGAACCAAAACATCAATTCCAAAAAATAATCCATATTATACTAAAAGCAATTCCCCATTGAATCAGAAAGAACATCTTTAGAGAGACCTGAGCAGTAGGTTGAGCAGGAACAAGGAGAGTACCAACAGCATCAACAAGCAAAGCCTTGTGCGTGATATCACCGTAGAGAGATCTCCTGTAATCTTCATACTCCTTCAAAACACTTCCCAATCCGTAAACCCCACCAGATTCGTCATCCTCTGCCACAACAGCTGAAGATGATGATGATGAAGCAGAGGAGATCCGACGGCTGAGCAATGCTCCCGTTCTCGCGATCCGATCCGTTCCCTGAGTAATCCCACCGGAAAAAAGAAGCGCCGTCGCCTTCCTTATTCGTAACGCCATAGCTCTCTCTCTCTTTCTCCCCGTGTTCTGTTCCGTTGTCGTCTCGAGATTATAAAAGGGAGAAGAAGAAAAAGAAGAAGAAGAAGCGTCAGCGTGTGCTGAGAGAATCTTTTTCACGCACTCGTCATTTTACCCATAAGGAAGCGCGAAATTACAACTATACCCTTCAATATCATTATTATCCGCTTCGAGTCTTTCTACCCTATCCGCTAATCAGAGAGGAACTGGTGATGTGGCAGATTATTAGTGGCTATTAAAATCATGTTTAGTGTCTCTATCTATCCCACATCAAATGAGTAAGATAGATATGTACATGATTATTACTATACGAAAGATGGGATAGGGTTTGAACTTTGGTTATCAAAGTTGAGATCCAGATTAAAGGTTCTCTTGACCAATTTAAGTAATAGTAGCTTTTATCTTTCTTTCAATCCAAATCCTTTTATCTAATTAATTCTATACTATAATGAATCATACATGTGGTAGACTGGTAGG
Source organism: Camelina sativa (assembly GCF_030686135.1). Taxonomy (NCBI): domain Eukaryota; kingdom Viridiplantae; phylum Streptophyta; class Magnoliopsida; order Brassicales; family Brassicaceae; genus Camelina; species Camelina sativa. The sequence goes on from NC_141885.1 coordinate 25,469,092, forward strand.
GAACGGTGTTTTTGCATGCATTCATTCTTGATACAAAACTTCTACTTGTCTGATTGATGATATCTGGAGTATTAATCTTTTTTAAACATCAAATTAGCCAATAAAAGGAATGGATTCATACAATGATTTCTCCGTCTTTATTTTGTATATTTCACATCGCGACAGATCTATTGTTATTATTATCAACTTATGTGGGAAAACGGGGTTACGCTTCATTTTGATAAAGTTAATCATTCTCATTTCATAGGAAGAAAAAAAGTAAGACACTGGGGCCGCCTGAACAATTATGTGCCATGCAAAGTAATATAAGGATACGAATGATGAAACGGTCAATTCTAGAGGGAACCTCTTTCGAAATACGTGGCTTAGAAATTAACAAACGGACCTACATGTTTGACAAACATGGGCCACACGATCGATTAAGTGGGTGTAGGGTTTTAGGCGAAGGCGATATTATGGATTATTTGATTGTTAACAAAGAACCGAACAAGGGAAATGCATGTTCAGTTCCACAAAATTTGTAAAATAGTATTTCTGGTTTTGGTTTGTTTCATGGACTTTTTTTTCGGTTACTTTCGTATGGAAGGACGAACAAAATCAGGTTTTGGGATATAGTGTTTCTTTGGATGTTGTCCTTTAATAAGGACCTTAGACGTACTATGTCTTTAGATGTTAATGCATTACGGTTTTCTACTTGTTTTTAGATCGAGTACAGTACACACAAGACAAGAGTTAAAAACAAATTTTGGATATTTTATTAATGTATGAAGCTTCGGCACCAACAAAACTTGTTTGTTGATGATTTTGAAAATTTTAAAAAGATTTAGATTTCAAATTGAGTATTTATTTTTCTTTTAAAATAAAATATAGTACTTTTCATTAGTTTCGAAAATACGAATCTGATAAAGAGAAGATATTCTTTATATGTGATATAAGACATCATGATGATATCAAAGAAGATTAGAAAAGTCTGATGATAAGAGAACATAATTGGACCCATTGTGGAGAATTTTGAGTGTCATTGCACTAATTCTTTAAAACGACCTAACGTCGTTGATAAGTACACATCTAATATTCGATATTTCCGAACTTATGTTAAATGAAACCGGATATATACTTCTGCTGTTACTAGCTGTTTTTTTTTTAATCAACAATTTAAGTTCTACTTTATGTTTTTGAGTCTGGATCAAGTTCGTGAATTATTTTTTACCCCGCTTAAATTTAAGATTTGATCCAACTTTCTCTAAAACATGACATTTGTTATTATTTTTGATATATGAAAAAGGGAACACGTACGTTTTTTTTTTTGGCTAGGCGAATTTATAATATGATTAGTTCCCCTTATAGACTGTATAAACATGGTTTTTGTAATAAGAAAAAACCCCGTATAAACATGATCTGCAGTATACAAAAGTTTTCTATAGGAATATTAAACGCTTAGATATATTCTCGTTACAAGTATATTGGTCTATAATTTTGGTGGTGATGTGATTCGATGAGCATGACATTAATAAATTTAGTTATAACAATATGCCATGAATTAGTAGAATCCATCAGATAATATATTAGATATGAAGATGCAATGGCCCAGTGAGCCTGTCTGATATTCATAATTGTGACGGCTCACTAATTTCTCTTGTTTTTCTTGGTTGAGTAGGACTATCCTCTCTTTTTGTTGTTGAAAAACATAATCGATTACATACAACAAACTTTATCTGCATGACTAAGTGAATTATTGATCGATCGATCAGATACAAATTTAAAATCTCCCAAGTAAGGTCATGTGAATCGTACTTGAGTAAGTCATCAAAGTAAGCAAGTGTGGTATAGTGATCTTGTTATAGTATGATAACTCGATCTAAAACATCGGATTATCCATACGAATATGCATCACAATAGTAATTCAAACGTCATAAATTTAAGTATTTTTCAAGCTTAAACATATATATATATATATATAGAACTGCGCATACACACAAACATATACAAAAGGCCACTTACTTTATTTCCACGTACCATCTAAGATACGTTCATAGTACCATTTTATTGTATTAAAACAAGTGCTTAATGTGGCCATACGTTATACGGTAACATATCCATGGTGTTTAGCTCCCTTTTCATGGAGAAGCTTCCTGCTCGGTAGATTTTTCTGCGACTTGGGTGCGGCTGCAACATGCGCTGCACTGTCCATAAGCATAGCTGCCGCAGCAACCGTATTTGCAGCCGCCACGCCCGCGTTTGGAGGTCTCCACACTGTTAGTTTCCTCATTGGGGTAACCACAGCAGCGGATGCAGCCGTAGCTTCCCCGATAGCAGCAACCGTACCTGCACCTACCTGAGTTGTATCCTCCACCATATTGCTGAGGTTCTTTTGCATCCGTTTCATCATTGAGATTCACTACCGTTTCAGCTGTTAATATATGTAATATATGAGAGAGGGATCATATATGCATGTAATTAAACCATGTTAACGTATATTGCTTACATACAAAAACCACGACGATCCTCGTGATATCTATATAGATATCACGAAAGGGTATAAAGATGAATAAGATATATGCTTACTTTGTTCCGAGGGTGTGGTTCTAAACGGGTCTGAATTAGCAAGAGATAAGCAGGTAGCGAACAAAACCAAGACAACAAGAAACTTGTAGCTTGCCATGTTTTTCTTTTGCTAGATTTGCACTTTTTTGGTTGAAGTAGCTTGTTATGTATATTTTGTTGTGATCTGTGAAAGATGTGTGAGCTTTAAGAGCATGTATTTATTTTATAGTGTGTCCCGGTTGATGAAAGATGACGCGTATCTTTACGCACGCGCACAATTTAATTTTTAAGAAATAATTAAAAGTAATTTTAGATAGTCCATCTTTACTTTAAAACCTGCTATGTGGCTTTTAATTTACTATTCTTTTAAAATACTGAAAATTTTGGACCCTCGATCTGAAGGAAAACTGAAAAATATATTTGTGGACCATATGCTTTAGCTCCTGTGGCACACCCACATAACAATAGTACAATACCCTTTCTCGATGAAATGTATTGAGATGCATCATCATATCAAACCTCTAAGAAGTTTAAATATAATGCAAAATAAATAAAAATCTTGTGATGGATCAAGTGTAGGTAGATCTTTCGGTCGTTGTTGTCCAACTTCTTCTGAAAATGAGTATGCGTTCGAAAATCTGTAGTTCAAATTTCTCAGTTACTAGAAGAAAAAAAAAATGTTACGAAGGACCAACGCGATTGGGCTTCCCTCTGCTCATATTGAATCCTACCCCAATTTGATTATGCCTTTTATTTGTTGTTCCAATCATGATTTAGCAATTATGTCGTCCATGAGTAAATAACTAATTAATACAATACAATTGTATTAGATTTATACGGTAAAAGGTTGATTCAAGAAGTTGATCTGCCGAACCTCCCTTACTTGCAGGCGGTAGTCAAAGAAGGGAAAAGATTGCATCAAAGGTAAGGAAATTCCAAAAAATATACGAGATCAAAGGTTTCTACATAAACTGGAGAAGACAAACACTCGTTATGATGTGATGAGAAATCCTAGTTCTTGGGAAGATGCAGACAAGTTTAAGCCATAGAGGTTTCTAAGGTCCTCAAGTTGGCAAGAAGGTGAGAAAGAGCAAAGTTTTAAGTATCTTCTTTTTGGCGGAATGAGAGGATGTCCTGGAGGTATCTAGCTTCTATATTTGTAGGAATCGCAACTGGAATGATGGTGCAGTGCTTACTAATTACGTAGAAAGCCTTTGACTTCATTGACATTCTTCATCATATGTTGGTTGTGTACTATGATGATCTTCCCTGATACTCGGGCTTATTTTGTTTGAGTAACCATCATCAAATATAGAACTTCCCTAAACCTCGATAGAACAAAAGTCCAAGCAAACCTTCGATTAAATCCAATTGCCGAAAGTGGAACAGCAGCCATAGTTTGTAGAAATAAACATTCAAAAAATTCATATATACTGTTAATATTATAATTTCAACAAAAGTTCCGTTGTAGCACACTGGTTGCATGATTATGACTCAAATTTAACAGTAAATGAATTATTTCCTGATTTCCGGGTTCAAATCCCGGTAGCGGAAATATTTTTTGTGATTAAAATATATAAATTTTTAAACAATATTTTTAAAATATGGTAATTATCACAAAATAAAATATGCCATTTATTAATTTCGTCACTGTAAACCTTTTCAATTATTAATTCTTTTATCACCTTATGGGAGTGGGACATTAATTTGCGAGATTCTACTTTTGTAAGTTTACGATTAAATGATATAAACTATATATAAAGTGGAAATTCAGATTAACGTATGTAATTTATTAACTTTTTTGCGGTGGATATATACTATTCATTGTCAAACATTGGTAGAGATATCACTTAAGTGTTTTGCAGCTATAGTTTGTAGAAATAAACATTCATAAAAATCATATATACTGTTAATATTATAATATCAACAAAAGTTCTGCTGTAGCATATTGGTTGCATGATTATGAGTAAATAAGTTATTTCCTGATTTCCAGGTTCAAATCCTATCAGCGGAACTATTTTTTTGTGATTGTAATATACAAATTTTTATACAATATTTTAAAAATATGATAATTATCACAAAATAAAATATGATATTTAATAATTCCGTCACTATAAACTTTTTCTCGGGTGACAAACAACAATCATATTCTACTTTTCAACTTTTAATTCTTTTATCACCTTATGGGAATGGGACATCAATTTGTCAGATTCTACTTTTGTAAGTTTACAATTGGATGATATAACCTACGTATAAAGCGGTAATTCATATTAAAGTACGTAATTTATGAAATTTCTTGTAGTAGATATATACTATTCATTGTCAAACATTGGTGGAGATATCACTCAAGTGTTTTGCAGCTATAGTTTGTAGAAATAAACATTCATAAAAATTATATATACTGTTAATATTATAATATCAACAAAAGTTGAGTTATTTCCTGATTTCCGATTTCAAATGCCGATAGTAGAAATATCTTTTAGTAATTGTAATATACAAATTTTTACACAATATTTTAAAAATATGATAATTATCACAAAGTTATAAGTGACAATCAAATTCTACTCTTCACCTTTTAATTTTTCTATCACGTTATGAAAATGAGACATATTAATTTGTAAGATTCTTCTTTCATAAGTTTACGATTGGATAATTTAAACTAGATATAAAATGATCGATAATTAGGATTAACGTACGTAACTTATTAAATTTCCTGCGGTGGGTATATACTATGTATTGTCAAACATTGGTGGCGATACCAATCAAGTGTTTTGCGAACCCTAATCTTTATCGGTTTCAAGTTTCTTTATCCTCAGACTTTTCTAAAGCATAAACATTCAATTAAATATAATTCAATCACTATAACAGAAAAGCTATTATTACTCAATCAATCTTCGTCAGGTATGAACTTGCTCAATGAATTTTTGCCACGTGTAAGTTTTGCTATTATTTAAAGTCATAATGTTACGTAAGTGTATTGGATAGATCAACTTGGCTTGGAAAGATTGCGGAAAATCGCGCACCACCGACTGATCAGAGTCAACATACGACATATCATAATGTCGAGTGGAGTGTTACGTTCCCGTTAATTTTGTAATTTTAATCACGCATCTAAATTATGGACCGACTCAAACGTATTGAAATGTTAGGATGATTGTGTTTTCTTTTCCAGTCAAGTTCTTTTTCCAATCGTTTATAGTTAAAGTTAACAACAAAATATTAGTGGATTTTGGTGCATAATTTATTTCAATTGCATCAATCTATGTTTAGAAAAGTTAATTTGGTGAATAACAACACGAGGAAGATCAAGCTTCGTGCTTCGATAATGGTTTTTGGTTCGGTTACGTTATCAGACGAATGTTGAATTTGGTCGACTAAGCAGTAGTAATTCAGTTCCATCGTCTATACGGGTCGGTTTATATGTTTCCTGTTTCTAATTGTTTTTTCCTTCGTTTAGATCAGTTCTAGTGATATTTCCAAAAGAAGGAAGAGTTTGAATTGGGACTGTGCGATTGTTTTTGGAATCTATAGAAAGCTAACATTATCATTTCGAACGGTGAGTTTGAAGACCAAGAGTTGGACTTTGTGACTACTGTTGGACACGTGTAGGCACCGTATGTTATGTAGAGAGCATGGCATTACACATGGAACCACAGATAAGAGTTGAAGCTTTCGATGCTTGAAATGGCTTAATTTCAACGTTCAACTCTTTTTATGGGTTTTGACCAAATTATATATATTATATATACATATCTATTTTTAATAATTCAGCTATTCGATTTCTATTTTTCAAGCCAATGATCAAAAGACTTTCAATAACACACATTTGTTTTCCGATGTCACTCGAACCAACTATCTATAAACGATTAAAAATTACATATATACATAGTGTTAACTTGATATTGGTCCGAGGATATATGCTGATCAAGTCTTATCTCTTTTTTTTCTTTCTTGTAATGAGTATATACTTATCTCTTCTTTTTTTTTTGTCATTTAACATGTGATTAGTTTAATAATGAATACATCAAAACTAAATAGTTATTTGGCAAATAAAGTATTTTACTTCACTAAATATTTTCAGTACACAAACGAATAACAAAATAAAATTAATAGTTCGTTAGAAATTTTTTGGCTTAATAATTCTTAGTACCCTATATACTGGTTTATTATTGATAGTATATACTTTAATTATCTCATTGTATAATGTAGATTTAAGAAGTTAGATAAGATATTGACTTTTAACTGTTTGTAAAGTATTTCTATTTATACCAATACAACGTATCGTTAGCAAAGTTGAATACTGACTATAAATACAGAATATTACTAGTGTAAAACATATATATATATATATATATCCAAGAGAAATGCTAGATGACAAAACAGTATCCGTTGAAATCGTGATTTTTATTTTATTTGTTGACTAATTATAATGTGAGTATTGACCAAGAGATCACTGATATTTATATATGCATATAGTTTTTTTTTTTGGTAAAGTATATATGCATATAGTTTAGTTTATAGTTTTGTTGTATTGTTTACTACATTTGTGAAATCGATTAAAATGTGCGAGTAAAATCCACACATAATTAAATCATAAAAATAAAAGAATTTCAATAAATACAAAAAAAATATTAAGTAAATAGGATTCGATGATTGCATGAAGGTTCTAATAAGTTTGACAGACAAGTTATAATTATCCAACCTAAGCTTTCAACTTTCAAGAATAAAATTATGGATCATTTGCTTCGTTGTTATTGAGCTTTTCTATGTTTATAACGGGATTGTAAATTTTGGAGATAAGTTGTAGTTTTTTCTTTTATTTTGGAGAAAATCTTCTTCTTCACCGATTTTGTTATATATTTATATAGATTTTTTTCTTATTTTTTCTCACTAATACCAAGATTATAAACTTAATTATGTTTGTGGACCGGCTCCATTATGGAACTGATTTCTTGAAATTACAAGTCTATTCTTGATTTGATGCAAATTAACTTGAAGATGCTCTAGTACTCTCTTACAACAACGATATTCTGTTAAAGCTTTAATTAATATCCAAATAAATACTGTGACTACCCTTTTTAAGCAAATTCAAAAGTAACACTACCAAACGTTTTTGTTTTCTGAGCTATATATAATATACGTTGTCCACAAACATACTTAAAGAATCGGAAACGCTTGTAATTTTGTTAAAATACCTGTTTTCCTCTTAATTTCGTTTGACGGCATATTCGATATTGAAATTGACAAAAGAGGTATAGATGTTATCATTGTGAATTTTGAATAGAAACAACATCCACCCTATACTAAAGCTTAACTAGACGCAAAAACTAGAAATTATGAAACATGTCATAGCATCGAAGCTCTAAATAACCTTTATCTATCATATTTTATGAGCCTTCTCGATCATATCATGGTTTCTAGAGATGTTTAATATGATTTACTTTTTACATTATATATAAAGCGTAAAGAAAAAAAAATCCCCATAAATATGTCATTATCTTCCCTCACTCGACATAATTGACTGGTTTCTTGTCGCCAAGTTTTGCTTCCCAACTATAAATAGATGTGCTATGCTCATACACTCTTCAGTCTTCACTAACAAAATCACATTCCCTCACCAAACCAAACAAGCTAAGTGTCTTGTGTGACGAAAACAAAACATGGGAAACCTCAAGTCTCTCGCCCTCTTAGCTTTGCTCTTTTCTCTCTCCCTTGCTGTTTTTGCGGACACATCCACCGATGCCACACATGGTATATATGTAAAACTCTATATATATAATTTTCCTTTACACTTTCGCATAATTATGATCGAATATCTATATTCTTGGTATATAACCTGTATACCACACGTGCAGCTAAGGATGATGTGAAACCAAGTACTGACGCAACCGATGCCGTAGAGCCGCAACAACGTGGTCGAGGCGGTTGTAGGTACGGATGTTGCGGCAGCTTCGCTTATGGGCGGTGCAGCGCTTGTTGCAGCCAACCTCAGACTGCGGAAGTCGAAGCCGAGGCCAATGACGTTGTTGTAGAGCCTCAGCAAGGCTGGGGTGGAGGCGGTTGTAGGTACGGATGTTGCGGTGGTTGGTGGGCTGGACGGTGCAGATACTGTTGCAGCCGACCTCAAGCCGAAGAAGCCGAGAATGTTGAGGCCAACGTTGTTGAGCCTCAGCAGCGTGGCGGCGGTGGTGGTGGTGGGGGTGGTTTTGGCGGCGGTCGTGGTGGCTGTAGGTATGGATGTTGCGGTGGATGGTGGCGTGGACGGTGCAGATACTGTTGCACCAGTCAAGCTGAGGCCAACGAAGTTGTGGAAACTGTTGAGCCCCAGCAACGCCGTGGATGTAGGTACGGCTGCTGTGGAAGCTATGCATATGGACAGTGCAGTGCTTGTTGTTCCAAGAAGATGGGCACGGAGGGAGAGACGAAGAAGGACGAAGCGAAGCCATAATTTAGCGTGTATCACAAACTCTTTATGTTTGTATGCATGGTTAATTACCAGTACGTACGTATGTCAAAATAAAAGAAATATAGTGCCTAATCCTAAGAAGGTACCTAGAGCTCAATAATAAAAATCGTGGGTTCCTATAATAAGTATTTTGCAGTGTCTTTCTCGTGGATGTTATAAATAATAACAACTGTTTTTAATATCAATCATGGATTATAATATTTTCTTTGCAATCTCCTTTTTTAATTTGTTAAAAGTTTCCTTTAGAATTTTATTTATGATAAAACATGTAGCTAGCTGAATAATAAACCATAGATTAATATTAAATGGTACTATGTAGATTTCTAACAATTAATATATCCTAATATCTAAGAATATAACAACTGCTTCGACTGTTTAACCAAAAAAAACAACGACTGCTTTATATATAAATTCATGATTTAAGGGACATATATATATATATATATATATATCTTTTGATTATATATGAATTATAATGGTGGAAACGCATATTTGCAAGAATAAATTTAAGAATTTGTACATGCCAACGAAAGCAGCATTCACCGATCTAATCTAACCCACCGGCACCTCGATCACTTATAGATCTATCCACCCTCGTAAACTTCTGATATTACGTCTCTACTAGGTACATACCCTCGCTCAACCTCACGAGTCATGACCGTGCCGTTTCCATTGTACTTGGCCCAATACGAATGGACCATGATCCAGTCCGCAGCCAGGCCCAAAGCGGCGCCTCCTAGCCACGCGTTCTACATGGCGAACTTTGTCTGCTTTGAGTGTTATATGTGTTCAAGGCTCTCAAGAATCCGCCAACGTGGACTCCTCTTAATGTTATCGCGAGATTCAGACGTCGTCGTCGACGTGTCGTTGAACTAGTAACGTAGGATCCGACGTGTGGCCGTCTCCATGACGATAAGGTGCAAACGCTAGGGGTTGCTTAGAATAGTCAGATATCCGATATTTAAACTGACAAAATAATGTATTGATGTTAACATTTTAAATAGAAACTCTACCTTGCTAAGTGCTAAAGCTTAACCAGACAAGAAAAAAAACTAAAAATTAGAAAACATTTCATAGCATCAAAGCTTCTATGTAGGTAAGCATCTTTCTAAATCGGTTTTTAGACTCTTCTATTTCATAGCATTTAAAGATGTTTAATACTCTTTCTATTTCAAACTCGTTGTTAATTCAAGGTCTTTTCATCGTATATTAAAATATGTATAACTATATTGATTTATTTGATAGTTTTAATAAACTAGAAAAATAAAAATAAAATTAGAAACATTAATTACAGTATTAAAAGATAAGATGAGAGTAGATACAATATAACCTCTACAAATTAATATTCGGTAAATTAATAACCTCTATAAATTAATAAAATTGTAATTTTGGACACTATTCGATGAAATAATAAATTCATAACTTTTTTAAAAATCCCATGTAAAAATATGGTCTCATTAATATCATAAATTAATAATCAAATAAACTAATATATATATATATATCTAAGAATATCTAGTGAAATATGAATCTATTGTTGTTTGTTTGTTCTTGAATTTGCATTCTTGTTGGAGAGCATCTCTAATTTTTTTGATTGCATCAAAAACTTCTGGTATTGTCTTCTCAAATCGCATCCAAAAATTGTAAAGAGTTCTTGACGCGATAATTGCTTTCTTACGTGTAACTGGTTCTAAAAGTATCGTCGTATCTTCTTCAACTTCATCATCACTTTGAAAAATAGTAGCAGCAATTTCTTCTAAACTTTGTATTTCTAATTAAAAGTTCTCTTTATAAATTAATATTTTATTAATTTATCGATAAATTAATAATTATCAATTTATCGATAAATTAAAACTTCTATAAATTAATAAAATTCTCGACCTTATTAATTTATAGAGGTTCTACTGTATAATATATTATTTTTATATTTTTATTAAGCGTATATAGAAGTGATCCCCATAAATCTCTATCGTTATCTTCCCTCACTCGACACAATTGACTGGTTTCTTGTCGTCAAGTTTTGCTGGCCAACTATATATATGGATGTGCTGTGCTCATACATACATTCTTCAGTTCACTAACAAAATCATATTCCCGCAACAAAATCAAACAGGATAACTGTTCTGTGTAACGAAAACAACACATGGGAAACCTCAAGTCTCTCGCTCTCTTGGCTTTGCTTTTCTCTCTCTCCCTCGCTGTTTTTGCGGACACATCCACTGATGCCACACATGGTATATATGTACAAGTCTATATTTATAACTTCTCTCTTTGCACTTTCGATCATATTGATGAAATGATGATCGAATATCTAACTCATGGTGTATATAAACCTGTAAATTACACGTGCAGCTAAGGATGAAGTGAAGCCAAGTACTGAAGCAACCGATGGTGTAGAGCCCCAGCAAGGCTGGGGTGGTGGTGGTTGTAGGTACGGATGTTGCGGTGGCTGGTGGGCTGGACGGTGCAGATACTGTTGCAGCAGTCAAGCTGAGGCCAACGTTAACGAGGTTGTGGAAACTGTTGAACCACAGCAAGGCTGGGGTGGTGGTGGTTGTAGGTACGGATGTTGCGGTGGGTGGTGGCGTGGACGGTGCAGATACTGTTGCAGCAGCCAAGCCGAGGCCAACGTTAACGAGGTTGCGGAAACTGTTGAGCCTCAGCAAGGCTGGGGTGGTGGTGGTTGTAGGTATGGATGTTGCGGTGGGTGGTGGCGTGGACGATGCAGATACTGTTGCAGCAGTCAAGCCGAGGCCAACGTTAACGAGGTTGTGGAAACTGTTGAGCCTCAGCAAGGCTGGGGTGGTGGTGGTTGTAGGTATGGATGTTGCGGTGGGTGGTGGCGTGGACGGTGCAGATACTGTTGCAGCAGTCAAGCCGAGGCCAAGAAGGTTATGGAAACAGTGGAGCCCCAGCAACGCCGTGGATGTAGGTTATACGGTTGCTGTGGAAGCTTTACAACTGGACGGTGCACTGCTTGTTGTTCCAAGCCGATGGCCACGGAGAAAGTGAAGAAGAAAGAAGAAGCTAAGCCATGATTTGGCGTATAACACAAACCCTCTATGTTTGTATGCATGCAATGCATGGTTAATTACCGGTACGTACGTATGTCAAAATAAAAGAAATATAGTGCTTAATCCTAGGAAGGTACCTAGAGCTCGATCAATAAATAAATAAAAACTGTTGGTTCATATAATACGTATTTTGTTATGTACTCGACTTTTCTCGTGGATGTTATAAATAATAACAACCGTTTTAATATCAATCATGCATTATAATACTTTCTTTACAAATTTAATTATGATCAACAAGCTAGCTATCTCAATAAAGAAACCATCGTACATTTAATCACGGCGGTCCAATAATATTGGTGGTCCAAAGCAAGAAAAAATGTAGCTTTTTCTTACATTTAAAAAAAAAGTAAAAACTAAAATCTTTTCACAAAAATAAAGTCAAACATATAATAACTATATATAAATAACAAAAAGATAAAAAAAGTTGATGTGACTCATATTTATAGTATACTTATGATGTGGACTTTAAATATTTTGGTTTAAAGTCCATTAGATAAACAAAAATGTGGCCTTAAAATCACCAAAAAAATGTGGCTCTAACCCTTGGCTTAACCCGCATGTTCTATGGGCCGGGTCTGCATTTAATCATGATCAACAAGCTAGCTATCACAATTTTAATCATGCATTATAATAATTTCTATATAATACAAGCTAGCTATCTCAATAAAGAAACCATAGACTTATACTTGGTACGTAGACTTATATGTAATCCTAAAATTTAAGCACAATAACAACTGCTTCTACAATCAAATCATGAATTAAAGGACATAAATCTTTTGATTATGGATGAATTATAAATTTGTAATTTATAATGATGGAAACGCATAGTATTTGCATTAGTCAAATTTTATACATGCCAGCGAAAGGAGTATTCACCGATCCAACCCAAAGCGTTCCATCTCTTTCCTCCACCTCACTTATAGATATCCACTTATTCCCATTTTTACCCTCGAAAACTTCTGATATTACTACGCCACTACTACCCTCGCTCAACCTCACGGCCATGCCGTTCCCTTTGTACTTGGCCCAATACGAATGGACCTTCATCCAGTCCACAGGTAAGCCCAAAGCGGCGCGTCCTAGCCATGCGTTCGACATTGCGAACTCTGTCAGCTTTGAATGTTTCGTGTTCAAACCTACCCAGAATCCGCCACGTGGACTCCTCTTAATGTTGTCGGGAAACCCAGGGAGCCTCTCCGCGAAAACCTCGTAGCTATCGCGAGATTCAGGCGTCCTCGTCGTCGTCGACGTGTCGTTGAGCCAGTACCGTAGGATCCGACATGTGGCGGTCTCCACGACGAGAAGGTAATCACCGTTTTGGCTTAAAACGACGCCGTTTGCAAACGCTAGGTTGCTTAGAAGAGTGGTCACTTGTTTCGTGTTTGGGTCGTACTTCATTAGTCTACCGGTTCTGTCTCCACTCATCATCACCCCTATATAATTCCTGATTATCAACAATAATTAGCTCTAAATTCTAATACATCATAGTATCATACCAAATGATAATGATTTTAAGATTAAAACTTTACGTTCTTTACCTCCGTTGATAAACCGAACTGCTGTCGGTAAAGTAGACAATTCCGGTACGTGGATCAATATCCAAACCGTTGGTAAACCGAAGGGGCTCATCCAGCTCACGAGTGGCTACACCTCCTTCTGGGCCAACTTTAAGAAGGCCCATATAAGCATCAGCTATATATAGGTCACCAGTGGATTCGTCAAAGGAAAGGCCCAATGGTCGTCCGCACACGTGCTCTGTTCGTTGGTGCTCGTGCGATCCCTCACAACCTTCTCTGCATCGAACAAATCTTAAAACATAAATTGCCAATGAAGTGTAATCCTCTTCCTTCATCACAATTATTTGTTCTTCAGAACTACTAATTATGCTATTAACATACTAAACCCCTGTGGTTAATGACAGCTTTATTCGCCCTCTCTCAGTTCCATTGCTATAGAGTTTTTTTTTTTTTTTTTTTTTTTTTTTTTTTTTTTTTTTTTAAATCTGTTGCTTCTCAGTTTCAATGTAATTTTTCGAACAAAATTTCTGATTTATCTTATACTACGAGTCTAATAATCTTTAAACGTAAGTCACATCACCATATAAATTAGTGGTATGGTACATGTTAATATATTTTACATATTTCAATCTATCTATGTGAAAATGTGTCAGATCATTTGTATCTACTATCTACTAGCAAACTTGGACCACTAGAATTAGTCATTACATAACACATTTCCTAACCAAAGTAAAAAAAGGGTGGTCGTTTACTCATTACTAAAGAGACTCCTAGTAAATAAAGATGATGCATTATATTTTATCACTCATTCTTTAGCTATCAGCATTTAATTTAGATTTCTTGAAAAGAAAAAAGAAAAAAAACTACAACGTTTCACAATACGCGTGTGAGGAACATCATGGAAGATAAGTATATTCATAGAATATAAAACTAAAAAGCAATTAAGTTAGTAAGTTACATATATATATTTACAGTACATGCACATGCAATTGCGTTTTAGAATCCCCAAGAATGGGAACTTCACATGCATGCCCAAATAACAAGATTGTGAGTTAGAAAGTTTATATCTGCAAATTATAATCAACCAAGTTGACCACGTGAAAAAAAGTTGAAGTACATAAGCAGAAACAAAAGAAGTACCATTTATTCATTGGTCGGGAATGATAACTAACTGTAATAAATCAAAAAATTGAATTAAACTACCAAATGTATTCCTTCGTTGTTAAAAATGCAAAGGAGGTACGCAATCTTATCATTATTATTGTTTGATACACAAAGGAAGTAATTTTGTTATTCTGATTTTTTTTTTCTTTTTTGTCACAATGTCATTCTGATAATCAAGTCAATAATTTCGATGGGACATACGAAGTTGGTGGATACAATTGAAGGACTTAAAACCACAAAAAAAAAAAAGACACGAGAAAAACAATTGTCCTCAAAAAATGTAAAGAAAAAAAAAGAAGAAGAGGGTGCGTACCTTGTAGAGGTGGTAACGGCGAAATCAATCCAACGGCTATCATTAGCTAGCCACTTAACAATTCGACCGTCAGACAAACCGGTGTAAGGACCGTCGCCGGAGATATCGAAAACAAAACTCTCCGGTCCCGAAGCTCCGGTGGTCGGAATCAGACGGAAATCAGGTAAATGGACAGACATCATAGATTCTCCATCTTTTGGTCTATCGCCGGAAAAATCGGTGAGGTTAAAGAGAAGGACGACCGATATCGCCACCACCATGAGGAGTTTCATCATCTTTGTCTTTGTTTTGTGTCTTTGTTGTGTGGTAAGAGTTATTATTATGGTTATATATAGAGTGTCAGAAATAATAAATAAATTTCTTATACATGTCGAATTCGTGTAAATGAAAACTCTTTGGTATTTTATTTATTTTTTCTTTTCTTTTGGGATTCTTGGCATTTGTGGATCCGTTATTCTTTTTTTTCTTTCTTATTTTATGTATATCTTTCTATTTTAAAAAATTTCATTCTTAATTAGTTGGCCCAAAAGAATAAAAGAAAAAGATTACCTTCTCAATATGACTCTAATTGGGTGAAATGAATAATTTTATTTGGCCTATTTTACATGTAAATTGTATGATTGCTTGGAAATGCCGAAAATTGAGGGGCCACAAATCCTTCATTGTTTTAGGACCATCTTTTTTCTTCACTCTGTTTTTTCATTCAATTTTATAAGTTTAGGTCAAGTGTAATTGTTATTCAACCAAATAAGTTATGGAAAATAAATTTTCCTTTCCAGAGGAAATTAAATGATGAGGATTGAGAGACGTCACCATTTATAAAATTAAAAACCAAGTAATAAAAATACCTCGAGATAATAAATAAATGATCTTGTTTGACTTGTGATAGTAATGTAATGTATTAATGAAACATACATTTAGCTTGTAGCAAAAAAGAAAATAAAAGTTTTTGTTTGAATATACTATAATGTATATGTATAAATGAAACACAGATTTTAACCATAAAAAAATAAAATAATAACAGACAAAAGAAGTTGGAGGAAGTGAATTGACATGAGAAGGGGCAGTGGGCACAAGAAGCAACGGCATGAGTCCCACTCGGCAACCTATTCGTTGTGTTGCCTTCTGACCATTTTTGTTTTTATTTATATTTTTTTGTTATTTGCTATCCAATTCAAATCCCCTCCAACTCCAAACAAACAACTCCAAAAGTATCAGAACCAATTAAAGGAAGAAATCGAAAAAGTGATGTGACCTCCTTGTTTACAAATATCCCAATCTAATCTTGCCTGTCATGCTTAGTCGACTGCGCAGGCCGGTCCGTAGACTCACCAATTCCGGATTTCTTGTGAAGTTTCTTAAATTCAAATGAGAAAAAAGAAACCTATATCTTGGGGTTTGAAGAAACTTAGACTACTTTTACAAGAAAAAAGAAACCAGTATTTCAGTAAATTATAAGATTTAAAAGTTTAGAGTCATTTAAAAATTAAAATGCATATCTAACTGGATACAACAAATACTTTAAGTTTAAACCTTATTAAATATCATCAATCCACACACACAGAAGAAAGTGTTAATGTAAATGTAACGTAAAGACCCACTAATTAAAGCACAAAATGATAAACTTTAATAATGTCACCGTTTAAATCACTGACGGTCGAGAACCCTAACCAGAGCCTACCATCTCTTTATTGAGCCTCACTTATAAACTTTATATTCTTCCTTTCACTATCCTCAAGAATCTCCATAAACTCTCCGGTATTGCCGAAAAGTTTCACGCGTGAAACAGCCCCATCTTCAACGTCTTAATGAAGAATTTTCCAATCGATGAGGTGGATCATGGATAACCTAGAAAATGGAGTTTTCTTGGCATGCAAGGTAACGGAGAAATCCCCTGTCTCGATCCTTCCAAGTAAAGTTAATAGCGTTGCCAGGGAGCTTCGCGAATATGTCATGGGTCCCGGCTTTTCGTCCCTAGGCTCAATACCGATGCACAACTTGTTGGGACCTCAAATGAAAGCACGAACGAACCATCTTTGCTTAAGGCAGAGACCATTAGGGAAATGAAGACGGTTCAGAATATTCCCACATTATGATTTTTCATTTTACATTAAAAAATTCTGTCTAGTTTAGATGTTAATCTTACGTTACATACAATTGTATATTGAGATACGTACTAAAAATGGATTCTCTTTTAATAAATTGAAATTGTAAACACAATCTTTAGTATAGTTTTTAGCACGTTTTCAAAATTGTAATAACCACACTCATTAGGAGAATTTTGTTTGTGTTTGCGGTTTGCAATATGTAGAAGTATTTTTGGAAAACCAAAGGTGAAGAGACAAAATACCAAAAGTGGTAGGTATATCGCTATTATCATTGAAGTAGATAGCAACCTCTTCTTCGTCTATATCCATTTGGTTGGCAAACATAACTTTCTGACCTTCGACATCGTCGTTCATGTCCTTCTCGGCCAATCCTCCTTTAGGCCCTACCTAACCTTCATTATCCCAAAGTAACTGCCGCGAAATACAAACCTCCTCATTTCTTTTCGAAGCTAAGTCCGAATGGCCTCCCACATGTAGGTTTTACCTTATGGCTCGAACCTCGAACAGTTCTCGCTCTTCATATATTTATAAACAAAATTGAAATATATAGCTAAATAATTGTGTTGCGTATATACATTTACACT
The DNA here is from genome assembly GCF_030686135.1 of Camelina sativa. Taxonomy (NCBI): domain Eukaryota; kingdom Viridiplantae; phylum Streptophyta; class Magnoliopsida; order Brassicales; family Brassicaceae; genus Camelina; species Camelina sativa. The sequence goes on from NC_141885.1 coordinate 25,486,862, forward strand.
CTATAACCAACGTTATTGATCCAAGTGTTTAAATTTTCCTAAAAAATTACTATGTTTGCTGCGATATGAATATATAATATCGGTTACGTAAGCAAATTGATATAATGATATTGGTCTGCTTTCTGTTAATGGTGCATGACTTCATAATGGAAACGCTCAACAAGCATTTAAAAATTGAGAGAATCTCTTTTATTTATTTTTTTAATTTTTTTTTCCTATATTGTGAGAAAATCACTTTGTGAAAAGTAAGAAATTCATCTCACTTTGGAAAATAGAAAGCAGGAGTTCCATTTTATTTTGTGAAACGGTTTTTTCATTTATAAATGCGTATACATTATTTTTACTTTATGACTTGTGTCTCTCTGTCTTATGTTTCTTTGTAGAATTATTCTGTTTTGAGGTGGAAAGAAAAAAGAGCTAGTCTGCTTCACGATTTGTAAGGCACTTTACAATTTGTCGTGGTAAGAATCTGCATTATCACATTTAGGAAGTATTTGTTTTCTTACCGGTTAAAACAACCATTAGAAAGTTGTTTAGTCTTGAAAACCTATTTGATTTGCAACCCACAAGATTGTAATTAAGTTGAGACAAGTATTTAACCGCATCTCATGTTTGACTCACTAATGCATCAAACTCTTCACACATAGCTTGCCTCTAATCCTTCGAATTCGGATTCGCTCGAAAAACTATCATTGGTTCGCTAAAGGAAGATTCGGAGAAGGAGGCAGCAAGTGTGAGCTCCGCTTAAAGATTATATGTTTGACTCTTGTTTGCATTGGTTGGTGTCGGTGGGATTTTGTGGCTCGTGTCGGGTATACTGTAGTTGCAGTTTCAACATACGTATAAAGTTTCTAAGAGTAGAAGTTTCGAAGATTAAAATAGTTTAGAATCCCTTGATTTGCTGTTTAATCAATTAACACAAAAAAAGAAAATAGGAGATGAGGCCAAATCACTTTATATGTGAAGTCCAAATTTAGCCCAATAACATGTCAAGATCGGCCCAATAATCACTCCAAATATCCTCTATTTTGTTAATGCTGTTGTATCGTTGTTTGAGAGTTCCAGACATCAAGGAATTTATTGTTCTAGATTTTTATGGATATTTACACATAATTGCTATTGAATGATAAAGGAATATTCATTTTCAATTAATTAAAAAAATCAAACATATTAATTTTAAAATATATTTAAATAATTTTTATAACATATTTAATTATTACAATATTAATTGATCTAAAACATTTTTAAAACCCGAATTTGTTCACCTATTAAAAAAACTGATTACTATTCACATATTTAAAATTTCCAAAATAAGATTATCACAACAATCATTATTATAGGCAATTGACTAATTTAATATCATTGGTATAATATTTCACGGGTGAAACATATTCTTATACACAAAAAAATTAAACAAAATAAAAAATCTTGCATAGAATGAAGAAAGAGCGGCTTATATATTTAGTTGATACATAATTGTTTAATCTAAATATAATCTCAGGGGTTATATATTTGATATTTACCCAAACAAATTTTAGATCTTCGATAATAACTTTATTCATAACATTAATTTTATCTTCATAGATTTATCCCGCATTATGTGCGGGTTGTTACCAAGTATTTATTACCATATCTTACCCCCTATTTTTCAACGATTATTAGTATTTTATTGACAAAAAATAAATAAAAAAATTTAAGTAATTATTTTGTAAACCGTCGTTAGTCGTTTACTTAGCATTATTTTTAGCAAAGTTAAAACTAACAATCATTCGAAAACCTCGTGAATATTATTTACTTTACAATATATATTTCCTGATATAAAGCTACATAAATTGTCGTCACATATTGTGACAGCGTCGTGGAAATTGGATAGTATTTATATTACAGCTCTGCTCCTTAGTCCTTAAAAGAGATTTGGTACGAGAGAACCTTTTCCGATGACCAAGAAGCGCCGTTCTCCGGCAAAACTTCCTCCCAAACTTCCCCTAAAACCACCGCCCCCCAAATCAACCTCTCTTCCGCCCCCCCTCTTCCCCTCACCCAACTTTGTCGGCTGCTCCAGCAACCCAAGCTCTGAAAGAGACGACCAGCTCCCCTCCTGCTCCGGCTAGCTCAGCCCCTGCTACGGCTGCCTCTACTCTTCGAAAGGCTGTGTCTCAAGCAGGCGAGACCCCTTCCTCGGGAACCACACCAGGGAATCTCAAAGCCACCGCTAAGGATTCATCTGTCTCAGATCTGGGTTCCAAAACCCAAATCTTGGACTCGGTTACATCTTCTTCGAGAGACTCGGCTTAGGCACCTCCTAAACCCTTGTGGGTTGACTTGCTCAAGAGCTCCTCAGGGACAATGACAAGGAAAGGAGAAGTCTTTACTCTTGAAAATGGAGAACTTTGTGTTCAAATCCCTGACGAGGTCATCACTCGTAACAGCAAGCGGTGGGAATCGTTCATCATTGGCCAATTTCACGGCAACCTTCCTTCACCTGGAGCTCTCCACGCTATCTTCAACGGCATCTGGAGCAACAGGCTGAGGGATATCACCATTTCTCGTCTAGGGACAAGAACTGTTCTCATTCGCATTCCAAATTCCAACACCCAGCAGAGGGTTTTGGGTCAGGGAATGTGGCATATCGAAGGCCAAACCATGTTCGTTGCGCCTTGGGAACCCGGTTTGACTCCCTCCATTCCAGAGCTTACTGAAGTCCCTGTGTGGCTTGAATTTAGAGGCGTCCCACCTCATTTCTACTCGGAAGAGGGTTTCGAGCACGTTGCGGGTATATTAGGCCATCCAATCAAGTGTCATCCTTCTATCCTGGATATGTCAAACCTAGAGGTAGGAAAGGTTTTGACCATCATTAACCCTCTAATTTCTCTGCCAGAGGCGGTTAATGTTCAGTTTCGCTCTGGTGAGATTCATCGAGTAACGGTTTCATGCCCATGGCTGCCTCCAATTTGTGGTCATTGCGAAGAGCTTGGTCACAGTATCAAGAGATGCCCCACTGCTCCTATCACTTGTATCCCTTGTAGTTCTACAGCTCATTCTGCTGAATCCTGCCCCAAGGCCAAAAAAGGACCCGCTAAGGACCAGGGAACTCAGAAATCCACTAAGAAGGCTAAGGGAATGAACCACACTGCGGCTGGCAAGTCTGTTTGGATTGAAAAGCGGCCACAATCAGAGACAGGGAACTCAGATGACCAGCATAAGATGAAGAAGAAGAAGAAGAAACACCATAAACACCTTGTCTTGAATCTAGAACACATCTCTCAATCTGAGAAGGGACTTATTAAAGCTTCTACTTCTAAGAGTATTGTTTCTTCGAAAAGGGAGAACAACCAGAACAAACAATACTCTTCCTCATCTGATTCCGATTACTCCTATGAAGCAAGCGCTCAGCCCTCTTCTGACAGTAGCTTAAGTGAAGCAGAACAGAGTGAGGATGATGACATTCAGTTCACTAAGGTCTTATCTAAGAAAGAACGGAGGAACCTCAAGGATTCTACGGGGAAGAATCCAAAGTCTACAAATCATTAATTATGATAGACAGCTTTTGTTGGAACGTTAGAGGATTTAATCACTCATGAAGCGTAGGAGCCTCAAGAAGTGGATAAGGCATAATAGGCCTATTTTTGGTAGTTTTATCGAGACTCGAGTTAAGTTGCGCAAGTCTCAGAAATATATAAAGTCAACCTTTCCAGGATGGAATTTTGAAGGGAACTATGAATTTGCATACCTTGGGAGAATTTGGGTACTATGGGATCTGTCAGTGCTGTTATCTATTCATTCCAAGTCAAGTAAGATGATCACCTGCATTGTAAAGCTGCCTTCTATCCCAAAAGAGGTGGTTTTCTCTTTTATCTATGCTGTGAACTGCAAGTATGGACGACAAGATCTTTGGGCAGAGATTGAGGCTTTAGCGCATGACCCAATTATTAACTCCAAAACCTGGGTTCTGATGGGAGATTTCAACCAAACCCTCCACCCTTCAGAGAGCTCTTCTGGAAGTACAAGGATATCTAAAGGGATGGCTCAGCTCAGGCAGTGCCTTCTCAACGCAAATCTCTCAAACCTTTCCTTTAGAGGTAATGATCTTACATGGTGGAACAAGCGAGAAGTGAACCCCATTGCTAAAAAACTGGATCGCATTCTCGTTAATGATATTTGGAAGCTTCTTTTTCCGCTATCCTATGGTCACTTCGGTGATCCAGATTTCTCAGATCATTGTCCCGGGAGCTTGGCGTTTGGTAATTCTACACCCTCTAAAAAGCCCTTCATGATCTCACACTTTCTGCTGCAACATCCAGATTTTTTGCCTCGGGTCACTGAGTTTTGGCACTCGACCAACATCAGGGGAACAAAAATGTTTTCTTTCTCAAAGAAGCTTAAGCTCCTCAAGAGGGTCATCAAGGATTTAAATAAGGAGCACTTCTCGGATCTGGAAAATAGAGTAAAAGAAGCACATTCGTTCCTTACAGATTGTCAGAACAGACTTCTCGCCAATCCCTCAACTTTGCTTGCATTAGAGGAAAAAACAGCACACAGAAAGTGGCAGATTCTTGCCGAGGCTGAAGAAAAATTCTTGCACCAGAAATCAAGAGTAGAATGGGTAGAGAGTGGCGACTCAAATACAGCTTATTTTCACAGAATGGTGAACACTAGAAGAGGAATCAACCAGATTCACTACCTTCAAGATGACTCAGGGCATAAGATTGAGGAGCCAGCTGATGTTAAAAATCATTGTGTTAACTACTACATGGACCTGTTAGGTGGAGACTCACCAGCACTTCCAGAGGAGGATAAGAACTTAATCTGTTCCCTGTTTCCCTTTAAGTGTGACGCTGCAACCAAATCAGTACTACTAGCAGAGGTCTCAGATGTTGATATCAAAAGAGAAGTTTTCTCTCTCCCTAGAAACAAATCTCCTGGACCAGACGGCTTCACAGGCGAGTTTCTAAAGTGCACTTGGGATATTCTTGGGAATGATCTCATCAGAGCTGTTAAAGAGTTCTTCCTTTCAGGGCAAATTCTGAAGCAATGGAATGCAACTGCCACTACTCTTATACCAAAGAGGGTCAGAGCTGATAGAATTAGAGACTTTCGGCCCATTTCATGTTGCAATGTGATCTACAAAATTGTATCAAAGATTCTGGCCAGAAGACTTCAAGCGCTTTTACCAATGATGATAAGCAATACCCAATCTGCATTTGTTAAAGGAAGGCTTCTGGTGGAAAATGTTCTGTTAGCAACGGAGATAGTTCAGGGGTTTAACAGGGAGTCAGTATCTCTTAGAGGGCTTTTAAAAGTGGATCTTAGGAAAGCTTTCGACTCAATGAACTGGGATTTTGTCCTATTGGTGCTTGAGGCTGCAGATTTCCCTCCGGTTTTCACCAACTGGATTCGGCAATGTCTAACTTCAACTTCCTTCTCCATTAAAGTTAATGGTGAACTTTGTGGTTACTTTAAAGGCAAAAGAGGACTCAGGCAAGGAGACCCTCTATCTCCCCCTCTGTTTGTGATGGCCATGGAAGTATTCTCAAACCTTCTTGCCTCTAAATTTGACCAAGGAAGAATCGGCTTTCACCCTTTGGGAAGACAGCCTCAGGTTTCTCATCTAGCCTTTGCGGATGACATGATGCTTTTCTTTGATGGGTCCTCCTCATCTCTGTAGGAAATTACTGAAACTCTGGACTCTTTCCAGCGCCTTTCAGGTTTGAGAATGAACAAAAATAAAACTGAGTTGTTCCTTGCTGGCTTATCTCCACAGGATTTAGTTTCCATGCATTCCTTTGGCTTCCAATCTGGCTTTCTCCCTATAAGATATTTGGGTCTCCCTCTGCTTCACAGGAAACTTGGTAAGGCTGATTACTCTCCCCTCATAGACAAGGTTGCTGATCGCTTTAATGGCTGGGCAGTAAAGTGTCTCTCCTTCTCAGGCAGACTCCAATTGATCTCCTCTGTTATCTATGGGCTGATAAACTTTTGGATGTCAGCTTTTGCCTTGCCTAAAGGATGCATTAAAGCTTTGGAAAAGCTGTGTAATAGTTTTCTTTGGTCAGGGGATATTACTAAGAGGACCAATGCAAAAGTATCTTGGGCGAAAGTCTGTTTACCAAAATCCGAAGGTGGTCTTGGGCTCAGGAATCTCCTAACTTGGAACAAGGTTCTCAACTTGAGGTTAGTTTGGTTACTCTTCTCAAGCAGTGGCTCTCTTTGGGTTGCATGGATGAAGGAACACCATATTAAAACTGCCACTTTTTGGTCTGCTGAGCTTCACAGCAATTCCAGTTGGATCTGGAGATCCTTATTAAACCTGAGACCCTTGGCTAAAACTCTGATCCGATGTCAAATCGGTGATGGCACTTCTGCAAGTTTCTGGTTTGATCGTTGGTCTCCTCTAGGACCTCTAATCGATCTGCTTGGGGACAATGGTCCAGTCTTATTGGGAATCCCCATCAATGCTCAGGTTGTAGCTGCCACAAACTCTCACGGTTGGAGGCTCCCTTCTAGCAGATCTAGGAATCCGCTAGTTCTCAGCATCCGAGATCATTTGCTCTCAGTCCCAGCCCCTTCTCTCTCTTATGGCCCTGATCAGTTTCTGTGGGAAGTAGATAATCGCTCTTTGAATTCATTTTCTACAAAGAAAACTTGGAATCAGCTAAGACCCTCAAAGGAGCAACAATTTTGGGCAAAAGCTGTCTGGTTCAAACACCATGTGCCTAAACATGCCTTCACTTTTTGGGTTGCAAATCTGGATAAGCTCCCAGTCCGCTCAAGGCTCCTGAGCTGGGGAATGCAAGTATCTCCTGAATGCCCTCTGTGTAACTCTGAAACTGAATGCAGGGATCATCTTATGCTCCATTGTGCCTTCTCAGAGGAAGTCTGGCAGCTTATTTTGAGGAAGCTCGGTCAACCAGTTTGTTGCTTTGTATCTTGGTCAACCTTAATCACTTGGCTTCTGTCCAAAACCCCTGGTCTCTCCACCACTTTAAAAAAGATTGCAGTGCAAGCGACAGTGTTCCACCTATGGAAGGAAAGAAACATCAGAATTCATGATCATATCACGGCCTCCCCTTCTTCGATTTTCTCCCAAGTCGATAGAAGTGACAGGGACATTCTTTTAACGCGACGGTACCGTAAAGGGTGTGGTCGCCTCTTATCCCAATGGTTTGCCCATTCATAGTTCTCTTTTAGAACCCCTAAATCTATTAAATCTTTGTTTCTATGGCTTTTTTTTTTTTTTTGGGCTGTAGCAACTTCTGCAAATAAACTCTTTCCCTGGGGTAATATAATTCACATTTTATAAAAAAAAAAAAAAAAAGATTTGGTACTATACCCTGATATAATAACACTAATTCCAAACCAACAAAAATACAGATATATAATATAATTTGTTGTGGCGTTATAGAAAGGAGTTTATTGCGAACTTTATAATCAAATGGAGATTTTTTTGTTGGTAGAGTTACACGAACCTAATCATATAAAAAAATCTTTATTTATTGTATTATATAAGACGTAACATAAAATATAAAGATTTGGTGTGTAATATTGCCTTTTCATTGGCCTTGTGTTCTATCGGAGGGGCACTGGCCATATACCGTATATTCTGTCCTAACATCGCTTGTAAGGGCATTTTGAAATTCGGTTAAGTATTTTACTGATGAAACCAGAAACCAATCTCGGCCGGGGACAAGCAAAATAATAAGGACCACGCTTAGATTTTCAACTTAATATTACACTTAAAAGAGTTAGTATGTAAACATATATATACATAACCGTTCATCGCTATTGTCAAATGCACAAAACAAAACTGTCATCTGTAAATATTTTTTTTCCTAAAAAATCTCTTGTTTAAAAAATGCTAGGTGTTAGTGGTAATAAGAGCATAGCTATTAAATGGCTATTGAAAAAAAGCAGTAATCGTTAACATAGGAACCTAGCATCTTCGTTTAGGATAAGCTAATGGTTGTAATTAGAGCATAGCTTTTTCCATAAAATGCCACTTCTATAATATTGAAAACCATAAAGAAGGTTAAAATAAACATTGATCCGTAGAATCATTAGAATCTCTTGAAATAGCCACTAACTTTTTCCCCCCTTTTTGATCATCCAAGCAGTACAAATTTGGAATATTTTCCTAGTATTTACTCCAATATCACAAACTAGTGGCATGTCTAGTATACGCCATTACGTTTGTACCGAAAACTTATAAAGAGAGATTTGAGTCAGTCTGTATAGAGGAGGGTTCATGTGTTTTCGAGACATCTACAATGCCGAAACATATTTTTTATATAAAATTATATATTCTTCATGCATTACGAAGATTTTATTGTTGTCTAACGAAAATCACATTGAATAGTATCCAAGAAATGTACTAACTGGATTATGTTAGGACTTAGGATTATAAAAAAAAAAAAAAAAAAAAAAAAGGATTATGAGTTTCATGTTAGCAATTTGGTAGAGATATTAAAAGCAGAAAACGTTTCTACTCTAGTTACTTTACATGTAACTAATTTTTAAAATCCAAAAAAAAATTTCAGAGGGAAAAATGACATCGCACAAACGATCGAAGTTATCGGATGATGCAAAAGTTATATCACTCGAATTGTTTCTTATTATTTTTGTCGACAAGTCGAGCTGTTAATATTCTCAAAATAGATCTCAAGGTACGGTCGTATCTTTTAAAAATAATGGCTGAGGTTTGGTTCAACGTATTAAGACCATAACCTCTCCTTTTTAATATATATAATCTAGTTATTGTTCATGATATCACCGTGACTAACGTGATTCGATACTAATTTATACACACCCAAACAAATAAACACCTATACTAATAATAATGTGAGTTTATCGATACATGACATATTTTGTGAATTATAAGACCAATTGGATACAACCACTCGTAACACGTACCCATACTCATTTTGTTTTATTAATTGAGTGATTTTAAGTAACATATTATTCATATAGCGTTAATATATCACACAGTTAAAGTCTAAAGTACTCGTAACACGCACCCAACCCGACCCCGACTTGCACTCCAATATTTGCGATTACTTCTTAAATCTGTACTTTTTTTTTCTTTGTAAAAATTCGTCACTGCTCGAGAAACTTCTTAATGCTTAACTCCCTCCCTAAAAAGTTTTTGTTTTTGTTTTTTAGTATTAGCCAGAAAATAAAAAGTTATAAAATATATTAACATAAAGCAAAGATGGAGGCCACCAGATACGATCCACCGTATCTTCTCTCATGTCACATGCCAACGTCTCTCTATGCGTTAATAATATTCGTGACATTGACTTTGCATTTATACCAATCTTAAATCTTATAATATTATGCACATGGATATAATTTTGTGCTTAGCCTCAAATAATATCAAAATTACAAGTCAAATACTAAATATTCGCCGAATAAGATTTGATAACTACACCGATAGGTTTCTTTCAACCAGTCAAATCATAGTGTAGGAAAATTTCAAAGTAAAGATCGTGTGTACTTATTATATTATATGTGTAGGACAAGTCAAATATTTACTTTAATTTGTTTGGTTAATTATTAGACGGATTCTAGAAATTGTGATGATAAATTATCGAAAACGTTTTTATCGTCGTTAATCAGTGAGTTCACAATACACATAACACACGACTCATGACAAGATGATAGAGACACAAAGATTCCACCAACTCGTTAATCTCTTTTTTCTTTTTTTAATTATTCTTTTTGATTTTACTGTTGAAGAAGAAGAGAAACAGAAGAAAATGAGCACTACCATGAACGCCAAAAAAGCCCGAAGACATGAAGGTACTGGTCACCGTCACTCCTATTTCCATATATGTATCTGCGTGGTAAAAGTTACAATCATCGTAATTTTTTTTTTGTTTAATGTGAAAGAGATACTGCTAAGTTTGTTTTGTTTTTGTAGAACTTTAAAAACGTAGACACAATTAATTATAGACAAAGCTCAACTGATTACTTGTGTTGACTTACACATTTGTTACAATTTATTTTTTAGTTAATGTATGTGTCTGGTCCGATTTACATCCCCTTAGTGTTCTCATTTTAACCCCCACTAACTAATTTCATAGACGTCGTCTTCTTCAAATTTGTCTGTTTTGTAAAACTGTAGGGTCAAAAGTTGTGATGATGAAGTCATGAATGTGTTGAAGCGGGGGAGGGGTCCTCTATCATCAAAGAGTCATGGACGGTTCTGCTGAAGTTTCAAGAGACAAGATCTCCATTGAAGATCTATTTGACTATTTTTTAGGGTTTTTGAAATTGAAAGTTATGTCTTCCCGACACATCGTGCATTACAATTTCATGATAACTTCATTAATTCATCGAATCGCTTTTTTAGTCAACACCACGATCCTTTGACTCTTGCTTCTTGATCTCTTCGATGGTTGAATTCAATTTTTTGTTTAAAATTCAGTGTGGCGGTAATTAACGACATGTTTGTTAGGCCGAGAGAGACTGTTCTGACCATATGATAAATTCATATTTTAAATATGACACTCTCTATTTGAAAATATACGTTTTGTATGTGGTTATGTTACAAATATTAAAAACTATTCCCATAAAAAAAAGTCTCATTTAATCAATTAATTTTTTTTTTATGTTGACATTTGATTTAGACATCTAATCTATATAATATTAATCGTATAACGATTTTTCTCACATAATTAAATCTTAATTAAGTCAACAATGCTACATATTTTATTACATAGATAAATACTAATATGAGTGAAACGTACATTAATCTTAATCAGGTCAACAATGCAACATGTTAAATTGTTACATAGAATAAATAAATATATGAGTGAAACGAGCAAATATAATTTAACTTTTAAGAAACTGAAATAGCCAATAATTTGTTAACAAATAAGATAATAAAAAAAAGCCATTGTCATTTTTTTGCGGAAAGTGAGATGGACAATATGGAACCCACTAGACCAATAAGAGAGTATGGTAATCGGAGGGGCTTTTCATGTGTCTACCATACTTTGGATACGTGTTGTCCATATGAAGATGATGATTGATGATGGATGGATGGTGATAGTGGCGATGATGGGCATGGCCATGGGAAGCAAATCTTTGGCAGAGAATCAAGTGAACATTGCCATGTCTTTGCCACTACCTAACTGTTGTTAGTAAATTTTCTTAATGCTTTTGTCAACGAATCTTATTGCTAAGTATAATACGATCGCAGGAACGGCGGCACCACTATTTCAACTTTAGGTTAACATTTATTTTCTAATTAATATACAGTTCAGGATTTGTATACATATCAATAATACTTCTAATATCAAGAGTACCATTATAATAGTATACTTTAAACATCTAATATTCATCTCTGTTTTTTTTGTTTTATTAATCTCTAATACTAAATTTTTTTTGACTGACTTTATGTTACCAATTATATGTAACATTGTATCAATATAATTTACTAATATGAATATTATATAATCCTAGACCAGACCACCCACATTTATACTGTGATTAACTGATTATATGATGCGGAACCCATAAAAACAGAGACAAAAACAACATAAAAAAATTACATCCAATAAGTAAATGATACGCAGCATAACACGTCACATCGACTCGCATGAATCCACAAACCCCACAACATAAAATGCAAAAATAGAAAATACCTTTAACGCTAGATCACTCTTTCTAGGGTCGATGATATATTTAAATTTTCGTGGTCCGACGAAAATACCTTTAACGCTAGATCACTCTTTCAATTTAGGACAATTTCAAATTATTTCAAAGTTTTTGTGTTATTATATATATATATATATATATATATATACTAAATGTTGTAAATAAAAACAGTAATAAACCAAACTCAAGGTAAGTTAAAAACATTAAAAAAAAAAAAACCTCAAAAAAACTAATAACCTTCACCAATTGCAATTGCATGTGGTTGTGGTAGTATATACATATTTAAATACATCATCCTCTTATCTTTTAAAAAAATAAATAAAAGTCTATGGTGAAGTAAACAAATCAATTAAAATCTTCGAAGAGATTTCTTTCCATTATTTTAATCCATGACCAAAGTTTCTTTCTCTCCATTGTCTCCTTAACAAATTACTTTGATCCCTTAAAAACTTGCTTACTTCGTATAAACCAAAGCTAGATCCCAAAATTTTAGTTTTATTTTCCTTTTCTTCTCTTCTCGCTCTCTCCGAGATTTGGGGTGAAACATACAAAGACCCCTTTTTTATATTTCTCTACCTATCTTAATAAGCTCCATTCAGAAGAAGAAGAACTCTCAACATTTCCGGGGGAAGAAAAAACGGAAACTTTTCCTTCTTCTTAAAACAAAAATAAGGAAAGTTGAAAAATTTGCATCTGGGTTTTGTAGATTGTATAGATTCCAGATCTTGAAAAAGGTTTTCGATTCAATATATCAGCAATGGGTATGGAAACAGAGTCACAGTTCCATGTTTTAGCTGTTGATGATAGTCTCTTTGATCGGAAAATGATTGAGAGGTTGCTCCAAAAGTCTTCATGTCAAGGTAAAATTTTTAAAGAAAGCTTTATGCTTTTATGTATTGGAGAAAGCTTCATTTTTTTTTATAGTGTTTTGGTTCTTGTTTTGCAGTGACTACAGTTGATTCAGGCTCTAAAGCTCTCGAATTTCTTGGTTTGAGAGTAGATGATGAAGACCCTAATGTGCTCTCTACATCACCCCATATTCATCAGGTTCAGTCTTTTTTTTTTTTATCTTTTTTCCATGATTTCAATTTGGTTACTTTCGAAATTTACAGGTTACTGAAATTTGGTTGTAATTTGTGCTGGCTTTTGGACAGGAAGTTGAAATAAATCTTATAATTACAGATTACTGTATGCCTGGCATGACTGGTTACGATTTGCTCAAGAAAGTTAAGGTATATTTTTCTCAATTTGGGTTACTGTCTTTTCCCATCTCTGGCAAAATTCGTTTTCTAGAAAAAGAAATAAAGTTTTAATCTTTTTGAGTTTTTAAAAAAGTGAGAATGTCAAATGGAGAAAATCTCATTTTAGAATATTGTTCTCTCACCCACTCACACAAAAAAAAATTAAAAAAACTTTCTTTTATGCCATTTGTTTGTATATGATGAAAAACAAATCTAATTTGCTTCTGAGAAAATTTTACATGATTGTTGTGTATAGGAATCAGCGGCATTTAAAAGCATACCTGTAGTCATAATGTCTTCAGAGAACGTTCCTGCAAGAATCTCCAGGTAATGGTTTTCTTTAAGATTAAAAAAACTGAGTCTTGCTGATTTGTGAGTTGGAATTAGTCAAGTGGGGTATTATTTGATTCTTTTGGTATGAAGAACATCAAAGTCTTTTTTAACTTAAAACTGTGTTGAACTTTGTGGTTTTTTTTATGCAATGGATGTGGAGTTAGTTTTGATGTAAGTTGTGGTTGCCTCCTTCCAACAGATGTCTTGAAGAAGGAGCTGAAGAGTTTTTCTTGAAACCAGTAAAGTTGGCTGATCTTACCAAGTTGAAACCACATATGATGAAAACCAAATTGAAGAAAGAAAGTGAGAAATCAGCTAAAGAAGAGGAGAGTGAAGTTTCTAAACCGGAGATAGAAGAAGAAGAAGCAGTAATTGAGATCTTGCCTCTCCATCAAGAACTTGAATCCGAACAACTTGAAACGATTGTGAGTAGTAGTAATAAGAGGAAAGCAATGGAAGAAGTGATATCTACGGATCGGTCACGTCCTAAATACAATGATATCACAACCTCGGTCTGACCCTTTGTGTCTTTCTTTCTCACTTTCCTGCACAACTTCAGTGTTTTTTATAAGGTCTTTGTAGGAATGCTTCTTCTGGTAAATACAGGGTTGCTATAGATAATGAAGAAGGGAGATAATATGTAGATGATGATGATTGGTTGTCACTTGTTATATAGTTCATTATGTGAAAATCAGCAAATTCCCATTTTTGTTTATGATTTCTTCTTCCTTGATATTTTTGTTTTGAGTTCTGGATTTGTATATTGTTGCGGATAATGTGAGGCCCATTTAGTAAAGACAACATCAAAGAGTTTGGTTAACAGATCCATTAGTACATAGCTTACAGGTGGGTTAATATCAAAACTAAAAAAGAAAGACTTTGGTTACTTGGTTCGGATAATTTAGGTTTCGGTTTTGGAAAAATAGATTCTTTCAGATAGAACTTACAGTATTTCGATTCGGATTTGGTTTAGTTTTAGAGAAAAACTTATTTACAGAAATAAACATAAACAGTTAACTTTTAAGGGAATTCTCATAAATACTATTTTTAGTTTTATTTTTAAAAAGTATCATCAAAATATTTTTTTTCCAAGAATACCACAAATTAAAACTAAATTTTTTAACAATCAAATATAAACCCCATAAACAATATATAAACCCTACCTTTAAAAACTATACACTTTTAAAATTATCAACCTAAACCTAAAATAAAATAAAATAACACCCTTAAATTTGTGGTTGTGGTATTTTTGGAAAAATTAAAAAGAATGTGTCATTTTTATAAATAATAATAGTGGTATTTTTAGAAAAAAAAAATTTAAGGGTCGATTTCTAAAGAATTTCTTTAATTTTAGTCAATATTATAAATATAATATTTTTTAGTGAATTTTGGTTAAATAAAGTACCATTCGGTTGTTGTAAAAAAAAAAAAAAGTACCATTCGGTTATTGTCGACACAATAGTAAAAAGATTCGATCTATAATTCTTTTCGTTTCAATTTAAGTAACAGTTAAGTGATAGGAGAGAGATGCGGGAGAAAAATATTCAGGTTATATTTTAACGGAATTAGGGTTATTATTATATTAAAATATTAATTCTTCCGTTAAACCCTTTCAGGTATTAATTAATATTCAGTCTGGTTATTTAACGGAATTAGGGGGCTGGAGGCGAAAAGAAAACCCTTTCAAGTATTTAATTCTTCTTATTCTAGTTTCTCTCAATTTTTTCTTCACAAAAGCTTTATTTGTTTCTATATCTTACAAAAATCTTCTTTGTCATCGGTTTCACCAGCTCGACTCTGCAAGCATCATACGAAACTGTTTTAAGACAGAAGCACCCGAAGATGATGATGAATTGATGATATATGAAGCCAAGTAAGCGTGAAGAATCGAAGACTATGAATATTCTCGAATCCTTTCCAATGAAAAACAAAAGACCAACAACAACAAGAAATACTCAAAACCAGGTTCGTTCGTCGTCTTCTCTTTTTTTTTTTTTGTTCTCCTTCTTTTTCTCTCTTTAACGACGCCGAAGCGGTTCTTTTCTTTGTTTTTTTTTCATATCTTTAAACGACGGCGGTTTCGTTTGTAAAAAACTCTCTAAATCCTAATTCTTGTTCCGATCCGATTTTATCGCTAATATATATTCAACCTAACAAATCTTTCACTTTCTTTTTCATTCCTGAAATAGAGAGACTCCTAATCTTTTTTTCTTCATCAGGTTCCCTCAAAAGAAGTTATGAGCGAACCATCTAGTCACAATCTTCACTCCAGCTCCCTAAGTGATGTTGCAGCTGAGACCGCAGACAATGTATTAAATTTCTTACTTTCTAGCTACACAGACTCTAAAAAACAATTCATGATTCTCTGCAGACTGTAGCTTATTATTACACTTACACACCTACTCTGTTTCATATCGTGCGATTGTTGTTGTTCTGTTTCAGATTAGGAACGAAATCGAAGAATGTATTTCGAAGTACATGAGTTTTGAAGAAACGGTGACATATATCCGTGACAATCACCAGATTCCTCTCTATATCACCACAGCGAGTAATATATCTTATAATTTCTATGCCAGTTTGATTACGTGCTTCTTTATTAAATCTTGAACTCTCTTGTTTTCTCTATATATTAGTTTGGGAGGGGCTTCAGGAACGGAGTCCGGAGTTTTTCAAACGTTACTACTTAAACCTCGAAGTATTGCGTCAGATAAAGATGTGCAACAGTTTCCTTCGAAAGCAAGCAATTTTGATGTTGGGTGATGGTCAGTTTGATATTACTACTGCACCACGTACGTATAAAAAAACAGAGACCATGCACACTCTACTTTAATTTGGATTGTTTTACCACTCGATTTTGTTGAAAGATTCGCTTATTCTTTTGTCTTTGTGCAGCTGCAGTCATGAATTTTCTTGATCAAATTCTCTTGGAGGAACTAGCTAATACACCTTGTAAACCTCTCTTCTAATGATGCATCATATCCAAAGTACATAACTTCTTGAAAATTTGGGTTTGTTTTTTGTTTTGTTTAATGTCTCTTGCATTGTATTGTGCAGCTGATATGTCGTCAGAGGTGAGCCCTTCAAGCTTTGCAATGTTGGCATTGGGTGATACAAATGGTCCAACAGG
Organism: Camelina sativa; assembly: GCF_030686135.1. NCBI lineage: Eukaryota > Viridiplantae > Streptophyta > Magnoliopsida > Brassicales > Brassicaceae > Camelina > Camelina sativa. The sequence goes on from NC_141885.1 coordinate 25,503,221, forward strand.
TAAAGTCACAAGATAAATATTCCTACTCGAAAAACTCTATTTCTTGCACTTTTGACATCTAAGGAAGTGAACCAGTTGCAGAGTCCTAATGATCAGCAACATCAGTTTAATATTTATGCTTGTAAAGAAGAGACTCAATCTTTCTCTCTCTCTCACTTCTTCTACTCATGCATTTTTATGAATGATTATCCTTTTCTTTTCCCAATAGGTAACAATCTTGGAACTCCAACCTTTGCACCACCAACTACTGATCAATGGTTAACATCCAATGGTATTACCTGTAAAGAAAAGACTCAACCTTTCACTCTTTTTTTCAATATTGAGTTTGTTTTGTTTGATATCTATTGCATTGCGTATCTTATACGTCATGACTGCAGCTGCACGAAAACTCGATTACTTATGTTTCTCTGTTTTGTAGTTAACCAGTTGCAGACTCCTAATTGTCAGCAAAATCAATGGTCTACACCTTATGATCTTCCTTGTAAAGACTCAATCTTTCTCTCTTTATCTATCATTTGTTTTAAGACTTCTACTTAAGCAGTTCTATAAATCACTCTCTTTTTCTTTCCCCCATAGGTAATCTTGGAGCTCACCCCATTGTACCAGCAGCTTCAAATCAATGCCCTATATCTAATCATCTTTCCTGTAAAGAAAAGACTCAACCTTTCTCTCTTTATTTTTTATGGTTTAAACTACTCTTTTACATTAAAACATTTCTATGAACCACTCTTCTTTTCTTTTCTTTTTCCTCCATAGATTACTATCCTGCATTTTCAACAGTTGCACCAGAAGCTCCATCCGTTGCACAACCACCTGCTGTCCTATGTGGCATGTCTACGTTTGGTTTTGGGGAAAATATTGAAAATGGCGGCTCATATTTCAAGCTCATTGATCCTTCATTAGCAAAAATGCTAACCCAACCCGAGTACCCGCTACAAGACCCATATGGACAACACCAGCCGCCATATCTGCAGCAGAACTTCTCAGTAGAAGAGTTACTGCCATATGGAGTAACCAACAACGAGCTGCCATATGGAGGAAACAACAACGAGCTGCAATATGGAGTAACCAACAACGAGCTGCCATATGGAAGAAACAACAACGAGCTGCAATATGGAGTAACCAACAACGAGCTGCCATATGGAGGAAACAACAACGAGCTGCAATATGGAGTAACCAACAACGAGCTGCCATATGGAAGAAACAACAACGAGCTGCAATATGGAGTAACCAACAACGAGCTGCAATATGGAGGAAACAACAAGGAGCTGCAATATGGAGTAACCAACAACGAGCTGCAATATGGAGGAAACAACAAGGAGCTGCAATATGGAGGAAACAAGTCAAACAACAACGAGTTGCAAGCAGTAATACCCCAGCAGCAGCAGCAGCATCATCAGGAAAAAAAGACAATGGAAAAAGCAGAGCGACAGAATTTAATACCTGAGTCTAATGATTCAAACAATTCAAATAGTGGTAAGTAGCAAAACCCTTTTTCAACACCACGAGCCACAAAATCTGGTTTGTACTATATCTATATTCTTATGTCATCTCGTATCTTGCTTGTTTGTTTTTCTCTTTTCATTAAGGTGATAGCACAGTAACAAGGACTCAAAACCAGCATGATCCTTCAAAGGCAACAGCAAATACGAGGTATCTGAAAGAGAATAGAAGAGCAACCTCAAAAAAGTGAGATGACGAAAGAAACTTGCAAACAGTAGTGGATTTCTTCTTTGTTTTCTTTTCTTGTTATAAACCCACAAGAATTTTTGGGAAGTTTCTTGCCACATTCATCCACAAAGATTGGAGCATTCGAGAAAATCAGTATAGTCTTGCTACATTACACTAGCTCAAGAACCGTAAAAACAGAAAATTATAAGATCCTCTTTGGTCTCATACTCCCCAAGAATCTGTCTGAAACTTTTAACGAGAAAGTTCATATAGTACATTCATTAGCTGAAGGATCCAAAACTATTGCAAAGAGAATCAGTATTGAATCTTATGATAAGATTCAAAGCTAACAGCTATATATAGTCTTGCCACATTACACTAGCTCAATAAAAACGGAACTTTTTAAGATCCTCTCATCTCATATGCCCAAAGAATCTTGTACAACGAGAATCCAAAACTTGGAAGTGAGTGATCGAAGTTCTGGCCTAGTGGCCTTTGATACGAAAAGATCTCCCGAGAATGAGGATGACAATTTTCTGATTTTCCCCAACATGAAGCGAACTGCATTAAGACGCTTACTAAGTGATAGCTTTTTATCCCACATCGGAGAAACAAAATATTTCGTTGTTGTATATAATAGTGAAGTTATCAAGTGTTGTACGTCGAGTTCAGTAACGTGGGCTTGTGATCCAAGTGGAGACAATAAGGTGATGGAACGTTGGATCGATCTCGTTGGGCCGGGTTCGGAGTGGGCTATATTCTGGCTCGCCCATTCCAAGTTGGGAGTTGAGGCATGGGGTTTGAGCGAAGGCTTGAGTCGCATGTCTTCTAGAGTGGGGGAGACCGCGTGAGGCTGGTTTCACAGAGCAGCGTACACCTTCCGCTCTTGACGGTGGAAGGATTACGAGCCATTGCCTCCCGAGCCTACTATGACCCAATAAGCCGATTCCGATTGGACCATCACTTTTTTACATTTTTTTCCCCCACAAAATCAGACAACTAATGTTATAATGGAAACAGCGATGATCAAAGTTACATCATAAAATTACATCAGGCTTAACCGGAGGTTTGCAGTTGCAGAACAAACAATGGTGGAAGCTATCGTTTGCTTTAGTTTTTTTAAATTGAAATAATGAATTGCAAGGTTTAAATATAAGGGAAACAAAATAAGTAGACCCAATTTGGATAGTTTTGTAGCCATCAAAGCCCTATCTAAAATAAATAAAAATGATTATAGAAATAAATCGATAATGATAAAAAGGAAGCTTCCACTATGATGCCGCTCCATCAAATTATTGTTTCTTGGATTTATTATCTTCAATTATTAATACCATGGGTAACATTCATTGTGTCTCTTCATTTTTCTTATTCTTTTATGCAAAAAATTCTGTTGTTTTGTGAACTATTAACCAAATTATTGGGAAAAATTCCAAAATTTAATTATAATTTTTAGTTAGAAAAGTTTCCAATTATATAAGCTGACATTTATTTTGGTATTTAAGATATATTAATAGACCAACTACTGGGTCGGACCTTCTCTTTTTATTGGTCGAACAGTGACGTGTCTCCTAACTAAATGTCCTAATAAGTAATAACTGGCCAGAAAGCAGAAAGAGACGCGGCTGGTGAACAGAATCAATACGTGGCGACATCTTATTGCTGGAAAGATCCTCGCGTGTCCCCCGTGCAAAGTTTTCTTGCATGATTCATAACTATTATCTTTCTCTCCACCACATGGATCTTGCCAGTAGTTGGTTTCTCTTCTGCCAAGTGAGTTGAGCTCGCAATATTTGCTTTGAGATAGAGAGAGTTAACAATGGCGATGCCTTTAGAAATGGCGATGGTTCTTACCAAAACGGTGTGGTTTGCTTTGAGCGGGTGGATTTTCACATGTTTGTCCATCGCCGACGAGATCGCCGGTTCTCTCAGAGACCGAGAAAGAGTTCATCATTCACATTTTGGATGATCAGTTGTTTATTATATACATTCTTCATCCTTCCGGATTTTCATCTCTTTTTTTTTTACCCCGGTGAGAATCGTCCCAAAATATATATTGAAGAGTAATTTGGGTTTATTGTAGAGGAAGATAAATATAATGTATAGGTCACTTGTTTGCTCCTTGATATTACATAATACACGTCTTAGTTTGGGTGTTTCTGCTGATTTGAGAGAAGGCCTGTGTTATTATTGGTTCTTATTTTCCAACATTGTACTATTTACATCAAAATGTGTTGATGAGTTACATTCCTTGAGAATCCTGCTGGTTCTGGTTGAGAAATGAGAATCATCATTCAAATAGCTCAAAGATTTACAAGATTGATCATCACCATATCTGGTGATGGTATTCATAGTCATAGATAGCTTCAAGTGTAGACAACTGTTCCAAGTTGGCATATGAAGAAACTATAAGCAAATAAGTATAGAATTCACTTTTTTTTTTTTTTTTTGGGTAAAAGCAAGAAAGAAGTTGCATCTTGAAATATTCTAAACTAATTTTAGCGCCTTGGGCGTCTTTCTTTACGGATAAGTTACCAAGATTTTATTCTTTTTATACACAAAAGGAAATTAAAATATCTTCTTTTTGCCCATCTAGCTTTTGTTTATGACAATGATATTTTTCTTTACTTTCAGTTATTTATTTATTTTTTATATACAAAAATAGTTTTGCTTGTCTTTCTAAAAGGCAAAGTACCAAAAGGATTCTTCAATGAGTGTTCCTTGTGCAATTCAGTTTCCTGTTTTATTCTTAATCCCATATAACAGAAAGATATCAGTGCACTGCACACTGCACAGCTCATTTTCACTAGACAATATTTCAACTTTTACTTTGTATGTGTTGGAGCCTGTGGAATCTGAATATTAAACTTTTTGAGTCTACAGACAACAGATGTAATTGATTATTCACGTTGTATGGGATAAACGAAGAGATCTCGTTCTTTATATTGTTAATGTAGATTTCAGCTCAAAGATCAAAATTCAAAACATATCAGTAAATTAGTCCTCTTTCTATAATCAGTTTTTAATGCTGTTTTTACTGTTACGTAATCTAAATAAGCAAGTTAGGAAAGTATCACTGTCTTCTGTCTATAAAGAATAAAGTTTCTAAGTAATTTTGCTCTGTTTTTATTTCCCTATAAAAAAGTATTATTAGCTAGTTCACATTTTGGAAGCTGTTATATTTGCAAATTTTGAGGATCTTGACAGTTTACTTTGTTTTTTGGGGTCAGTTATTATTAATTTACCGAATTTGCGCTCTAAAAACAAGGATCAAATTGGATACTTTCCTTAATTATCAAAACAAATCAAAGTCGATCTCGACGAATCAACATCACCATCGTCTTCTTTAGTGTTTTCACCCTCTTCCACCTCTAACTTACATAGACAGCTCCTTTCCACCTGTTTCTTCTCTCTCTCTCTCTCTCTTTCTCTTTTATATTTATTCTCCGACAAAAGAAAAAGTACAAGAAACCCATCAAAAAAGAGTTTGAGAAACTAACATTTGTTCTGCTTCTCTCTGTTCTACTGCTTCGAAACCATTCATGGGTTCCTCTGCTTCTAAAACAACTTCTTCTTCAACTTCGGCTTTGAATTCATCTCCGGAGACGAAACTCAACTCCGAAGTCTCCTCTTCTTCCGTCGCTAAAGCTTTCACGTTTCCGATGCCGTCGATTCATCATCCACCGGCTAAAAAAGGTGATACGCACCACTTCGTCTCCCTTACGTCCACCACTTACGGTTCTCTTCTCCTCGACCGAGCTTCCGAAAGACAAACATTGCCTCATCTCTCTGTTTCCGGGAAGAGTAGTAACAAGAAGACGCCTGAAACAGAGGAGTCACGCGAATCATTATCTCCTGACTCAGTGATCAACACATGGGAGCTCATGAACGGCCTCGACGATTTGGAGGATTCTGATACAAGAAAGCGTAGTTCCGCCGAAAAGTTTGATTCTTTTTCTAAACCCATCGAGAATCGAGACGTTGGTAGTGATGGTTCTGCTTTGAAATTGGACGAATCTTACGAATTCTTAAGAATCGAAGAGGACGATGAAGATTGGAGATTACTGCCTTTGAAGCCTAAGCAACCTCTGTGGAAACATATGTCTGAAGAATCATTTCTCTCTGACTTAGATCCTAATATCATCTCATCTTACAAGAAAGCATTGTCTTCTAAGCAACTAGGCAAAACCAGTAGCGCGAGATCCTTCTCTTGCTGCCACTCAAATCAGTCGACTCTACCAGAATCTGTATCTTCGAGTCCGCTTAGTTCTCAGACTTTGGAAGACCAAGAGAAACCAAGCTTCCTTGAGACAGAAGACAACAAGAACAAGATAGTATTGTACTTCACTAGCCTCAGAGGAATTCGAAAGACTTATGAGGATTGCTGTTGCGTCAGAACGATACTGAGAGGGTTTCAGGTTGCTGTAGAGGAACGAGACATCTCAATGGACTCCAAATACAGGAAAGAGCTTCAGATCGCACTTGGGGAAGAGAAACCGGTTTGTTTACCTCAGGTGTTCATAAGAGATATCCGCATTGGTGGGATTGAGGAGATCAAGAAACTCAACGATGGAGGCGAATTAGGAGAAATGTTAAAAGGCTTTCCAGCTTGTGAAACCGTGGGAGCTTGTGATTGCTGCGGAGATGCAAGGTTTGTGCCGTGTACTAATTGTGGCGGTAGTACTAAAGTGTTTGAGGAACATGAAGATGGGTTTAAGAGATGCGAGGGATGCAATGAGAATGGATTGATACGTTGTAACAAGTGTTGTCTTTAGTAATTGGATTCGTTTGATTGATGTTTGTTGTGAAATGTGAAAAGATATGACTTATGACTTTAGATATGTTTGTTTGGTTGTGTTCTTTGAATTATATAATGTTTGTTTTCTTGTATATTGAGTTATTGAAATAGAAGTGATGTCTTTTAATTGCCTCAATTGTTTCTTCACGTTGACGTTTGTAATTTACATGTTTTAAAAAAAAAAAAAAAAAAAAAACAGTTACTAAACACTTTTTCATATGGATAAGCAAACTGAAAAGTCAAGTGCGCTAAAGTTACAGCTTAATTACCTTTGACTTTATCACCTGCTTGTTTATTGGCTACTATCCAAGTCTATTGCAAAAAGTCATTCGCTGTCACAGTAACAACGTCACGGGCAAATTAATATTCAAAACGACAACGAGTCTTGTCATCTTTCAATCCACTTCACTCTGCTCAAAGCTTTGCTTCATTCTCCGAAACCGAGAGAGACGATGGAGGGGAAAGGGAAAGAGATAGCTGTTGGACCGTCCATTAATAAATCAAGTGTAGAGTGTCACAAGTATTACTTGGCGCGTCGAACGACCATGGAGATGCTACGAGACAGAGGATACGATGTCTCCGACGAAGACATTAACCTTTCCTTCCAGCAGTTCCGAGCGCTCTACGGCGAACTTCCTGACGTAGATCAACTCCGTATCTCTGCCAAACACCACTTCGATTCTTCCAAGAAGGTAATCTGAAGACTGAATTCGATGCTAAAGTGATATTTCGATATTTGCATGTGACTAGCTTTTAGAAAAATTCGAAGTGCTTTCCATTTATTTGATTCAATAAAATACAGTTTACAGTTGGTCTGACAAACTTTGAGAAATATTGTCTGCTTTTCAGATTGGTTCCTAGTTAGGTTTGATTTCATCTGAATTCCTCTGTTTTTGAAACATAATCGTTGTCTTTTCTGACAAAAAAAAAAACCAAAGATGTTGTTAAAAGGTTATAGATCTCTAACTAGAAAGTTGAAATATGTATATGTTTGGTTTGGTGGTTGAGTTAGTTAGCACTTAGCAGTAATCAGTTCGTTAATTGATGAACACTTACTTGTAAATTGTAGGGTTAAGAGAATAATTAAAAAAAAACATTTCACATTCATCCTACTTTTAAGTTTTAACCTAGCTTCTCTGTTCTTGGCTCCTCTTGAAAAGTCCTATCTTTGTTTGTTGTTGTCACTGAAGTGACAAGCATAGAGCAATTTTTCTCTGATTTAAATTTCAGATAGCGGTTTTGTTTTGTGGAACTGGTACGGTTAAGGTCAATGAAATGCGAGTCATTGCAGCAGATGTACTTAACCGAGAAAGTATAACTGGATTGATACTGGTTCTGCAAGGTCACATAACAATTCAAGCTCTAAAAGCCGTTGAGCTTTTCACGTTTAAGGTCGAGTTATTCGAGGTTTATATCTCTTATATATATATTGAACCGTACGTATTAGGTCATGTGTTGGTTCGACTTGATTATCACAGTTGGTTCATAACATCTTGGTTGCTGCTTGTTGTATTGTTAGATAACCGATTTGCTAGTTAACGTAACAAAACATGTCTTGAGGCCAAGACATCAGGTTTTGAATGATGACGAGAAGGAATCACTTCTCAAGAAGTACAGCCTCGAGGAAAAACAAGTAAGCAAGTGCTTTTGTACATGGGATCATTCATTTTAGGAACTATGAGCCAGTTTTGTTTTTACTTAAAACTTTTTTTTTTTTTTTCTTCTCCATTTTGTTAGCTTCCTCGGTTATCGAGCACAGACCCGAGTGTGCGATACTATGGACTAGAGACAGGGCAAGTCATGAAGATCACATACAAAGACGAGCTCAGTGATTCGCAAGTTACATACCGATGCGTCGGGTAAACTCGTCTTGTTTATATCTTTAGCTCTCTTTGTGTGTAGAAATTAATTTGTATCACGTTTTGATGTCAATATCTGTACCTTTTCTGTTTTTTTTAACTGTAAGCTTTGTGTTTCCTTTTTGATATTAACATAAACCAAACAAGTTTGATAATTAATTAATGTTGTGGTTCATATAGATTAATTTATTCGCAACTCTGCATAAGACTTTTCTTACAATTTATACTTTACAAGAACATATGAAAGCAATGGTCAACTATGGACGTTGGTCGAATTTGGCTGATTCATGTCTGACCAATGTGTTAACTTTCTCGGCTTCACGGCGAAGTCTTCGCTCCTCCAGTCTGGCTGCCTTTAACTGAAGCTCTTGCTCCTCCACGGAGAAGGTGTTAGTGTTGCCCATCGTATTTCTGGTGGTATCTGGATTGCGTAAACAGCAGAAACTTGAGCCCATGTGGATCAAACTAAAATCTCTGATTAAAAAGGTTAATCAAATAGGAAATAAAAAGAAAAGTTATGCCGAAGATACAAAATTCAAGAACAAATGAGAGAGATTAAAGACAGAGGGGTTGGTTTTTAAACCTTGGACCAGAAAATGTGTGTTTGCTGAAAATAATTAGTGGTTTGAAAAATTGTGTCTCACATTATATAGCTCCAACTATTGATGTGATTTTCTTTTGGTATTGTGTTATAAAATATTATAAAATCACCCAAAGTTTAATAGTCAAATCTCATAGAATCACATTTCATTTTATTTTCTTAAAATAGAAAAACTCTAAAACACAATCAAATCTCCTAAAAACTTACTAAATCTTTCAAAATTCTAAAATATTAAAATCCTACCAAATCCTTAAAACATCAAGTTGAATACTCCCCTCTTATTACATTTGTCATTTTCTCTTTAATCTTTTTACTGATTTTTTTCAATTAACTTTATATAACATATATTATATTATTTTATATTTATATGTAAGACAAAATGTAATTTGATATTATACATGTTCCATTTACTCTTTAATTTGTGTAGCATATTATCCAAAATAATGATTTTCTCTTTTATTTATGTATTTTAGTAGAAATAACTAACATGATATGGTTATTACATTATTTTTTAATTTGATTCTAACTAAAACAAACTAAAGTATATTGAAACATATCTATAATTTATTAATATTATTATATATGTATATATATAAATTATAGATATTTAGAGAGCAATAACTAAAGTATATGTCTTTCAAAGAAAGAAATGAATATATATATATATATATAATTATAATTTGTTTTGCTTGAAATTCCTATCATATATTATTAGTCATAGTAACTTTTTATATTTTAAAAAAATAATAAACATATATTTATGAACCTTCTCACATATTTTATTTATCTTCTTCAACGGAGGAAGCTCATCTCTGCATGGCATTTTTGAAACGTTTGATGATTTCGCCTCATGGTCTGGCTTAAGAGTAAACAAGGATAAGAGTCAGCTCTTCCTCGCAGGACTTGATCGGATTAAATTTTTCACTTCTTTGTTTGTAACTCCAAACCTAATCTCTTTTTTGTCATTTCATATAGATTAATTTATTCGCAACTCTGTATAAGACTTTTCTTACAATTTATACTTTACAAGAACATATGTAAGCAATGGTCAACTATGGACTTTCTTCGAGTCTGGTTGATCCTCTCTTGGCTTCACGGCGAAGTCTTCGCTCCTCCAGTTCGGCTGCCTTTAACTGAAGCTCTTGCTCCTCCGCGGAGAAGGTGCTAGTGTTGGCCATCGTACTGCTGGTGGTATCTGGTTCGCGTACACAGCACAAAATTGAGCCCATGTGGATCAAACTAAAATCTTTGATTAAAAAGATTAATCAAATAGGAAATAAAAAGAAAAATTGTGCCGAAGATAGAAAATTCAAGAACAAATGAGAGAGATTAGAGACAGAGGGTTGGTTTGAAAAATTGAGATTCACATTTATATAGTTAAAAAAACTGGAGTGTGACGTCAATAAACAAAACAATTAATTATTATTATTACCTAATATTAAGTAGGGGTTAATGATTTGAGATTTGAATAGAATTATAAAGACTTTATAAATGTTATGTAGAATTTGTTGTTATTACATCAAGATTTTGTTAATCTCTGTTAAATTATAGTGTTATTAGTTTGTAATTTGTAAAAAATTCATTAAAAATTTTAACAAATTTGGGTTATTGGATACATACTTTTAGTAAAGTCAATAAAATTTCAGTGTTATTCAATTAAAATAAAAGAATCTATTGTTAATGAATTCAATTATTATGTTATTGGTTTATGATTTTATACATTTTATTTAGAAAATATAGTCATAAAAAGTATCACAAAACTAATCAACAAAACTATATAATACTTTCTAGCAATCTTTAAAATTCTTTCATTAATTTATTCATTTTTGATGATTTTGTTGAAGTCGTCAACATTCTTTATCAATTAGAATCCAATAACACCCTCTAAGATTCTCTTTTGACAAAAGTTGTCATTTGACATTATCTTCTTGCGGCATGTGTCATTTTTAGTGTATTTTTTCAATTGAATTTATATGACTTATATTATATTATTTATATTTATATTTAAAACAAAATATAATTTGATATTATACATTGATGTTCAATTTATTCTTTAATTTGTGTAGCATATTGTCCAAAATAATGATTTTCTCTTTTATTTATGTACTTTAATAGAAATCATTAACATGATATGATTATTACATTATTTCAATTTTATTCTAACTAAAACAAGCTAAAGTATATTTCAATATATATATATAATTTATAAATATTTAATATATATATAAATTATAAATATTTAACTAAAGTATTTGTCTTTCAAAGAAAGAAATGAATATATATATAAATAATTATAATTTGTTTTGCTTGAAATTCCTATCATATATTATTAGTCATAGTAACTATTTATATTTGAAAATAATAAAGTGTGATTTTTTCTATTGGATTTCTCATGTAAAAATGTATCCAAAGTCTCATAAAATCTGTGCTTTGATTTTCTATTAAAAGAAAGTTATATTTTGAATAACAGCTGATTCTATATGATTTTGACAAATTATTGATTGAATAACAAGATATTGTGAATGATTTTGAATGATTTTATAGATCTCCTCTTGTGAACTGACATGGATCTCCATTGTTCTCTGTGAATTTCCTCCTCTCTCAAAGGCTAGCCGAGAACTCTTAAAGAGGAAGGAGCTAGGTTAGAGATTAGTGACTCAAGCTTGGAGTCGTCGCAAAAAACGAGTCTCATTAGCATCTGATCGAGCATCTTCCAATTCACCGTCCGATTTGGAGAATAACGAAAACGAAGATGAAGAACCTTCCATCGCTCTTCGGGTCGCCCGCAAATCCGCGACGGACATGACCACTAAAACCGCAGACCAAACGGATCGAATCCGCGAGATCCGCTAACTTTTGGACTTCAAATACAAGGCCTGTACCCGCCCCACAATGTTACTTAACGGGCTATGCCCGCGGGCTTAATGCCCAATTGACACCTCTATGCAAGGTCATATAACAAATCAAGCTCTAAAAGCCGTTGAGCGTTTCACGTTTAAGGTCGAGTTATTCGAGGTATATATCTCTTACATATATTGAACCGTACGTATTAGGTCATGTGTTGGTCCGACTTGATTATCACAGTTGGTTCATAACATCTTGGTTGCTGCTTGTCGTGCTGTTAGATAACCGATTTGCTAGTTAACGTAACAAAACATGTCTTGAGGCCAAGACATCAGGTTTTGAATGATGACGAGAAGGAATCACTTCTCAAGCAGTACAGTCTCGAGGAAAAACAAGTTAGCAAGTTTGATAATTAATTAATGTTGTGGTTCATATAGATTAATATATACGCAACTCTGCATAAGACTTTTTCTTACAATTTATACTTACAAGAACATATGTAAGCAATGGTCAACTTATGGACGTTGGTCGAATTTGGCTGATTCTTTCTTGGCTTGACGGCGAAGTCTTTGCTCCTCCAGTCTGTCTGCCTTCAACTGAAGCTCTTGCAACTTCACGGCCTGTAGCTGAAGCTCTTGCAACTTCACGGAGAAGGTGCTAGTGTTGCCCATCGTACTGCTGGTGGTATCTCGATCGCGTAAACAGCACAAAATTGAGCCCATGTGGATCAAACTAAAATCTTTGATTAAAAAGATTAATCAAAGAGGAAATAAATAGAAAAATTGTGCTGAAGATAGAAAATTCAAGAACAAATGAGAGAGATTAGAGACAGAGGGGTTGGTTTTAACCTTGGACCAGAAAATGTGTGTTTGCTGTGAAAATAATTAGTGGTTTGCAAAATGGTACTTCACATTATATATATATATATATATATTTAAAAAAACTGGAGTGTGACATCAATAAACAAAACAATTAATTATTATTAATATTTTATACTAGTATGGTTCTCTTTCAACAAGGTCTAAATTCTGCTATTTTACATTCTTTTCTTACGACATTTGTTATTTTTTAAAAATATTTTTACTGTATTTTTTCAACTGAATTTATATGACATACATTATATTATTTATATTTATATTTTAGACAAAATATTATTTGATATTATATATTATAAGATGTTCAACTTCTTCTTTAATTTGTGTAGCATATTATCCAAATAATGGTTTTCTCTTTTTATTTCTGTATTTCAAAAGAAATATATGATTATTACATTATTTTTCAATTTGATTTTAACTAAAACAAACTAACGTGTATATATATATATAATTTATAAATATTTAATAAATAGAATTATAAATATTTAGAGAAAAAGTAGATGTCTTTTAAAGAAAAAAATGAATACATATATATATATATAATTATAATTTGTTGTGCTTGAAATTCCTATCATTTATATTAGTCATAGTTACTATTTATATTTAAAAATAATAATGTATTTATTTTATTAAATTTTATATTCTATCACATATTTTGTAATTCTCATATTAATTTGATTAGGTTGAAATTCCTATCATATATTTATAGTTATATTAACTTAAAAAATTTAATACTCAAAACAATTAATAGATGTATTTTTGCTGAACTTTCTCACATATTTTAGTAAATTTCATATTCTGTCAGATTTTTTGTAACTCTCATATTAATAATCATATCCATCTTTAAGGTACTAAATTTTATTTTATTGAAATTATTTACTTCTACTATATGTTGACACTTTTGTAACTTCCATAATAGTATTAGTATTGTAATGAATGACTAATAGCAATGAGAAACATAATAAATATTAAAATATATTAATATGTAGTTATTGCCTTTTGTAGCTCTCATTTAGCTTATGTAACTTCTTATAAATATAAATTGATACAAGGATTAGTGCATTAACTACCCAATTAAATAATCAATTTATAATAGACTTCTAACTCAAGTTTTTCCTATAAAAAGTAAGACACACATCTCAAATCTCACATAAGTTTGCAAATTATATAATTTTTTTTGTATTCAACTGACATTATCTTAGTGTATTTATTTATTTTTATATAATAAAGTAATATTCTCTCAAACTCATACTTTATAAAGCTCACAAGTGGCACTCATTCCTCTCAAAATTATATACATAAAAAATATCTTGACATTTTAGCAATGTCTTTTTAGTTATTATATATATTTCATTTATAAATATTTTATGTACTTACCATAACATTATAATTCCTCAAAAATTAAATTGCTGATATTAAAGAATACAATTTTAATATTATAGTTGTTATCATATTTTTATTTAAAATAATGTCAAGATATGAAAAATATGAAAATATGAAAATATTTATTTGTTGAACAAAAAAAGAATATTTGGTATATAATTTTTGCGCAAGAAGATCAAATCATTTTTCCTAAATAATTTCAAGATTTTTTAAAATATGTTATTTTATTTTCCTTTAATTATAATCATAATAAAAATAATTTCAAGATATAAAACAATATGATATATTATTTTTTATTTATTATAATCATAATCACAATTTTATTTATTATTTATTATAATCATAATCACAATTTATTGTATATGTATTAATTCTTTAAATGTAACTTCCATAATTTTTGTGTGACAAATTCTTTTTTTTAGATGAGACACAAGGTATTTCATATCTTGTTTACCTGTCGTTTGTACTTTTTCTTCGTGTTTTGAGATTAGTAAATGTTTTTTGGAATGCTTATTTTGTGTATCAATATTGTACTTTTTTCTTTTAATCTATTTGATAAAAAATTAATTCTAAATAATAATTCATAAAATCTAATAGATTTTTAGTTTTAAAGTTAAGATATCTTAGTCACAATATTAATGTCAATTATTATTGATGTATTTTAAATCAACTAAACATATTTTATTATGTTTATTTTAATCACGCATAGCATAAGACTTTTTCTATAGTATTGTAATTGATAGATGATTAGAAAACAAGACAGACACATACAAGTCAGCTAAGACAAGTATTAAATTCCTCGCATTAAGACATTTTGTTTTTTCATTATATACAAAATCTCAAAATATTTAGATGTTGATGGTGATTCCACATACATGTGAATGATAAATATCACTAAATTAGTTCTACCGAAGATTAATTAAAGTCCAATATTTCAAACCATTACAAAGTGATATGAGAGCACTAAATATTTACTACAGTCCATCTCAGATTCTCAGTTCTAAAAAATTTACTAAAATTTACAACAAGAGACACGACAGCCAAACGTAATTTCTTAGTTAATTTAAATGATTTTTTTTTCCATTTAAAAAAAAAAACTAACCGATAAATTCAAAATCCGCCAATAACACAAAGACTCTCTCTCTCGGGCTTTCCCAAATTTGGAAAAATTAGGGTTTCAACAAACGCGATCGCATCGCCCAAAAATTTCAAATTTGTGACAGGTTTCGTCTTAGTTTGAATTACTCAATTTCAATTGCTTTCTTCTTCGTTTGATCCGAATCAGTGTGAAGCAAGAGCAAGACACCATTTTTTTCCCCTCAAATTGAATTAGAGACGATGAGCGATATCACCGGTGATCTCTCGGCGGTGAGTGAAGCCAAAGGCGGTTCCGACGCCGCCCGGATCTCGGAAGTGAAATCGTGGCTCACTTCTCAGTTCGAAGCCGCCGGTAAAGAAGTCCCCAGTTTCGAGTACACTCATCGGAGCATCACCCATCTGTATAATCTCGCCACCGTGTCTCAAGCTAAATCTCAGGCTGCCACCATTGTCGCCAACGATTTTCGTCTAAAAGCTTCAGAGTACCGTGCTCAAGGTACTTGCTTGTAATCCTTATCTCCTGATTTGCTCGCTTGGCTGCTTCGAATTTTAAAATCTTGTCTTGGGTATTCTCAGTTTCTGATCTGTTATTGTTGTTTTGGATAACGTTATCTCTATAATTTGATATAAAGTTTGGGTTTTTTTTGGGGAAAATTTTCCATTTTCTAACTGTTTTTTGGGTGTGTTTGTTGATGTAGCGGCTAGGATTAGAGAGATATTGGAGAGTGCAGGAATGTCACAAGAGAGTTTGCCGTCAAATGTGGTCTCTTCAGCTCAAGTTCTTGCAAATGTGGCTAATTTGTTGAACATACGGGACACTGAACTGAGCAGGTGACCGAACTGTTATCTCTCTCTCGTTAGATTTGCTGCTATCTCGAATTGTAAACTGATGCAGAAGAAAATGTGTATAGTTTCCTTGTAGCAATGGGAGACATTTCTCTGAGGAAGACTGGAGTGGAGGAGAAGAGGGCTAAAGCACAAAAGGAGTCCAATGCTCTTCTTGACTACACAAGGAAAGCGATACAGAGGCTAACATATTTGAAGAAGTAAGATTCGTAATATAGAAACATATGGATTGAAATTTTAATATAATCTCGCTGCTGCTGTACATGTAAACCTTACCATTTTTTTGAGGGGATGTTAAACAGATAAACTTTTCCTTTGAGAAGAAACTTATGTTACTTTTATCTGTTTGAGATGTTACAGAATCCTTGCGCAGCTAGAAGACGATGTAGTCCCTTGTGAATCACAGATGGAGAATTGGAAAACAAATTTGGAAGTAATGGCAGTGAAGGAGGAACAATACATACAACAGTACAAGAAGTATGAGGTAATAAAAGCCTTCTTCTTTCAGTCTTTACATTCTCATTTGGTAATAGGTGAATATGAGAATCAGATACCTTTCTGCAATTAGATCTGATGGGGCGGGATTTAAGAATCATAGACTTTTTTTTTTTTGTAAAAACTTGAACCAACTCCTAGCAAGCTGAAACAGGATGGATTAGTAAGGTTTGCTAGTAATTCAAAGATATGATTCCAGGGTTAAAGTTATTTTAAGTTTGTAATCAGATATGATAACGATCTAGATCGTTTAAGAACTGCAGTGTTGATGTTCGCTAGCTATGTATCGTTATCATATGGAGGCCAACCTGCTTTGAGTGGTTTGTTATTATTACATGGAGAATTTGGCTCCTTTAAACAATCTGACAAAGTCAAAATGAATGGTTATGATGGCAGATGTTACTCAATCGTGTTGGCTACAGTCCAAAGATCAGCCACAGAGAGCTGGTAGAAATGGCAGAGCACCGGAAGGAATTGGAGAAGATGACGAAACCTGTCCTTGATACTCTAAGAAGCTACCAGGATTTACCTCCGGTAATCTTCATCTTTAGTTCTCAAAGCCTTCATTGATCTGCATTATCAATTTCCTCTTAGTTATTAGTCATTGTTAGTCCCAGTTCAGAGTAGATTGCTTACTCATTTCTTCAAACAGGACAAAGCTCTGGCTGCATTAGCAATCGAAGACAAGAAAAGACAGTTTGCATCCGCGGAAAAGTATCTAGAAGAAGTATTACAATCAGCCCTTGAGACAAGCGATGAGTGATCTTTATTCAAAAAAACCGGAAAATTTTCTGGTTTTTGGGGTATATAAACAAGCGAGTACTTGTGTGTGGTGCTACCAAATAGCCGAGCAGAAGAGAAGAAAGTTTTGAGAGGCTGGCTATGAATTGCTTTGTAACTTTACCCTTTTTTAAAAATCTCATTGAAGTGATATCTCAAGCTGAGAAGAAGAGTAATGTAACAATCTTTTTAAATTTTAATGCTAGGAGGATCTTCTTTTGGAAATCATAACTAAAGCCAACTGCCAACCTATCATCAACGGCAGAGAAAGTCATATCACTTTGGGGTGTTTCTTTGTGTTTATTATTTTCTACATGGGCTTCATTGGACTGTCTTTTGTATTTTTTTTTTTTTTTTTTTGTATTAAGGTTCTATTTGTTGTAGTAATATTTGATCAATAAAAATTATAAAATACAGCGTTATAAAAAAAAGAAAAAGAAAAGGAAACTGCAAAACTGGAGAAAATAATACTACCTGAAACAGAACTAAGATAAGAATTAATTTAAAAGAAAAAGAAAAAAAAGGAAAAAATGCCTTCAACGGTTTAAAATTTGTTGTTTCTTTTAAAATTAAAATAGAAAAGAAAAGAAAGTGTAAAAAAAAAAAATAAAGGAAGAAAAGGAAAGTTGACTTCAAGAAAAGGAAAAAAGGAAAACCCTAAACCAACTTACTTTACTTTTCTAATCAGAGTCCTCTCCTGAGAAGAGCAAAACCCAATCACTATATATACACGAGTAGAGCAATCGTCTTTATCTGTTTTTTTTTCGTCAACAAAAAAACAAAAAGAGCATTCTGAAACCCTAATCACTCCTGACAAACGAATCGAAGAACAGAAGAAGAAGAAGAAAAAAAACGAGAGACGAAAGAAGAGTGATTAGGGTTTCAGAATGCTCTTTTTGTTTTTTCGTTTGTGTGGTGTTGTAGCGTATCACCGACGCACGCTCCTGAGAAGCAAATCCCTATAGAGAGAGCCGTCTTCTTCTATTCTTCCCCTGACGACGTTCGTCTGATTAATCTTAATGTCTCCTTCACCGGTAAACTAATTCCTCTGTTCTTAACCCTAATCTCTCTCGTTTTTTTCCGTTCTTCGTCTGTGGTAAACTAATTCCTCTGTTCTTAACCCTAATCTCTCTCGTTTTTTTCCGTTCTTCGTCTGTGGTAAACTAATTCCTCTGTTCTAAACCCTAATCTCTCTCGTTTTTGTTTTCTTTTTTCCGTCTATGAATACTTGTATTGATTTATCTGTTTCTTTTTTTGTAGACTAACAACAAGGCTTGGCCAATCAAAGACGCTCTCGATCACAAACATATATGGTCGCTTTTAATTGTAAGTCTTGTCCCTCTTTCTTTTGTCTTGATTGATGTATAGATAGAGCCGTCTTCTTCTATATATTCTCCGACGGCGTTGCTTAATCGTAGTGTCTTCTTCGATGGTAAACTAATTCCTCCTCTGTTCTGAACCCTAATCTCTCGTTTTTTTTTTCCGTCTGTGGTGTAGCGAAAACTTGTACTGACTTCTCTGTTTCGTTTTGTAGACTTAAACTGGAGGTTCATCACAAACAAGTCTTGGGAAATCAAAGACGCTCTCGTTCACAAACATTATAGCTTTATTTGCAAGTCTTCTCTCTGTTTTGTCTTGATTTATAGTATTGAATAATATTTTCTTTTGATCTGAGTTATGTGACAACAGGAGGGAGAATTCAGGGGAGATCTAAAAAACGGCAACTCAAGAAGCTCTTTCATGTGTCCAGTTCAATGTACAGGGTGTGTGGATCCACTCTTCATTGCTGCTGCCTCTGGTGCTTAAGGTCAAAGTTTCAGAGATCATCAATGGTAATCCCTTCTACGTTCTTCCATTAAAATTTTCATTCCTTTATATGTTCACTCATATTGTTGTTGTTTATTTGCAGTGACTCTTTATTGCTTTGATTTTATCACTTGTTTTGTAAACTAGGACTCCCCACTCACACGGCTTGGCGGAACCAAAGGCACACTCTCGATGGCAAACATGGTAGCTGTTACTGTAAGTCTTGTCTTTTGTTTTGTCTTGATTTATAATATTTCTTCTTTTTCGAATCATGAATGATGATTTTTTGATTAAGTCATGTGAAAACAGGAGGGACAATTCAGGGGAGATCTTTAAAGGGCAACTCAAGAAGCTCTTTCATGTGTCCAGTAACTGGACTCCAGTTCCATGTACAATTGATGTGAATCCACCCTTGATTGGTGCTTAATATCAAAGTTTCAGAGATCAAAGGTACTCCCATCTCTTTGCTATTTATTTGCAGTGACTCTTATTGCTGTTGACTCTTTATTTACTTTGCAGGACTCCCACTCCCACGGCTTGGGGAACCAGAGGTACACTATCGATGGCAAACATGGTAGCTTGAACTGTAAGTCTTTTCTTTCTTTTGTCTTGTTTGATAGTATTGTCTCCTTTTTCGATGATATTTTTTTGATTGAGTCATGTGACAACAGGATGGAGAATTTAGGGGAAATCTAAAACCGACAACTAAAGAAGCTCTTACATGTGTCCAGTTCCAAGTACAGATGATGTGGATCCACCCTTGATTGATGCTGCCTCTGGTGTTTAATATCAAAATTTCAGAGATCATCAAAACGTACTCCATCTTTTTTATTTTCGATTACATTTTAGTTTTATATATGTTTACTCATACTGTTTTTATTTGTTTGTAGTGACAATGTAATGCGTGTATGGTCAATGTCAAACATGGTTGCATTGAGAACCAAAGGCACACTCTCGATGGCAAACATGGTAGCTGTTACTGTAAGTCTTCTCTTTGTTTTGTCTTGATTTATATTTTTTTCTCCTTTTTCGAATCATGAATGATGATTTTTTAATTCAACAGGATGGAGAATTCAGGGGAGATTTTGAAACGGCAACTCAAGAAGCTCTTTCATGTGTCCAGTTGCAGATACAGTTGATGTGGATCCACCCTTGATTGCTGCTGCCTCTGGTGCTTAATATCAATGTTTGAGAGATCATCAGAGATCATCAAAAGGTACTCCCATCTTTTAGCTTTTTGATTACATTTTAATTTCTATTTTTTACTCATATTGTTGTTATTTGTTTGCAGTGACAGAGTATTGCGTGTATGGTCAATGGCAAACATGGTAGCTTGAACTGTAAGTCCTTTCTTTGTTTTGTCTTGATTGATAGTATTGTCTCCTTTTTCGAATCATGAATTGTAAATTTTTATGTGACAACAGGAGGGAGAATTCGGGGGAGATTTCTTTCATGTGTCCAGGTACAGTTTCAGTTATTTGTTTGCACACTGTCAATGGAAACATGGTAGCTGTTAGTGTAAGTCCTGGGTTTTATCTTGATTTATAGTATTGAATGATAATTTTTATATTAAGTCATGCGACAACAGGAGGGAGAATTCATGGGGGATCTTAAAATGGCAACTCAAGAAGCTACTTCATGTGTCCAGTTCCAGATACAGTTGATGTGGATCCACCCTTGATCGCTCACAGGCCTTGGGGACCAAAAGACACTCTCGATGGCAAACATAATAGCTCTAACTGTAAGTCTTCTCTTTGCTTTGTCTTGATTTATATTATTTTCTCCTTTTTGGAGTCATGAATGATAGTTTTTTTATTGAGTCATGTGACAACAGGAGGGAGAATTCAGGGGAGATCTAAAAAAACTGCAACTCAAGAAGCTCTTTCATTTCAGAGATCATCAAAGGTACTCTCATCTTTTATTTTTTCGATTACATTTTAATTCCTTTATGATACTCATACTGTTGTTGTTTATTTGCAGTGACGGTGTAATGCGTGTATGGTCAATAATGAAACCAAAGGATTCCTCGTTGCAAGCGTAGTATTGCTATTAGACAAGCAGGTTTCTTTCTTTGGTCTTTTGTATGCTCTATGTTCGTTCTGTAGTATGTTCTTCTTAGTTAATTCTTAATTCCTTTGATTCCCCCTTTTTCTGTTTTTTCAAACCATTGGATTAAATCTCCCTGCCTCTGACATGGTGAAATCATGCTCTGTTACTGGATTCTGGATTTATCAGCTGATATACGATGACCAAGGTACTCCTCTTGTTGTGTGGATTTACCCTTTATTGCTGCTGCCTCTTGTGCTTAATATCAAAATTTCAGAGATCATCAAAACGTACTCCCATCTTTTTTATTTTTGATTACATTTTAATTTTATATATGTTTACTCATACTGTTTTTATTTGTTTGTAGTGACAATGTAATGCGTGTATGGTCAATGCAAACATGATATAGCTTGGAGAACCAAAGGCACTCTCTCGATGGCAAACATGGTAGCTGTTACTGTAAGTCTTCTCTTTCTTTATCTTGATTTATAATGTTTTCTCATTTTTTGAATCATGAATGCTAATTTTTTGATCGAGTAATGTGACAACAGGATGGAGAATTCAGGGGAGATCTAAAAAACTGAAACTCAAGAAGTTCTTTCATGTGTCCAGCTCCAGGTGAAAGTGGTGTGGATCCACCTTTGATTGCTGCTGCCTCTGGTGCTTAATATCAATGTTTGAGAGATAATCAAAAGGTACTCCCATCTCTTTGTTTTTCGATTACATTTTAATTTTTTTATGTTAACTCATACTGTTCTTCTCTTATTTTTGTCAACTAGGACTTCCACTCGCACAGCTTGGGGAACCAAAGTCACACTCTCGATGGCAAACATGGTAGCTGTTACTGTAAGTCTTCTCTTTTGTTTTGTCTTGAAATTCTCCTTTTTCGAATCATGAATGATAATTTTTGATAGAGTCATGTGACAGCAGGAGGGACAATTCAGTGGAGATCTTAAAACGGCAACTTAAGAATCTCATTTATATGTCCAGTTCCAGGTACAGTTGATATGGATCCACCCTTGAGTGCTGCTTAATATCAAAGTTTCAGAGATCATCAAAAGGTACTCCCATTTTTTTGTTTTTTGATTACACTTTCATTCATATATGTTTACACATACAGTTGTTATTGATTGCAGGGACAGTGTAATGCGCGTATGGTCAATGGCAAACATGGTAGCTTGGAGAACCAAAGGCACACTCTCTGCAAAATATGCTAGTTGTTACTGTAAGACTTCTCTCTCTTTGTCTTGATTTATAGTATTTTCTCCTATTTTTGAATCATGAATGTTAATTTTGATCGAGTCATGTGACTACAGGATGGAGAATTTAGAGGAAATCTAAAAACAGCAACTCAAAAAGCTCTTTCATGTGTCCATCTCCAGGTGGAATTGGTGTGGATCCATCCTTGATTGCTGCTTCTTCTGGTGCTTAATATCAAAGTTTCAGAGATCATCAAAAGGTAATCCCATCTTTTTGTTTTTCGATTACATTTTAATTCATATATGTTTACTCACTCTGTTGTTATTTGTTTGCAGGGACAGTGTAATGCGTGTATGGTCAATGGCAAGCATGGTAGCTTGTACTGTAAGTCTTTCCTCTATTTTTTTGTCTTGATTTATAGTATTGAATAATAATTTTTGATTTGAGTTATGTGACAACAGGAGGGAGAATTCATGGGAGATCTAAAACCAGCAACTCAAGAAGCTCTTTCATGTGTCCAGTTTCAGGTGTAGTTGATGTGGATCCACTCTTGATTGCTGCTGCCTCTGGTGCTTAATATCAAAGTTTCAGAGATCATCAAAAGGTAGCTCCCATCCTTTGGTTTTTCGATTACATTTTCATTCATATTTGTTCACTCATATTGTTGTTGTTTGTTTGAAGTGACTCTATATTGCTTTGATTTTATCATTTGTTTTGTAAACTAGGACTCCCACTCACACGGCTTGGCGGAAGCAAAGGCACACTCTCGATGGCAAACATGGTAGCTTGAACTGTAAGTCTTTTCTTTCTTTTGTCTTGATTGATAGCATTGTCTCCTTTTTTGAATCATGAATGATACTTTTTTGATTGAGTCATGTGACAACAGAAGGGAGAATTCAGGGGAGATCTAAAACCGGCAGCTCAAGAAGCTCTTCATGTGTCCAGTTCCAGGTCCATTTGATGTGGATCCACCCTTGATTGCTGCTGCCTCTGTGCCTAATATCAAAGTTTCAGAGATCATCAAAAGGTACTCCCATTTTCTTGTTTTTCGATTACATTTTATTTCATATATGTTTACTCACATTGTTGTTATTTGTTTGCAGTGACAGTGTAATGCGTGTATGGTCAATGGCAAACATGGTAGCTTGAACTGTAAGTCTTTTTTTTCTTTGTCTTGATTTATAGTATTGAATAATAATTTTTGATTTGAGTTATGTGACAACAGGAGGGAGATTTCAGGGGAGATCTATTGTAACGGCAACTCAAGAAGCTTTTCATGTGTCTAGTTCCACCCTTGATTGTTGCTGCCTCTGGTGCTTAATATCAGAAGTTCAGAGATCGAGGTACTCCTATCTTTTTAACTTTAGATTACATTCCTTTATGTTTACTCATAGTGTTGTTGTTTGTTTGCAGTGACAGTGTTATGCGTGTATGGTCAATAATGAAACGATGGGTTCCGGGTTGCAAGCGTAGTTTGTCTCTTGGACAATCAGGTTTCTTTTTTGGGTCTATTGTATGCTCTATGTTCGTCATGTAGTATATTCTTCTTAGTTAAGTCTTTTTTTGTTCGATTCCTCTTTTTTTTTTTTCTCAGATAGGCCATTGGATAAAATCTCTCTCCCTGCCTCTGTGATGGTGAAATCATGCTCTGGTACTGGATTCTGGATTATCTGCTGATTATATTGCCAAGGTACTCACTTGTACATACGGTCTTTTACGCCAGATTTTATCTCTTATTTATGAGACGTGGTGGTTTTACATATAGCACAACTGATATGGCTGCTCTATGGTGGGTTAATTTAGTAGGCTATATATATACCTCATATATCTTACTTTGTTTATGTGTTTTTACTTGCAGTTTGAACTTGATTTGAGTTATGTGACAACAGGAGGGAGAATTCAAGGGAGATCTAAAAAAGGCAACACAAGAAGCTATTTCACGAGTCCAGGGAATTCAAGGGAGATCTAAAAAACGGCAACACAAGAAGCTAATTCACGAGTCCAGTTCCAGGTGCAGTTGATGTGGATCCTGGATCCACTCTTGATTGCTGCTGCCTCTGGTGCTTAATATCAAAGATTCAGAGATCATCAAAAGGTACTCCCATCTTTTTTGTTTTCGATTACATTTAAATTCATTTATGTTTACTCATACTGTTGTTGTTTGTTTGCAGGGACAGTGTAATGCGTGTATGGTCAATGTCAAACATGGTAGCTTGGAGAACCAAAGACACACTCTCGATGGTAAACATGGTAGCTGTTACTGTAAGTCTTCTCTTTGTTTTGTCTTGATTTATAATTTTTTCTCCTTTTCGAATCATGAATGGTGATTTTTTAATTAAGTCATGTGAGAACAGGATGGAGAATTCAGGGGAGATCTTGAAACGGCAACTCAAGAAGCTCCTTCATGTGTCCAGTTGCAGATACAGTTGATGTGGATCCACCCTTGATTGCTGCTGCCTTAGGTGCTTAATATCAAAGTTTGAGAGATCATCAGAGATCATCAAAAGGTACCCCCATCTTTTTGTTTTTTGATTACATTTTAATTCATATTTTTTTACTCAGTGTTGTTGTTATTTGTTTGCAGTGACAGTGTAATGCGTGTATGGTCAATGGCAAACATGGTAGCTTGAAGTGTAAGTCATTTCTTTGTTTTGTCTTGATTGATAGTATTGTCTCCTTTTTTGGATCATGAATGATAATTTTTTATTGAGTCATCTGATAACAGGAGGGAGAATTCAGGGGAGATCTAAAACCGGAAACTCAAGAAGCTCATTTATATGTCCAGTTACAGGTACAGTTGATGTGGATCCACCCTTGATTGCTGGAGCTTCTGGGGCTTAATATCAAAGTTTCAGAGATAATCGAAAGGTCCCATCTTTTTGTTTTTCTATTACATTTTAATTCATATATGTTTACTCAATAGTGTTGTTGTTTGTTTGCAGTGACAGTGTAATGCGTGTATACATAATGGCAAACATGGTGGCTTGGAGAACCAAAGGCACACTCTCGATGGCAAACATGGTAGCTGTAAGTGTTCTCTTTGTTTTGTCTTGATTTATAATATTTTCTCCTTTTTCGAATCATGAATGATAATTTGTTGATTGAGTCATGTGACAACAGCAGGGAGAATTCATGGGAGATCTTAAAACGAAGCTCTTTCATTTGTCCAGTTCCAGGTACAGTTAATGTGGATCCATCCTTGATTGCTGCTGCCACTGGTGCTTAATATCAAAGTTCCAGAGATCATCGAAAGGTACTCCCATCTCTTTGTTTTTGGATTACATTTTAATTCATATTTGTTTACTAATACTGTTGTTATTTGTTTGCAGTGACTCTTTATTACTTTGATTTTATAACTTTTTTTTTTAAACTAGGACTCCCACTCACACGGCTTGGGGACCAAAAGACACTCTCGATGGCAAACATGGTAGCTTTAACTGTAAGTCGTCTCTTTGTTTTGTCTTGATTTATATTATTTTCTCCTTTTTGGAGTCATGAATGATAGTTTTTTTATTGACTCATGTGACAACAATAGGAAAAATTCAGGGGAGATCTAAAAAAAACTGCAACTCAAGAAGCTCTTTCATCTCAGAGATCATCAAAGGTACTCTCATCTTTTATTTTTTCGATTACATTTTAATTCCTTTAT